>NW_026294584.1:15910048-17110048 GCF_007827085.1 Peromyscus californicus insignis
GTTTAGAGTTTTTTTCAGTCTGAACATGCTTTACTGCATATCTGTATTCTTTTCTGTCTGCATGAATGAAATCTTAAACCACCATGCAGCTTAGCTCATGGTGTTCTGGCAGCTCAAGCCTAGAGGGAGTGGCCTGAAGACATGTCTCTCTGTACCACAGCTTGTATGAGAGACTACAGGACTAGGAAGCTGTGTTTGGCTCCATTTTTATGTGTTTGGAACCTTTTGTTTTTTAAGCTTTCTCAGGTCTTATGTGGAAATATGTGCCTGGATGTTGGGTGCCATACGTATCAAGTCTTTTTCTGTCCCACCAGCCAGCTCCCAAATCTTCATAAGAGACTTATTATTAATTATGAAAGCTTGGCCAATAGCTTAGGCTTCTTATTACTTAGCTCTTAAAACTTAAATTAGCCCATTTCTATTTATTTACATGTTGTTATGTGGCTTGTGGCTTTTACCTCTAATCCTGAATGTCTTGCTTCCTCTCCATCTCTTTAATTCTCTCCCTTCTTCCCAGCATGCTCTGTGTCTGACTGGTGACTCTGCCTTTTTCTTCTCAGCAATCTCTCTGCCTCAAAAATCCTGCCTAGCTATTGGCTATTTAGCTTTTTATTAAACCAGAGAGATACATCTTCACAGTGTACAAAAATATTATTCCACAACACTATCTTTTTTTGTGCTCTGGAGTTCCTTGTAGCAATTGCAACATTATATGTCAGGTTTCCTTTTTAGACTTTTAACTAGGAGCTATTTTGTTGACTCTTATGATCACATGAATTTTTGGTTTCAGCTTTGTCAACTGTTTATTCTTTCCACATCCCCTAAGGCAGGTGGGCAGTGATTCAGAAGTAGCCATGGAAGACCCCCTTGCTAATTACTGCTGGAAAAAAGTTGTGCCATAATGTAGAATGTTCTTATTGTAAGTTTACACGTAGCTGCTTCAGCTGAGTCCCAGCCAACCCATTTCCCAAAATTCACCTCTTCCTCTCGGTCTCAACCATGATTTATCCAACATTCCCCCCTTTCACAGGGTGTCCATTCTCTTGTATCAGCCCTCAGATAACTCCAGGCCTCCCTTCACTTTCAGAAGGATTGCTGTGTACATAGAAAAGATAATCCACTGGAACGGTATTCATTCCATTCTCCCCACAGTTATACAAAACTACTCGAAACCAGCCCCAGCTCTCCCACTTCCTTTCTAATAACAGAGGTCTAAAGACTTCCTCTCTGTGGGAGGCACATGTGAGCTGGCTCCCATTGATTATTCTGTTATTCTTGCCCTTGTGTTATCCTTTCCTCTTTAAGGGTTAGATATAGTGAACTGTGCCTGATAAATAGAATTCAGTAAAAATAACATAATGACACTTATAAGAGAAGTTTACAGAATGATGGGAATCTACCTTGGAAGCCCTCTGGGGCTCTCTTGTTCTCTCTCCCACTTTGAAGACACCAGCTGGCTTTTTGGGAGCTGGCTTATTGAGAGGTGTGTGTTCTCAGACACCTGACAGCCAGCAGGTGCTGAATCTCTCTAAGAGCAGACTCCCTTGTTGAGTCTTCAGATGAGACCAGAGCCCAAGCAAATAAATGGACTGTATTGTCATGAGAGACCTTGGTCTGTAACACCTACCTGAGCTGGGTACTGACTTCTGAGCCATGAAAGATATGAGATAATGTTTGGCATTTATTGTATCTAATTTTTGAGACAGAGTCTCACTATTTTGCTTTGGCTAACCAGGCTGACCTCGAACTCACAGAAATCTGCTTGTCTAAAGGCATGCACTACCATGTCCAGCTTTGTTTAGCATTTTATACTGTTAAATGTTGGGCTATTTTTTTATGAAGCTGTAAATGCTAATGCAACCTTCATCTATGCTCTGAATCCTTCTTACCCCCTTCTCTTTTCCACATCATCATATAGACTCTTTCTATTCACTTCTTCTAACATGAAACATAGGGTGGGAATACTTAAAAGAGGTGACTTCCAAATCTCCATTCTCCTGCTGCTATGTATCTCTCCTCTTTCTTTAGAGCCACAGTTGGGTTGTCTACACTTAACATCTCCTTTCCATTCCATTCACTGGCAACTCCTTCCACTGTAGTGGACTCTTTAGTTCATTACCCCCAATGCAGACACTTTGCTCACTAATGACCACGATGACTTTACTCTACCATTTAGGAAATCTACCCCATACCCGGGCAACCTCACTTCCTAATGGATCTCACATGGATTGCTCCAACTCCTTCCCAAGCTGTAGACACAAGCGTCCCACAATTCTCAGCAAAAGTAAAACTAATTTCATCATTAGTTACTCTCTTCATCTTTATTTCTTGTTCCTATCATAGTCAATGACCCTGATACGTGAACATTTTTGCCAAAACTATGAAAGTAGCAAATTTGGCTTCCATCTCTCTAAATAAATGTTATCCACTTTCATTTCTTAATAATTTACAATTTTGTGTAATTCTTTCCACTCAGAATACCATGACCTAGCCCAAAACTTCATCTTTTTGTTTGGCAGTTGTTATGACAACCTTCTGATGGGTCTCCAATTCATTATTGTCTCTGACATTTCAGAGAGTATTCCAAAACAGTGAAAGTATCAGTTCTCTATCTAGAATCTTTCAATATCTTCCCAGTGCCCACAGGATAAAGTTAACTGAAAGAAATTTATTTTACGTGTACCATACACATGGCTGGTACTCTAGGAGACAAAAAGAGGATGTTGAATCCCCCGGAATTGAGATTGCAGATAGTTGTGAGTCACCATGTGGGTGCTGGGAGTTGAAACCAGGTTATCTGTAAAAGCAGCTCTTAACCTTTGAACCACTTCTCTAGCCCCTAAAATAATTTTTTTCCACCAAAGGTAATCAGCAGTATCTTAGTTACTTTCTTGTTGCTAAAACACCCTGACAAAGCAATTGAATGGAGAGAGGGTTTGTTTTGGGTCACAGTCCAAGGGTCTAGTCTGCTATGCCCGGGAAGTCACAGCACCAAGAGCTCAGGACAGCTGGTCAACAGCAAGCAAGACATACTGAACCTATTAGAAGGGAACGTAGAGAATAACCTTGAAGGCATCAGCCCTGAAGACAATTTCCTAAACAGAACACTTATAGCACAGGCACTAAGATTAACAATTTATAAATGGGACCCCCATGACACTGAAAAGCTTCTGTAAGGCAAAGGACACTGTCAACAAAATATCAGCCTACAGAATGGGAAAACATTTTAATCAACTTCACATCTCACAGAGGGCTAATATCAAAACTATATGAAGAACTTGCCGGGCGGTGGTGGCGCACGCCTTTAATCCCAGCACTTGGGAGGCAGAGGCAGGAGGATCTCTGTGAGTTTGAGGCCAGCCTGGTCTACAAAGTGAGTTCCAGGAAAGGCGCAAAACTACAGAGAAACCCTGTCTCGAAAAACCAACAACAACAACAAAAAAACTATATGAAGAACTCAAGAAACTAGACATCAACAAACCAAACCATCCTATTAAAAATGGGGTACAGATCTAAACAGAGAATTCTCAACAGAGGAATCTCAAATGGCTGAGAAACACTTAAAAAATGTTCAACATCCTTAGCCATCAGGGAAATGCAAATCAAACTACTTTGAGATTCCATCACACCCATCAGAATGGCTAAGATCAACAACACAAATGGTAGCGCTTCCTGGTGAGGATGGGGAACACTCCTCCATTGCTGGTGGGAGTACAAACTTGCACAGCTACTGTGGAAATCAACATGATGGTTCCTCAGAAAATTGGCAATCTATCTACCTCAAGATCCAGTCATATCACTCTTGGGCATATACTCAGAGGATACCTCGTCCTACCACAAAGATACTTACTCAACTCTGTTAATAGCAGCTTTATTCATAGTAATCAGAACCTGGAAACAACCTAGATATCCCTCAATGGAAGAATGGATAAAGAAAAATACGATGTATTTACAAAATGGAGTATTACCAAGCTGCTAGAAAAAATGACATCATGAAATTTTCAGGCAAATGGATGGAACTAGAAAAAATTCATCCTGAATGAGACAACTCAGACCTGGAAAGACAAACATGATATGTACTCACTTGGAAGTGGATATTAGCTGTTAAGCAAAGGATAACCATGCTACAATCCACAGACCCAGAGAAGTTAGATAAAGAGGAGTGGTCTGGGGGTGTGCCTGGATCTCCCTGGGAAGGGGAAATAGAAGAGATTTTTGTGGGTGGACTGGAGGCAAGTAGGGATGGAAACAGGAGGGATCAGGCTGGGGAGGGAGGAAGAGAGGGAGAGAATACAGGGAGGGATGACTGAAATAGGTGGGCATTTAGGGGGTAACATGGAAACCTAGTGCGGTGGAAACTTCTTGGAACCTATGATGGTGACCCTCGTGAGGACTCCTAGTAATGGAGGATATGGACCCTGAACCTGCCATCTTTTGTGACCAGGCTGGGCTCCCAGTGGTGGGACTGGGAAACCAACCCAGCCACTAAATCTGTGACCCACAACCTGCCCTGCCTGCAAGATGCACCAGGGCAGTGGTGGCTCTGAGCTTGTGGGAGTGGCCACCAATAACTGGTCTAACCTGAGGCCCAAGTGATAAGATGAAGCCCATCTCTGATACCACCCAGATGGCCAGGATCCCAAAGCTGGATGGCTCAGAGACCTATGGTAGAACCAAACAGGACTGACAAAAAAAAAGTCAATAGGCCTGGTGGTGGTGGTGGTGGTGGTGGTGGTGGTGGTGGTGGTGGTGCACGCCTTTAATCCCAGCACTCGGGAGGCAGAGTCAGGCGGATCTCTGTGAGTTCGAGGCCAACCTGGTCTACAGAGTAAGAGCCAGGACAGACACCAAAACTACACAGAGAAACCCTGTCTTGAAAAAAACAAACAAACAAAAAAGTCAATGAAATGATTCCTAATGACACTCTACTATATGCATAGATTGGTGCCTAGCTCAGTTTACATCAGAGAGGCTTCATCCAGCAATCTATGGGAGCAGATGCTGAGACCCACAGCCAAACATTAGGTGGAGCTCAGGGAATGCTGCAACAGAGAGGGAGGAAGGACTGTAGGAGCCAGAGGGGTCTAGGACACAGGGAGAACACAGCCCACAGAATCAACCAGGCAGGGTTCGTAGGTAGTCACAGACACTAAAGTGGCAATCACAGAGCCTGCATGAGTTTGCACCAGGCCCAAAGCATACACAATGTGGTTGTTTAGCTTGTGGTGTTTGTGGGACTCCTAACAGTGGGAGTGGAGGTGTCTCTGACTCTTTTGCCTACTCTTGGGACCCTTTTCCTCCTACTGGATTGCCTTGATGTGAGGGTTTGTGTCTAATCTTATTGCATCTTGTTATGCCGTGTTCAGTTGATATCACTAGGAAGACTGCTATTTTCTGAAGGGAAATGGAAGAACAGTGGATCTGGGGGAGAGGGGAAGTAGGGGAGGTGGCTGGGAGGAGTGGAGGGAGTGGAGGCTGCAGTTGGAATGTATTGCATGGGAGAATAAAAACAAAGACAGCTGGTCACTTTGGTCCACAGTCCACAAAGCTTCTGTGCAGTTCTTTCTCTGTTTTCATTCGATCCAGGACTGAGCCCGTGAATGGAATGCTGTCACCCATAGGAGGCCGGTCTTCCCCACCCCAACTAATGTAATCCAGAAAATACCTCGCAGGCAAGCCTGGAGTCCCATTACCCAGCGGATTCTACATTCTATCAAGCTGATGATAAACACTTATCTTCACAGGTATTATAACTATTCATTTGTCATCTAAAAGGAATACTTTTGAGGGTGAAAATGGAGTGCTATTGACAGTTATGAAGGGTAAGTGTGGAAACTGACGCTGGACGGGATGAAAGACCATATCATTTCCAAGGCCTTGTGTGATCTGGTCTATTGAGTATTAGAAATGTGACCAGTGTCCTGAGTGGTAGAGGACACAGATGGCTCCCACACACACCTCATGGTCTGGGAAGGGGACACCACTATCCAAGAGCCCACCTATCACCAAGCCTGATGTTTCTGGGGCTGAGCAGTGCACTGGACAGCAACACAGTTCCCAGCTGTGGCAGAGCCACAGATCCAGACATTATCCTGGGCAGCAGCCTGGGTCCCCGATGTCACCTGTGGCCAGGTGGGTATCTGAGGGTCATGTCACTGCCGGGGCCATGCTGTTTGGAGTGGACTGTGCTCTCACCCAGGGCCATGGGGTTGGATGTGCCAAAGGCCATGTCTGGGTCCATGGTCCTACTGCAGCTGGGGTCTGTGATGATCCATAGCTGATGTTAGCACAGTGGGTCATAGAAACCACACCTGTGAAATCTGAGAGCTTCGATGAGCCAGCCCTGCCCTTTGCTGGCACTGGGATGGATGTCCCTGCCCATCCATGGATACTGAGGCAGGTGAGCTGGGCCCACCTCTCAGAGAAGAGATGCCCCCCAACTCCCACACTCGGGAAAGATGACCTCTCCCCTCACCATGGGTATGCAACTCACCAGGGCAGCACACTAGAGCTGTCCCTGTGGTCTGGACACAGGTGACCCGACCCACTCGGAGGGTTTGAGAGGAGAGCTGACCCCGTCCCCCATCTGCCATGTGGTGGCGTGAGTGAGAGAAAGATGCCCTCCCCGCTCCACCCCTTGCTACCTGTGGCAGGCAAGAGAGCTGGCCCTGGGGTCATGAGAGTGAGAGACCTAGCCCTGCCCCTCACCAGCTACAGCACACAGGAGAGCAGGTCTTTCACCCCACCTGGACAGCACATTAGAGCTGACCTGGCACAGGTTAGTCAGCCCAGAAGATGTGAGAGCAGGAGAGCTGACCCTGCATCTATCCCCACCCCCACCCCCACCTAGTATATCCCCTGAGGCAACTGGGGGAGAGGGCTCTGTACCTCATCTGGGCAAAACAATTGAGCTGGCCCCTGGGGGTGTAGTGAGGGGCACCCGGATCCGGGGACCTGAGGGCAGGAGAACTGACTGTTCCTTGCTGTAGGCTGCATTGAGTGAGCTAGCCACCATAGTGCTGGAGAGCTTGCCCAGGTAGTGACCATGAGGGAAAGCTGGCGGGTGGGCTGACAACCCAGGCCCAGAACCAGGCCTATGAGTTGGCCCACCCCAACATCCACTGCATCTGTGAACTTTTGGAGCATATGAAGGGAACAAACCTACAGATCCCAAACTATGGGATGTCCATGACACAGGACAACAGACTATCCAAGAGGAGCCCCAGTGAGAGCCCATTATCAGTAGCATACCAGAAACTAGAGACCTAGAACCAGACCAATGACTCACAGCAATGAACACTTGCAAGTAAAGATGAATGGACTAAAGGGTAAACTTTGTGACTCAGTGGACCACACCACAGCACCCACAATGAGATTCTTTTTTTTTGGGGGGGGATTCAGGTTTTTTTTTTTTTTGTCAGGGACAAGGACAGAATCTCTAAGGACAGGCAACTAGATCATCTTACAGTCAGGTTGCCTAGCAAGAGGACATTGAGGCAGAGCCCTTGACCCTTTCACCCTGTAAACATCCTATACAAACATCCTGTTAGCTTGCCCCACCTTATGCAATTAACAGCTTCTTGCTCCCCCCACCCTGCAGGAACTATATAAACCCTCTTGGAGAAAAATAAAGTTGCACCTTGATCAGAATCTAGACTTGGTATATTTCCTTGTATCTCCTGTCCCTATCATTCCGTCCTTAGGGTGGTTGAGAACCCGTTGAAGCCCTGCAGGCGGGGCATTTTTTAAATTTTGTTTTGTTTTGGTGGGGAGGTTGCAAGGGCAGAGGGTGGAAGTGAGGGGAGGGAGAGATAAGTGGGATCAGGATGCATGATGTGAAATCTACAGAGAATCAATAAAAGTTGAGAAAAAAAGAAATGTGACTATAGAAATCAAAGAAATGGATGTCTATATTTGTTAACTTACACAATTTACAAATAGATGGACCTGTGAGTAGGGCCTTTGACATTGCAGATCTTGAGCAGTGGCTCTCATATTACATCACAATGACCAGAAGGGCCGAAGCCAGATTTCTAAGCCTTCCCCATTCCTTATGGGGTTTCTAATATGGTACTTCAGAAGTGGAGTCAGAATTCGCACTCTCACATGTTCCAAGTGGGATGCCATGATGCCTGTTGGGAGACCACAGTTTGAGAACTCCTGCGGTCTCCCGTGGTAAAGTGTTTGGTGCACAACATGAGGACCTCAGTTTGGATCCCTAGAACCCAGGTCAAGAGCCGGATGTGGCAATGTCTGCCAGTAACCCCAGTGCTGGGCAGTAAGGACAGTGAATCCTTAAGGTTCTTTGGTCAGTCAGCCTAGCCAAACGGGTGAGCTTCTGGTTCAGTGAAAGATCCTGTCTCAAAAATGAAAGGTAGAAAGTCAGGTATGCTGGCACACACCTTTAATCCCAGAACTTGGGAGGCAGAGGCAAGTGGATCTTTTTGAGATCAAGGCCAGCCTGGTCTATATACTGAGTTCTGAGCCAGTCAGGGCTGCACACTGAGACCTTGTCTCAAAACTAACCAACTAACTAACTAACTAACTAACTAACTAACTAACTAACTAATACATAGTAGAGAGCTCTGGCTTCCACAGACACATGCACCCACAAGTTAATTCATCACACACACATACACACACACACACCACACCACATGTACCCATATATATAATATATATATATAATATGTGAAATATATATAATATATGTGGAGAGAGAGAGAGAACCACCTCATTTTACACATCAGAATCTATATTTTAACAAATTCTTCCATGTATTTGGATGAGCATCAAAGTTTGAGGAACACTGAAATGGTTTCTTTAGAAGTCTGACAACCCCACTCCCTCCTCACTCAAACAGCTTTCTTGCTATAAAACTAGTGTTGCATTCTTTCTTAGCTTTCATGTTTCAGGTTGATTTTTAAAAGGGTCAAATCATGTCTTTGATCTCAACCTTCTTGAATTTTGATCCTAACCTTCTTGAAAACAGAAATCCTAACAAATACATAATACTTCCCATAAATCAGATCATAATGTTTAATCTAAACACGTTGATATTCTCTGCCGCGCTTTTTGCTTGCGGTTTTCCCATTTATTATTTAAGCTGTTGAAGGCTGCATTTTGAAAGTTGCCGCTTTCTTTCTTTCCACTTCACTACACACAGATGTACGGTTCGGTGTTCCTCTTGATTAGCCGAGGAAGTCCTGGCTCTATCTTACTGAAGTCTTGGTTTCCATGGAATAGAAACGTGGACAAAGAAGAGTTCAAAGCCATAGCTTTCCAAGAGTGTTCTGACCTTTGTCTTTACTCCTTGATGGGTTAAAAATAAAGCAATGTATCTGTCCACCTTTGACCCCATTCCTTCCCCTTGATTATGCCTCCTTCCAAATTCCCACCTACCCAGAATGCAAACCGTCTCACCAGAAAACCACCCAGTTGTGCCTCTGAGAGCCTTGGCTGCAGCCTTGCCTGGCCAGTGTACATTATCATTTGCCCTTTAATTCCATGAAGTGCCTAAAACTCTCTGAGCTACAAGAAATCTGGGCTTGATCTTTGCATAACCAACAGGCCCCTAGAGTTCCAACCAGCCCATGTCTCTCAATACATCTTTCTTGGTTTTAAAGCGGTTCAGTCAAACAGAAAACTGCTGCAAGTTAAAACCAATTATACAGTAGATAGAGCACTCTTTCCGTGTCACATAGTTTTAGTTCATTCAGAAAATGGATCTTCCTGTCAGAAATTCCTATGTGTAATGGCTGGTTTAAAAAAAGGGCTTAATGGTCATTTGCTGTCTTAGTACCAAGAATGACTCACGCATGAGTCAAGTACTCATTTTACCCCAATTTCCCTTTGTAATATTTCAAAAGTTTCCTGTTTCTTGACACAATTTGCTGAAATGAAACTAGAACAAAATCTTTTCATCAGAAGGAGCTGAAACAATTCAGTGTTTATATAGAGAAAAACAATAGACCTCTGCTCAGCCCTCACTCTGTTTATAACGGTGATTTGAGAAGGATCAGAGACAGACCTGAATAGAAAAATTAAAACCGCCTCCTGAAAGCCATCGTAGGAAGACGTCTTTGTAGCTTTGGTGGTCAGGATATTTTAAGGAAAACACAGGCAGCACTAACCACTACAGGGAAGGGGTGTGTAAACTGAGCTTCATCAAAATTAGGAGAACGGGCACACAAGCCACAAGCTTGCAATCACGTGTCTCCAGGGGCTTGAGAGATGGCTCAGCCGTTAAGAGCACAAACTGCTCTTGCCGAGGACCTGAGCTCAGTTCCGAGCACTCATCACGTGTGACTCATAACCCCTGTAACTCCAGCTCCAGCGGCTGAGGAGCCTTCAGCTGTGACAGGCTGTTCTTGATCTCATTCAGGGCAGCCTGTGCCAGTTTTTTCCAAAACTGACAAAATTATTCCCTTTAAAATCTGTGCACTTCCCACTATGTAATCCCTCCCTTCCTCCCTCCCTCCTTTCCTCCCTCCCTCCCTCCCTCCCTCCTTTCCTCCCTCCCTCCTTTCCTCCCTCCCTCCCTCCCTCCCTCCCTCCCTCCCTCCTTTCCTCCCTCCCTCCCTCCCTCCCTCTCTTTCCTAATGAATATCTTGAAATGCACAGTTAGGTTCTGTTACAACCTTTGATCCACTGGCCCTTACCCACGGTTAAAATGACCGACTATTCAATGGCAGTGGGGAGCAGCTGGCTGTGTTGTATAATTATATAAAATCGTTGTTACAAATCCAAATTTTGCAGAACATACTTGAAGATCTATTTTAATTCCATAGTGAACTGCAACACTGTAAATTTGTTTTAGAAATCTGATGACTTTCGAACCCAACCCTCTTTTACTCCTAAAAACTCAAACATAGTTCAGAGTAGACAAATGCATTGAGGCAGAAAGTGGACTAGTAGCTGCCAGGAGTTGGGGAAGAAGGAATAGGGGTGAGTGCTGATGGGTAAAGAGTTTATTCTGGGCGCAGTAAACTGGTTCTGTGCCTGGATGGGGACAGTGCTTACGCAACTTTGTGCAACTGCCAAAAGCCACAAAGCAAATACTACAGAGGGGCGAATGTTGCAGTACCTGGATCATCTATTGATACGTCAATTGTTTGTGAAGAGTCAACATGTTTCCTTTTCAACACAGATGATGTTTTAACTGGAATAAAAAGGACAGCTATTTAAATCACTTTCCTGAAGCACAGAGGAGCAGGGGACCTGCTTCCTGGTCAAATGCTGACTAGTTCTAAGCTACTGAACAGGGTCTCAGTGAAAGTGCTAAAATTTGGAGTTACATGATGGTGATGGTTGCACAGCCTTGTGGGTATATCAAAACTTGGTAAAATGTACAATTTGAAATGGTCAATTTTATAGTACATAAATTGTATCTTTTTAAGTGAAAAAAAAAAGGTTAGACTCAGAGTTACTATACACATCCACACAAAATCCTGTATGCCATCATCTGTAATAACTCCAAAATGAAAACAACCCAAATGCTTATGAACTGCAAAAGGGTGAAGTGTTACTGCATAGTGGAATATTATTCAGAAGTTAAAAGCATTAGCTCACATATGATATGTAGCAGGCTTTCTCTTTGGGCCGCCAATCAGCTCCCAAATAAAGAGACATGGGGACTTACTATTAATTATGAATGCTCTATCTTAGCTGGTTTCTTAGATAGCTTTTTAAAAAAAACTTAAATTAATCCATTTCTATTAATCTGTGTACTGCCCCAAGGCTAGTTTACCTCATCTATGTACTATCTATCCTGCTTTCCTGCTTCCTCTGTGTCTGGCTGGCTGGCTCCCAGCTGACTGGCTGTCTCCCCTTTTCCTGATGCCCGCCAGCCCTACCTAATCCTCCTCTGCCTAGCTATTGGCCATTCAGCTTTTTAATTAGACCAATCAGGTGCCTTAAGCAGGCAAGGTGAATCAGCAACACATCTTTACATAGTTAAACAAATGAGATATAAACAAATGTAACACACCTTTACATAGTTAAACAAATATTCTGCAACATAAACAAATGCAACACATCTTTGCATAGTTAAATAAATATTATATTCTACAACAGTGATATGAAAAAGAGTTCTTTTTTTAAAAAAAAAAATTTGTTTTCGAGACAGGGTTTCTCTGTGTAGCTTTGCGTCCTTCCTGGAACTCACTCTGTAGCCCAGGTTGGCCTCAAATTCACAGAGATTCGCCTGCCTCTGCCTCTTGAGTGCTGGGATTAAAGGTGTGCACCACCACCGACTGGTGAGAAAGATAGTTCTTAAAAACATTAAGTAAAAGAAAACACAAAACACCACACATTGCATCATTCTCTTTATGTGAAATGTCTGGATTAGACATGGTTGTCCCTAGGGGAGAAGGCAAAGGGAAATGATTATTAATTAACACAGGCTCCTTCTATGGGTGCTAAAAACATGCTCAAGTTAGATGGTGGTGAAAATTCAACTTGCAAATACACTAAAAGCCACTGGAGTCTACATCCTGCCCGGTAAGTTACATGGTATGCAAAGCTACTAAAAAAAGAAAAAAATGCTGGCAAATAATTGCAAAATATTGGAACAAAGGTTGAAGAGACACAGATGGCAGAAGCCTGTGCTAATAGACACAGGAAAAAAATCCTTTCCTTTCCCAATCTCTTCAAAAACTGTAGCCAGCATTTCCAAATGTCTTGACTCAAGGAAGACTCTCTTGCTCATTTTCCAGGTGTTCAGCATATAAATTAGGGCTTATACAGCCTTCACCTGCCCCTTAGGGAGCCACTGTTCTATGCATGTACACAATGCAAAGGTTCTGCCTCTTCACAGCGCTCAGGAAACCCACAAGCCCTTTGTGCTTTGTTTTACTATAGCGTGCTCTCAGGAAGACTTTAATGCTGTCTTCATGCCTTCTCACCTTTTTAATATATAGGAATATTAAACCAAGCATCCATGCAGGACAGTCACTACAATTGTGGGTTCCACCAGAAGAGCATTTGTCACTAGGCTCTGGTTTCTATTATTATTCAACTCCCTCTCCATGAAAATTGTGTCTCCTTAGTAACAAGGTTGTTTGGCCATTGTTTTGACTTTTAACGGTCTCAGAAGTGGAATCTTGTCAAGCGTTTTAAATTATAGCACTTCCTAATTCATTCAACAAACATTTATTGAGTGTGTACTAGTGCCAGATACTTTCTGTTTATAACTAGCACTACAGAACTCTGGCTGATTAATTAAGTGTGAACTTTCTCTTACAGATATGGGTAAGAGCACTTCAAATATGTGAATGGGATTAATTTAGGGCTGTTTCTCTGCAGATGGATCAGTCTACCTGCTGCTGAATGGTAGGGAGAATATAAATTCAGTATATTTCAGTAAATGCTTTTTGGTTTTGTAGAGTGCCTCTCCCCAGCCTCTGGATTTTCATCTATCCATGCCTGTACACACACACACACACACACACACACACACACTTTACTTTCTGGGAGTTAGGCTCAGCATCCTTTCCCTCAGGCTTCTTCTGCAGATGAGATCACTGAAGTCAAGGAGTTTGAGCAATGTGCTTGCTCAGAGGAACGGAGGAAGAAAAAGTCCCACTTGGGTTTCAACTTATATTTTAGAATCAAACAAGGCCCATGACCAAGTCTTCAACCTTTTCTAAACTGTACTTTAATCAAACTTGAATCTAATCTGAAGTTACCTTCTGTTTTCCCCCTGGCTGTTTGCTGAATGGGTTCTGATTTCCTTACTCTGGTATGTGAATTGACAGAACTCTTACCCTGGCAGGTTACAAAAAAAAAAAAAAACTCTGTTTACATTGCCTGGCTATGGTCAGCTCCTCTGCAGAGGCTGGAAAACTGGAGTGGATCTGTTTTCTGATGAGAAAAGCTAAAGGAATGTTTTGTTTACAAAAACATTACAATACTGATCTTTAGCTAGAGATTAAACATGAAAGTATCTGTTAATTTAAAATGATATGTTTTATACAATTAAATATAATAAGAACAAATGGATTAGCATCTTCATCCATTATGGCAGTTTGAATTGGGTAGCTTAAATATTTCCAAGATGGACATCATGTCTGGAGCCATTTTTGCAATAATTTCTCACTTTGAGTACTAATTGCATACTAAGAATTATGCTCAGTGGTTCATATGTATTAACTTGTTTACTATATACATAATATGAGGTAAATTCTACAGATAATGTAAAGAATTCTGTGTGGCATCAAATGATGTGACATGACATGAGGTAACATGAGATTATGTATGCACCTCTGTTGTAAAATATTATTTTAAGATATGTTACATTTGTTTGTGCTGTGGAACATTTGTTTAATGATGCAAAGATGTATTGCATTCCTTTATGTTGCATTTGTTTAACTCTGTGAAGCTGTGTTACTGTGCCTGTCTAAAACACCTGATGGTCTAATAAGGAACTGAACAGCCAATAGCAAGGCAGGAGAAAGGATAGGCAGGGCTGGCAGGCAGAGAGAATAAATGGAAGGAGAATTCGTGAGAAGAAGAAGAAAGAACAAGGAGAGGAGGATGCTAGGGGCCAGCCACCCAGCCACCCAGCCACCCAGCCACCCAGCCACCCAGCCAGCCATGGAGTAAGAGTGAAAGTAAGATATACAGAAGCAAGAAAAAGAAAGAGCCCAGAGGCAAGAGGTAGATGGGATAATTTAAGGAAAGCTGGCAAGAAACAAGCCAAGCTAATGCCAGGCATTTATAATTAAGAATAAGCCTCTGTGTGTGATTTATTTGGGAGCTTGGTGGTTGGCCCCCACAAAGAGCAGAAACAACCAACAGCACACCTCTGCTGTATAGATGAGGAAAGTTGGCACAGAGAGAATGATTTCCTTGGCTAGTCTCTGAGATTCAGGTCTGGATTTGAATCCATGCTCTTAAGTACTAGCCTTAAAAAATAATGTTACATTGTATTTATTCATCTATTTATTTATCTGTTTATTTGCTTCTTTTTTGTGTGTATTTGTGTCTGTACAAGTGTCTTATTTAGAGTTTCTATTGGTGTGATGAAACACAATGACCAAAAAGCAAGCTGGGGAGGAAAGGGTTTATTCAGCTTACACTTCTACATCATAGTTCATTATCAAAGGAAGTCATGACAGGATCTCAAACAGGGGAGGAACCTGGAGGAAGGAGCTGATGCAGAGGCCATGGAGGAGTGCTGCTTACTGGCTTGCTTCCCCATGTCTTGCTCAGCCTGCTTTCTTATAAAACCCAGAACCACCAGTCCAGGGATGGAAACACCCACAACAGGCTGGGCCATTCCCCATTGATCACTAATTGAGAAAATGCCTCACAGCTGGATCTCATGGAGACATTTCCTCAACTGGGGCTTCCTCCTCTCCGATGACACACAAAACCAGCCAGTACAACATAGGAATGTGTAGCTGAAAGTTTTCTTGTGTCCCACCCGGTCTGCAGCCACTCAGACCACAGTAAACATACAGAGGCTTATATTAATTAAAATTGTTCAGCCATGAGCTCAGGCTTACTACTGACTAGCTCTTGCACCATGTTGAGCAGCTTGCGGAGACCTCTGTGTAACTTGGCGAGAATCTGCCATGGTGTAGCTCCAGCCTACATGCCACAATCCCATCATAGAGTAGCTCAAGCCCACATGTTGCGGCGTCTCACCACCCGCATGAGACATGCAGCAGGAACCTGTTTTTGGCTCTGTTTAGAATTGGCTATTAAGTATTCTCAGATTTAAGGTGGAAACTTGAGCCATTGGGCGCCATTTGTAGCTGAAAGTTTTCCTGTGTCCCGCCCGGTCTGCAGCCACTCAAACCCAAGTAAACACATAGAGGCTTATATTAATTAAAACTGCTTAGCCATTAGCTCAGGCTAACTAATGACTAGTTTTTGCACTTAAACTCAGCCCATTTTTGTTAATCTATATGTCACCACATGTTCCATGGCTTTACCTGTGTGCCATTACATGCTGCTCCCTGGATGGCAGGCTGGCATCTCCTCACTCAGCCTTCCTCTTCCCAGAATTCTCCTTGTCTGCTTATCCTGCCTATACTTCCTGCCTGGCTACTGGCCAATCAGCATTTTATTAAACCAGTATACAAAAGCATTGTCCCACAGCAGGAATGTACTATTAAATGAAAATGCTTTAAGCTTCAGGGCTGCTACAGACCCTGGCTGCTGTGAGCGATGTACATACTGGAGCCCTAGAGTGCTGTGGATGGAGGAGGGAAGCCAGCATGTGACTGAGGTTTCTTCAGAAGAAAGAGGCTGATGAAATTTTGTTTTTGTTTTGTTCATTCTAAATTCATAGCCAGCTTTGCACCTACATACGTTATATTTGTCATTTACTTCACTAATTACATGTTTTGGGAAGAGAATTCACAAATTTCCTTAAGTATTGGCCCTGCAAAAATCAGGAACTGTTTCTGTAGCCTGTCTGGCTTCTCTTATCCCAGTTAGTTACATAGGAATTAAGTTTGCTGGAAGGAGATTTAGGGCCCTGGCTCTTCAGTTTGCCTCTCAACACTCACTCTCTGATTCTCTCTGCCCTTGAGCAGTAGTCCAGGAGACTGCTCTCTGTGGATATGTTCTTGACTCCCTTGCCGTTAGTCTGGGGAGCACTAGTGGGGTTGTCTGCAGGAGATGGAGGCCAGGAGGGAAGAGTGAAAGTGGGTGACAGCAGGGCTGTGCAATCTACTGTGAACGGGTTCATGTTGGAAGCTCCTGCAAGCGGTTTAATGCTCTATTATCGCTGTCTTGAAATTATTATTTTGTATTTGAGTGCATAGTTTATAAATAAAATCAGATGTGAGACTAGAACAAATATGCAGAGAGAAGAGTTCCCTGTCTGCCATTCCTGCTCACCCCATTTGGATGGATTCCCATAATAATAGGATATTCTAATAGATTCTCAGAATAGTAGAATTTCTGAGCACCCATGCACACTGCATTGGAGTTAAAAAATACTCAAAGCAGTTGTGGATGGTCACTCCCTATCTACAACACAAACCCCACACCCAAGGCTCAAGAAACATCCTGGAAAAGGGACAGAAAGATTGTAAGAGGCCCAGAAAGTAGGCTGAGAGACGGTGTCTTCTATATATGACAGGGAGTTGTACCTATGAAATCTTAACAGTGTGGTCACCTAAACAAGACTTGCACAATGACACCACCAGTTGACATCCCATCCAGGAAGGGGAAAATTTCACAAATCTCACATCCACCAGATGAAGAGCTACAGCAATTAATGGTTGCTAAGAGACAGAGAGTAAGTCTTTTTCAGGGATACACCCCCCTGAGATGTCATCCAAGCCCAAGTGGCCATTCCTAAACACATACATAGGAACAACACTAAATAGACTCAGTAGGTTGTCTTTCCATATACATATGCCTGTATAAACATGCACATATATAACTAATAATTCAAGAAGTCATAGAGTTGAAAGGCAGTGGGGGGTAAAGGGAGGAGATGGAGAAGGAAGAAAGGGGAAAATAATGTGAATACAGTATACATGAATGAAATTCTTGAAAAAGAATAATACATATTTTTAAATTATGTAATATAAATTTTAAATTTTTTTAATATATTAAAAAGAAAAAAGATTACAACAACAACTCATGAAGCCTTGCTTTCCATTTCAATTGCTTGAAATTCCTAAAAGAAGCAGTGGTGTTCTAAGTAACCTAACAGCCAATGAACCATACCTTCCCCTGCTCACTTAGCTTCCCTTTATTAACCAGCTGCTTCCTTTAAAAAATGAGACCTCAGAAGGAGAGGGAGCCAAGGTCAAGGACAGCTCCTTCTCCTTTCAAGCGCTTCTTTCTTCACTTGGCAAGCCAGGGTAAAGTGGTGGTGTGACAAGTGCATGTAAAGAAGTGAAATGAAACAGTGGAGTTAGTTTTGAGTAGTATTTCCACTGTTCCCATATGAAGAAAACACAATCTATCATAATCTATGAAACTTACATTATATAATTTTGGAGCCTCTGCAAAGGGGTCAGTCTTCAAATGCATTTAAAGCTGGCATGGCTATATGTTAAGATAAAGGATAAGATTTTATTAATAACTTAAAATTGTGATTTTCCTCTGTGTGGAATGATTATTAAGTATTAAGTGGCAATATTTAAAAACAAGGGAGATGGGCAGGCATTGTGGAGCGCACCTTTAATCCCAGCACTTGGGAGGCAGAGACAGGCAGATAAATCTCTGTGACTTCCAGGTCAACCAGAGCTATGTAATGAGACCTTGTCTCAAAACAAACAAACAAAACAATAACAACAAAAAACCCTCCAAAAAGTGTGTGTGTGTGTGTGTGTGTGTGTGTGTGTGTATGATGGAGAGAGTAAATTATAGAACCGAAAGCAAATGCTTTCTGATTCAGAGCATCCAGCCACCACTTTTCCATACATTAGGTTGACTGTGGTTGCATTCCACCACCAAAAGTCAAAGACTGGAGAGGAGACCTTCTGAATGCCCTAGAGTTGCCCCCCGCCCCACGCAGTGCCTTCAAGTGTGGTCCTGATAGCACTTACTCCTGTCACCAGCCTGGGGTGGAGGGATGGGGAGTGCATGTTAGTACAGAAGGGAGAAAGACGTCATCTTTCCTTGTTGTTTCTCCTTAGCTCCTGCATATGTATTTCTTAGTCCTCCTGTCTTCGCTCCACCTATACTCTTCTCGGTTCATATTTCATCATAGACTGTCCAAGCATAGAGGAATGGAGAGAACAGCATAACAGATGCCTATGTACTCATTACACAGTGTTAACAATAATTTGTCATTTATTTCTTGCTGGGATCATGGCCGAGATAAGGCCTTATGCTGTCATTGGATTATTGAAGGTCACTACATTTCTGACTCTATCAGGTAACAGCTATTTGCAAGCCTACTGCTAAAAATGAGATTAACCCACAGATTAAGACAGTGAAATGTCTGATTTGAGGGCATTTCATTACCTGTTCAGTGAAGTTTAGCTACCTAGCTTCCCACTGGGAATCTCGGCTCACCTTACACCATGTTTTGCCTTATACACAAAGCTGCAATGAGGGCATACTTCTTACCATGGAAAACAAGTGGAGCTTGTCAATCAACAGCCTTTCTTCTCAAAGACTAGTAAATGCTTTATCTTTTCACTCACAGGAGAGAATGAAACACAAGGTAAGCATTATTTTCTTTGTGAGGCTATCCTCTCCATGAGAATATTGATGTGAGGTTATAGCATAACATACTTACATTCCACAATTTCATAAAAATAATTTTGCCATTAATGAGACCTGATAGCAAAGTCTAAAGGTCTTATCCACAAAGGCAGAATTATTTATGATGGAAGACTCTGGTCTCTTTTCTTTTTTCCCAGTAAGAAAAAAAAAATACTCTTTCCTATTTATTTTTAGCTAGTGGATCCTAAGGCCAATAACAATAATATTCTATAAGCATGTATTTGGATAGGGTTCTTTTTCACTGTGGCCTATCAAGGTAACACAGCACCATCCAAAATCAATATGACAGACACTGGAGAAAGAACTAATACTGACCGGAGAGCCTCTTTGTCTCATGAGTACTATTTTTAGCAATTTCGTGTCCACGCATCCTGGGATGTAGAGGTTCTTATTCCATGTTAGAGAGGAGGGAAGAGAAGCTCATGGAGGGTGCACTGTCCCAGGCCCACAGTAGCATTAATCACAGCAGCTAACTATGTGTGTTTTGCTGTATCTGACTCTATGCAAAGCACTTGATTTCCAGTATTAAATTTAACTGTGTGCTAAATCACATTATGTCCATAATACAGATGAACTGAGTTTAGCATCTTGTCTCTAGGCCATTGATAATGACTCAATCCGAGGTCAGTCCTGGCTGACTGAATCCTTGCTATTCTCACGGCTCTCTGTGGTTCCCAAGGGAAATGGCTGCCACGTTTTTTTCCATCTCCAGCTACTCTTTCCCATTATCAATGTCCATTCAATCATTCTTAGTTAGAAGGTCTCCTTGCTGAAGGATACAAAATCAAATGTGAGTAGACAGGCCCTTTGTCCTCATACTGAATCCCACAACCAGCCCAGCAGTGGCTCTTCTCTCTCCTTTCTTGCTTGCTTTTCTAACATAGGTTTCTCTTTGTATTATCTCCAAATATGTTTATACACATGGTCCTAAGATATTTTGAAAAGCAATACATTCCTCTTTGTGGGTTTATTTTTCTTTTGCTACATAAAATTGCATTATTTATTTTATGTATGAATGTGAGGCACATACACTATGTTACGTTTTGTGTGGTGGCCATAAGACCACTTGTGTGATCTGGTTCTCCCCTTCAATCGTATGAGTCCCAGGGATCATCCGACTTGACAGCAGGTACCTTTATACTCCGAGTCATCTTCTTAGCCCTATTTTTTTCTTATTAAGAAAAATTTTTTTAATCATTTTACATACCCATCAAAGATCTACCTCTTCCTTCCTCCTGCCCCTCCAGCCTTCCCCTCCCAACCCACCCCCTATTCCCTCCTACAAGAAGGTAAGACTTCCCATGGGGAGGTACATTTAGTAGAGGCAGGTCCAAGCCTCTCCCCCTGCCTCAAGGCTGTGTGAGGTGTCCCCCATCATAGGTAGTGGCCTCCAAAAAGCCTGCTCATGCACCAAGGGTGGATTCTGACCCTACTGCCACCTCCTTGTGTTTTAATATTGATACCCCAATATTTTATCATGTAGTAAAAGAGCTACACATATCTGTGTATATTTATAAACACATTTAAATTCTAATACTTATAAATAATATTTTAAAATTATCACACCATTAGTTAATATTTATTCAGTATAAACTAAATAAAAAAACAGTTTAGTTGCCCCATCATTTTATTTTTATTATATACAATTATGGCAAAAAGCATATTATATATATGATACTATATATAGTGAAAGGATTACTACAGCAAAACAAATTGACACATATCACTTTTTATTATTCCTTTTTATTGGTTGTGATAAGAGCACCTAAAATGTACTAAGCAAATTTTCTGCATATAATTTAATATGATCAGCTATATATCATGCTGTACATCACACATTTTAAGAATACAAGTCATTGTCAGGCTGATGGTGCACAGCTTTGATGCCAGCACTTGGGAGGCAGAAGCAAAGTAGATTTGAGTGAATTCAAGACCGTCTTGGTCTACAATGTGAATTTCAGACCAGTTGGGGTTACACTGTGAGGTCCTACTTTTTTTCTTAAAAACAAAACAAAACAGAACAAAAGTATTAACTACTTCTTCATGGGAGGGAATTTTGTGTTCACTTTCTCCCTTGATATCATATTCTCATTTTACTCTCTACTGTACGTACATTTATACTTGGGTATTCCATGCTTCTCTGCAACAAAAATATCTAGATAAATGAGAATTATTTTAAATTTACTGTGACAAGATTAAAAACAAAACTCAAAACATAATATGCAGAGTTTGATGCTTAATTACTAAACATAACATGTAAAATTATTTTGGAATTCATTTCTTACAGAAATGGGTATAGTCTGCCTGACTTGTGTTCTAGGCGAATATATTAGGACTCAGTATTCATTCCATTATTTGGTAGATATAAGTGCTTTGAAACCCGTCAATTAAACAAGTCAATTAGAATGAAGGAGATTTGGGTTTTGGTTTCTTGAGACAGGGTCTCACTGTGTAGCCCTGGTTGTCCCAGAACTGGATATGTAGACCAGACTGTCCTCAAACTCATAGTGATCCACCTGCCTCTGCCTCCCAAATGCTGGGATTAAAGGTGTGCACCATACCCAGCCCTTTCTTTTGTTTTAATATGGGACAACAGAACTCAGATCTTTGAATTCTTCAGCTCTATATCCAAAATGACAAAATGTTATTGTGATTTGAGGAGGCAGTAGGGTGTTTCACACACAAGACAAGCCCAAGACCCTATTATGAGTGTTTTTAGTGACCTCTCCCCTCAGAACTTAACTAAGAGTCCTTCCCACTTTTGAGAGAGAGAGAGAGAGAGAGAGAGAGAGAGAGAGAGAGAATTTGAATCCACCTGATTTGCAGATTTACTTTCCATTCCCAATCCTCACAAGAAGGTTCTCAACTTTCCTAATGCTGCGACCCTTTAATACAGTTCCTCATGTTGTGGTGGCGCCAACCATGAAATTATTTTTGTTGCTACTTCATAACTGTAATTTTGCTACTGTTATGAATTGTAATATAAATATCTGTGTTTTCCTGTGAAAGGGGCATTGGACTCCCCAAAGTGTCTTGACCCACAGGTTGAGAATCACTGCTCCAGAACTTGTTCAGCCTAGACCATGCATGAATCTCACAGATCTGGGACAGATGTGAAGGCTGCCTTTCTACTACCAAGCTATAAAAATGGCGTCTGTGCCAAAGAGACGGGAAGGGAGAAGGGGCTATGGCCTAGACCACAGGAGATCCCTTGAGTCCGTAA
This sequence comes from Peromyscus californicus insignis, assembly GCF_007827085.1. NCBI lineage: Eukaryota > Metazoa > Chordata > Mammalia > Rodentia > Cricetidae > Peromyscus > Peromyscus californicus. The sequence continues at coordinate 15,932,478 of NW_026294584.1, forward strand.
GGAAAGTTTATCAGATGCCATTCTAGCCCGCTTAGCCTTGGCAAGTCTTCATTTACTGCTCCCCCCACCCCCCGTGCTCCAAGACTGCTGATTTTTAGCTGGCATTTACTTTTCCGGCTCGCAGCTTTGGTGTCTTTAGTATCCTGGTCTGTGGCTAGCCTCTCGCGTTGTCCTGCGGTCCCCTTCCTTGTCCTCTTAAGCACACATTTTCTGAAACTAAATCTCTTACAGGGCTTCATCAGGCCTTGTAACTAAGACAGCAATATGGGCGCTGATGTTTCACTGTGCCATAGGATCACGCTTGCTCTCAGCGCATGCTCAGTGATGTGGCTGTGGGGCGGGCTCTAGTCGGTTGAATACATACACCAATCCTGTACTGATCACTGCAGGAATTGGTTAGTTCAAGTAAGCATGCAATTTAGTATAAGAAGTTGTGCTCTTACTTTTGGTTGTAAAGAAGACCTATTAAGAATTTTAAATACATATTATTGCCAATTTCTACAGGTTGCTGAACATATCAGGGCGACGCAGCTTCTATGGCCATCTTGTAACTATGGAGCAGAAGTGTCCAAAAGCAGATGCAAAGCTACTTGTATGAACTGCAATTTCTCTCTTCATTTTGAAGTTCTCATGGTTCTTGGCACAGCCAAAATCCAGAGAAAAAGAAACTCGGCTGTGGTCAGGGTCACTGGTCGGGATGAATTCCTACCTCATCCAGATAAGCGCCGCAAGTGGACTGAAGTGAACTGTCCGAGCACATAATTAAAATCACTTAGCTGAGCATTCACGGGTGCCTTTGATTTTGGTTCTGGAATCGAGTAACACTTCATTCCATAGAAGAGAGCAAGTGTTCCAGTGAGAGGAGGGGGTGGATTTGGTTTTGTAGAAAGATAAGACACGGGGAGGTTAGGCAGACCAACCTAATAAATAGACAAATAAATAAAAATTTAAAACCAGATTGATCCGTTTAAAGTTACTAAAGGAAGTGCAGAGATATAGAACAATAGGGAAAAAGAGCTGGTTGGCTAGGTCAGGTTACTTTAGGGTATTTTTGTGTGGGAAATGCTTAAGGATAATGGGGTGACATCATTGTGCCTAAGCAGCTGGACAGCCTCTAATCCTGATTTCTCAGGTCAGATGGACATATTGATGATAGGGAACTGCAGTATGAAGGATTCCATTTTGATTGGACCTCATGGAAGCTTTGGCCTAAGACAATGGCCTCCTGTAATATTGATTTAGCAGCATGAATGAAAAGCACATACATGCACAGACACCACACACACACACACACACACACACACACACACACACACACATACACACACACACTAATAGTTCAGATACACACAAGGTGACAGGGCTGGGTGACATCACGGAGCCAGGCCAGGCAGTCTGCACAGCGATTACACATGGGAAGTGAGGGGCACAGAAGTACACTGTTCTTCCTTCTTTCCCTTCATTTCTTTTTTTCTTATAGTCTGCCAAGTAAAATTTATAGAGGAAGAGAGGAGAAGGGAGGGGGAAAGGGGAGGTTAGACACTCAAACCCCCAAATATGCCTGCTTTAGTTGGTAAAATTTCTCTCTGCTAAGACCCTTATGGGGACAGTACCTTTAAAGGACCAATCTGCTTTTTGGTTCCCGTGTCTCTGCCTTTTAGACCTAACCTCTTCTACGAAGCTCATCAGAACACTTAATCTATTTTGTAGGTATTGCCCAATTCTAGAATTACAATTAAAAGGTAACTGGAGGCCCAGTGAGATGGTTCTGTGGGTAAAGGTGTTTGCCACTAAGGCTGAAGACCCAAGTTCCATCCTAGGTCCTAAAGGATGGAAGGGGAAAAAAAAGCAACTTCTGCAGGTTGTCATTGACTTCTGCTTGCTTCCTGGTATACACCACCTCCATGCCACACAAAACAACAAACAAACAAACAAACAATAAATCGAGATAGATAATTAAATAAGTGTGATTTAAAAGTTTTGAAGTGAGAGGGAAGCAGGTTGGCTAACGGAGACTTTCACCTATCCCTCCACTTCTCCAAATCTAATCCCACAGTCCCGTCCCTAGCGTTGTAGCCGACACTCACTGTGGCCTCCCCTTTCTCTGCCTCCAAGCACAGTGTAGACCCTCTCCTCCAACCTTTCTTCCCTCCACTCACTGCTTTATCACGTCCCCCAACTCCATCAGCCATTCCCTGGAAACCCACAGGCCACGCCAGCCAGACCAGCAGGTAGGCCAACTGCATGCCTTCACCTCTCCCTCATCTCCTCCAAACCCAATCACTACTCTCACCCCCACAGTTGTAGCAGACCAGCTGCTGCAGCCTCCCCTCCCCTCCTTTCTACCCCCATCTCAAGCTGATCAAGCAGATCTTCTCCAACCTTTCTCCCTGTCCATCCTGTTACCTTAGCCCCTAACTCCAGCAGCCTTTCTCGGGGAACCCTCCAGCTAAGACGGACAGAGAATCAAGTAGGCCAGTAAAGCAGGTAGGCTAGCTGGATCCTCATTCTCCACCTCCTCACCATATCCAATCCCCCAGTCTCATCCTCAGTTATGTAGCACTCTACATGTTTTGGTGGCCCTCTCTACACTCTCTGCCCCAATTTCCAGAGCGCTTAGATGACCCTGGTGCCACATCCTGTTTTTCTCCCTCCTGTGGGCCCCTTCAGTCTCCACCCTTCCAGTCCATTCCCATTCCTAAGTATTAGCTACCCAGAAACACAGTTTACTCAGAACCCTCAGTGTTCACACCTATCAGGATCTCAGAAGAATTTCCTATCAAGCAACACACAGCCACCACAACCTACTAAGAACCAGACAGGGTAACAGAAACCAAGGGACCAAACAACCACCCAACAAAGACAAGACCAGATATCAGCACCTAGAATGACAATCTTCCCAAACCCAGATGTCTGAACACCATTGTAAAAACACAATCAATAACCACCAGGAAAATATGTCACCACTAGAGCCCAGCAATCCTACCACAAGAGGCTCTGAGTATTGCAAAATAGCTGAGGCCTAAGACAAAGACAACATGAAAAACAGTGGAAAGAAATGAACAAAACAGTTCAAGATCTGAAAGTGAAAATATAATCAATAAAATAAACCAAAACTGAGGGAAATTTGGAAATGAAAAATTTAGGAACTCGAGCAAGAACCTCAGAGGTAAGCTTCACCAACAGAGTGCAAGAGATGGAAGAGAGAATCTCGGGCTTTGAAGACATGATAGAAGAAATGGATACCTAGGTCAAAGAAAATGTTAAATTTAAAAAAAAGTCCTGGCACATAACTTCCAGGAAATCTGGGACACTATGCAAATATCAGATCTAAGAATAATAGGAATAGAAGGAGAAGAAATAGGTCAAAGTCACAGAACACATTGCCAACAAAATCATAGAAGAAAATTTCCCTAACCTAAAGAAGAAGATGGCTATCAAAGTACAAGAAGTACACAAAACGCCAAACAGGTTGGACCAGAAAAGAAATTCCAATCAGCACATAGCAATCAAACCACTAAACATACAGAACAAAGAGAGAATATTAAAAACTGCAAGGGGAAGACCAAGTAATATATAAAAGCAGATGTATTAGAATTATATCTGACTTCTCATGGAGACTCTAAAATCCTAAGGGCCTAAACAGATGTGCTGCACACTTTAAGGAAGCACAGAAGTCAGCCCAGACTACTATACCCAGCAAAACTTTCAGTTACAATACATGGAGAAAATAAGACATTCCATGATTAAACCAAACTTAGACATTATCTATCCAGCACTAAAGGAGGCTTTAGAAGGAAAGCTCAAACTTAAAGAGGTTAACCACACTCAACAAAACACAAAGAATAAATAATCCCAGACTAGCAAATCAAAAGAGGGGAAACACACACACACACACACACACACACACACACACACACACACACACGCACGCACGCACGCACGCACGCACGCACGCACCTCACAACAAAACAAAAGTAACAGGAATCAAAAAACACTGGTCATTTATATCTTTCAAGGTCATTGGTTTCAATTCCCCAATAAAAACCACATACTAACAGAATGGATGTGAAAACGGTATCTATCCGTCTTCTACATCTAAGAAACACACCTTAACATCAAGGATAGACATCACTTCAGGGTAAAAGGATAGAAAAAGCTATTACAAGGAAATGGACCTAAGAAGCAAGCTGGTGTAACCATTTTAATATCTGACAAAATAGACTTCAAACTAAAAGTAATTATAAGAGATAGGGAAGGACACTGCATACTGATCAAAGGACAAATCCATCAGGAGGACATTGCAGTTCTTAATGTCTGTGCACTTAACACAAGGGAGCTCAAGTTCATACTTCATACATACATACATACATACATACATGTATACATACTATAGCCTAAAACACATATTGACCCCCACATACTGATAGTGGGAGACTTCAGTACCCAACTCTAGCCAATATATAGGTCATCCAGACAAAAACTAAAAAGGAAATGCTAAAGCCTACTGATGTTATACACCAAATGGACCTAATAGACATTTACAGAGATTTCACCCAAACACAAAGAAATATACTATCTTCTCAGCACCTTATGAACTTTCTCCAAAATTGACCTTATACTCAAATACAAACTATTTAGCAGGCACAAGAAAATTGAAGTAAAGTCTGCATCCTATCAGATCACCACAGATTAAAGCTAGACAGCAGCAAAAAGAGAAAGAATAGAAAGCTTACAAACTCATGGAAACTGAAGAAGTCACTACTGAATGAAAAATTGGCCAAGACAGAAATTAATAAAGAAATTGAAAACTTCCTAGAATTGACTGGAAATGAATGTATCACACACCCAAACTTATGGGACACAATGAAAGCAGTCCTAAGAGGCAAGTTCAAGGCACTAGGTGCCTGTACTTTTAAAAAATGGAGAGATATCATACCACTAACTTAACAGCATACCTAAAAAGCTCTAGAACAAAAAAAAATTACATCCAAAAGGAGCAGATGACTAGAAATAATAAAACTTGGGGCTGAAATCAATAAAATAGAAATAAACAAACAAACAAAAGAAATGATAAGCAGAATCAATGAAACAAAGAGTTGGTTCTTTGAGAAAATCAATAAGATTGACAAACCCTTATCCAAATTAATTAAAAGGATATCAAAATTAGCAAAATTAGAGAGGAAAAAGGACATAAAAACAGAATTTAGGAAATCTAGAGAATAAGGACATATTTTAAAAACCTGTATTCCACCAAATTTGAAAATCTAAAAGGAATTGGTAATTTTCTTGATACATACCACTTACCAAAGTTAGATCAAGATCAGACAAGCAATTTAAATAGACCTATAAACACTAGTGAAATAGAAGCAACAATTAAATTCTCCCAAACAAACAAAAGCCCAAGGCCAGATGATTTTAGTGTAGAATTCTACCAAACTCTCAAAGAAGCATTAATAACAATAATCCTCCAAATTTCCACACAATGGAAACAGAAGGAACATTGCTCAATTTGTTTTATGAGGCCACAGTTACCTTGATACTCAAACCACATAAAGACCTAACAAAGAAAGAGAATTACAATTTCCCTTATGTACATATGTGCAAAAATTCTCCAGAAAATACTTGAAAAATGAATCAAAGGACACATAAAAAAGATCATCTACCTTGTTCACGTAGGATTCATCCTACTTAGTGAAGAGATGCAGGGATGATTCAACATATGTAAACTGATAAATCCATCATATAAACAAACTGAAAGGCAAAAAGAACATGATCATTTCATTAGATGCAGAAAAGTCCTTTGCTAAAATTTCAACACTCTTTCATGATAAAAGCCCTGGGGAGATTAGGGATACAAGGGACATGCCTCAATATAATAAAGGCAGTGTACAGCAATCCCATAACCAACATCGACCTAAATGGAGAAAACCTCAAAGCAATTCCACTGAAATCAGGACCAGGTCTTGGTAGGTACTCCACTATCCCCATGCTATTCAATGCTGTACTTGAAGTCTTAGCCAGAGCAAAAAGACAATTCACAAAAATCAGTAGTCCTTCTATGTACAAAGGACAGACTGAGAAAGAAATCAGAGAGACAACACCTTTCACAATAGCTTCAAATTGTATAAAATGTCTTGGGGTAACTCTAGATAAGTAAGTGGAAGTCTTGTATAAAAAAATTCAAGTCGGCCGGCCCCCAGCTCCTATCTTGCCCCGGACTTCCCTTTTGGAGCACAGGTGAGTGCCCTAGCTTGTCCCGGACCCCATCCCTGGGCACCAGCCACTCCAGGGAAGACCTGTCCAACTTTGCCCCAGGTTCTGGCCACCGGGCAGGATCCCTTCTAGCCCCACCGGGAAGGATCCCCTTCTCCACTACCCCTGGCATACCCTGCAAATCCACGCCCTGCCCCCACGTCCATCCGCCTGAGTCCCAAGCCTCTTTCTGAGACTTAGAGGCCGGCCCCCATCTCCCATCCTGCCCTGGACTTCCCTTCTGGAGCAGGAGAGAGAGAGAGAGAGAGAGAGAAAGAGAGAGAAGAGCTCCCATCCTGCCCCGGACTTCCAATTTGGACAAGAGAGCTCCCATCTGGACAAGAGAGAGAGACTTCCTGAATCTGTCAGCTCTGTCTGAACCAAGTGTGCGGATAAGGCCAAGAATGAACCACAAGGAGATGGGCAGACGTCAAGGCAGAAACATATACAACAAAATGAATAGCAATACAGCATCACCAAGACCTAGCCCTCCTCCAACACCTAGACCTGAACATCAGAAATTGGAAGAAGCAGAAGAAAACAGCCTTATGAATGACATCATGAAGAAGCTAGAGGCTTATGTAGAGGAAAAGACAAAAAAATGTGAAGAACGCTGTAAACAACTAGAGGAAAGGGCAAACAAATTAGAAGAAATCAATAAAGTCCTGGAAGAAAACAATAAAGTACTGAGAGAAAATCAAGAAAAATCAATGAAACAAAAGAAGGAAACAGTCCAACACCTGAAAAGGGAAATAGAAAAAATGAAGAAGACACAAACAGAGGGAATGCTGGAAATAGAAAATCTGAGTAAACAATTGGGAACTTCAGATGCAAGTATAATCAACAGAATGCAAGAGATGGAAGAGAGGATCTCTAGCGTTGAAGATACAGTAGAAGAAATAGATTCATCAGTCAAAGAAAACACTAAAGCCAACAAAGTCATGAACCAAAATGTCCAAGAAATTTGGGACACCATGAAAAGACCAAACCTACGAATAATAGGGGTCAAAGAAGGAGAAGAATACCAACTCAAGGGCACCGAAAATATATTCAACAAGATCATAGAAGAAAACTTTCCCAACTTAAAGAAGGAAATGCCTATGAAGATACAAGAAGCTTATAGAACACCAAACAGACTAGACCCCCCAAAAAAGTCCCCTCGCCACATAATAATTAAACAACTAAACGTACAGAATAAAGAAAGAATATTAAGAGCAGCAAAGGAAAAAGGCCAAGTGACATATAAAGGCAAACCCATCAGAATAACACCCGATTTCTCAACAGAGACTTTGAAAGCCAGAAGGACCTGGACAGATGTAATGCAGACACTAAGAGACCATGGATGTCAGCCTAGACTAATATACCCAGCAAAACTTTCAATCACCATAGATGGAGTGAACAAGACATTCCATGACAAAGCCAGATTTAAACAATACTTATCCACAAACCCAGCCCTACAGAAAGCACTAGAAGGAAAATTCCAACCTAAGGAAGTCAGATACACCCTCGAAAACACAGGCAATAGATAAAGCCACAGCGATAAACCCCAATGAAGAGAAGTACACACACATCACCACCAAAAAATAACAGGAATGAACAATCACTGGTTATTAATTTCCCTCAATATCAATGGACTTAATTCACCTATAAAAAGACATAGGCTTATAGAATGGATACGAAAGCAGGACCCATCTTTCTGCTGCATACAAGAAACACATCTCAAATTCAAAGATAGACACTACCTAAAAATAAAAGGCTGGGAAAAGACTTTCCAATCAAATGGTCTTAAGAAACAAGCGGGTGTAGCCATCCTGATATCCAGCAAAATAGACTTCAAACTAAAATCAATCAAAAGAGATCAAGAAGGGCATTACATACTCATCACAGGAAAGATCCACCAAGATGAAGTTTCAATTCTGAACATTTATGCCCCAAACACAAGGGCACTCAAATATGTAAAAGAAACATTACTAAAGCTTAAATCACATATAAAACCCCACACATTAATAGTGGGAGACCTCAACACCCCACTTTCACCACTGGACAGATCTCCCAAATTGAAACTTAACAGAGAAATAAAGGACTTAACTGATGTCATGACTCAAATGGACTTAATGAATATCTACAGAACATTCCATCCTAACAAAAAAGAATATACCTTCTTCTCAGCACCCCATGGAACCTTCTCTAAAATCAGCCACATACTTGGCCACAAAACAAATCTCAACAGATACAAAACAATTGGAATAACCTCCTGTGTTCTATCAGACCACCATGGTCTAAAGTTGGATTTCAACAACAAAAACTACAGAAAACCTACAATCTCATGGAAACTGAATAATACCCAACTGAATCACCAATGGTTTAAGGAAGAAATAAAGAAAGAAATTAAAGACTTCCTAGAGATCAATGAAAATGAAGACACCACATATCCAAACCTATGGGACACTATGAAAGCAGTACTAAGAGGGAAATTCATAGCACTAAATGCCCACATAAATAAGTTGGAAAAATCTCACACTAGTGACTTAACAGCACACCTGAAAGCTCTAGAACAAGAAGAAGCAAAGTCTCCCAGGAAAAATAGACACCAGGAAATTATCAAAGTGAGAGCTGAAATCAATAAAATAGAAACAAAGAGAACAATACAAAAAATTAATGAAACAAAGAGTTGGTTCTTTGAGAAAATCAACAAGATAGACAAGCCCTTATCCAAACTAACCAAAAGACAGAGAGAGAGCATCCAAATCAACAAAATCAGAAACGAAAAGGGCGACATAACAACAGACATTGAGGAAATCCAGAGAATCATCAGGTCATACTTCAAAAACCTCTATTCCACAAAACTGGAAAACCTAAAAGAAATGGATAACTTTCTGGATAGGTGCCACATACCTAAGTTAAATCAAGACCAGATAAACTATTTAAATAGTCCAATAACCCCTAACGAAATAGAAACAGTCATTAAAAGTCTCCCAACAAAAAAAAGCCCAGGACCAGATGGTTTCAGTGCAGAATTCTACCAGATCTTCAAAGAAGAGTTAATACCAATACTCTCTAAATTGTTCCACACAATAGAAACAGAAGGAACATTACCAAACTCCTTCTACGAGGCTACAATTACCCTGATTCCTAAACCAAACAAGGATACAACAAAGAAAGAGAACTACAGACCGATCTCCGTCATGAACATTGATGCAAAAATACTCAATAAAATACTGGCAAACAGACTCCAAGAACACATCAAAACAATTATCCACCATGATCAAGTAGGATTCATTCCAGGGATGCAAGGGTGGTTCAACATATGAAAGTCCGTCAATGTAATACATCATATAAACAAACTCAAAGAAAAAAACCACATGATCATCTCACTGGATGCAGAAAAGGCATTTGACAAAATCCAACACCCCTTCATGATAAAGGTCTTGGAGCGATCAGGAATACAGGAAACATACCTAAACATAATAAAGGCAACTTACAGCAAGCCAACAGCCAACATCAAATTAAATGGAGAGAAACTCAAAGCAATTCCACTAAAATCAGGAACGAGGCAAGGCTGTCCGCTCTCCCCATACTTGTTCAATATAGTACTTGAAGTTCTAGCCAGAGCAATAAGACAACATAAGGAGATTAAGGGGATACAAATTGGAAAGGAAGAAGTCAAGCTTTCCCGATTTGCAGATGACATGATAGTATACTTGAGCGACCCCAAAGATTCCACCAAGGAACTGATACAGCTTATAAACACCTTCAGCAACATAGCAGGATACAAGATCAACTCAAAAAAAAAATCAGTAGCCCTCCTATATACAATGGACAAAGAAGCGGAGAAGGAAATCAGAGATACATCACCCTTTACTATAGCCACAAATGACATAAAATACCTTGGGGTAACACTAACCAAGCAAGTGAAGGACCTATATGACAAGAACTTTAAGTCCCTGAAAAAAGAAATTGAAGATGTCAGAAAATGGAAAGATCTCCCATGCTCATGGATAGGCAGGACTAACATAGTAAAAATGGCATTCTTACCAAAAGCAATCTACAGATTCAATGCAATCCCCATCAAAATACCAACACAATTCTTCACAGACCTGGAAAGAATAATACTCAACTTCATATGGAAAAACAAAAAACCCAGGATAGCCAAAGGAATCCTGTACAATAACACAACCTCTGGAGGTATCACGATCCCTGACTTCAAGCTCTACTATAGAAATACAGTAATAAAAACAGCTTGGTACTAGCATAAAAACCGACATGTGGATCAATGGAATCGAATTGAAGACCCTAACATTAATCCGCACACCTATGAACATATAATTTTTGACAAAGAAGCTAAAAGTGCACAATGGAAAAAAGAAAACATCTTCAACAAATGGTGCTGGCAAAACTGGATATCAGCATGTAGAAGGTTGCAAATAGATCCATATCTATCACCGTGCACAAAACTTAAGTCCAAGTGGATCAAGGACCTCAACATAAATCCAGCTACTCTGAACCTGCTAGAAGAGAAAGTAGGAAGTAGTCTTGAACGCATTGGAGACCACTTCCTAAATAGAACACCAGTAGCACAGACTCTGAGAGAAACAATCAATCAATGGGACCTCTTGAAACTGAGAAGCTTTCGTAGAGCAAAGGATACGGTCAACAAGGCAAAGCGACAGCCTACAGAATGGGAAAAGATCTTCCCCAACCCCACATCTGACAGAGGACTGATATCCAGAATATATAAGGAACTCAAGAAATTAGACATCAAAATGCCCAACAGTCCAATTAAGAAATGGGCTATAGAACTAAACAGAGAATTCTCAACAGAGGAAACTCAAATGGCCGAAAGACATTTAAGGAATTGCTCAACATCCCTAATCATCAGGGAAATGCAAATCAAAACAACTCTGAGATACCACCTTACGCCTGTCAGAGTGGCTAAGATCAAAAACACTGAAGACACCTTATGCTGGAGAGGATTGGAGCTAGGGGAACTCTCCTCCACTGCTGGTGGGAATGCAAGCTTGTACAACCACTTTGGAAATCAATATGGCACTTTCTTAGAAAATTGGGAATCCATCTCCCCCAAGATCCAGCTATACCACTCTTGGGCATATACCCAAGGAATACTCAACCACACCATAAGAGCACTTGTTCAGCTATGTTCATATCAGCATTGTTTGTAATAGCCAGAACATGGAAACAACCTAGATGCCCTTCAACTGAAGAATGGATAAACAAAATGTGGTACATATACACAATGGAATACTACTCAGCAGAGAAAAACAATGGCATCATGAGGTTTGCAGACAAATGGATGGATCTAGAAAAAATCATCCTGAGTGAGGTAACCCAGACTCAGAAAGACAAACATGGTATGTACTCACTCATAGCAGGATACTAGTGTGGAACAAGGATGATTTGTCTGCTACTCACATCACCTGGGAGGCTACCTGGAAAACAGGACCCCAACAAAGACACAGGGATCGCCCAATGACAGAGAAATGGAATGAGAACAGCCTGGACATGAGTGGGGGTAGTGAAAGGCGAGGGTCGAGGGAAAGAGAGCTTGGGGGAGCGGGAGATCCCAGCTGGATCAACAACAGAGAGGGAGAACAAGGAATAGGAGACCATGGTAAATGAAGACCACATGAGAATAGGAAGAAGCAAAGTGCTAGAGAGGCCCCCAGAAATCCACGAAGATACCCACACAACAGACTGCTGGCAATGGTCGAGAGACAGCCCGAACTGACCTACTCTGGTGATGGGATGGCCAAACACCCTAATTGTTGTGCTAGAAACCTCATCCAGCTACTGAGGGATCTGGATGCAGAGATCCATGACTAGGCCCTGGGTGGATCTCTGGGAGTCCAATTAGCAAGAATGAGGAGGGTTTATATGAGCGAGAATTGTTGAGACCAAGGTTGGATAAAGCACAGGGACAAATAGCCAAACGAATGGAAACACATGAACTATGAACCAATGGCTGAGGGGTCCCCATTGGATCAGGCCCTCTGAATGGGTGAGACAGTTGATTGGCTTGATCTGTTTGGGAGACATCCAGGCAGTGGGACTGGGTCCTGTGCTCATTGCATGAGCTGGCTGTTTGAAACCTGGGGCCTATGCAGGATTGCTTGGTTCGGCCTGGGAGGAGGGGACTGGACCTACCTGGACTGAGTCTACCAGGTTGATCTCAGTTTGTGGGGAAGGCTTTGCCCTGGAGGAGATGGGAATGGGGGGTTGCTGGGGGGAACTTGAGGGAGATGGGAGGGGGGAGAACAAGGGAATCCGTGGCTGATATGTAGAACTGAATTGTATTGCAAAATTAAAAAAAAAAAAAAACTGTCCCGATTTGCCAAAAAGAAAAAGAAAAAAAAATCAAGTCACTGAAGAAAGAAACTTAAAAAATGCAATTAGAGCTTTAAATTTGTTGTATGTTTATATTAACAGCCCATTCCTTTCCTTTCTTCCTTCTTTCCTTCCTCTCTTCCTTCCTTCCTCTTTTCCTTCCTTCCTTCCTTCCTTCCTTCCTTCCTTCTCTCCCTCCCTCCCACAATCATTTCCTCCTGTTTTCTTTCTCTTCTTCCTCCTTTTTTGACTCATTATTATGAATATTAGAATTAATAGCAGTAGTAGTGGTCTGGGACAAATACATTAATATTTTCTAGAGATGCTAATTTCGAGACATATAGTTGAAGTTCAGCTTAAGAGATGTTAACCTAGACTCTAAAGGAGCTATCTAGTTTGAAAATCAATCAGTAATTAGGGAGCCATTTAAAATAATAGGAATGACTGCAAGCTCCTAGGAATAGGATGGATGAAGTTATGAGGTCCAAGGAATCAGAAGATCTTCAGAGTCTAGATGTCTGATAGAATTTGAGAAGATAAACAGGAGATTGAAAATGAGTAGCCCATGGGGCACAGGAAAATCACAAGTGTTTTTCAAGGCAGGAGGGACCCTGTGTATCACAGTACTGCAGAGCATGGAGATGAGGGTAGAGAGGTCTGCATTTTGCCACATGGAAGTCTTAATGTGTTCTTAATAGGAATAATTCAAAAAAGAGAAGGAAAGAAATTGTAGTGCATTGAATAGTGAGTGGGAGTGAGCAAAGGAGTTTTATCAAGACTAGCCTGGATTACAGGAGATCCCTTCCAAAAAGCCATCACCATCAAGAGCAAAAAGGAGCTAGGAAGAGATGGAGATGAGAAACTAAGGTGTAGGGAGTGGTGAATGAATGTGTGTGCATGCACCTGATTTTTGAGAGATAGGAGATGCTATTGTTCATTTGCTCATGAAGAAGACTAAATAGGATGGGTAGCTGTAACGCACAAAAAGAGAAGATGACAGCAACTCAGTTCTTGGAGATTAGGAGGAGACAACTCCAAACACAAAGATAGTGGATGTAAACCTAGAATGAAGGCCTGTCGCATGAGAACAGGTGAGGAAAAGAAGGGAGATGCAGGAACGTAGATGCTCTAGTTAACATTAACTGGACACATCTGAAGTCACTGAGTGATTATCTTTAGCAGGTTGGTCTGTGGACATGTCTGTGAGGGATTGTTTTGTCCTAAGTGACAGGGATGAAGGAGTCTACTGCAAGTGGAGCCATTTCCTGGACATGACCCTGGGGTATATAAGAAGGCTAGCTAAGCATGAGCCTGTAGGAGTGGAGATCTAGCTACCTGGCAGTGTAGAAATCTCCAGGTAGGTAGAAATCTCCATAATTTCTGCATTGAGATCCCCTTGTGTCTTCCCTCAGAGATACCTTGTGACCTGGCAGTAGCAAGTTGAAATGATCCCTTTATTCCACTGAATTGCTTTTGGTCAGAATGTTTTTTTATCACAGCAAGAGAATGAAGCCAGGACAGAAGACCAAGAGTTTGAAGGAGACCCTATATGATGCTTCTATTTCCTCATTTTATTAAAGGTCTCTCCCAATACCTCTTATTTTTACCAAGCTGTTAGGAGTAATTAAAAATACCACTGAATTATAGCATTGTCAGTCCCTATAAATTCACACTGAAATATCTCTAAATTAGAACATGTGTGCAAATTTTAAAATATAAGAAAATTCTAATTGACCACAATTAAGATTATATAATTAAGATTACAGATATAATTACTGGCATATCTTCTTGCTTGAGTAGATTAAATAATTATAATATCATATTAAATATCTGAGGTTCAAATTTATACAGAGAGCTTTGCAGAGAAAAAATTTCCAATGTTAGAGACTTATATTCTTTTAAAAACACACTTTTATTTTTTGAGGCTTTCATACATGCATACAATATTTACTAATATTCTCCCCTAACTCTTCCCAGATCCACCCCAGTCTCCCATTTCATCCAACCACGTGCCATCTGTTTTATTTTTATAACCCGCAGAGTACAATTTGTGCTGCCCCCATTTTCTCCTGTGTTGTGGGGACATCCCTAGGAGCATGGTTAACCTACCAGGGGCTGTTCCCTTAAAGAAAACTGACTCTCCCTTCTCAAAAAGTCATCAACGGTCAGTAGCCCCTCAGCTATGGGCTGGTGCTTATGAGCACCACCTCCCTCCTCCTTGCTAGAATGCTGACTGACTTGATCTTGTGCAGGTCATGTGCAGGCAACCACAGCTGCTGTGAGTTCATGACTGCAGGGGGCCTGTCGTCCAGAGGACACTATTGCAGCTTGAGTCCCCCCTGACCTCTGGCTCTTATACACTATTTCAACCCCAGCTTCTGAAATGGTCCCCAAGTGTGAAAGTGTGTGTGTGTGTGTGTGTGTGTGTGTGTGTGTGTGTGTGTATGTGTCTGTGTGTTATAGACATAACATAAGCATTCTATAGACTCTTTCTACATTTGGCTCCTTGTGAGCATCTGCCTTAATTGCCAGCCACTGTACAGAGAGACTTCTCTGAGAACTATATTCTTAACATGGGCCACGCTTTAAAAATTGTGCTTCTAGGGACATAAAGAAGAGCAAGGAGGAATTAGAGTGGGTGGATGATTTCAGTAACTTTATCATCCCTATAGAAAAAATACACAAAACCACAACCCAGACTTTAACATTATCTTTGGCCTATAAGGAACCAGTACATTTTTTGGATGACTGTCATCTCAGTAATGTAAGTTATTGCATAATATGTTCTCATAAGACTTCTCAACAGCCCTACACACATTACTCTGTTTGTTGTTAAAGCTTTCTGAGATTGAGAACAACTCATCAACCAAGGGGAAGTTGTCCAGACTGGTTCTGACCAGTAGAAACAGAACTAGAGCCATATATTTAATTTCAAACTTGCTGAGAGCTACATCACACACACACACACACACACACACACACACACACACACACACACACACATACACACACACACACAGAGGGAGAGAGAGAGAAAGAGAGAGAAAGAATGGGTGAAATTACTTTCTATACTAAACGTAACATTGGTAAAATATTTTCATTTCAAACACATAACGAATATAAGCAACTGTTTAATTCTTTTTTTTTGTGCTGTCTTTGAAACCCTGTGTGCTCTGTATACATAAAGCACACTTCAGTTGGACCACTCACATTTCAAATGCTTAGAAGCCACATGACAAGCACATAGGGGCGAAGGTCACAGAATGTAAAGTCTGGACTCTACCACGGCTGGTAGAGTGAGTCACGGTTTATTACCACTCTGCACATAATCCTTCAAATACCCCCCACCATGGCGTGAATAATAACTCAAGTCTTAGAGATGGAAGGTGGTACAACCCTGCCTCCCTGGCTAATTTCATTGCCTTCCGATTTCACTCTTGTCTGCCCCTTCCCCAGACTTGCTCCTGAGACAAGTTCATTCTCACCTCAGGGTTAAGGTACTTCCTGTTCCTCGAGCCCGGATTCCATCTTCACAAGTCACAGACCTTCTGTGAGGCAGTCCTAGCATGGCTTGCGTCTCGAATCACCACTTGTCATCTCCCCGCTCACTTTCTTACCGTTCATTGCCTCAAGCATCGGCACTGCACACACGTTTTAAAGTTCGCTTGCTGATAACTCTTCCTCTGGAGAATCCCACAAAGTCAAGAGCTTTGCTTTGCTCTGCATGGCCAGTGTTTGGGTCAGGCCCTAGCACACAGTAGGCTTGCTGAACGAATGAGTGAGTTGTGTTATTTGGGGCAAATCATTTGGAAGATGAGTGCAATGTTCACGAATTTGTCCTCTGGGGTCAGATGTCATCTGCCCAGCTTTGCTCCTGTGAGCTGAGCCCTCCCTCCTCTGTTTCCTTATCTAAAAGTGTGGACAATAACAACAGCACGTATTTCACGAAAGAGGTTACTTCATGGATTAAATGAGGCAAAGTCTATAGCATCTGATCCACAAGAAGTTCTTGAAATATGTTACTACTCTCTGTGACCACAGTGGCTACTTACACACTCAGCTACCCCAGAACCCAGGCCAAGGTTCCTAAGACCCGTTCCTTTCTGCCTCCGTGCCTATCCCTGTCCCTGCTGGGCATCCCATGTACCTTCAGCACACATCTCTAACTCCATGGTGCACACAGTCTTACTCTCCACTTCTCCCAGGCCTGCCTGTCATTCCCCTTTCTTCCTCTTCCCTTTATACATAAAGGGTCTGTCTTGGATGTTGAGTTCTCTACAAGCTCCACCCCTACCCTTTTTTCCATTTTGTCAAAAATAAAATCAAACCTAACAAACACTTTCATGTGTAGGATTTAGTAGTATCAAATATGGCAATGTTGTACAATCATCATCATTATCTACCTTCATAACTCTTCATTCCATAAAATTCAAACTCTATACTTATTAAATACCTCCTCCAGGTTCCCTCCTGGCGCCCACATAGCTCTACTATTTATCTTTATGATTTTGATTACTCTAAGTACCTCATATATGTGGAATTAAACAGTATTTGTCTTTTTCTGATTTATTTATTGTACTCAGCATAATCTTCTTGTTATCAGTCACATTTTAGCACATATCAGCTTTCTTCTTTTAAAAGATCAATAGTTCTATCATGTATATATACCATCCTTGTGGGAGCCCGTTCTCGGGTTCCTCATGGCTTTACCCAGCAGGTCCACATAGAGGATGATTAGGACCACGGGCCTGAGTGCAGGTGTCTGAGATGGTCTGCACTTGGCTGTGCTGGGGGAGGAGGTCTTTTGCTCCACCCCTTGGCGTCTCTATAAAAACCCTGGGGCAGAGACAGTCGGGGCCCGTTGGAATAGGTTCCAGGCCCTCTCGAGGCTATCCTTTATTTTCTATCTGTTTATCTCCGAGATATTCTCCGCAATAAATCCTTCTATCTAATATTTCCTGCTGCTTGCACTCAAGAAAACTCTGGGGAACTGTGGGGGTGGTGGGTAAACGCCCCACACATCCTTTACGGAAAATACTGCTATGATCATTGAATGTATAGAAATCTCTTTGAACCTCTGTTTTCAGCTCTAGATAATAGATATGTAGACACTAATTTCTGTTTACATGACTCCCGGGGCAATCTCATGCACCTCGAGAACTTTAGCTGCCATTTCTTTTCTTTATTAAAAATTAAAATAAAAATATAATTTTCCCCAATTGCCCTCTGTCCTTCCTTTCTTGCTCCATCTTAAAATCATGACCTCTTTTTGTTATTGTTACACACACACACACTACACACACACACATATACAGCCTGCTCAGTCCCTGTAGTATACTTGTATATATGATTTTGGGGGCTGACCACTTGTCACTGGATAACCGCTTAGGAGCCTCATCCCTGGAAAAGACTATTTCTTCCACTCTCAGCATCCTCTAGTTGCTGTTGTTGTTTGTTTATGGGTGGAGCCCCATGAAATTCTCCCTTCCACACAGCATGTATTGGTACTGTACTTCTTCAGGTCTTATTTAGGTAGCCATATTGTTAAGGTATCATGGGAAAAAACTTGATTATCATTTCTAGAAGACACAATCTCACAGCAGATTTCCTGGTCCTCTAGTACTTACAATTTTTCTGCCTCTTCTTTCTCCATGTTTCCTGAGTTTTAGGTATGGGAGTTGCATTTTAGATGTATCTATGGGAACTAAGTACCAGTCTGACACATGTTCTCTACATTTTGACCAGTTGTGTTTTTTTAAAAATATGTTGCAAAGAGAAGTTTTGTTGATGAGTGGTGAGAGCTACATGTGTGGTTATAGAGATAAATATTTAGAATACCTTTAGGCACTATGTTGGTTTAGTAAAGTGGTGGTAGTAGGTTCTCTTGTAAGATCCATGACTTCACTAGTCCCAAGTGGTTGGCTAGGTTTCCAGTGACAGGTATAATTCCTTTGAGTGGGCCTTAAGTCCAACTAGAGAGCTGCTGGTTACTGCCAAGATATGACGGCCACTACTGCATCGTTAGGGTTGTTGTGCCATGCTGGTCATCATAGCAGTTCACAGGCATTGTGGCTGTGCAGGACTATTGGGTGTTTTCCTCCCTTCAAAGCTTGCATAGCATCTTCGAGTCCTGTGAATGCTAGTCCTCAAGGAGGAGCCTTTCAAGTCCAGTCCAGCTCAGGTTCTCTGGGTCTTGTGACCAAAGTGCGTAGTGTCTTCAGCAATGGGGACTTACTTTCAATCTCTAGGAAGGAACCAAGTGCAATAGCAATAGCTTAATTGTTCTGGGAGTGTTGCACCCACTTCCCAGACCAACAACTGGAAAGGTGGCTTCTTATGCCGGTATTGAGAGTTTTGTTAGGTAGTCTATGGTTGCCACTTCTCATGCTAATTCCAAATCCACTTCTTTAGCCTTGCTGTCTCTCTGCAGATACATTTTTGATGTCCTTGGATACCCAACTCTGAAATCATTTCCTCCAGACTATCCCCCTTCAGTATTCGTTGTCTAAATGAATAGCATGACTACCTACCCATTGTCCAACTCAGCATATGCAGTGACAATCCTGAGTCCCCTTTCTCCCATCCCATATTCCAGATAATCACAAATCTCCTTCATGTAACCCTGTCACCACACCCGAATTCAAGCCGATTATCACTTCATGCCCAGATTCCAGGCTCCTGACAACTAATGGCTTTCTTATATACACTTCAGCGCCCGTTTTCTCCTCCCTTTAATTCTTTGTAATGTCCTAGAGTAATTTTAAGAAAACCCAAATTAGATTGTTCCATCAGATGCTCTCAGTGCCTGGGCTTCTGAGGTAACAAGTAGCTTCCTAGTGCCTTTAGAATCATATTAATTGTGGAGGGAAGTAAATGCACACCACAAACACACAAAATAGCAACTATCCAACATATGCCCCTCACACCACTTTCCACCAGTTCTTATTTCTCAGCTCCTTGGAGACAATAATTTCCAAGTGTCTACCTGACTCCTTATAATTTGTCTTTTATGAGGAAGAGGCTGGCTCCAGCTTTGTTCCAATAGGGATAGCTTTCACTCCCTGTTGCTTCCCATCCCCACACATTTGGGCAACTGAGATACAAGAGCCGTGCAGGCTTTGTCTCTAAGAATCGGTGTGAATTTAAAGCTATTAGATTCGCAACCATAGTGGGAGAATTCCCCAATATTTTGACCTTTTGACCATAATTAAAAACAGCCACCTCAGCCCAGTGCTTACCTTCATGTTAGAAATGAAGAGCGCTCACTGCTGGGAACCTGTATGGGAACTAAATATACTCTATTTATATTCACTGCTGAGTCCATTGAGTTATCTAAGTAAAGTCCCGAGTGGGCAATTACGCCCACCTCTGGGTGAAGGGATCAGAAGAGCTTTCTGGTACTTACTAATATGCCCCCAGACTGTCCTCACCTCCAGCTTTGTAAATCTTCCCAGATGTGTTTTAAACACTGGTCACTCTATTACTGCCACATTTATTTTGGATGAGCTTTCTCCTAAGGTCATCTTCTCTGACCTTGTCCAGTGTCCTTCAGTGCTATGGTCCTGGGTTCTCTTGTTTCTCTCTCTGCCTTTCTTGTATATCAGAACCCTGGCTTTTGGATTCTATTTTCTCTTGTTTGAACAAATCTGCTAAAAGCTGTCTCAGAAATGGACCTGTGAGGTAACTTTGGTTACCTTTAGTGTGTGGAAACAGCTTTATTATTCTTTCGCTTGATGAATAATCTGTCTGGATGGGCATCTAGATTAAAAACCAATCCCTTGTCTTCCTTTCTGTCCTCTAGTGTTGCTGCTGAGAAGTGCAAAGCCATTCTGTATCCAGTTCTACTTAGACGCTTGTGTTTGTTTTTTTGAAAGCGTTTACAATATACTTTGTCTATGTGGTTGTGTGGTTTCATAATGATGTGTCTCAGTGTAGGATTGTTTCCATGCACTGTCTTAGAACTCAATAGGCCCTTTCACTTTGTAGAGTTATGTCCTGTCATTGCAGGAAATTTTTTTGAATTGTTTCTTTGATAATTTCCTCCTTCTGTTTTCCATTGTTTTCTTTCTGGAACTCCCATTATTCAGACACTGAACTTTCTGTACTAGACTGCACCTCTCTTGTGTTTTATTCTCTTGTTTTTTTAATGCTTTAGTCTTGTTTTGACTTATGGGTCAAAACAAGGTTTTTCTCATTACTTATAGTTTAAATTTTCATCTGAATTTTTTTAAACTAATAAGTTTATTATACAAGAGTTCACTTTTACCTTTCATAGCAATTTATAGTAAAACTTAAAAAGTTTTAGTATCTATGTATTGGTGAAATTATTAAGGTCACTCCACATAGTTAAAAGGGAGGTTTATTTAGTGGCATAACTTACAAGTGAAGGGATAGGTAGGTTGCAGGGTCTGGGAAAGGCGTGGCACAGTCTGGCAGTGTTCTCTGGAGAACTCTGCTCTGTCTACCTCCAGCGTTCAGGGTCCAGGAACCAAGAGAGAAGGCGCATCCGGATCTCAGGTCTTCAGGGTCCTCTCTTGGCCCCGCCTTGTAGGCATGACAGTTACAGAAGCCTCAATGGGGGTTGGAAGTTCCAGATCAAAGCTGGAATGGCTACCCACTACATCTCCCCCTTTTGTCTAAATAAGAAGGTTCTAACCTAATACAAGACTATATACAAAGGAATGGTTATCAAATATTGTCCAGGAGTAATGAGGGATAATGACCTAGATAAGATGGAACTACAATCAATGCAAACAATATCAAGCAAGAAACACATACTAAAATCCAGAGAAGTCTAGAGCGTAGGTAAATGGCATGTTACAAAGATCATTCCAAAAGGTGTCCTATCCTAAAGAACCTGAATCTAATACTTAATATGTTCTATCTAAGATTATATATATATACTAAGTTGTAACTATAACTGCTAGTCTTCAATCCCATCAAAGACCTGAGAAGGAATATAATGGTTCCTGAGAAATGGTAGATGGATGCAAGCAACTTTCGGGAATCTTGCAAGAGTAGACAGAGACAGCTGGCAGCCTGGACAGTCACCTAATGTTTTTCAGCATTGTTAGTACATTCAAATTGGCTACAGGTCTAGAGTATCTGACAGACCATTTTAAGAAGCAGAAATTCTGAAAGACCATCTTACCCTGTCTCGGCAGAGTTCAGAAGTCACTTTTCCTTGTGTCCCGCTTGTCCAGAAGGACAGCACTTGTATTGTCAGCAGTTGAGGCAAGGGCAGTTCTTTGTCCAGTAGACCATTTTGTGCCAAGAAGACAAACTTCCAACTGGAAATGTCTTAGAAGTCCAACATTCTCTCGGGATCAAATTGGTGCAGCCAATTTGTGTCTCACATCAACAGAATTCTAAGTTATTTAAATGCCATATTCTCTAGGTCTATGAAGTGTTTGAAGATTACCTGGCCATCTTATTTAGAGGCTATAATATAATATTTCAGTAGCTTTAAATCTTTGAAGATAGTAATAATAGTTTTATTTTCTTCCTCCTGAATAATCTTTACTGCTTTCTAGTTGATTTTCTGTGGTTAGTTTGTTTTGGCCTATATCTTCCTTATGAGGATACTCAACTCAGGGTCTGAAGATCCATGAATGTCTGCCAATATCCAGGAGAGAGGCAATCAAATGTCTCAAGGAAGCCTGACTGATACAGTTGGCTCTGCCATGGGATACACTGTGGAACTTCCTATTGACTAGGACCATGGGAAAGGTGTAAGAAAGACAGGCTGGGATCTCAATCATCACATCTTTCAGAAGGTTCCTCCTCAGCCTAGCCAGTGGCTAGCATAGAGTTTCAATTCTCCTGAGACTGATAATTCAGTTATTATGCAGCTGTTATTTTGTCTTTCAGCTTCCATAATGTTGTTGATTTATCTTTTACATATGTACTTTTAGTCCTTGGGAGGCAGAATCAGGGGGAATCACTGTAAGTTCAAGGCCAGCCTGGTTACATAGTTACCAATTTGAATAGAAAGGAGCCTCTTTCCAAAGTCAGGTGTATGTCTTTCAATATCACATCACACAAGCCACAGCTGTACAACAAGATCCTGTCTTTTAAAATAAAATAAATAAATCCAGTCACTGTATATTTTTTATGAGTTTCCAGAGGAATGTAAAGTACCATGCATGCAGTCTGGTATTTCTCGTAAGAATGAAGAATACACAACCTTTACTGCGTGACTGCCGAGTGCTTTCCACTGTGTGGCAGTGCTGCAGGAGGCACTTCCTGTGAAGGTGCCCCACGTCAGGCATGGAATATGTCTGCACCTTAATCTTGGCTTGGGCTTCCCATCCTCAGAACTGTGAGAAACAAATTCATATTATGCATAATCTGCATAGTATATAATATTTTTAAAGTAGCCCAAAGAAGAACCTGCCTCCATTTCCAGTGTTATTGTTTTATTTTTATTTATTGTTTTGGTCTCTATTGACTGTTACCTCTAGGTTTACAAAATAAAGATTTTTGTAATTCTGCTATAAGTCTCATATTATCAGTATCTGACTAGCTTTAAGTGATTAGTTTGATCTCTGTGGGTGTTAAATTTCTTACCTACAAAACTGAACAATAAAAGACACCTTAGAGAGTGTTAGGGAGATAAGAGGCAGAGCCCTTGGGTGCCTAACATGCAGCAATGACTTAAGTGATAACAAAAACATTTAGTTCATTTATAAGCACCAATTTGAGTAGAAAGGAGCCTCTTTCCAAAGTCAGGTGTATGTCTTTCAATATCATATTCATTTCCCATATGTGGGAAGAGCAATATAGAGTGTTATAATTTAGGAATTTTTAAATTTGACTAGTTACATGAATCCTTCTGTCATTCTATATAATAGGTACAACTATGTTTCAGGTATGGAAATGACATGCTCCATGCTACAAAGGTGGCCTGTCCAAAACTTTCTGGAAACTGAAAAGGTCTCAGTCTAAGACTGGCTTGATCATGTGATGATCTTGGATACTGTGGTGGTTTGAAAGAAAATGCCTCCATATGGAGTGGCACTATTGGGAGGTGTGGCTTTGTTGGAGGAAGTATGTCACTGTGGGGATGAGCTTGGAGGTCTCATATGCTTAAGCTACACTCAGTGACACAGTTCACTTCCTGCTGCCTGAGGATCAAGATGTAGAACTCTCAGCTCCTTCTCCAGTACCGTATCTGTCTGCATGCTGCCATGTCCCATTATGATGATAATGGACTAAACCGCTGAAACTGTGAGCCAGCCCCAATTAAATGTTTTCCTTTATAAGAGTTGCCGTGGTCATGGTGTCTCTTCACAACAATTGAAACCCTAAGACAGACACTTTCTCATGCGATCTTTAGGTCCATTTTCTATGTGTTCTATAGGGTTAATAATGGTTCTTGGAGTAGGATAGGTAAAGATTAAGATTAGAAGAAAATGAGTCCACCAATTCAGATTATAAAAGCATATATTACTTTAGTTACATTTTAAAGTTGTAAGTAGTAAGTCACCGTAGTTAGGGGATGTGTCATGTGAAGACACCATCACTAATTATTTTGTAGATAACCTCTTCTGGCTTGTAGGTCCTTGAATGGAATGGACATGTGAATGCAGACAAATTGTCATGCATCCTGGAAGGAATGACAGAATGTTGTTGAGAGATTTTTAAATTTAATTGCTCCTAAGAGGACTTGTCTTGACAGATAAAAAGGACTTAAGGTTTTAGTTCTTTGAGGCCGCAGCTTCTGACCATTTTCACATCCGTGTTCAGAGTTCAATTACAGGACTGGCTTCTGAAGCATGGTTCTCATGGATGCAACATGAGACACTGAAACTGATGACATTCATAAACAAGGACTCTTAGCTAATGACGCATCTATATACCACACGTGAGGAACACCAGAGGGTAGGACTGAACGAATTGTATCATTGTTAGAAATAGTGGTAGATATTTTCTCATGCAAATTTCTGTAAGATAAATTATTTTAACAATGAAAATTGGGACTAATATGGCAAATTATAATCTTTAAGTACATTTTAATAGAATAGGGGGATATTGCTAGTCTTCAACACATGCTTTGACTTGTGTGGCTTATTACTTTCAGACCCATTCTGAGCTAATTTATATGTAATGTCACTTAGATGCTCTGCTCTTCTGTCAGCTGTTTGCAGTAGGTCATTTTGCTTTGGCCACTGGAATTCTTCAACTCTAGAATGAAAAGCTCAGGACTGTCTATAAAATAATTAGGCAATACTAAATTTCTGAATAAATTTAGAGATTGAGTCAGCAAAGAGTGATTTCTGAAAACAAGAAAAGAATCCAAATAAGGAGTGGGCAGTTGATGGCTGGCAGAATGAGGAGGAAAGATGGGGGAAGATGAGAAGCCTCATTTTATAGAATTGTAGCTGCTCTAGCTTCTGCAACCACGATCCTCCCTTTTCTGGGTTCAAGGTTTCTTTCTTTCTTTCTTTCTTTCTTTCTTTCTTTCTTTCTTTCTTTCCTCCCTCCCTCCTTCCCTCCCTCCCTCCCTTCTTTCTTTCTTTCTTTTTTTTTTGTTTTTGTTTTTTCGAGACAGGGTTTCTCCGTGTAGCTTTGTGCCTTTCCAGGAACTCACTCTGTAGCCCAGGCTGGCCTTGAACTCACAGAGATCCACCTGGCTCTGCTGGGATTAAAGGTGTGCACCACCACCACCCAGCTCAAGGTTTTCTTCATCAAAAAAAAAAGAAAGAAAGAAAGAGGAAAAGGAAAAAGAAAAAGAAAGAAATGAGGAAGGAAGGGAGGAGGGGATGGAACTCTTATGAACCAACTCTATCCATCAGTAGGAATATAAGACAGCAGTAATAGTTAAGTGGTTTGAATTACATGTAGCAATTTCACTGATGACTCACAGACAAATTATACAAACTACCTAAACTGTGTGCTCTTTCATTTCCTGAACGTGTTCAGAAATGAATGATATTTGATCCTAAGAATAATTAACTGGAATAACATTTCAGAGTTCTTGGAGGATATTTAATTCCATAAAGTCCCTCCGCTTTAGTAATTATGCTGATTAGATGTCAATCTTTAAACTTTGACTATTTTATGAAATTTTACATTAATGAATATATCTATTTTTCTATCTCTGCAATCCGTGTCCTTGGCTTCCTGGTTCCATGGGTTTCTTTTCTCTGATTGTATCTTTGCATATTGTTTTGGGTCAGGGAGTCTACTTCACTGGTTCTTTGATCCTAATCAAATCCTGCATTTGCAGCTTATTTGGATTAGGATTTCTCTTCACATCTACTGGCAGCATATTAACCCATTTTATCTTATGCAGAAAAATATTTGTAATAAGACCCACAATATTTTATAACAAATGCTCAGTTTTTGTCTAATAATGGACATTAAATCACATGTAATTTTTGTCAATGGATCTTTGCCTTGTTCATCAATAAAGTGCTCTGTATCTTATATATCAACCGTCATATGTCAAAGGTTTATCAACCTTTAGTATGTAAGCTGAGAGTGGGGTAATTTTGCCTCTAAACTTAGAATCAGATTCTTGTAGCTAATGACCCCAGAGCTTATCAAGCTCAAACCTTTACTTCTACAGATAATGAAGTAGGCAGCTTACTCGTCTAAGGCTACACAGCACGTATTGATGGAGTAGGGAGGAAACTCATGAGCCCTGGCTGCACACTTACTTCTTCAGGCCTACCGCAGCTGCACTGTGAATTTGGTATGGGCCAACACTTGACGGGTAGGCCTTAGATATACACCTTGCACTCAGCTGTTGCACTCTTTTTTTTTTTTTTTCTCGAGACAGGGTTTCTCTGTGTAGCTTTGCGCCTTTCCTGGGACTCACTCTGTAGCCCAGGCTGGCCTCGAACTCACAGAGATCCGCCTGGCTCTGCCTCCCGAGTGCTGGGATTAAAGGCGTGCGCCACCACCGCCCGGCCAGCTGTTGCACTCTTAATCCAGGCCACCCCAAACTACAGCCTTGGGAACGGGAGGGAGGTGTAGACAGAGGGCTGGCACAGATCCATCCCCCCACTGAAAATACATACACCACATAGATGCTGGGTAATTATCTTTGTGTCTGTAAACAAACAACAGATCTTTTCATGGTGACAGCAATCCACTTACACTCTTGGATCAGCAATTAATCCTCTATGAAACGTGTACTGTGCTCTGCCCAGGTTAGGGTCTCAGGCCAGTGAAACCTAGAAGAGCAGACAAAGGCAATGTGAGCCATTTCACAGAGCCCAGTCCTCCTGACCAGTGAAATAGCTCAGCAGGTAAAAGCACTTGCAGGCACCCTGTGTTCAATTCCCAGATGCACAAGAGAGCATTCCAGAGCCAACTTTTGAGAGAGTTGATCTCTGACCACCACATGTGAACTATGGCACACACACACACACACACCACACACACATACACACACACACACACCACACACACACATACACACACACACCACACACAGGCACACACAGGCGCGCGCGCACACACACACACACACACCACACAGGCACACACACACCACACACACACACACACACACCACACACACACACACACAAACACCACATACCACACACACACCACACATACACACACCACACACATACACACACACACACCACACACACACCACACAGGCACACACAGACACACATAGGCACATACAGACTCATACCATACACACACCACACACACAGACACACATACACATACAGGCACACACACCACACACACACACCACACACCACACACACACACACACACACACACACACACACACACACCACAGACACACACACACCACACACATACACACACACACACACCACACACCACACACACCACACACACACACACCACACAGGCACACACACACACTACACACACACAGGCACACACACCACACAGTCACACACAGACACAGACACACACACACACCACACACACACACACACATACACCACACACTACACAGACACACCACACACCACACAGACACACACACACACCACACAGACACACAGACACACACCACACAGGCACACACAGACACACACACCACACAGGCACACATAGACACACACACACCACACAGACACACACACCACACAGGCACACACAGACACACACAGATAGGCACATACAGACTCATACCATACACACACCGCACACACATACACATGCAGATACACACACCACAGACAGACACACACACACACACCACACAGGCACACACACACACACCACACAGATACATACCACACACACCACACAGGCACACACACACACACCACACAGATACATACCACACACACGTACACACACACACACACACACCACACAGGCACACACAGGCGCGCGCACACACACACACACACACAAACACACACACCACACAGATACATACCACACACAGATACACACAGGCACACACAGACACACAGACACACACACACACATAGGCACATACAGACTCATACCATACACACACCACATACACAGACACACATACACATGCAGACATACACACCACATACACATACATACACACACACACACACACAGACACATACACACCACACAGACAGACAGAGAGACACACACACACATTGAATCCTTAAACAGAAGCCACATGTCTCAAAAGTATGAAGGTTATTTCCTTCACAAAAACTAGTTTGTAGTTTTATTGCAGAATTTGCTAGTGTAACACATACCCAAGAAAGGACACAGATAAACATAGAGCAGAGAGCTGGGTATTTGCAACTGCCAAGCTTCATTTGGCCTGTCCTTGGACACAGGTCTCACCCGCCAGATGTACTGTTCGGATTTGGTGAAGAGTTTTGCAGTTGAGGTGGTTGAAAGTTTGTAGTCAAGCAGGGAAAAGGAGGTAAATATCCATTCGTTATGTTGTTAGTATTTTGCTACATAAAACTGATGCATTTGGGCAGTAAAATACTCAGATTTGACTTTTCAGTATAAAGTGCAAAGACGAAGTTCTCTCCCATCTGGTAGATATTCCTGATTTTCCCCTTTTGTTTCCAGAAATTTTGTATCATATAGAAATGTATATATTTTTGCATGTTTTGCCACATTTTAATTTCAAATATGCATTTCTCTACTAACCCTAGACATACCCAGGCAAGTTTATGTTACTTAAAAAAAAATGGTCACATACAAAAGCTTTGTATGCATAGATGGTAATTTAAGCAGAAATTGGCTTTTTAAAAAAATCAGAAATATTGGAGAGGTAAAAGAGAGCACACATGCATGTGCAGGTACATACACACACATACACATAGACAAAGGTTTGAGGGCAAACACCACCGAGCCATGACACTGGGCCTGAGTACTGTAGTGAAACCAGGCATTTCCAAAGTGAACAACACCATAACCACACACAGCACTCTTTATTGGTCTATTTCTTCATCTTTGTTAAGTGGAAGAACCTACCTGTTTGGATAGCTGTCTCTCTGTCTCTGTCTCTCTTTGTGGCTCTCTCTGTATTTCTGTCTCTGTCTCTCTGTTCAGTTGTAACAGCTAACTTTCTAACCAATTTGAGGAAGTGGGAAATGTCAAAAGTCTTTCCTGTATGAGGCCACACTTGGTGCTTTCTGTAATATCGAGATACGGCTGTCGGGATCCAACATCCTCACGTTTAAGTTATCTTGACTTTCCTAATGAATTCCTGGCTCTCTCCTCTGCTGGGGGCTTGGCTTGACTAGCTGCCTTATATCGGTGGCAATCTACCAAAACCCTGTAATGTGCTCAGCACAGGGCGGAACAAATCAGTGTTCTACCTCACAATTTAAGGAAGGCAGGGGGCTAGTTTTTGTTTTAAGATAAAAATCTTTTGACAAAACACAAACTCCCCAAAACTTCCTTTAAACCAAACAGCATTGTCACACCCGCAAAGCTCCTGTTACTTACACAGCCAGATGACTCAAGATTACTAACGTTTCTATTCATAAGAACTTTGCTGGCCCGTAATCAGTACACCAGGCCTTCCCCCATCTTCCTTCACTCTCCCCCGGGAGGCTGACGTTTGGAGTACTACGCTTATTAAAAAAAAATACCCTGTGTTTTCTGCCGGAACTGTTTGTCCCGGGTTTTAGAAAAAGCCACCCTTAGTCATTTTTAGAGTTCCTTCGCTGAGGTGGGGAAAGGAGGTGTACAATGATTTTAGTCTCTAAGTCTTCCAATCCAGAAATGGGGCATTTGTAAAAATAGGTTTAGACCACGGACAGAGTACACTGTTTACCGGTGCCCGGGGTATTCTTCTGAGGAATCACCTACAGTGACACTCCTGAGTTAGGAGACAGGGCTGAGGAGGACGCAGGAGTCCTCTTCTGGGAGTCCCAGGGGCGGCTTCAGCTTTTGCACTTGACCTCAATGCAAACGGGGGGGGGGGGGCTCTCCTTCCTTTCGGAGCGTTCACTTTCTCTGTAAATTAAAACCAACCAAACCCACCAACTCTGTACTAAACCCCAACGGGTCCCCGAGGCCGGCGAGCCCCGGCTCGGACCCTGCCCAACCTTTCCGTCCCGGGGTGCCGCACGGAGCGCACCGGGTGGGCTGGGTGAGCCCAGCCCGCCCGTCCATCCATCCGTCCGTCCGTCCGTCCGTCCGCGGGCCGCGGTGGTGGAGCGCGCGGGAGGAGCGCGGCCGCGGCGGGCGGAGCGCGGGCGGCCGGGAGGGGGCGCGGCGGGTCCGGGAGGGCGGCGGAGGCCTCCGAGTCGGAGGCGGAGCGGGGTCGCGCCGGGGTCCCGCGCGCCAGGCCTCCGGCGACGAGCGGGGGGAGCCGAGGCTCTCCGTGCGGCCCCGCGCCCCGGGCTGGGAACTTGTCCCGCGCGCCTCTCCCGCGGCCGCCCGCCCTCGTCGGCCGCGCCACCCACCCACCCTGCGCCGGCCGCGGCCGCGCGGCTCTCGCTTACAAAGGAGGGCAAATGAGGCGGGCGGCGGCGGCGGCGGCGGCGCGGCGCGGGGGCCCCCGGGCGGCGGGGACGGCGGCCGCCCCCGGCACCACCTAAGACGCCCCCGCGCGCCCGGCCTCGGCCCAGGCCCGAGCCCCGCGGCGGCCACCCGCCCGCCCGCGCGAGCGCTGCGCGTCGCCCGCGGCCCGCGAGGAGGCGGAGGAGCAGGACGAGGCGCCGCCTTCCCCGCGCCGCGCGCCCTCGCCCGCCGCCGCCGTTGTCTGCGCCGCGCGCTGGACCAGTTTGGCGAAGTTGCCGGGGCCCCGCGCCGCCCAGATGTGCGACCTCATCGAGCCGCAGCCGAGCGAGAAGATCGGCAGGATGAAGAAGTTGAGGAGAACTTTGTCAGAGAGTTTCAGCCGCATCGGTGAGTGGGGTCTGCGGTCCCCCGTGCCCTGCCGCCCATTCCCGGGCTCGCTCCCTCGTCCCCGCGCCCCGATCCGTGCTCCGGGCACAAGCCAGGCAGGCAGCTGCCACCTCGGGGTGAGCTGCGGACCAGGGATGGAGGGGATGTCGCTGGGGACCCGGAGGAGGGCAGGGACCAGCGGGAGGGCCACCCCTCTCCTCCAGGATCTGGGCTTCATTCGTGGACGTCCCAAGCCTTTAATTGGGGTTCCTCCTCTCCACCCGCAGTGGACCCGTGAGGGGGGACACCCGGTCCTCACCGCCATCGGGTTCTGCGGCCACCCAGGTTACTTGTTATTTTTAAAGCGCTTTGGTATTAGGTGTTGAACCAGTAATTTAGCTTTGAGAATTGTCGAGACGTTGACATGTGCCTGATGTTGTTTAACGCAGTCAACCTAAAGGAAGTGGGACAGATACCTTGGGACCTTTTGTTCCGTACTTCGGGTCCTATAAATGGAGATTTGGGTGTTCAGTTCTTAGGAGTCTGAACCTTCCAGCTGCTGTAGAGAAATGTGAGCTGTGAAGTTGTGGGGACTTGATGAATCAGTCTCCTGAACTTGCTCTGTTAGCACAGTTCAGAGGCTATTGTCCTTTAAAAAGATCAACCAACTTAACAAAGAACAAACAAACAACAAAAGACATCAAGGCATGTAGGATACTTAAAAAATAAATCCGTGACATCGGGTACAGCAACAAGACGACAATGTCATACGGACTGGATTTGCTAACTTTTGAGTGTTACTGACAGAAAGCGCCTCTTAACCTGGCGGTGTAGCTGCCTCCTAAACTGTCATAACTTTCTTTGATACAGGTAACTGTGCAAGCCCTCAAACAAACCTAGGAGAGTGTCCAAGCATACCTTCTGGCCTCACTCAACAGCCTTTGGTTCGCTGTTATCATGTTAATGAAAGTGTTAATTAATTAATCATAAGCAAGCTAATTCCTTAAAATAAAACGCTGATGTGCCAGTGAGTGTCAGTGGTCTGTTCCATAGTTCATTGTCCATACATGCAAACTATCTTCAAGTGAGAGAAAACACCGGTAAACATTTAGTCAAGCTTATTATTATTAATTTTGTTTGACATTTTTTTCTGAGAGCACTATAAGTTATGTGCAGAAGCCAGATTAGTCCAGCCTTTACTTATTGCGTGTGTTGAGTGTACACAAACTCACTCTTCTGAGTTAGGCATTCGAATGTGGAGTCTTACATTTAAATGAAGTTTGAAGCCAAGAGGAGTGTGAGAGTGAGGTGTGGTGTCCTGTGCATTATTAACAAGGATGTTTCAGTGCTGGACCCAAAACACCACCCAGGCGGGTTCTGGAGTCCATTAGGGCCTGTTCTAAAGCACATTAACTAGATATTTACTAATGCTAATGATTCCGTTGGAGCCCCTCCAGTTTTGTGTTAAATAATTCATTGCAGTTGAGTCTCAGTAAGAAACCAAGGGCATTAATAGAAAAATCCTGTATGTTTAAATAATTTTAGGGTTTGATGGCCAATCAGTAAAATTTGGGTTAACTGCAGTGTTGGCAAATGGGTATTAGAGTTAATTGGGCTTCCTAGGTTACTGAGATTTAGTGATGTGAAAACCCCTTTTGACTTTAACTCTTCTCACAAATGCCTTCTGTGGTTATGTGGCTTTTCAGTCCGGACTTTAGGAAAGAGTACAGCTCGGTAGAGAAGGCTGGTCGTTTCTTGTATTGAAAGAAGACCATGACTCAGAAGAGTGGATCTTAGTGTGGTATTTTTGTGAAAGAAACTAGTGACATTTTTAAATGATTTTAGTTGTGTGTGCACCAAACCCAGGATATTTATTAGAAACAGTGCTGCTGAAAAACATCTTTCTTCTCTGCCTTCCTTCACAGTCAGAAGCACTGCTCATTTTGATGACTGAGGGTTTTTTTGAGGAGCTAGAGGCAACGGAATGAGATTTTTTGCAAGGAATGTGGTGTGTGTATCAGATGGGATTCCAGGTGTTGCTAGTCCTAGCATAGTGACCTTGGATAGATCACTCAACTTTTCTGAGTCTCAGTTTTTGACGTATCATTTAAAAAAATTTGTTAGCACTTAGTGAAGTAATGATTCGTGTGGTATGTGGCATGCAATGTAGACTCAGTAGAGGTTTGCAATGTGTTGTCATTATTAGGGATTAGATAATACTGCAGGACTATAGAAAGGAAGAAAAGAGAAGTGGCCACAGACTTGTAATATAACATCCTGAAAACAGGGTGGGTTTGGAATTGGACCTATCTGGGCCTGGCCCTCTCTTTTCCTGCTTGTCTTGGGCAACCAGTAATCCACTTAAACTCCTGCTTTCTCACCTGCATATATTTGTATGAGTGTTGTGGAGATTAAGCAAGAAAGAATAACACCATCTGATACATCTATTGCGTGGTGAAGATCGGTACCGGAAGCTCTTGCTAGTTCTTCTGATTTCAGTTTGTCCCCTCTTATCTGCTTTTTTTTTCATGGAGAGGTCGAAGAATAAATGGTTTATTCCTGTTGAACAATCCAACAGTACCATGCATTCCCTTCCATTTCCAGTCTAAGAGAGCCTTTTAAATATACATACTGACTTTATTTTCTTTTCTTAGCACGATTCAGGTGTAACGCTATATGGTAAAATGTCCATTATCATTGTTCAGTCATACAAAATCACTACTCATTTATCTAGAAAATGATGACAGTTCACACATGCATATGTTATTCAATAAATGATTATCATTAACAATAATTCTGAATACAAAAAGTAGGAATGCTTAATTTGTCACACATCATACATAGATCATGCTGACTTGGTCACCCTCACCCCAAATGTAACTCCTCTGAGATTACTGCATTATAAAAGGTCAAATAAAACACATTGAGTTTCAAGCCGCGGGGCTCTAATTTATGACATCTACAAGGCAGTGAGTACAGTATAGCTGTAGTTCCCTTATAAGATGAGTGTAATTGAATTTTAAAGTCAGCCATCCGTTTTCACGGTGAGTATTTACAGTTTCCTGCTCAATAGTGTCAGTGTGGTCCCTGTTTAGGAATCACTGTTCTTATCCTATACCTGATTCCTTTCCTTCCCCACTTAAAACTTTTAGGCTAGCCAAGTAAACAGGAACTTAATTGCTAAGTAGCTGAAATGAGCTGCAACCCAATTTCCCCCTGGATTTTACAGGAGCCTCAGGCAGATGAAGGCTGTGAGGTGTTTGTATGATGAAGTCCTGTGACATGTCTGTATGAGGAGGTCCTGTGACATGTCTGTATGAGGAGGTCCTGTGACATGTCTGTATGAGGAGGTCCTGTGACATGTCTGTCTGAGGAGGTCCTAGGACATGTCTGTATGAGGAGGTCCTAGGACATGTCTGTATGAGGAGGTCCTGTGACATGTCTGTATGAGGAGGTCCTGTGACATGTCTGTATGAGGAGGTCCTAGGACATGTCTGTATGAGGAGGTCCTGTGACATGTCTGTCTGAGGAGGTCCTGTGACATGTCTGTCTGAGGAGGTCCTGTGACATGTCTGTCTGAGGAGGTCCTGTGACATGTCTGTATGAGGAGGTCCTAGGACATGTCTGTATGAGGAGGTCCTGTGACATGTCTGTATGAGGAGGTCCTAGGACATGTCTGTATGAGGAGGTCCTAGGACATGTCTGTATGAGGAGGTCCTAGGACATGTCTGTATGAGGAGGTCCTGTGACATGTTTGTCTGTATGAGGAGGTCCTAGGACATGTCTGTATGAGGAGGTCCTATGATGACATTCCTTCATTTTGAATTCTTTCCTAGAGAAAGGAAGTTTGTGCTTGATATTTGAGGTGAACCCATGAGTCCCATTTCTTTAAAGGATGTGGTTGGTACAAAGAGGAAGCTGTGATTAGGCTGAATTCTTGTGGGTTTGTCTCTCTGCCGTAGGTGTGTATTTCTAGATTTGACTGTCATTCGTGAGGCCTTCTGTCAGGAGGGAGAAATGTAAGTTAAAGGCTCTGACACACAGTGTAACTGCTGCTCCATATTCTTTCCCAAAGCAGCTAGAAAAGCTTTTAATTTGGGGCTGGAAGTTTAGCTCAGTGGTGAGAGCTTGCCCAGTATGTGTGAGGCCCAGCTCTGTGCCTAGCATGAGAGAGGGGCAGAGGGGAGGGGATATTATGGTAATGGAATTTGTGTTTATGGTTCTTACATAAAATTGCACATGCCTTTCATTTGCCGAAACTCTAGTGTTTATCAAAATATGAGGTTCTCTCTCTTTGCCAGTGAGGTAGGACTCACTAACGCCACATATTACTGTGTCTCTTCTGGTGCTAGATTTTGTACTGGCACCAAGGGTTAGTGAGCAGTGTGGCTGGAAGACAGGCTAGTGAATGGGCATTGCCCAATGGCCAGTTCTGAAATGGAGATTAGTGAACTTGCCGTTGGAGGACACAGCAGGAGCTCACCTCCGTGCTGGGTGAGGACCTGGAAGCCTTGTAGGAGTGTCCTCTGAGCCGAGGACCAGATAGACTATCTGATCATAGTAAATGACTTAATAGTTATCCTTTTGTTAAGCCCGAGTAGCACAATCTGCCTGTTGTCGCACGATATCCTTGAGGACAATTGTGGTTTTACATTTACATAAATGATTAATGACAATCAGGGGACGTAATCAATAACAAGATGTTGTGTGCATGTTTAGGTCAGAGTTTATTCATCAGTGACCTGATAACTATCTGGCAAGGACACCTTGGTCTTTGTTATACTATTAACCGTGTTTTAGGGCAAGGATGCAGTATTGAGAAGAAACCGTGTCAGGTATCAATCTAACAATGAAAAGGTATCTGTTGAGTAATAGACTTTTTGGTCCAAATCTGTTCTTCCTTGTGGTACACAGGGCCTGAGCACTCCATGCAGAGGAGAGAGTCTGCCTTCCTTTGTTGCTTAGCAAATGCAACTAGAATTTTTTTCTTTATTTTCTTACTTTTCTGACTAATCTGAGACCCACCCTTTAGAGTTTAGGATGGTGGGAATTGTCAGAACTGAGAAGGGAAGAGTGGGCCAGTGTGAATAATTGAGAACCCCCACTCCCCCTCATTCATTCTTCATCTCCTTTCCTTGTTTCCAGTGCGAAGTGGGACAGCATCCGCTGCAGCACAGCTTTGCTGTTTCTAGAAAACACACGTCTAAACTTCCAGCACTTTTGCAATGTCCACGGTAGAGAAAATAGTTTTGAAAGTTTGTCTTCTGAATCACAAGTTTTGCAAGGGCTGTTGTGTGGCTGCGCTTCATTCACCCTTGCTAACTGATTGATGGATGCAGCTGTAATTCCGTGCTCACATTCTTCTACTTGGTGTTTGAAGTCACCGCTATTCTAAAACATTACTTTTTTGAAAAGTGGAGAAACTTGTTTATATTTATGTCACTAATGTTTGGTAATAGCCTCACCAGACAAGCATATTAATTCAAAGACTTTCATTGTTGACTAGGTGTGAGAGTTTCTAGATTAGAAGTTGAATTCTAGTGAAATTAGTAGAATCAACTAGGATCTTCTTCCTTTCCTTCAGGTTTTGTGTAAGTTAATAATTCTGTAATGAAAATATGCATGTGACTGATTTCAGGAGCAGCCGTTGAGGCCGGTACAAGGACTGTCTTTTAGTTTTCCATTCAGAGCGACTTGTTCTCCAGCACCAAAAGTGGACAGTCTGTTTTAGATCGGTGTTTTAGGCTAAAAGGGAAAGACTAAACTAACTGATAAGTGTTTTAGCTGCCTTAGCCTCCTGCACCCTGCTGGCTCACCACCACAGCCACAGACTTCTGGACCTTTGAGAAAGACAAATTTATGATCTGAAACAGAGAGAAAACCCTTTCAAGATTGCTGGAAAGCCAGGCATGGTGGCTCAAGCCTGTCCCAGCATTTGGGAAGCTGAAGCAGGAGGATTACTGTTAGTTCCAGGCCAGACTGGGTTACAGAGTAAGACCTTGTCTAAAAAACCACACCACACCACACCACCACACCACACCACCACACCATACACCCCACCACGCCACACCACACCACACCATACTACACCACACCACACCACATGAGTAGAATATATAAATTATTACTTAGGAGTTTCTGCTTAGACTCATTAATTTCTCAGAACTTAATTGCCAGAATAATTCACTTTCATTGCTTTTATCAGAGCATGACCTTTCAAGCAACAGATACCCCCACCTTTTCATCCATGCTAGGACTATCTAATATAGGCCTGTAAACACGTATGCAGGATTTTGTAGATCTGAAACATTTCTGCAAGTGCTTAGTTTCAGAGAAATTAGCTGTTTTGTGCCTTTTCATCACTATGAAACATTGTAACTGTAGGATTTAATGAACTGATATTTGACAACTACATATAATATTCCCTTTTTCTTTAGAGTGAGATAAAATTCCATTTCCAAGGTTAAGTGTATTTAAGATAAATCTGAGATATTTGTTAGCTCCTGCGAAACACATTTTCAGTGTGTTCTTTTTGGAACCACTTGACTATAAAATCCGTCATGTTAAATGTTTGAATTATGTTCATTTGATGATGCTTGCTTGGTCTTTATTAGCCCGCTCAAACTTTCCTGTGTACTAAAACATCACTTAAACACTGTGCAGAATGTATGTCATCCTAACAAGTGGCTTGGGAGGTCCACAAACCACACAGCAGGAAACACCAGGTGTTGGCGAGGAAACTTGTTTGAGATTACTTTGTGTTCCTTTTATACTTCCATTAAAACATGTTCTGCTGAAGAAGAGGTAGCGGAAGCTATGCGTGTTTCTCTTCCTTATTCTCGAGAATGCTTCATTTACATATTTATGAAAGTGTTTCACAGATGCATGCTGTGCTGTTCTTGCTCTGATTTGCAGTTTTTGTGTTTATATCATGACATTGTTATTCAGGTGGGGGTACAGTTTTGCTTTCTGAGATGAAAACACTGTACTGCGCCCCCCTTTCTGTCTTCTGGAACTTAGATTCTCTGGGATGCTTCACAATAACTGTTTCTTTTCTCTTTTTCTTTCATAGCTCTGAAGAAAGACGACACCACCTTTGATGAGGTAGGCTAAAATTTCTTGCTCTGATGTAAAGGTGTATTTATTTATGTTAGATAGAGTCCATAGGGGCCAACTTTGTGCTTAGAAACAGAAAAAAAATCTTAAGAAGAAAAGCCCCTAAGAAACAAGAGACAACATATGTTTACTTGGTTACCCTATATTAGTCTCCAATCTCAAATAGTCATTTGAATTTTATAGTGATCATCAGAAAAGTGTCTGATCCAATAAACAAAAGACACATGCAGGCCTTTGTGTTGTGCCTTCTTGCTAAGGGTGGTGCTTGAGAAGCCCACTGTGATGCGCATGTGTGGGGCAAGTCCAGAGCTGTTGATAAGTTGGACAGCGAGGCTCTTTTGCAGACCTTGCTGAATCAGGGTGTGATGTGCTGATACCACAGATTGTCTGCAAGGCTCCCAAAGGAGAAGGTGACTTTTTCTGTTCTAGTTTCCCTGTTCTTGGTGGATAAGATGGGTCTCTATTCACTAGCTACAAGGTGTTTAAAAAAAAATGCCTACATTCATATGTAACAAAGCATTCTGAATATGATTTTAAAATTGTACATTCCTGAGCTTTTGTTACTGTTTCCAGGGTGTTATAGAGGGAAGTATTTCATTGTATACATCTAAAGCCAGTTATATGGATGTTGGGAATTGGTTGTGTGTATACATTGTATGTAGTTACACATAAACAGAGATGTTTCTCCACCTTGTGCTTACCCCACAGCCTAATGAATGCATAACATGGTTGGCTTTGGTTGTTTAACAATCTCAAATTCCATGAAAGATGCTACCAATCCTCCCTCCACTGTGGTGAGGAAAGGACACTTGTGCTCATGATTCCCTTTGGCCCTGTGCTGATCCTGTTCCCCAGGGAGCGCCACTCAGGGCAAGCCTGCTGCAGGCTGGGATTTCTGGATGGGGCCAGCACCATTTGGCTCTCATGGTCTGCTGCTTCATCGCTGCACCTGTTCTAATGTTGCTGGTCCAAGCTCTGTAAAGCCGTGTTACTGGACTCCAAAGCACCCTTCCCAGGCAGCTTTCCTGTAGCATCCTCCTAAGCTTAAATCCTCTAGAATGAAGGAGTAGAAGAAAATTTCCTTTCCCATTCTAGTAGATGATACTGGTTTCCTCCAAACCTGTATTTCTGGAATTTCTACTGTTTTGTTACTAAGATATCTGTTTTCAAGAGAGTATTTTTTTTTTTTTTCAGGAGGAATCAGAGTGAGAATATTGGGCACCTTTTCTTTCTTTATAAAGAAAAATCTCCCCTATAATTATGGAAGTAATTTAAGTCTACATAAAGAGAGACTTAGAGAAAGGGAAAATAAAGCTCTTCAATCCTGCTATCCAGATATAACCACTGTTGAATAGTCTTGCTTCTTTCTCCAGGTTTTAAAACCATAACCCATCATTATACCCCTTTCCAACTGTAAACCATGACATATTCCTGCATGTCTTCATAGGCTCCTCCCAGTCATTGTAAGGAATTAAAAAACAAAGCAAATAAACAAGAAAATGCCTCCTTTCTTGCTTATGCACAATGTTGTATGTGCGTTAGTCTGTCTCACAGCTGTGTGTACATTTGTCTAAACCAGCACATAATACTGAGGCTGGACAGATAAGTGGGTAAGGAGTATAGAGGGACGTCACAAGCCCCTAATACTCCTCTAATCTTATTTCTGAAACTCTGTGCAACCAGAGTTTGGCCATTTGAAACAAAATCATCATCAGCTCTTACACCGCATTTTCCTTGTTCCATGGCACAGAGGTTTTTTTTTCAATATTATAAATCAGAAATTCACAGGATGCTAGACCTAGAAAAGTGGCAGAACCCATCATTTCCCTATCCTGGCGATTCACAGATGAGCACATTAAGATGCAGAGGGCCAGAGTAATTTTCAGCTAGTTAAGGAAAGCATGAGGTCTTGATCTGGGAGGGCAGCCGCAGTGCAGGCCTGCCTCGGGGGTAAATGCTAATGCACCTGCAGTTGAGCAAGGCTCCTCTTCCCACAGGTCTGCAAAATGGTGGTATCTTCCTTTTAGGTGACTTGAGCGGATTATATAAATTAGTATATCTAGAGCTTTCAGAAGAATAACTGGAATACGGGAACTGGCAGAGTTTGTGTTATCATCTCCATTTCGGTCTTCATTGATGTGCTAACCATGATAATCTACCTTCTCCAGTTGGTACAAGGGTGATGGAAGAATTCAATTAACAATTAAGGCTGTGGAGGAGATTTCATTTCAGATATACCACTAAACTTCCATATAAGGCTTTGTGTAATTTTCATATTAAGAGGGTGAAAATATTATCTAAAATCCACCCTTTTTTATCCTCTACAAGGGGATGCCACATTCACCCTTGTTACCCTCGGGCACACTGCATGTGGTTAACATTCCATAAGTGTCTGTTAAGTAAGAGCAACTGTCTGTTGCAGAGGAGCCGAGAGTGATGAGCGAGTGAAAGCAACATGGCTTCTCATTTGCTACTTCTTAGCTATTTGGGCAAGTTATTAACTGGTCTTGGTTTTCTCATTTCTAAGTCAGCCATTTAGACTGTGCTCTTCAAAATGCTTTGGGCTCTAGTATAGGATTCTAAGTAGCAAAGTTACCTTACATAAAAGTCTGCTGCAGGAGGTAGGGGGTGGGGAATGTGCCCTGGAGAGGTGGCTCAGTGGTTAAGAGCACTGGCTATTGTTCCAGAAGACCCAGGTTCAATTCCCAGCACCCACATGGCAGCTCACAACTGTCTGTAATTGTAACTCCAGGAGATCTGACACCTTCACACAGACACAATGCAGGCAAAACCACTAGTGTACATAAAGTAAAAAAAAATAAAATAGTTAATTAAAAGTCTACTGAGATCTCAGAGGAGCACTAGATTTGTGCCTGTGCTTATCTAAATGGGAAGTAACAGATTTTGAGGATCATTTTCAGATTGTCTAATAGAAGTTTTCTTGAACGTATGGTTTTCTGATTTTTTTCCTCTCCTTATGTTGGAATCCAATCTCTACAGTCTCTTGGAATTCACTTGAGACTGGAGTCTTGCAGCTTGAGGGCTAGGTCAGTTTCTTAGCTATGCGGCAGGGTGTGTCCACTCTCTCCTCACTCCGATTTTATGAGCTTCAGGCTCCTTATCGGAGGGAGTGCCAGAGGGTGCCTGGGCTGGAGTGTGGGTGCTACTCCAGGATTAGTGTGAAGATTCCTTTCAGGTGTGTGTGAATGTTTGACCTTGAACAGGGGAGGATTAGTTATTTACTTACTCTCTGACTGTGATACTCTGCTGATTTTTACAACAGCATGAAATTGTATTCAGGAACTATGTAAAGTAGATCGTGTGTGTGTGTGTGTGTGTGTGTGTGTGTGTGTGTGTGTGTGTGTTTACGTATGACTAGTTTGCAATTAAGTATAGAGGCCTTCAGGCATTTTGCAGTAATAGGTAGTGAATGTTGCTGAAGCTCCTCATTGTTGGAGAAAGGAATTTTTTTGGTTTTTTGAGACGGGTTTCTCTGTGTGGTTTTGGTGTCTGTCCTGGATCTCGCTCTGTAGACCAGGCTGGCCTCGAACTCACAGAGATCCGCCTGACTCGGCCTCCTGAGTGCTGGGATCAAAGGCGTGTGCCACGCTGTCGGCCTGGAGACAGGAACTTATAAGGATGATTATCAGTACTTCATTCACCGTGCATTTATTTGGACCCTGACTAAAATGGTGGCCAGTTTATGAACTGTGAGTTGAATCTGTAACTTTTGGATGGACTAATCAGTTTTAGGATTTCCAAAGAATTTTTCCCTCCGAGTTTTAAACTTACTTCCACAACCAGCTGAAGTTTGGATCTACAGGGTTTGGTGTAATCCGTGGCTAAAAGGAGGGAAGTAAGTAGTCAAATGCTGGGTGAACAATCTAGCTAGATAGAAGGTAAAAGAAAGTTGGTTTCTTATGCCTTTGTTTTTACTGGGCATGGTAGTAACACCAGGATGCCTCTCCATTCAGTGGAGGAGATTCTGCAGAACTTTCTGAATGGCTTGGTGGCCACATTCTTCCTTAGGCAGCAAAACTACACATGCCTTCATACTGACTCTCAGGCTTATATTTAATGATTTTTGGAATAATTATGATGCCTAATATATAAAAGACAAAAGAGTACAATTATTCTTCACTGATGTAAAACCACCATATACAAAGTCTTTTGCATGTTGGAGACAAAAGCTTCAGCAAATTTGAATGCATACACATAGAAAAAATTGGACACCTCTGAAGTTACAGCAATCCATAAATTAAATGAGAACTTAAACTGTAAAGTTCTGTTTTGTGCTGTTACAAAATGTTGACCCTCTTTGGCTTTTGGTGAGGAGTACAAAAACTTTAATGTTTGAAATAAATCTTTGAAATGTGAAGCGTTTCACTTGAGTATGGTATTAAATAATTCAGCTCTTATTTTGTGGTGAAAAAGCCTCCTAATATATGAGCTTTCTAGCCATGCTTGCTCTGGTCATGTTTCTAACCCCAAAGGATCTCCCACCTATTTCATTCTGAAATCCTAGGGAAATGTATGCAAAATATATTAAAATCTTTATTTAAAAAAATCTTATCTGGGAGTACTCAGAAATGTACTTTAGAGACAAACTTACAATGCATATTTACCTTAATAATTCTTGTAGATAGATGGGGACATCGTACACCTATTTTAGTTTTCAATCTAGAGCATGGCCCCTGTTACTCATATAATGACATAATGCTTGAGATACTGATTGCAGCAGTGATTGGTTTTATGAGACACTGGCTGGGGTGCAGGGATGATCTGGGACCCTGTTTTCCAGTCATTGCAATTGTCTCTCTCGTGGCCTCCCAGTGTCTGTGGGACTATACATAGCATTCAGTAGTCCACACTCAGGGTTCCCTCACTTCCGGAGCTCCAGCCCACCTCATGCTCATCAGGGTTCCAGAGGGATGGGGACCAGTCTTTCCTTTCCATTCTCTCATTTCTGCTGTTCTCACCCGTCTTTGCCAGTGCCTCTGCCCACCCATCCCACTGCCCTGGCTCTGCCAATTGCCTTTCTTTGTTTTCATTCACGACAGGGCCCTCAGTGGCGTACCCCTTTGCACATCATCTGTAGTCTCTGTCAGCATGGATTTTGACCTGCCATCTTTTCCTCTCACCCAGTGGCTGCCAGGAGCTGCTTGAGGAAATCCCTCTGCAAATAAATCTATCAGTTCCTGCTGTTGCTGCACCCTCAGGCGACAGAGCAGCTGTATCACTGGCCTGTGTGCTGCTGACCCCTTCCTGCGCCCCTCAAAACTGTTCCTTGTCTCTGGTAGATAACTTTCACTCTGTATTCATTTCCTAGGACTGTCAAAGTGCAGCAAATTGGGGGCTTCAGCAACACACACTTCTGGAGATGAGAAGTCTGAAATCTGAATGTTGACCAAAGCTAGTGCCTTCTACAAGCTGTGAGAGAAGGATCTCTCCTTAGCTCCCTCTCCTAGGCTTGTAGATGCTGGCTTCTTCCAGTTTCTTTATGTCATCTTCCTTCGGTGTGTCTGTTTATTGCTTTCCCTCCCTCCCTCCCTCCCTCCCTCCCTCCCTCCCTCCTTCCCTCCCTCCAAGACTATCCTTGGACTCAGGACCCTCTTACCTGTGCATAACAAGTGCTGGTACTAACTTTTTCCTTTTTTATCAGGGCATCTTTCAGATTGATGAGGTGCTCGATCACCTCCAGTGTAACCCCCT
Organism: Peromyscus californicus insignis; assembly: GCF_007827085.1. Lineage (NCBI taxonomy): Eukaryota > Metazoa > Chordata > Mammalia > Rodentia > Cricetidae > Peromyscus > Peromyscus californicus. Next base: position 15,976,203 of record NW_026294584.1, read on the forward strand.
CTTAATTGAATTATGTCTGCAGCAATCCTTTTTCCTCCTTCCCAAGTAAGGTCGCCTCTGGAAGTATCGGAGTTAAAACTTAGACCTGTGAGTTCTTAGTGGACAGAGATCAACCAGCGCAGCCTTCCTTTTCTGAAAGCACTCATTAGGTCTTCACTGCCTTCCCACACATGCCTCCCACACCAGCCTTTCCCCTCCCCCTGACTTCAGAGGGCTATGCTCCTTTTCTCCTGCTTCAGGCCACTTTGTCTTCCTGTCCCCAGCCCCGTCTCCCACTCTTCTGTTCTGGAAGCTTGCAAAATGGATTCATGTCTATATTTCCCGTCGCTCCGTGTTCCTAGAACCTTCGCCGCAGGCTCTGACCGCACTTCACTCATCCTGGTCTTTTCTTCTGTAACAGCAGCCTCTGTCCTCTGAGATCATTTCGCATGTTCTCATTGAGTGTCTCGTCTGTGCCTTGCTTTTGGCTACCCTCTTATTAAAGTCACACCAGGGTGTCTGACTCAGCTTCCTATTCCAAACTCTGCTCTGGCTATCCAGCTACCCAGTCAGATGTTTCTGCCTTTGTAGCTCCAGTCATCCTGGTCTCACTGTACACAAAATATTAGTAATTCCTGTGGTTCCCAAACCAACACTTTCTCTCTTCTTTAACTTAGAAACTGGCTTTCCCAGCTGTGTGACTTCCAGGCTGGGAACCTGCTGTCATCTTAAATTCTCCAGCCCCTCATGCAGGCACTGGCTTGGCTCTTCTCCCTGTGTTCCCGTGATTCCCACCACTAATTCGGACACACAGTTTCGGCATCTCTTGCTTGGCCTTGTGGTTGTCTACTGACTGGCTATCCCGTCTATGGCTTCCTTCCCCTTCCGACTTGATGTAAGATCTCCCATACAAATTGCGTTCTTATGGTCTTTGTCATAAATTCAAGTTCACTCTCCTGGCTTGACTTTCAAGGCTTTTCACAGTCGATTCCGTTCTGGCCTCGCCGTGCCTGGCAGACATTTATCCAGTGTTGTGGTGCCCTCATTACCGTGGCCTCTGCTGCGTGTCTGTTCGGTGCTCGGTCACTGTCACTGCCTCATCTCAGCTCCTCTTTGGTCCCACGACTCCATTGTTCCTCCATTTCAGCCTTGCCCAAACATCGTTCTTGTCGTGATCTTCCCCTACGCACAGACTCACATTTCTAGTGCTTATGGATGCCTGTTTTCATGCCAGTCTCTGGATATGCGCTTAATCTGCTCTCCGTTTAGTTGGACTCAGAGAGGTAAATGTTGAATTGTTTATCAGGTGGCCTCCCATGGCATTTTTCAGTCTTATTCTGTCTTATAGGAGTATTCTGCATTATCTTGTTTGGTTTTCACTGTGGTCATGCCTGTGTAGACAGATTTTTCTTTGGACTGCCAGTTCACAAATAACGAAGCGGAGACTTATTAATTATGAAAGCTCGGCTGTAGCTTAGGCTTGTTCCACTAGCTCATATTATAACTTAAATTAAGCCAGTGTATAGTAATCTATGTTTTGCCTCATGGCTTTTTACCTTTCTTTCATTTTGTATGTCCAGCTCCTTCCAGGTCTCGTTGGTGTCTCCCTGCATCTTGATTATCTCCTCCAACTTCCTCTCTATGCCCGGAAGCCTGTCTGTACCTCCTGCCTAGCTATTGGCCATTCAACCTTTTATTACACCAGTCACAGCAATACATTTTCACACAGTGTACAAATATCCCACAACATGCCTGCTTACCTTTGATGCTGTGGATCACAGTGTGCTGGCTAGTTTTATGTCAACTTGAAACAGTGAGGGTCATTGGAGAGGAGGGAGCCCCAACTAAGAAAATGCCTCTATGAGATCAGGCTGCAGGCAAGTCTGTAGGGAATTTTCTTAATTAGTGATTGGTGGGGGAGGGCCCAGACCATTGTGGGTGGTGCCATCCCTAGGCTGGTGGTTCTGGGTACTATAAGAAAGCAGGCTGAGCAAGCCATGAGTAGCAAGATAATAAGTAGGACTCTTCCATGACCTCTGCATCAGCTCCTGTCTCCATTTCCTGCCCTGAATTCCTCAGTTGATGTGGAAGCATAAGCCAATAAACCCTTCTCTCCCCAAGTTTCTTTGGTCATGGTGTTTCATCCCAGCAATAGTAACCCTAGCTAAGACACACAGGAACCTACAAACTATTGTTTGATTATATTGGAAGTCTAGAAATCTTTGTATTGCATCAAATGTTGCATCATTTGAAAAAACCTCATTTCTCCTGAATTTTCTTGTTGGAAATTTAGTTTAAATTTTGCATGTCTAAAACTTTCTGTGTTCTTGGGGTTTCTATTCTAAAAATGTTTGATCAGATTTGCCATCTCCCTAATTATGGTAGACATAATTACCATAATTATGTCTCTTCCCGGCCAGTGGCTGGAATGTCTGGGTAGTGCTGTACAGACTCAGAGAGGAAGTACATGCCATGAAATGCAAAATGTATGACATTTGGGGGAATTAGTTACCTTCATTTTGACAAGACAAGAAAGCTAATAGAAATCGAAAGCCCAAGTAGCATCCTGTTTCTGCCTTGAGCACCATCATTCTGCCAGCAGGAGCACCAGACTGCAGCTGTGACTCCTGTGAGGGTGAGTGCTCCCTCCTGCCTCCCTTATTTGTGTGTGTGAATTCATTCGTGGAAAGCTGACCTCTGACATTGGAAGAGTTTCTGTGTTGCATAAGTACTTACATTTTTCTTCAGCAGGTAGAGTTTGAAATACCAATTTACAGAGTGTTAGGTGCCTTGGCTGTGGCTGGGGTAGTCTCTTAGCCGCAAACATGATGATTGGAATTGGCCAGTCAAGGGTGAGAAGTCCGAGGGTTTTCTCAGGTCTTGAATCTGTGATCTGCATTTGATATCTAAAACTAAAGAATTTGTGTCTTTTCTTATTCTTGATGTTTCACGTTCCTAAGGGTATAATAACAAACCATTTGAACTAGCAATTTTTTTTACAAACTTATTTTCTTAAGGCCATATCAATATTTTTAAGTTTCTTAAATGAGCATTTTTAACATTTTATGATAATAATAAAAGTAATACATTCCCCGGTGAGTCTGTTTTGTTTTACTTTTAATATATAGTTGTTTCTCATTTTTTCAATTCATTATTTAGGTTTAGCATTGTTTTTTCTCTTAATATTTATTTAGTTTTATTAACTATTTTGTTAACTACTTCTTTTTAAAGCATATAAGCCTAAGGATTTTTCTTAAATTTTTTTTCTGAATAATATGAAATAATGGAGCAGTAATATTTATTACACAGTAATTTTAAAATAAGGAGATACTTTTCTTTATATATTTTTGTTGTTTAAAGTTTATTTTTATTATTTTGTGATTATAAGTGTTTGCCTACATATATGCATGTGCATCATGTGTGTGCCTGGTGCCCAGAGGGGTCAGAAGAGGGCATTGGATCCCCTGGAACTGGAGTTACAGACAGTTGTGAGCCCCCATGTGGGTCTTGGGAATCAAACCCAGGTCCACTGGAAGAGCAACTGGTGCTCCGAGCTGCTGAGCCATCTCTCCAGCCCTTCACATATTTTTAAATACCTAATCCGAATGGTACAATATTAAGTCCTCTCTCTCTCTCTCTCTCTCTCTCTCTCTCTCTCTCTCTCTCTCTCTCTCTATATATATATATATATATATATATATATATATATAAATATAAAGAATGTATTAAAAATCTTTTTATGGTTTTTATGAGCAGATGGGAGAAAAATATCTCAACAATATGTGATTGTATTCCCAGGAAAGTTCATATTGGTTTTCTCAGTGGTAAAAATGCTTTTTTTCTTTTGTTTGGTTCTGCAACAAGGTCTTGCTGTATAGCCCTGGCTAGCGGTATTTGCTGTGTGGCTTAGGATGGCCTTGTATTCATAGTGTTCTTCCTGCTTCAGCTGCCCAAGTGCTGGGCTCACAGGCAGGCATGTCACAATCAGCTCACAAAAAATATAATCATTTCATGTAGGTGCTGAAAGAGGCAGAGAACTCAGGGATGCTCAGATGCTGGATTCTATGTCCTTATTTGTTCCTTTTCAGTTCTAGGACCTCCATATGTGAGATGTCTCTATGGTGTGAGGTTGGGATGGTATCTTCATAGTCAGGGTTCAGGAATCATAATACTAACCTACTATTCCTCAAATGTGTTATGTAGTTCTGTGTTCCAATCAGTTTAAGTGCTGAAGTGTGCAACTGATTTTCTTTAAAAACTATAGCAGATTGATGCCAATCTTTCAGTGTATTTTAATGGTTCTCTGGGAAGGGAAAGAAAGGGAGAGAGTTGTAATTAGAGTGCCACAAACTAGACACTTCTCGGGGTTTGCCAATGAGAACGTGTCAATCATGATCTTATCCTCCATAGCGTATGTTTTGGTGGAAGTGAACTAAAATATGTCTGTATAATTTAGTTCTTGCTTTAAGGCCAGGCAGTGACTATACCTTAGTTATCTCTGGGTATTTATTTATTTTGTTTTAAAAGAAGAAGATGGTACTGGTGCTATGAAGCAGCAGTGGCCCCTGGGAAAGGAGGAGAGAGTTTTCTACACATCCCCTGAGGATTAGGGTGTAGGCCTCTCAAGTCCTTGCTCTACTCATACCTTGCTGCTGGAGGTGGCCAGAGTCAGTGTTGGGGCTTTTCACATCCTTTAACTGTGTGCAAGTGATAAAAATGATCAGGAGCCCTCTTTAAAATTTCCCACTGCTGACATTGTTGGGGAGAAATTGAAGATGCGTATTGCTACATTCATGTGCAGCCTGAACTTTTTAGAATGGTTCAGTTTTAGAACACGATTTCTGAGTTTTGATTCAGAAAGTGGGGTTTTCTTAGTTCTACAATGTATACTTTTTGATACTAAATTAATATTCCAGGTACCTTAACCAAAAGAAAAGCTAAATCAGTTACACAGGAATTTTTAACAAAGGGAAATTATTCAATGACAGATAACATGAATTTTTGTTATTTTCTTGAGAGCTTTTTCATTAATCTAGATGGATGGTAGATAAAGAAGAAATAAAGATTGATGAGATAAACTTGTTTGTTAGAAATTGCCATTCAGAGCCTGAATTACAGATTCTTTTGTGTTACAGGTGCTCATTTATTTTCCATCTTCAGCGCCCTGGCTCTCTTAGATGGCTTTCAGGTGAATATGATGGAGAACGTCCCTAGTGCTCACTTTTCCCCTCTTAAAAGGCAGACTACTACATCTTACAAATGAGGATCCTTGGGTCATTAGATATTGGGGTTCAGGTGTGCAAAAGGCTGGATAACATATGGCCTGTGCCCAGATGCCTTAATTGAGTTTGGGACTTCCCCCAGGGGGTTTTCATGACTCTGTCTAAATGATGTGTTACATGTGCAACCAAAGGTGGTTTAGTCACAGCGAGAAAAAAAGCAAACATGTGCTTTGCAAAGCACACTGTGGATTTCTGAAGAGTTACTGGGGGATGAAAGCAGGAGAGCCTGTGTGGCTGACGTTACTGTGTGACCTCACCTTCGGCCGAGCCGTTCTGTGTCCTGCATTCCCTGTGTTTCTCTGACTACGTTGTCTGGAGTCCGCCTCTGGAGTAACATTTTACCTGGATGCCCTGCATGAGAAATACTGCATAGGTACCATGTGATAGATGGCATACAGACTGTGAAGGATACAAAGTTCTCACAGAGACTACCTATGTTTGGTAATAATCCTAGCCTTTGAGTAGCTTTTCCTAACAAGGCATAATGACACGGAGTATTACTTTGATTTTCATTTTTGTTTGTGTGGTTTTTTTTTTATTGTTTGTTTGTTTTAAGGAGAAAGAACATAAAGTTATGTGGTTGAGTTGGGATGTATTTAGTGGAAATTGGAAGGGAATACATGAGCAAAATATATTGTCTGAAAAAATTTCAATAAAAATGTTTTTTTTTAAAAAAAGAATGGATTCTGCAGTAAATAGGACATTAAAAAGCTTTCTTTCTTTCTTTCTTTCTTTCTTTCTTTCTTTCTTTCTTTCTTTCTTTCTTTCTTTCTTTCTTTCTTTCATCTCTATGTATATTTGCTTGAATATATGTGCGCCTTGTACATGCAGGAGCCTGAGGAGGCCAGAAGAGGGTGTTGGTACCCTGGAACTGCAGCATCTTGCAGTAGTGAGCTGCCATGTGGGTGCTGGGAAACAAACCCAGGTCCTCTGCAAGGGCATCAAGTGCTCTTAAACACTGAGCCCTCTCTCCAGCCCAAGCTACACCAAGCTTATTGAAAGAAAACCAAGGCCTAAGGACATCAAATAATTACATTAATAAAAATGAAATCAGAGAGAACTTGACTGATTAGTTATTGTGAAATCAAAGCGGTCTCTTCCCTTATTTACTCTTTCCATTTCAGATTCCAGTTTTAAATATATTTTAGACTATGTTCATATTGCTGTTTTTATCTGGATTTAAATGAGGATTATATAGAATTGTTTGGTGAGTCATGCTTGATTCTTTTAGTAATCTTTTTATTTGATAACATTTATGGCTGTGCTATAGAGCTCTGAAGATGGTGGAGGTTATGTTGGGTGGCAGTTGCATGATCTACAGATGGGGTCAAACTAGGAGGCTTGATGAGTGATGCCAGTGTGTGTTTTAATGGGCGAGTTCTGAAAGCAGCGTTGGAACATTTGACAGTGTGTGTAGATTGCCTTCATTGTACAAGGCAGAATGGTTAATATTGAATGTATTTTTCTTCAAGTCCTGAATATATACATGGATTCTTAACTTATGCATATGAAAGGACTTTGCCTTCATATTTATTTCATATCGTGGCAGCTGGAATCTTTGTGAAGGGGATAGCTATAGAGAAAATAAGCAGATATTTTGCAACATTTACATTTAGAAAGAAAGATGAAAGACTTCAGTAGGCAAAGAGGAGAGACATTGAATTCCTTTTTTTTTTTTTTGTTTTGTTTATTTTTTGGTAGCTGTGGGTGCTGAAGAAAGAAATAGACCTTTTTAAAATTTTTCTTCTCCTTTCTCTACCCACTTTCCCCCCCTGGCCCCAGGGTCACTTGGGTGGTCTTCTCTTTTGTTCTGAACACTGCCTGGCTTTGGTGACACACACCTCTGTCTCCTCCATGGCAGACTATAGAGCTGGTGGCTGCTGAGCTTCCTCTGTCCTGAACTCTAATGGGCCAGGCCTGTAGGCTGAAGATGAATGCACCAATGTTGCAGAGAAATCTTGGGTGATTGTCCAGGCAGCCAGCTGTTTCTGTCATAACTCACATTTTTTTGGAAGTCATTTGTTTGCACTTCCTGCTTTCTTAGGTAATATTATTTCCTTCTTGGGTCTTTGAGGGAGTCAAAGATTAGATAGTTATAGTTTTCTTTATTAAAATTCAGAAAAGAAACTCACTAAAGAGGTGTAAAGTGTGTAAGTTTGAAAGACATCAAAAGATAGTTTTTGGTTGGTAATACAAGTTAGGATAAAAAGTGAATTAGGTACAACATTTTGGACTCACCAAAATAGGAAAAATAATGGAGTATTTTCTCTGAATCTGTCAAATGTTTATAGACTGGACATTGTTAATGTAATTCTTGACTGTATGTATTGTATATACTTACTATACTTATTGTATGTAGTTTTTCTTATATTAGTTATAACCTTCTTTTATTATTTTAGACCAAAAAGGGAAAATATGGGATATATTGTGTACCCTAATAAACTTGCCTGAGAATCAGGACAGAGCCAGCTACTACATTAGACATAGAGGTCAGGCAGTGGTGGCACACACCTTTAATCCTAGCACTTGATATCTCAAGCCTTTAATCCCATGAAGTAATGTGGCAGGACACAGAAAGGTACATAAGGTGTGAAGAAACAGGAACTCTCTTTTTTTAGGCTGAGGATTTTGTAGAGGTAAGAACTAGTGGCTGGCTTCTGCTTTTTTTTTTTTTTTTTTTTTTTTTTTTCTGGTAGTGTTCTGCTTCTCTGATTTTTCAGCTTTCATCCTGATATCTGGCTTAGGGTTCCTTTTCTTTCTTTCTTTCTTTCTTTCTTTCTTTCTTTCTTTCTTTCTTTCTTTCTTTCTTTCTTTCTTCCTTCCTTCCTTCCTTCCTTCCTTCCTTCCTTCCTTCCTTCCTTCCTTCCTTCCTTTCTTTCTTTCTTTCTTTCTTTCTTTCTTTCTTTCTTTCTTTCTTTCTCTTTCTTATTAAAAGACCATCTAGCCGGGCGGTGGTGGCGCACGCCTTTAATCCCAGCACTCGGGAGGCAGAGGCAGGCGGATCTCTGTGAGTTCGAGGCCAGCCCAGGAAAGGCGCAAAGCTACACAGAGAAACCCTGTCTCGAAAAACCAAAAAAAAAAAAAAAAAAAAAAAAGACCATCTAATCTAAGATTGAACAGCAGGGCCAGGCACTGGGATGGTGATTTAGGATAGGGGCATTTTTAGTGCCATCCCTCATGGAGGCTAATGTAGTATTTTTGGGGGGGTGCACAATGGGTACAGGCTGAGGAAGAAGGGAGATGTTTCAGGCAGGAGATGGTGATGTTCTGTGATGCCCAGCTTCTGAAACCATATCTGGGCTGCCTTGCTGCTCCCTGCTGTGACCCTGAAGGGCTCCAGTGTGCATATCAGGCCATTTATGTTGTCTTTTGCTTTTGACAAAACACTGGGTGTGTTGAGAAGATGTGGGGGCACCCATATAAGGAATGAGTTAAGATTCTTCTTGGGACCATTTGGGCTCAGACATAGGATTCTTTATTTGTGGATTTATTTCTCCCCCCTCTTTTTGATGAGAAGGAGTAGGGAAGTAAAAAATCTCAAGAGAACAAAATCAGTTTTCCGGTTACCAGACTCATTAAGTTAATATTTACTTTCAAAATGAATGTATTTGCCGCCCTTCCTGCTGTTGTTTGGCGTGAATCTGACACCCACTTGAAAGCTCCAGCTACTTTGTACTTCCACTGGGCACTTGACTCTGAGGCTGGTGTGACGTCCTGGACACTGTTGTGATGTTGTCTTCTTTTTCCTGAAATTTCATGTATCTTGGGTTTCAGGGAAGAAATGAGACCGAGTCACATCTTTTTCCTTTTTCTCTGTGTCTGCTGCCCAGTCTTGGTCCAATGATGAAATGATGCCTTGTGCTTTTAAACCCATCTCTAATAACCCTGTTGAGATGGATATATGAAGAAATATATAAGGCTTCGGATTAAAGACCAACCTTGAGAAACTAAAGATCAGAGTTAAAAATTGTATATGTTTTTGTTATTAATTGCACTGGATCAGTCATGGAAAGATGAAAGCAAGATAGATGATATGGAAATACTGGAAGTTTAGGAAAAGTTTTCTGCTTGATAACAACTCATTTTTTCAGTATTTCATTAATTAGTAATTTAAGATTGATTTTCTTTTAAAATTATATGTATGTGTTTCTGTGCACATGAGTGCCAGTGCCCTTGGAGGCCAGAAGTAGGCATCAGAACCCACAGAGCCAGAGTTCCGTTCCGTTGTGAGCTACCCAATGTAAGTGTTGGGAACTGAGTCAGGTCCTCTGAAAGAGCAATTTGCACTCTTCACTGTGAGCAGTCTCTCCAGCTCTTCATTTTTAATATTTAAACAGAACATTGATTTCAGCCTACAGGTTTTAAAAAAATAAATATGATCGTGTCATAAAGGATTGTTCCTTCCTTAACCTTAGTGACAATTTACTCTCGAAAGTCTACCTTTGATTATTTTCAAGACAGTGTTTAATACATAAATAGTTAAGAGTCAGAACCAATTTTTATTAATTTATTTTGTATTTTGGTAATTTTACTCAATTTTACTGATTCCAGTCTTTTTCAGAGGTTTCCTAGGTAAGTAATCATGTTATCCACAAATTATTTTTTATGTTTTCTTTTTCTAGTGTCCTATGAAACTCATATTTTTAAAATTTTTTTTTTTTGATGCTGTAATTTTTCTTAATGGAAGCTGTTAATTTTCCTTAGGTCTCCGATGAGTATTTTATAGTATCACATTTTTAATGAACATAAAATATTGATTGTTTTAGCCTCTCTGCATTGTTAATGACACAAGCTCTTCAGATACAGTTCATAGCACCATAGATGAATTTTTAAAGCATGTTATGTCAGAGAACTGCCAATTATGTTTCATTAGTAGAGGCTGTTTTGAGGATTATGTCAAAGAAGAAAGCTGTCTGTGCTCAAATTCTCTGGCTGGCACCCCTTGTTCTTCCAAGTATGTGCATCAGCAAATGCATCCATTTTGAAAGCCGCAAGTATGTTCTGCAAGGGTTTGTAATTCCAGCATGTTATTTATGTATAGTTGGAAGTATGAGAAAGTTTTATGAACTGTATTTGGGACATACACTATCATTTGGGGAATTTGGAGGCAGCGACTATCTACAGGTATTATAGATTTAGCAGTCCGTTGGGTGAGGCATTTTCCTTTGAGATTTATTTCTGAGCTGTGCATGGATTGGCACCCACCTCTCAGGTTCTAAGTCTGGTGCTGCCTAGGCACTGGGAGCAATGTTGAGTTCTGAGTGGAAAGCTAGAGCAGGAGATATGGAGGCTTCCTCTTACCTTCTTCCAGACTCTGCAGAGCCTGTGGGAGCCTGCTTTTCCTTATCTGTCCAATAAGGATGGTGATCTCTGCCAGGAGAAGTTGTTGTGAAGCCTATAAATCCCTTCAAGGGTCTTGGCACAGAGCCGGCACCGCCACTTCCCAGAGCGAGCAGCACCCTTTACACTCGTGGTGTGATGTGCGTTTGATTGTGTGAGTCCTCACATCCAGGGACTCAGGTGGTGTGCGTTTGACTTTTGTAAACCCTCACATCTAGGGGCACAGGCTCAGGGCCGCATAATGCCTGCCTGCCTTCATCACAGGCCCCAGTGATCTCATTTTAGAAACTGCCTCATTTTAAAGACTACAGAACCGGTACTGTAAAATCCCAGTTGAGTCTTCCTTCCATTACTGCCTCAACTTCTGAAGTCACACACAGCCTTTTGTTGGTCATATGTTGACTGGCTCTAACTGTAAGGAATGTCTACCAGGTGGTTTTGGTGGATTAGAGTATGTCCAACCAGACAGGAGCCTTTGTGAGCACTACTAATCTTTGCTTTACAAAGAAACAAGGCTCGCATATGTCAATGTCACGTTTACAGTGTGCACGCAGTGACAGGAATTTCACAAAGATGGCGTTGATTATCCTTGATAGAGTGGGATGAAGATAATTCCCATTCTCTCCTGTTCCTTCTTGTGGTTTGAGGTCTCCCAGTATCGCCCTGTGTCTCTCTGGTTCTCTGTTTTTACTGACATTTTTCACTAGAACACATTCATTGTCTACAGAAGCCCTGTTTCCCCAGTTCCCTGGCTCCTGCATCCCTGGATTGAGTAACTGATCCACTTTCGCCATCAGGATATTCCTCTCTCCAGACTCTGTTCAGCACAGTCCTCTGCACTTGCAAACAGAAGAGACCGAAAGACTAGCCAGCCAACACTTTTGAGATCATTTTAGGGAGTTTGTATTATGTGGACTTTCTTCTCACACCCCACCCAGTAAGCCTACGGTGATGGGATAAATTATCTTACATTGTTTTCTTTCTGTATTTTATTTAATTCTTTCAATAATGTTTCCATTAATTTCGTTTTACAGATATGGAAGAATCTTAGTCGTAGAGTAGTTAAACAGCACAGAGCTAATGAAATTTCTAAACTAGGGGTGATTTAGATCCCAGCTTATTAAACTTTGTATTGGGGCCCTATGTCAGGCTGTTTTTATTGAATGTGGATCTTGTGGACAATTTGTTGGTGGCAAAAGATTTTAGAACACATGATGACCAAAAATTAATTCTGCATCAAATGTATGATGAAATCAACATCTTTTCAGCCATGCTTGTCCTTGTTGCATCGTGCAACTTGCTGCATCTTGGTTTTGAACACGTACCATATGCACCACACACCACTGTGTCATGCAGTGCCAAAGCCTTGTGTCAGATTCAGTGTTGTAGAATGTTAGTTACAGATGTGTTATAGTCTTTTATGCTGTGGAATATTTGTTTAATGATGCAAAGATGTGTTGCATTCTTTTATGTTGCATTTGTTTAACTCTGTGAAACTGTGTTAACTTTGCTTGTCTAAAATACCTGATTGGCCTAACAAAGAGCTGAACGGCCAGTAGCTAAGCAGGAGAGGGATAGGCGGGGCTGCCAGGCAGAGAATAAATAGAAGAAGAAAAGGAGAGGAGAGGAGAGAGAAAAGGGGAAGGATGGGAGGACTCTAGGGGCCAGCCACCCAGCTGCCATGGAGTAAGAAATAAAGAAAGGTATATAGAAAGATAAAAGCCCAGAGGCAAAAGGTAGATGGGATAATTTGTTAAGAGAAGCTGGCTAGAAATAAGCCAAGCTAAGGCTAGGCATTCATAAGTAAGAATAAGCCTCCCTGTATTTATTTGGGAGCTGGGCAGTGGGGCCCCAAAGGACAAAGAGTAAAACAGTTAAAAACCAACCAACCAACCAACCCCGACAGTACATGGCTGTGACATGCTTTGAATGAGAGCATTTTAACTGCACACTTAGACGTGGTGTAGTTACAGAAAACAAGGGTTTACTATCTTTGCATCGTCATTCCTCATTTAAGTATCGTATTCGGGTCACTTTGGATTGTGTTAAAATGTTTGATTTTAAAAAAAAAAAAGCTGACTTCAGTTTCATGAGAAACCATTAGAGGAACTTTGGTTTGGGATTAGGATGGAATTTCCAGCACTGTCTGGAATGGCTCTCAACGTAGCCCTCCCAGTTTGCTGTCACATGTGTCTGTGAAATGGTGTTCTCAGCACTGACAGTTATAACATAGAAACACAGGTCAGTTCTGAAAAAATGTGGAAGACACTGTAGGTCTTGCAGCGGTAAATATTTAGTCAAGTTTTCGTTCTTTATGTAGAAACAAGTACACATATCTCATCAGCATGCACATTTGCTTTCTTCTTCAATAAATGATAAAACTTATACATATATACCAAAATTTGTTTCAAAAACATTGCTTTTATTTAAAGTGTATATGTGTATGCCTGCTTGTCTCTACTATATCATGTGTGTGCAGGTGCCTGCAGAGACCAGAAGAGGACATTGGATTCCCTGGAATTGGAATTAAAGGTGGTTGTGAACTCCGGATGTGGGTCCTTTGCAACATCTCTCAGCCATGGTGTCTCTCTAGCCCCCAAACTGTTTTAAAATAAAACTCATAGGATTTATTGTCAGCAAATGTTTGACTCGTATACTCATTTTACGTCGGTGTATACCCAGGGTCACATAAAAATTTGTCACAGTAAAAGGAGTCATGAGTGGAAGGGAAAAGCCATGTTCTAGGTACACCTTAGCCTTAAACTCAGTAGCTCCTGAGAGAGGCTTGCTGGGTTGGCCTTTGGAAAGGAACATTGAAGATTCCTTGCTCTGAATGTTGATTGAATTGCATTTTCTGTTGAATTGTAACTTTCAAGTTGCAAATTAATGCTGAGAGCGTATTGGCTGTGGGACTAATTGAGGAACAAAGTACGAAACAAGAGTGCTGCATACAAATTGATTTTCCAACTGAGAGTACTTGCTATAAATTCTATGGCGTTTGCCTTAAGGAGACTTTCTTATCTAATTAAAAAGTACAGGCCAGATATGCATGCCAGGAACCCAGAACCAATGGCTGTTTTGCTCCTGTTTGTTTGGAAACAATTCAGAATTACCTGCTTATATTTTTTAAAACAAAATGACTGCATAATGAGCTAGTTCTTTTTAAAAGCCCAGTGTGTGAGAGTGTGTGTATCATCATTTGAGCTTTGGAGTTTTCTCTACCAGTCTTGACATTTGTAGAAAAATGGATACAATCTGACTACCATTCCCCAAAGCCCCCAGCTTGCAACTGGATTAAAAAGTCATGATTTTTAGGCACATATGTTGGGAGTAATTCCACTTGGATCAGGCTTTTCTACTTTGGTTCCAAGACATGTAAAAGTGAGCCCTAGAGATTGCTCCCTAGTGTACTGGACTTTTGTCTAGACTTGTCACTTGCGATAAGTGGGGAGGGGGGAGGGGCTGGGGGAGAGCCCAGTGATGGTATTAGTGACTTGGGAGATGTATTACCCTGTTCCCAACACTGCCCTGACTGTTGTGGCTGCAGCCCTTCCTGTCACACTGAGTAGTTTGTGCTGTTTATTTATTTACACAGCGTAAGGAAATTCTTTCTTTGTCCCTCCATCTTATCCTAGATCAAAGTTTCCACTCAGGGCCCTCATCTAAACAGCAGTGTCTGACTCTGCGTATTCTCTTTTCTTTCTAAAAAGTTCACTTTAGTTTGTTTTAGTAGTAATTGTTATTTTGTAGTGCTAGGATTGAATCTAGGGCTTGGCATGTCTCTGGAAAGGTGTATGCCAAAGTGGGATCTTAGGACTACAATTGTCTGAAATTAAAAAAAAAAAAAAAGCATACCAGAAAATGAAAATTCGTAGTGTTCTGAACATTGGAATTTAAGGTGCTAGGATTATTATTATGATGATGACTTTTTTCCCATTTGGCTTTGAAAAAGTAGAACACTTTTTGAGCTCTGAATCTGTCACTGCATTTCAAGTCACTTTATGGTACTGTTTTCCCATCTCATACTTGCTCAGAGCCTAGCAATTAGCACTTCCCTCAGCCTTCCTGGGAAGAGGTGATTAGGAAGGCAGCTGCTAGTACCAATGCCTCCCGGAGCTCTCAAGCCTTTCACTTAAATCAGTGCTTGTTATCTCTCAGGGTCCTTTAAAACAGCTCCCACACCAGCAAATCCAGGAAGGGTTTTATCTGGGAGGTTGAGTTGTTGGGTGTGTGGGATTAGAGTGACAGATATCTAATCATGGACAAATTGTCACTGTGTATTCATAACACATTTCATAGGCCTTTGGAATTTACAAAGTAATTTCTTTTATTTTTTTCTTTTGAACCACTGACTTCTTGTTACAACCCTGTGAAGTATTGCACTCACTTTTTCATCTCCATTTTGTACAGGAGGACACTGTGCCTACGCTTCCTGCCCTCACCCCTCACTCTGATTATTCTGCTTTACCTGGGAAAGCAAGGGCTTAAAGATTTCTATTTACTCTCACCTCAAAGGGTGATTCTGGAGCCAAATCTGAGTGTCCACGGCCCAGGAACACAGATTTAGATTTCATTTTCCAATGTGGAGGCAATTTCATCAAGTTTTTATAAGTAACAGAACAAAGAAAGTCATAAATCGAAACACTTTTCAAATACACTGTTGGAAACACCAGAGAGGTACAGCACGATGGAGAAATCTCCGCCATATGCCTCAGATCCTACCTGACGACATGCTTACTTAGCTTTTGGGTTTGGTGGAAGCTAGTGCACTGCTAAGTTAATGCGTTCCAAAGGAAAACTAGTGCTCTGCCTGTAAATTGGAAGTGATTTGCCTAATGTTTGCAAAGCTGTTAGGTTAGGTACAGAGGAGGGCGATCCATGGCTCCTGAGAGGCCTGAGGAGGCCAGAGATAACTTGCCTCTGCACTTGGAGCATTTGGAACTCTGCAGAGCATTGCAGTTCTGATAGGTAATCAGCCATACAGAGGGTTTGTTCTGGAATTTCTTATCCATAGTTCTCTCTGTTGGCCAAGCATCACATTTTCTGCATGCTGGGACCACATATTATTTATTATATAGTATAATCATGTTCTTCCTTGAGGGTCATTCTTAGATATAGATGAGACCGGGTAGGACAGCAGTCTATCGGAGAGAAGAGATGGCTGAAGCCGTTAAGAAAAACCTCCTGGATTATGAGAAAAACTATTAGCTATTGTATCTGACTTATTTTTCATTTCTTTTGTCCTGTGTATCTGTTGTAACATTTACATGAGACATAGAATAAGAATATTATACTCTAAGTTGAGATAATTGAGAACACTTGTTACTCAAGTGGAGTTAAGGTAACATGAAACAAACATTTTAAACAACCAATATTGACACATTAAAAAAAGGCTTGACTGACTGTATCCCCCACCCCCCGATTTACAGTTTTGGTGTACAATGAACTCTTACTTATATTTAGAGCACTTAAAAAATATATTATCTTTTAGTTTCAGGTTTGTTTTGTTTTGTTTTGTTTTGTTTTCTTCTGTTCAGCTTGACCTTATGCCTATAACATTATGTGGAGTGGCTATCTCTTGTTCTGAGGAAAAGAGGCTGCATTTAATATCTAAATGACCATAAGTCTTATTCGTGGATACTTACTGAATCTGTTTTATTCTGTTGCTATCATGCCAGATTTAGTTTTGAAAAGTAAATGGAAGGCCACACTATAGAAGAAATTAGATAACAACATAATATTCCTTAAAAAATGTTTTGAACAGTGTTATTTTTAAACGTACCATAACAATGTTATCTGTTAGAAATCATAATTTTTTCTTTTTTTTTTTTTGGTTTTTCGAGACAGGGTTTCTCTGTGTAGCTTTGCGCCTTTCCTGGGACTCACTTGGTAGTCCAGGCTGGCCTTGAACTCACAGAGATCCGCCTGGCTCTGCCTCCCGAGTGCTGGGATGAAATCATAATTTTATAGGATTTTTTGTGCTATAATTTTTAAAAATTATTTTGATGGTCAGAAATGGAAATGAATTCTAGAAAGGGTCACCATAGTGTTGTCCATTTTATTTTTATTAGCAAAATACAATACTTTAAAATTCATTTTTCTTTAATACTAGCTAGTTGTAATATAGGACACCTTAAATTCTCATTTAATTAAGAAACACCAGCACTTAAAGAATAAACCATCATGAATGTTGTGATACACACACACACACACACACATATATATATATATATATATATGTGATATCTATATCTATCTATCTATATATATCTTTTGTATAAGTTGGGGAAGAAGAGTTAGCCCAAATCTTTGAGTGTCTGTAGCTTCAGTAAATAGAGCTAAAGTTACTTTGCTGAAGTAACTGAGTATATTATGAGTCCTTTTAGTGTTTAATTTGTTGTATCTTAACAATTCAACGTAAGTAGAAACATAGTAATCTAATTGGTTAGACATACACACACATAGAATGTATTTTCTTAATAGGATAACATTTGTTTTGAAGAATTTGGTTTTAGGGCTGGAGAGATGACTCAGTGGTTGAGAGCACTTGCTGTGGACTCAGATTTGGTTCTTAGCACCCACATGGTGGCTCACAACTATCTGTAACTACAGTTCCAGGGGATTCCATGACGGCTTCTGACCTCTGCAGATACCAGGCATGCATGTGGTGAATAGAAATACATGCATGCAAAACACTCACACATATAAAAGAAGAAGTAAACCTTTAAAAGGGGGGTTTGGGTTTAAAATGTAGGTACCCCAAAATGAATTTCTGTTGGAAGATTTAAAATACGTTTTTGTCAGTTTAAAAAATAGATTTCTTCTATCCAAATTATACTGTATAATGAAAAAAAATTCTTCTTAGAGACAGTGAAAACACTTGAATCTCTGAAATAAACTATAATTATATTCAAGTAAGGTAGGGGTTTGGGGGCGAGCAAAATAGTTACAACAGCGTGATTAAGGAAATGAGATATATCATCCTCATTTTTAACTTCATTGAAAACAAGATTAGCATTATTTTATCACTAGGAATACACTAAGTGAAATGTTCATTAAACAGCATAGATAATTTTAGAAGTATCTATAAGAGAATTTAAGAAATAAAAGTGAGAGAAATGGCTAACTACTTGGGGACTTGATTGTCGGGTGGTTGGAGGTGAGCTTGATTGTCAGGGTGGTTGGAGGTGAGCTTGATTGTCAGGGTGGTTGGAGGTGAGTTCCCAGTGTTTTGAAGTCCCTGTGATGTGCTCTCTCATGAAGCTGGCACATGTTTAAGGTGAGAAGTTGGAGTTTCAGCATTCATCTCCTTGGGTTTTGAGTACGGCAGAGGTTAGTGGTACCTGGAGACAACTCCTTTTCCCTAGTCAGAATGGAATCTTGGATGTGATGTCCTTTCCTATCTTTTTTAGTTGCTGAAATCATCTGGCTTTCTTCATCCTTGAGAAAGACTCTGTAATTACATCTGAATTTTTATTACCATATTTAAGTTTTTGTTTGTCTAAGATACTTTTTGTAAACACCACAAAGAACAGATCAATACTTAAGAAAACCTTATTATTGTAAACAGAATGAAGCATTAATTTCCCCTCTGGGTATTGAATTTTACAGTAAATTTAATAACCCTTATATTAAAATCAACTAAAATTTAACTATATCTACTTTCTTTAACTTTATTTTCACAATCTCTCTTCAATGTACTTTACTCTTATAACATTATTGTCCTCCATTTTCATTTTGTAATAATCTTTATCTTACCATGCAATATCCTTTTCTTACAAAATCATTTTTCTTTTCTTTAACCTTCATTTTTAAACCAAAAATAATCGCATAGGGAGCAAGGGGAAGGTGTGAGAGGTGCTGTAGGGAAGGAAGCAAAGGGGGAACTAAAATATGTATCTTAAACCCAAAACTTTTATCTCCCTCTCTTGATATTTTTATCATCATCATTAATATTACTGTTTTTATTTTAATAAAATTTAAAAAATAGTTTTTTAATCAGATAATTTAAAAGGAGGACTCAGGAGGCTCTGTCTAAAACACAGAAAACGTATGTGGTATTTAGAATATCTAACAGTTATAAATTCAGTTAAAACCCTAATATTTTTGCGCTTTTTAAATAAAATATGAATTAATTATTTCTTAAAGATTTAAATAATTATAACAGACACTTGAAATTATTTTTGTTAACCCAGGATAGCTCAAACAATCCTGAATAATAAAAGAACTGCTAAAGGTATCACCAAACATGACCTCAAATTTTGCTACAGAGCTATAGTAATAAAAACAGCATGATATTGGCACAAAAACAGACACATTGATCAATGGAATGCATTTGAAGACCCAGACGTAAATCCACACACCTATGGACACCTGATCTTTCAAAAAGAAACCAAAATTACACACTGGAAAACAACATCTTTAACAAATGGTGCTGGTCAAACTTGATGGCTGTATTTAGATAAATGCAAATAGATCCACTTCCCACCCTGTGAAAAACTCAGCTTCATGTGGATCAAAGAAAGACCTGAACCTGACAGAGAGAAAGTGGGGAACAGCCTTGAACTCATTGGCACAGAAAGAGTCTTTCTGAACAGAACACCAATAGCACAGGCACAAAGATCAATAATTAATAAATGGGACCTCACGAAACTGAGAAGCTTCTGGAAAGCAAAGGACACCATCACTCAGACAAAGCAGCAGCCTACAGAATGGGAAAAGATTTTTACCAACTACACATCCAATAGAGGGCTAAAATCTAAAATATATAAAGAACTCAAAAAAACCGGGCATCAAGAAAACAACCCAATTAAAAATGGAATACAGATCTAAACAGGGAATTCTCAATAGAGGAAACTCAAATGGCTGAAAAGCACTTAGAGCAATGTTCAACATCCTTAGCCATCAGGGAAATGCAAATCAAAACTACTTTGAAACTTTTATCTTAAACCTGTCAGAATGGCCCAGATTAATAAAACAAATGACACCTCATGCTGGTGAGGATGTAGAGTAAGGGGGGCACACATCCATGGATCAGCCATGGCTGGTGCGACTGCCAGCGTTTGTACCTCTGTGTCTATGTATGTTTCTTCTGCTTTTTTTTTGACTTCTTGTTTTTCTGTTCATTTGTTTTTTATTTTATTTTATATAGATGCCCATTTGTTTTGTAGTGAGAGAGAGCAAGAAAGGATGTTGGTTTGGGTGGGAGGTGGGAAGGATCTGGGGAGGAGTAGGGGGCAGGGAACCATAATTAGAATATAATGTATGAAAAAAACTATTTTCAATTAAAAAACGATTGTTTTTGTTAAAAAAAAAAGGATTCAATTTCCATCAAAGTTTGTGAGACATTCAAAGCAGGATTAAGCTGACATTTTTTACTTTATTCCTTTTCAGCCACCACCTGTTTACTTTTTTATTAAGTATGTTAATTGTTTAATAAATATTTTATATAAACTATTTCTTTAAAACTAAAAATGATGAGTATTTATTCAAATGCTATTATGATATAACTCATTAAGATTATCTGTAAACTTTAGGGTGTTTTTGTAAACCTTGACACAGGATTTTAAAATGACCTATCTTCTGCCGTCTGCTACCCCCTCAAAAAATGTTTAGAGTTATATGTCTTACATTGGCTTGACAAAGATATGGATGTTGAAAAACCTAATTGTTTATTTGTTTGTTTCAAAGAGGCAGTAGTGGTAAAAAAATATCCTTAAAATCCTTGTATGTATACACATACTCACCTACAAGCAAAACACATCTAAAAGCATGGAGATAAATCATCCTAGGCCTTGGAATAAGAAATTAGCATCTCAGAGGAAAGGTTCTATCCAACAGGAAAATGTACCTTGGAGCAGAGGTAATCCTCTTAAAATTAATTTAAATCCTCAGACAATAGGGACCATGTCCTAGAGCCACAGTTGAGTCAAGGATCAAGGAGTTGCCATCTTGACCAGAATTGTATAATTATTGTTATCTTGTCTTAAAACAATAAGACTTCTTACATTTTAAATTAGAAAACTCATGTTACTTCTCTCAAAGGAAGATCTTGGACCGTTGGGGCCACCTCTGTTTGCTTCGGCACAGTGCCACGTGATTGAATGTCCCCTCTTGGTCTTCATTATTCTATTGTTCTATGTACTTGTAGCCAAGCTCACTTAGCTTTTGTGGAAGGTGGAGTTGGCACTTTTCCCTGAAGTTTTAGTTTTTGCACGAGCCTAAGGAACCTAGGCCAGATTGACAACTTTAGTTTACATACTTCCAAATACTCTGGCACTGAGTAAATGATATTTAAACAGTGTAAGTACACGGAGACAGTGCATAGATAAGATAGATTTTTTTTTTTTTTTTGGTTTTTTCGAGACAGGGTTTCTCTGTGTAGCTTTGCGCCTTTCCTGGATCTCACTCTGTAGCCCAGGTTGGCCTCGAACTCACAGAGATCCGCCTGGCTCTGCCTCCCGAGTGCTGGGATTAAAGGCGTGCGCCACCACTGCCCGGCGATAAGATAGATTTTTAAACCCCAAGATTCTGAATGCTGTTAGTCGAGGTTATCCCTCCTGTAATACTCTCATTGAAAAGGAAACTCAGCCGGGCGGTGGTGGCGCACGCCTTTAATCCCAGCACTCGGGAGGCAGAGCCAGGCGGATCTCTGTGAGTTCGAGGCCAGCCTGGACTACCAAGTGAGTTCCAGGAAAGGCGCAAAGCTACACAGAGAAACCCTGTCTCGAAAAACCAAAAAAAAAAAAAAAAAAAAAAAAAAAAAAAAAAAAAAAAAAAAATTCTAGAAGTCAGCCCCTTCTCAGAGCGCTCCAGGGAAGGAAACTGGCAGGTTCCCTTTGTTATTATTAGCTTCCCAGAAAGCTGGGCACAGGCTGAACCGCAAAGACTAGGGAGCATGGGTTGAGAGGGAGTGTGGGAGTGGTTATTCCCCTGGGGAAGGAGCTCCAAGGGGCTCTCCTGGTGGCCAGAGACTGCAGCCCTTCAGAAGCTTTGGAACCAGCTGTGGCTTTGGCCTGTGCTCAGGCACCTTCTCACTTTGTCCCCAGCAACACAGTTGCTGGGTCACAGGGCGCCTCAGTGTGGCCACCCTGAGCCAGGGTGATCTTCCTTGAGAGTGGGGGAAGTTCGTGGTGGGTATATTGAGGTCTCAGTGTCTAGCTTCTTTTTCTTCCATTCACACAGACGTTTGAGGCTAGTCTAATGAAGATAATTGAAAAGTGACTAGAATATCACATTTTACTGTTTGAGTCAGCTTTAATTCATGTACCGACTGGCCTTTTACACCTTGGATATTTTTACCCTATTAATCACTTTAAAACATTGTCTTATATCATGTCTAGGAAATTCATTATAAGCCTCTTTAAGAGAGAAGGCTTTGTGACAAAAGCCAGCTGCCCAGACATTTCCCCTCTCCTCACCCATCCCCCAGCAGGCTGCAGAAGCAGTGTGTTGGCATGGCTCCAGAGTTCCTGAGTGACAGAATTGTTCCCGGGCCAGGAATGAGAGGAATCTGCCCGCTTTGGAAGATGGCTTGAGCTGCTTTGCTGGCTTCCGATTTGAAACCTCCCTCCCAAACCGACTGAGATCCAGTCCTCTCCAGCATGGGGAGTGCTGCTTTAACGTGCAGAAGTCTTACTGTTAAACATGGTTCTTGAGTCTACTTCTTAATTTCAAGAAAGCCTTTCTGTTTTCTTTAACATGGAAGAACTGAGTTACTTTTAAGCTGTCGTCCCACTGATACAAATGAATACCAACCATTGATTTCTCACTGTTTCTCACCTGGAGCTGCTCCCAGGCTCTGAGGCTCGGCTCTTCCCTTCCTCCTGTACTTTGAGGTGGGAGAGTGTAGCCATTTGAAAGGCTTAGGCCAGGAAACGATTGGCCGGCCATTGTCGATGGAATTTGTTTATCTTTCCCACTCCTACATTCCTAGACTGTGAGAGAACTGGGCATCCCTGCGAGCACACTTGGGCTGTGGCAGCCCCTTTGCTGGCTTTCCTTTTATTCCAGGCTTTCTTCCTCCTTTGGCAAGGAATTCAGGGAGCCCCATACAAACATTTCTCAAGGGTTCTGCTACTTAACATTTGTTAAAATAAGTGTTGAGATAATTCTAATGAGCTTCCAGGCCATCACTGTCAACTAGAAGTGTAATGTAAGTGACATTTTTTCCCCCCTGTTAGTCAAATTTTAAAATAAAAGTAGATAAATTTATACACCCCCCCCCCCCAGTGGTTGGGATCAACCTCAGGGTCTTGCACATACACTGTGTCTCTGAGCAATGCTCTTAGTACTGTGTATTCTTAACCCTAAATATCACAGGTAGAATAATCAGAGCATAAAACGAATGTAGAAATTATCCTTTTGAATGTTTTCTTGTTTCTTTTATGTCTTCAAAAACTCACTTGTCTTAACCACCATGCAGGTGTCCTACTGGTCCACATAAAGCCAGTTGGTAACTTACACTGGTGATTACTTTCCTATCAAAGTGGTCCACGAAAGAGTCTGAGTCTGGACCTGAGTGTCCACAGATATGTAGAGAGATTTCTGACTTGTGATAAAAGATCCCTATGAATGAATTCCCACGTCGTGTGTGTGAGGTTACCAGAAGAGAAGTTGGCGGATGGAGTGTGCTCTCTCTGAGGCAAGGGTTGGCAGTGTGGACAAGAGCCAGCACCCAGCACAATTCCGGCTGCATTTGCTCACTCAGAAGCCCTGAAACCCACTGAGAACTGTGAATCTGTATTTGTTTGTGATTAGCACTTGGTTCTGTTTTTCTACCCAATTATTTTTCAAGGTCATATAGTTTTGTGAAATAGGATTGTTTTTTGATACTAGCTCATTGCCTCATGTTTCATATTGCACCTTGATTTTCCAGGTCCTTTCAGTTTTCTTCTTTGGTAAGATTATGAAGTGCTGAGGTCATTGCTGAGTCAGTGTAGGTGGTTGTGGAGGAATTTCAGCCATTGGAGGATTTCTGTGCTGTCTCTGTTCTAGACAGAGCATCTCAAGCTCTGATGTGGAGGTGACTCTGGGGGATCTGGTCAGTGGGTTCGATGCAGGAGGTTTGAGGTGAGCCTCAGCTTTTTCATTTCCCACAAACTCTCAGGGGATGTTATACTGCTGGTCCTCAATCCGCACTGGGAGCAGCAATGATAATGGTGCCATGGTAACAAAACTCTAGGTGCTTGTAGGTTTTCACCAACCTGCTACAAAAAAAGAGTAAAATAAGAATAATATAGTGAGATTTTCCCCCAGGCTAAAAGTACTCTTGTTTTATATCTTTTTAAAATTCAGAGATAATTTTTTCCCTGCCTTGTTACCATGGTTATTGTAAATGGTAGTTATTATTTTTTAAAATGACCTTTCATGGCAGAATTCAAAGCTAACAACACTTCATGCTCTATGTTAATAAAATAAAATAAGTACAGTGCATTATAAACTTGTAAAGTCTGATGTTATCCTCCCTTCTAAATTAGCAGTATGCTTGTCATTTCTTTTTAGGTATTTATAGCATTTTGTATTGATATAGTTACTTGGATAGTTGTTCAATGTCACTTTCTTCACTAGTACTAGGTTCCATTATTTATTATTGTTATTATTATTATTTTAAATCACTTTGTCCCTAGTGTTGTGAGTTAGGTCCTGATATCCATTGATTCGCAGTCAGATTGGACATTCAGGATGGCTTTATTCTGACTAGTTCTTGGTGGGAGGGGTGACATATTTGTAATATATAGAATACACAGACAAGTGAGGACTTATCTGCATTTTGTAAAATCTCAAAACACTCCTATTTGAGATTTAGTTAATGATGATCTCATCTCTGATTGGCCAGATCTAAGTCCATTTACAGTACAAACCTGTGCTGTGTGTGTGTGTATTTTCAATTTTACATTGAAAATTTATGAACTTCTGAGTACTTCAAATGTTGTACTTTTATATAGGTTAGTTTATAAAGACACTTCATTTAGGTAGATTCGGTTGAAATCACAGAATATTGTGACGTTGCATTATATGAACTGCACTAATACATAGCTGTAGGAGGTATGCTGGCTATGAATGTGTGTTTTTACTCATTCCTGCTAGGCCATATTTCCAATTAATCTGTAAGAAGTGTGGTAAATGTACTTTTATTTCTTTAAAACTTAAACTACTTAAAAAGTAATTGCAAACATCTTATGACGTCATTACATCACTTGGTGTAGTTAGACCTAAGCATTTGCATATATATATATGTTGTGGAATATTAGTTGAAGATGTGTTATATTCATTTATGCTGTGGGATATTTGTTTAATGAGGCAAAGATGTGTTGCATTCTTTTATGTTGCAATTTTTTTTAACTCTGTGAAGCTGTGTTATTTTGCCTGTCTAAAAAACCTAATGGGTCTAATAAAGAGCTGAATGGTCAATAGCAAGGCAGAAGAAAGGATAGGTGGGGCTGGCAGGCAGAGAGAATACATAGGAGGAGAAATTTGGGAAGAGAAGATTGAGGAGTGAGAAAAGGAGAAGAGGAGGACATCAGGGGCCCAGCCACCCAGCTACACAGCAAGCCATAGAATAAGAAGTAGAGAAATGTATATAGAATAGAGAAAGATAAACCCCAGAGGCAAAAGGTAGATGGGATAATTTAAGTTAAGAAAAGCTGGTTAGAAAAAAGCCAAGCTAAGGCTGGGCATTCATAAGAAAGAATCAGTCTCTGTGTGATTATTTGGGAGCTGGGTGGTAGGGCCCCCAAAAGAGCTAAGAGTAAAAAGTAAAAAGAAAAAAACCCAACTACATATATACATATATACAATTATTAAAGACAATACAAATTACTTCCTCTTATTTTGCATTTATTCATTAGTTTATGTATTTTACTGTTTTTCTCACTCTGTTTAGATATTGTCTCTGTAGATTACAACTCTCTGTTTTCAAAAGATGGAAGATTTGGGGCCAGCCTGGTCTACATGGTAAGTTCCAAGATAGCCAGGGCTACATAGAGAGACCCTGTCTCAAAAAACAAAACAAACATACAGAAAAAATTTGAGGAGCCTCTCATGTTTGGTAACAAATGCTAATCATGTATGCAGTTTATTTATATAGAATGTTCATTCAACTTCTGTTTACAAGGTCACCCACAATACTAGTGACAAGCTAACAAACTGCTGTGTGAAAAGTCATGGAGAGTGTTTCATGAGTGCCTCTGTGGCCAGGGCAATGTCTTGCCAGATGGCCTACAAGTCATACTCCTCAGGAAGGCCAAGCGTGCTACCTGGGCTGTGTGCTCTATGTCACATTTCTTGTTAGGGCTCACTGACCATCATGGAAGGAGGGGCTTGGCTGATGCAGTGGTGTGGAGAGGAGTGGTAGAGAGGTGAGGTAGAGTTCATGAGTAGAACCTGATACTGGTCAAGTGAATAGCATTACAGTGTGTTTGAACTTTCTAGGAAGAAGTTATGATCCCTAGACCAGGAATTAGTATTGCAAGAAGTTTCTGACAATTTCGTGTTTGCTGTTTAGAATGATTAAATATTGGCATTTATGGACCTACGAGAATGTCTTCCTCAGCATTTACCTTGGGGTTGGACCCAAAGCCCAGAGGCCAAAGGGGTGTGCATAGTGTGCACTTTCTGCATCAGAGAAGGTTCTTGGGGTTGAGTTGGGATAAATGCTAGTAGGTGCCAGAGCAGAAAGCTCCTTCAAGCACAAATAATTTCAGTCTGTTGGATGTAGCTAGAATATGGCTTATTAATTGGAACTGGAAAGACACTCAAGGGTAAGAATAAAAGGTCATTCAAAGTGAATCCACTTATTATGAAGATCAAAATTTCATGGCTACTATGCATAGAAAATTTGATTGAATTTGAGTCTTCTATGAAATAAATCTGTAACCATGAAAAGAAACCAATTCTCATTCTTTACTTGCAATTATTTTCTAATTCTTAGAAAAACAATGATATAAGGATTTGGGGGGCATTTTCTTATGAAAACCACATAACATAATTTGCTGTGCTTTCGCATAATTATAAAGTAAGTTTTATTATTCATTTTTATTTATAGGGTATTAAAAGAATTTTACACATGTGTTTTGATCTTAATGCTTACAACTGTGGATTCTTTTCCTCCCTAGTTGTGAATTACAGAGAATGCTGTCATTCTTATTTTCTGTGGTCTTATGTTATTTAGGCAGTTTCCCAATCACTATTTTCATTCTTGAGTCTTATATCTGTTTTTCAGTATTGCCATGGTCTACGATGTAGTCAGTATGGAGGGAGTATTTGTTGAACCAATTTTAGAAGTGTGCATTTTCTTGAATAATTTTGAATTATGACAATATTTGAGGATACAAATTTCATTGCAAATTTTCTTCATAGCTCTTGGATTTATAATGTATTTTGTGATGATCACAGTAGTTTGAAGGATAATGAACATTTATCTTTCACAGTTTGTATTACAAAGATCTTAAGCAAGGCAAATTTTTAAATACTTGATAGATGAAATTGTCAATATTATAAATTTATATCCCTCTATGATTTAGTATGATTTCTCTGAGTTTTGCAATGCTATCAATTATAAAATTTAGCTCAGTATTTTTTTTTGTTATATTTTATATGGTAATATTTCCATCTAATATGTGAATCATGGTTATTAGGTGTTTGCCTCAAAGAGAACTCTTTGTTCTTCGAAATTAATAGTAATTACAGAAAGCCTCCACACTGGATAGCATCTGTGCAGGGATCTTTCCCCTCAATGTTATGAGTAATTATCAATCATGGCCAAAGAGTCGGCTTGTAAATTATGAATATTCTGCAGACAATGAAGCATCCTTTTCTGATGCAGAGATAATGCTGGAGTTAATGGAAGCGCCATATGCCTAGAGGGAGATGTCATCAAGACAAACATTTAGTTTGTCAAAGTGACATTTAG
The DNA here is from genome assembly GCF_007827085.1 of Peromyscus californicus insignis. Classification (NCBI taxonomy): domain Eukaryota; kingdom Metazoa; phylum Chordata; class Mammalia; order Rodentia; family Cricetidae; genus Peromyscus; species Peromyscus californicus. The sequence goes on from NW_026294584.1 coordinate 16,003,716, forward strand.
ATGACTATAAGCAATATTAATCCAGTCATAAGCTCCTGTCAAGCTTAGGTCTGATTTTAAAAGTATCTATTTTAGGCTTATTTGGTTATCACTGTCTAAGGGAGCACATGGTATAAAACCATCAAACCTTTAGGGTGGAAAGTAAAAGTGACATAAAATTCATTGGCATTTGGAAATCTTTTCACCAACTGTTGAGCACACTCTTTCTGCTTGATTGTTTTTTCTATTTTATTGTGATATATTAGAGAAAGTTCAATTTCTTTTCCTGTATGTTACTATTTCTGTCCTATGTAGGATGAGGTGTTAGCAAAGAGAAACTGTACAGTATATTAGGAGGTCATCATCTGTAGTCTTTTGATACAGTACAGTCATCTCTAAGGTCCTAAAAGCAGATCTCCTCCAGGGAGGAGCATGGTGTGCAAGAAGACCTTCCAGGAGCTGTGCCAGCCTGGTGGGTGGAAGAGAACTGATTTTTAGGCTGTCAACTTCTGTTCTACTCTTTCCTAAAGTTGAGTTACCTGAGAACATGCTTCTGCCGTGTCCTGACCTTGTGCAGGGACTTCTTCCCCACACTTTCTTCTGCTACACTGCTGTCCTATTTTACAGTGAAACAAACAAATTTGAACTATTTTTCTCTGCCCATGGTCATTTTCGGATATTGTATTTATTTTATATGTATGAGTATTTGCATGAATCTCTGGAATCCTCTTGTCTCTGTGTTTCCAGCACCTGGCTTTTTATGAGGGGGGCGGGTATCGGAACTCTGGTTCTTTTGCTTGCATGGCAGACACTTTACAGACCAAGCCTTCTCCCTAGCCTTACTATGACATACTGACTCAAGGTTTCAAAGCCCTGCTCATTAAATACCAGTCTGTAGTTTTAGCGTCAGGCACATCTTTAGGTCCCATAACCACTCTTCACCCCATCGATTGTGGTGTTTCACATGAAGCAGTACACTTACTATGTCTTGTTTAATTAGATTAGCTGAATACAAAAAAAACACTATTAAATGCAAGATTTTTATTTATTGTCACAGGAAATCAGGGGCATTTAATAACCTTTAAATTTGTGGCTAGATAGATTAAATTTGCTGCTCTTGCAGAGAACATAGGTTCAGGTCCCAGTACTCATGTCATGTGACTCACAATCACCTGTAACTCCAGTTCGAGGGAATTTGATGTGGTCTTCTGGCCTCTGTGGGCACTGCAACTGTGTGCGGGCACACACACAGGTATACATATATAAAATAAGTAAAATTTAAAAATTTAAAAACTGAAATATACACTTTTGTTGTTGTTGCAAAGAAACAGTGTATTTCAGTAAAAACGTTTCAAACATAAGTTTATTTCATTAGGGTAAAATTCAGAGGGAGAGGGAAATGAAATGTGGTTCAAAGACAAAATTATATGATATAAATATTCCACACTTCTCTACATATATTTTGTATGGTTTATGGTAGGAATGAAGTCTCTGTGATATGTAGAATTCTGTGGATACATACCAAAATTCATGAAGGGAGTGAGAAGACAGGCAATAGAATAGGAAACGTTTTTATAAATTATATATTTGTTAAGATGTTCATATCCAGAATAAAAAAAAAGCTATAGCTCAGATATGAAAGGTAACCCAATTTAAAAACAACAACAATAACAACAACTTGTGTGGTAGTTTGAATGTAATCGGCCCCATAATCTCATAGGGAGTGGAACCCTTAGAAGGTGTGGCTTTGTTGGAGTGGGTGTGGCTTTGTTGGAGGAAGTATGTCACTGTGGGGGTGGGGTTTGAGGTTTCCTATGCTCAGGATACCACCCAGTGTCTCAGTCGACTTCCTGTTGCCTGCAAGATGTAGGACTCCCAGCTACCTCTCTAGCACCATATTTGCCTGTACATTGCCACGCCCCCCACATGATGATAACAGACTGAGCCTCTGAAACTGTAAATGAGCCACCTCAATTAAATGTTTTTGTTTATAAGAGTTGCCATGTTCATGGTGTCTCTTCCCAGCAATAAAAACTCTAAGACACCTTATTAATAGATACTTTTATAAAGTAGACATATCGATGATCAGCCAACATACAGAAAGGTGTTGGAGAATAGTGGTCACCAGGGGATTCAGATCAAATCTGAAGTGGTACTTGGAGGACAGGAAATTCTGAGGTCTGGTGGTTGTGCAGAAGATTTGGACCCTTACACCCTGGGATGGAGAAGGTTCCCCTACTTTGTGGAAATAGTAGTTCCTCAAATTTGTGACCATATAATTACAACATGATATGTACACTCCTGATATGTAATCAGGAGAAATGAAAACTTATACCCACACAAAACATCTACATCAATGTTCACAGCAGCATTGTTCATGACAGTGTGGACAATCCAAATGTTCATCAGTGATCTATGGGTAAATGGTGTGTCTGTATGATGGAATATTACTCGTTCATAAAAGAATGAAATACTGCTGTCAAAACAAATGGACTGATCATGTTATGCTAAATGAAGGAAGTCAGATGAAGACAAGTACATGTTGTATGATTCCACTTGGAAAAGTTGTCTAAAATAGGCAAATCTGAGGAGGCAGAATGTAGACTAAAGGTCTCAGAGTTGATGGGTACACACACACACACACACACACACACACACACACACACACACACACGGCACATACACTCACACACACACACACACACACATATATATGGCACATACACACACAACGCACACACACACACACACACACACACACACACACACACATATATATGGCACATACACACACACACACACACACACACACACACACACACACACACACACACATGGGACAAAGGTGTGTTGGTGGCTAGGCCATCCACATACATTTCCTTTTTCAGGTAATCAGCATGTTCTGTGGCTGACTGCTGATGTTCGTAGCTCTATAAACACAATAAAACTCACGGAATTGTATACTCTAAGTGGGTATGGTATATATTATGCAAGTTATATCTGAAACTGCTTAAAGAAATAAAGTAATAGTTTTATCTTTAAAATAGAATGTTTATAAAAGCCCAAATGACATACATTGTGTCATCTAAATAAACTGGTGATGGACTGTTCAGACGTTAACTTGAAAAGTCTAAAGTATGCACCATAGTTCTGTGGTCTTAAATGATTACTTTCAGTGTTTGTACAGCATTTCATTGAGGAGGCAGAAGATGTTGCCCTTTCTTTTTCTCTGTAAGCACTTTGTACATTTTAATTGTTTTAAATAGTGATACTGTTTTTTTTTTATCATTTTATCATGATAATGATTAGTTTTCTTGTTTGCAAGAGCTCCACTTTACTCATAGGAGTTAGTAGCTTGCCAAAATTTCACCTACTTATTTTGTAATGATAGAAACAACCACGGCATGAAACTGAAGCTTCTGGAAGATCCACTTGTTCTTCTGTTGCTCCTTCACTTGACTTGGTGAAGTCAGAGCTACCTAGCTCAGAGCATTTGTTTTATGCATCCCATGGTAATATAAGTAGCAATGTTTTTTCTTTTTTTGTCATTTTTAAGACAAATATTTTCATGTAGTCTGTTCTCTCACTGTTTCTTTTAGTTACTTTACATCTAACTTTCATCCTGCGCACAGTGAGCTATGATGATTTGTTTCCGCATATACTATGTAGAAATTTTTAGTGTTTATAGCTTTATGGATTTCACTGGTCCAGAAGCAGCTTTGAATACGAATCTGGTTGGCCTTTTGCAGGTAGAAGAGTAAGGTTCTAGATCTTATAGAGCAGACATGTAGATTACGGGTTGTATGTATTCATTTTGTGTTTGTTTACACACACACACACACACACACACACACACACACACACACACACACACACACAGACGCACACTCAGTTTCAGTTGGAAGTACAGTATGTGTCTTTTGGGTCTTTGTTATTTTTCTTCATAACCAAGTCTTTAGTTTTCTTGAACAGTGCTGTTTTAACTGTGGAAAATGCCTGTAACTTATGATCGGCTTTTAATATGTCATTATAAAAATGAATCTTATTTTGAATTATTATTAACAAAAGATTTCCCTTTGGACGCCTTGAAAAATGGGTATCCCCTTTAAGAGGTTTTTAAAATCTGGACTTTCCAGGTCTGAATTAAAAGAGGTTTTGAGCGGCTGGAAGGTGTGGGCAAAGTGGTTTGGAGTGTTTTCTGTCTAGACTTGATAGTCTTGCTTTAAATAATTTGTGAGGAAAATTCCAGGTATTTTCTTTGCTTTTAAAGTAGACCTAACACATATTTGGTAGCACTTAAAATAAATGTTTTAGACAGCTACAGTTTACTTATAGGTGAACGGGAAAATGCTACATCTTCTGCCCAGTTCAATACCCAAGGGCCCATCCCATCGTTGACACGTTGGCCAGAAGAGAAAGGGAATGTTCTCTCTTGAAAGCATGTTGTCCTACTTTAATTTCCTTTCCATGTCATGCACACTGAGAGTAATTAACAGGCACTCACTAGACTCCTTTAAAGCAGCCGCATCTGGGACGTGCTCTCTCCATCTCAGAAAGGGTTTGGTCAGTGGAGAAGAAAATCAAAGCTGACATTTATGGGTGGAGTCAGGAGGCAGGAGCAGCCAGTTCTCTGACAGTCTTACTTCTGGGGCCCTGCAGAGAGTTAGTGAAGTGAAAACTGACTTCTTTTTATTTCTTTAACCTTGCCATTCTCCCTAAACACTCAGAGAAAGGCAATTCCATCACATCTCATGATTCGCCAGGCTTTGGCAGGAAGATGAGCAGCTCATGGGCATCTCCTGTTGTTGAGTTTACATTGAGACAGCATTCTGTCCTTAATTAGTGAGAGCACACTGACTGTGAAAGACCTTTTCCTCCAAATGGTGATTTTTAACGCTTGAATGTACACGTGAGTGTCTTAAGCCCAAAGCCAGGCCCTGGCTACTCTGAATTGATGGCCTTATAAATTAAAGAGTAACTCTAATGGAAGCCTGTATTTTTCCCTGTTCTAGTTTCTTTGTGAAGTCTTTTTTTGTTTTACTTTTAAAGCATTAAAAATATAGTTTAAAACAGCATATAATGAAAAATTTCTTGCTGTTTCCTAGTCTACAGCCCCTCTTCCCTACAGGTTACTATGAACAGCATTTTAACGAACACTGCTTCTGTACATTATTTTTTGCTTGTAAATCTCTTCCTCCCTCCTTTCCTGTCTTTTTCCTTTCCTTTCCTTTCCTTTCCTGTCCTGTCCTGTCCTTTCCTTTCTTTTCCTTCTTTTGTGTGTGTGTTTTAGAGATGTGGGACTTACTGTCTTTGATTTTCTTCCTGACAATGTTTGGAAAGATGCTTTATATTATTACATGCACAGAGGCAACCCGTTCAGTACTTAGCTGTTTTTTTTAAAGATTATTTTATATCACGTATATGGATGTTTTGCCTTTATGTAAGGGCACCACATAAGTACAGTGCCCATGGAGTCCAGAGGAAGTCATCAGACCCCTAGGACCTGGAGTTATAGTTGTTAACTGCCATGTGGGTGCTGGGAACCCAACCTGAGTCCTCTCCAAGACATCTCTCCAGCTCCAGCATGTAGCTTTTATATACATTTTGTCCTTACAAATGTAGGTGAGTGGATAGCTTTATTCACATTTATAAATACTGCGTCATGTGTGCTATGGGCATGTAAATTTTAAGGAAATCCCAAATCACTTAATGATAGGAACATTTCCCAAGAAATGCAGGGTGTTGTTAAGCAGTCTCATTGTTATGTGCCTTGCACAAACTCAGATGGCTGTGACATTACTGTGCAATTATAGTCTATGGGGCCACTGTTGTACATAGTCTGCCATTGATGAAAGGCCATTGTGTGCCAGGCACATGCTTGTGTATGCTACCAAAATTGCTTACTCCTACCCTCAATGTTCATTTTCCTAACTTTTCCTCTCCTGTTTTCTGAAACTTCAAGATTTCCCAATTAGACACACAGACACTTGTGATTTCCTAGTTGTTTCAAGGGTGAATTACTTTAGTAATGAAACTGAATGTCTTTCCTTTTTGTTTTTAAACCATTTCCTCCCCTGTGGACTCCAAACTACTTTTACTACTTATTTCTACTTGATAAGATGTGGTGTACAGCTTTGATGGGTAGGAGCATTGAGAGGCTTGTGTCTTCCAGCTCCCTGCTGCTAGGAGCTCTGGAGGTTATCTGTCCCCACCTTCCAGTTGGGTAAGAATGATCTGTGTGGCCCGATCTTTGATCATCTGCTGGAATGTGTCCAGCATTAAGGGGCTTAAAACCCCATGAGCATTTCATTCATGTTGGCTTCAACAGAGAGAGATTTCAAGGTCTATTACAAGAGTAGTTGAACAGATAGAGAGAGTGGAAGCAGCTGGCTTCCTTAAATAAACGACATTAGTGGAGCCATGAAATTCTTTCAGGTCCAACTGTGAGTTGAGGGCTGATGTACGTTTAATGAATCTCATTTAGTCAACTGAAGAACGAGAGAATATAATCACGCAGCACCCCTTGAGAGTACGTTAGTTATGTACTGAGACACGGTAGGAAAGTTATCCCCGAACGTAACGCCTTGAAGCAACTCTGACGTCTATTCTCTCACAGAATCCTGTGTAGCAGGAGTCTGAGAGTGCTCAGTCTAGTGTTTCTGGCTCTGGTGTCTCCCACAAGATGTCAGTTTGAGCTGTAGTGCTCTGAAGGCTGTGGCTGAGCCAGGACGACTGTCTGCTCAGTGACTCACCCATTGGCTGTTGGCAGAAGGCCCCAGTTCCTTGCCACATGGATGTCTCTAGCGGGCTGTCCAAGGATTCTATTGTGGTGGCTGGCTTCTCCCAGAGGGAGTAATCCAAGAGAGAAAGCCCAATGGGAACCATATGTCTTTATGACCTTGGAGATCATGTACTGTCATTTCTTCAATGTCCCCTTGGTCACACAGATGAGCTCTATTTAGGATGGAAGGGGACTCCTGTATCTACTAAATACCAGGAACAGTGTGATCCTGGGGGTTTTCCTGGAGAATGGCCACCATTTCTTCAAAGCCTCACATCTCTCCCGCCTGCCAGACAAAAAACTTACTTTGCTCAAGACACATGTTTAATCTCAGTAGAGTCCAGATCTTTAGAGGGATCAGGAGCTGGTTAAACAGGTTTTGATAACTAGGAATTCATTAAAAATTTTCCTTTGTTGGGAGAAATTGTTGGAATTTGGCAATGTTCTTACTTAGAAATTACATTCTGTCCTGTGGATTTTTTGGCCCGAATTAATAGAAAATATATTTATCATCATGGCAGAGGAATAGATGATTAGTGCAATATTTTAACTTTTAGTCAGAAAAAATGTATAACATTTGTTGGTTCTCAAATTTGTGGCTGAGGTTCTGGAAAACCCATATTGAAGGATTGTCAGGCCAGGGAGTTGGAACCCGTTGGGGAAATATGGACATCCAGCTGTGCTGGCTGGCCAGCTGTGGTTTTCCCTTCAGACCTGCCATTTTAGACTTTGTTGTGAGACTGGGGCTGGAGCTGTGCAGACTATGGTTTCCAGATCCCTCTGCCATCTGGATTCCTAGTCACTTCCAGTAGGACAAGGCACCCCATGAAGACTCAGAAGTAGAAGGAAGGGAACAACAGAGAGCAGACACAAATGCTTTCAGCTCCTGTTTGCATCTAGCTCAGAGCTTCTTTAGGAGCCAATGATATCTCGTCCCCTCACTAAGGTGTGAAAGGCTGCTACACTCTGTTTTGTTCCCACATTGAACACCTAGATCTTGTAATTCCATATCTTCCTTTGTGTTTCTTGAGCTTTGCAACTGCTTCTAGCAGCTGCTAGCATCTGGTGATCAGTGCCCCATTTTCACTTTTCAGTCCCCACACCCACGTGACCACTTTCCTCCGTTAAATGTCTACATTTACAATTGCCTGTCATGTGAGGTTTTTGCTTTCCCACACACCGGAGCAGGTATTGAGATTTCCAGACACATCATCCCTGACAACTGCAGAGGCATGGTTGGTCAGTGTTTCCTTTGTGTGTGTCTCCTGCAGCGGGCCTCCAGTCTCCTTCTGATGGCTCCGGAAATACAGGTGTTCTGTGATGCTGGGTAGCTTTGTTAAATCTATTTAATCCAGGAACCTGAAAAAAAGTCATCTTGCATCACCATGGACACATGAAATAAATTCTGTGTGCCACCAGCCCTGGCCTGAGGGCCTGCTGCTGGGCGTCTTCCTTGTGCTGCACAGTGGCCTCCGGCTCACCAGTGGGCAACTCCAGGCCAGACTCACTTCCTCTCTTCTTCTTTTATTTTCCCCGAGACACTTATCCCTGCTTTGCCATCTGCTTTATTTCCCCCTTCTGTTTGCAAACCCTAATTCCCTCTTTTTCTTATTGTCCCCAGTTGGAATGATTGATAGTTTGTGTATATTAAAATTGGAAGCACTTGCTGAGAAGGTATATCTGCCGAATGACTTGTGCTTTACATAAGGATAATGGCATGAGGAAGCATAATTATATCAACTCATGAATCAGATGAGTGCATTATAGACCCAAGGAAATAGCGCAATGTCATTAATGGTACTTCTGTTCTTCAGGTTAGTGGGTTGATGCAGCCTTTCTATGTCTACCAGAGGGGTTACATGTGTCTTTACTGTGTACTTACCTTTTTGCATGGTTTAAAAGACTCTATTTTAGGCAGGTACATTTTGGAACATGGCAGTGAAGTAAAATGGCCTGGAACTTGCCTGTCTTGAAAGACCTTACTGTGTAACTAGAGAGAGAGGAATCACATATAACATTGAAAAGGGATGAAAGTAAGTAAACCCTGATGTGATAATACTGTGTTTAGGTACATGCTGTAGGGAAGACAATGGTGCTTCCTATACATAGGCACTGGACACTTCATTGTTTTGTGTTTATACTGCAAGCTAATTGTATTTTACAAGTGATGAATCTGAGGCTAAAATGTCAACCATTTGCCCAAAGACAGAGCAATAGAAGTGGATTTTGCCTGGCCTTAGCATGAGGATTGTAGTGAAGATGCCTCCTACCCGTGGCTGCATTTGTTTCTGTGAGTGTTTTGAGATGGTCTGATGGCTTCTCTTTGTGCCTTTTCCATCCTGCTCTGAGCTCTGGGTGGCTAATCTACGTGGATTTCACCAATGAACACCAACGCATAATGTTTTGCAGCCAGATTTGACCAATGAGAAGCATTCAGGAGCTCAGGGGGCGAGTGCTCCTCTTTGTCAGTCCTGTTTTTTTTGCTCTATAGCTCTCCCTGTGTCCCTCTGTGTCCCACTCTCCCAGCTCTCTCCTTTATCACGGGCTTCTTACCTGGAGTAGTGGGCAGCCCATCTCTGACCTCAGCACTTGGGTAGCAGAAACGAGGGAAAGCTGGCTAGCTAGACCAGGCCAGTATCAACGAGCTCCAGGTTCAGCAAGAGACACTACCTCGATATGGAAGGTGGAGACAATCAAGGAAGACACACAGTGTGATCCTCAGGCTCCCATAGGCATGGCATATACACATGAGCATCTGGAAACACATGTAGCTGCACACTTGTACATCTACACACATGTAATACACATTTGCACACATGTGAATATGCACCATGCACATACCACACACATGCAAAAAAATCTAGTTTGTGACATTCGTTGATTACTTACTGGAAAATGCAGATGGGGTTCCTAAATTAATTGCTTACTTTTGCTAACATGTATATTAACTTTCACTTGGCTAAAATTTTGAAAAGTTCCTTTTCTTTGTTTAGGTTGATAAACTATCAAGGAGAATATAAGTTCTTTTAAAATGAAGCAACTAACTGCAGCTTGGTTTTCAGAACTAATTTCACTAGAAAAAAGTTTACCTTAAGTGGTAGCTACCAATAACACTCCTGATTGGCGATTCTGTATTTATGATTCATGAGTTTGTTTGTTTGTTTGTTTGTTTTAAAAAAAAACTTTAAGTGAGACAGGGTTTCTTTGTGTAGTCCTGGCTTTCCTGGAACTGACTTCATAGACCAGGCTGGCCTTGAACTCAGGGATCTGCCTGCCTCTTCCTCCCAAATTCTGGGATTAAAGGCATGTGCCATCAGGTCTGACTTAACTAGAGTTAATCTTTTGGAGCACTTTCAGGCTTATAGAAATTTTGAGCAGCAAATATAGCATTTTCCTATCATTCTTTCTACACCTCTTTCCCTGTGACTAATGTCTTAGTGTGGTACATTTATTTTTGATGAACCAGTATGGTCATTACTGTTAACTCCAGTTCACCTTAGGGTTCACTCTGTGCTGCATAGTTAGGGGTTTGAAAAATGCATGGCATGCCTCTCCCATTGCGGTCAACAGACTAGTTCAAGTGCCCTGGACAGTTCTTGGTGCTCCATCCCTTCCTTGTCCCTCACTCCTGCCCCTGAAGCCCTGCTGACAGCTGCTCTTTCTCTGGTCTCTATAGCTTTCCCTTTTCTAGAATGTTACATATTGTATATTTGAATATTATGGTATGTAGTCCTTTCAGACTAGCTTATTTCACCTAGTGAAAAGCATTTAAGTCCCTTCCATGTTTCTTTGTGGCTTGGCAGCTAACTACATTTTAAAAATAGAATCTCTAAGTGACATTCTTTTGTCTCTATGTTCCACAGTTCATTTATCTGCTCACCTATGGATTGACATCATGGTGGCTTCCAGGTTTGGGCAGTCATGAAAGAAGTGTCTATCAACATTCTTGTATAGGGTCGTGTGTGGACATGAGTTTTGGACTGATGTTCTAGATTTAAGGCGGAAGTGGAATTTGGAAAGGAGCATCAGTTTTTGTCTCTTCAGCTGTGATAGCGGCCTGGCTGGTTGGACAAGTCTAGCAGTGAGCCTACAGTGTAGTATCAGAAGGTAGCATGGGAAAGGAAGTATTTTTTGGAGCAAACTGCCTGTTTTCAGGTGAGAAGTACCATTTCCAATGCTGTAAAAGGGCTTTTTGATCTAGTAGTCAAGGCCATGGGCAGATACTGACTTACTTGCTAGCCACCCTTAAGCCTAATTAAGTTATTAACTAATCAGATATTTGTGTATAAGCTGAGAATTAGAGTTGAGACACATGCTGATTACCTGATATAAATCAGCATAAACGCTTACCTGCTTCCTAATCTTACATGAATCATTTACTTCATAGTGAGAGCTCTATGCGTATTTCACATGCATATCTGGAGTATGACCACATCTTTGGGATGCTAATGTGGCTCTTGCTTGCTGTGGAGCAGGCAAAAGGGCATTCATTCTTCATGATTTTCCGTGGCCATTAGTAATTCTGCCAAGGGGTGTGACATCCTGGGACTTTGCCAGCCCTTCTTCAGAGAGGTTGACTCATGTTGAGAGACCCTTGGAGTTCCTGTGGTCTGTTAAATCTTCTGGTTTGTTGCCTGTGGTTTGAGCCAGGACGTGTACATTCCCAATGGAAAACTCAGCCTGGAGTGGCATAACTCGTAAAACTACTTCAGCTTTTTGGATGTGAGAGAATCGCAAGCCCCTCTTGCTGCCTGGGAATCCTGAAAGCACAGATTAGCCCATCTCTTTAGAACTCTTAAAGTTCTCAGGGGAAAGTGCTTTGCAACCGCTAGACGTAGTTACTGGTATATTACACTGGAAGAAGGCAAACAAAGTGTGCCAACTTGAAAACCAAATGCTTACTCTTTTCTTCCAGGGCCGCCATTTGGTTCCTTCAGAGGGCTAATTCATTTTGAATGGGAAAGCGTTTGAGCTGCAATGGGGGAGTTTTAAAATTATTATCCAATGTTCCATCACAAGTCTGACCTTATTATTTTGGCATCTGAAGCTCAATCTGTCATATACAGTGGCCTAGAATCTTGCTGAACCTAAGATGAAGCAAATACGTTCTCATTCTAGTTTGTGGAGGGCTCTGAGCTTAGGCTGCTCCTGACAGTTCCTGGGAGCATTCTGGTGTTGAGTGCTGTCCGTGTGGCTGAGGGACAGTGAGTGGCAGCGAGGCACAACTTTCTGCTTCCTTGTACTTGCTCAAAGTCATAAACAGGAAGTGTTCTTATACTTATAACACAACTAGAAATAGTTGGGAAAGTCTATCTTGTAGACAAAGACGGGCTAAAAATGAAAGAATTTCATTGCTCTTGGAGCATTAAGCCTCCTGTTGACATCAACCAGGTCATGCCATACAGAAAGAGGTATTTCAAATTGTTTTCTAAGAAATTTATTGATAAAAATTGATGCCATAAACATTTGGTTATTAGAGATTGCTGCCTCTTGCTTACTTAACTTCATCTTGTAGAATGAAGAGACTATGGTAGTTTTACATGTTGACAGAGCTTATTCAGCAATCTGGATCATTAACGATGATTAAGACTTTGGTTGCAACTTTGTTTATTTTTGTTTTCTTGCTCCAAGTCCTCCCCTCCCCCTGTTTTTTTTTTTCTGATACTCTCAGTGAAATTTGTTAATTCAATCTTTTCTTTACATTTTTGTTTTCTTACATACCCTTCAGTAGGGGTGCTAGGAACTTAAGCTACAATAAAGGGCTTAAAGTGAGTATGACATGTGATAGTTAATTTGAGTATCTTCACTTCTCTTAGAGCAGTGATGGCAGAGATGTTCTGGATCCATGGCATTGATCAGACGATCTAGACCTGTGCTGTCTAATAGTGTAGCCCTTCTATGGTTCTTACTGCCCAGTCTATGACAGGTGGCTCTTGGTCTGAAGAACTGAACTTTTCATCTCCGTTCATTTAGGGAACCGCGTGCAGCCACTGGCAGCTTCATCCAACAGCAGAGCTCTGGGGAGTCATTTCCTTTCTCAAGAATGTATTGTCTCTCTAGTTACTTCATGCTAAGAATGTTTCATTTTTACCACAAATAAGAATACCCCGAGCTCCTGCTACACTGTAAGAAAACCAGGGCCCACAGAACGTAAGAAGCTTGGCCGCTGTAGAGCCAGTGTATGTCTTTGCTTTTGTTTTGTGACAGAGTCTAGTTTTTTTTTTTTTTTGGTTTTTCTGAGACAGGGTTTCTCTGTGTAGCTTTGCGCCTTTCCTGGAACTCACTTTGTAGACCAGACTGGCCTCGAACTCACAGAGATCCGCCTGCCTCAGCCTCCCGAGTGCTGGGATTAAAGGCGTGCGCCACTACCGCCCGGCTAGTTTTTTTCTTCCAATGACAGGATCACTTGTTAGCCACCATTAATTTATGCTTTTCTAATATTTTATGATTAGATTACAGTTTCCTGCTACTTTCATCACCCTAAAATGAAATGCCAGATCCGATGTCATTCCCCCCACCCCCTCCACTGGCAACTGTTTCCTTCATTTTTGGCTCTAAAGATTTCCTGGAGTTCACATAAATGACATCAGATTCTACCTTGGCTTCTCCAGGCTGGTGTCGCACAATACTCTATCCTGGTGTCTTAGAAGCATTGTGTATTTACTAGTAATAGTTCTTGAGGAGGTCTGAGATGGGGACATCAGCCTAGTGAAGGTCCAGTGAGGGTGCTATTCTAAGCTGCAGAACTCCTGACTTCCTACAGTGACCTGATACAAGGGATGCATTGCTCTCTATCCATCTAATAAATGCACCAGTGCCACTCATGAGGGTTCTACTCTCATGATTTAGTTACTTTCCAAAGGCCCCATTTCCTACTACCATCCCACCAGCGATTAGACTGAAATGTAACATATTTTGAAATCTATGCCATAAACCTTCAGACCATAGCATTCACTAAATGAGTTTTAATATGAGGTTGTATTCCTGTACCATAATTTCAAGGTTCATGTATGCCATTGCATATATCAGTCCTTCATTCCTTTAGATAGCTTACTAATACTCCTTGTATGGATATTCCATGTTTTATTCATTTATTACTTGATGGATATTGAAGTTGTCACCCTTTTCATGCTCTTAAGAATTGCTGCTATAGCTTCCTCCTGCAGCAGATGAGAATGAATATAGACACACACAGCCTGACATTATGCAGAAAGTGAGAGACCTTGGAAACACTCAGCCCTAAATGGGATGTCTCCATCAAATCCCTCTCCTCACAGCTCAGGGAACCCTACAGAATGGGAGGCAGAAAGAGTGTAAGAAGCAGAGGGGATGGAGGACACCAGGAGAACAGGCCCTCAGAATCCCTCCGCATGATCAAAGCTGATATGAACTCACAGAGACTGAGGCAGCATGTACAGGGCCTGCATGGGTCTGTACCAGGGCCTCTGCAGACATAGCAAGGCTTCCAGTTTAGTGTTTTTATCGAATTCCTGAGCATATGAATGAATGGGTCTCTGATTCTTGTGCCTTCTCTTTGGCTCTTTTTCTTCTGTTTGTCTTGTCCAACTCAGATGTGATAGTTTTTCTTTTATCTTACTTTGTTATTTTATTATTATCCCTTATAAGCCTGTGTTTTCTTTTTTATTATTATTAAGAGATTTTTCTATTCATTTTACATACCAACCACAAATTCCCCTTTCCTCCCTCCTCTTGCCCCCAGCCTTCCCACCCAACCCACCCCCCCATTCCCACCTCCTCCGAGGCAAGATCTCTCATGGGGAGTCCACAGAGCCTGGTTCATTCAGTTGAGGCAGGTCCAAGCCCCTCTTCCCTGCACCAAGGCTGCGCAAAGTGTCCACCATAGGCACTAGGCTCCAAAAAGCTGGCTCATGCACCAGGGACAGGTCCCGATCCCACTGCCTGGGGGCCCCCTAAACAGTTCAAGCTAAACAACTGTCCCACCTATTCAGAGGGCCTAGTCTAGTACCTTGGTGGCTTCTCAGCTATTGGTCCACAGTTCATGGGTTTCCACTAGTTTAAGCCTGTGTTTTCTAATGAGAGACAGAAAGGGAGTGGATCCAGATAGGAGGGCAGGTGGGGAGGAACTGAGCGGTAGAGGGTGGGGAAACAGTAATCAGGATATATTATGTGAGAAAATAAAATATTTTCAATAAAGGAAAAAGAATTGCTTCTGTAAACATACCCACATAGGTATTTATGGAGATTATAGTTTTATTTTGCTTAGTGTATGTATTGTATGTGACTCTTTAGTATTTCTGAGTCAGGGGTATGTTCTCTCTCATGCATGTTCCCACTCTAACAGTCTTATCTTAAGTAGCTTTGCCTGTCCTAGAACTTGCAATGTTGGGCATGCTGGCCTCAAACTCTTGGTGATCCTTGGAGTGCTGGTTATAAAAGTATGCCACCATACCTAGCCAGAGGTACTTTGATTCTGGTAAATGTGACTGTACCTTCTTTCCTTATGGTGACTCCTGTTCAGTGACAGATCAGGGGTGAAGCAAACTGTAGATTTAAGAGAAGAAAAAGAATCAATGACTAATTGAAGAGTACCAGTATCTCTCCATTAGTTCTGGTTAAATTTTGTGCTTTTAACAATCAACGCTTCTGGATTTGTAAGCCACTGTTAAACACTGGTAATTTAAGGAACTACATGACTACTTTCCTTGTGTATTTCTTCATCTTTATGTTTGCTGTATGTGCTGTTTGGATAAGTGACATCCTCACTGTGACATGGACAGCAGGAGTCTGTAGGGAGAATATCAGTTGAAATAACCAACTGCACTTTAGCCGTAAGTATTCGTGAAATCTGGAGGGAAGGAAATTGATGAGCTCAAAGCAGGATGAAAACCCTTGTTAGTTCCCAGCATTTCCCTGTGCCTTGCTCTGCCCTGCCCTGGGGATCAGGCCAAGGGCCTCCTGATGGTCTCTCTGCCACTCGAAGGCTGGCTAGCTTCTGTCTGGTCAACACATGGCCATCTGTTGCTGAAATGACAGAAATATGAAACTGCTTTTAAAAATAGCTTAATAATTCCTTGTGTATTTCCATAAATGATTTTGCTAAAACAAGGATATGATAAACTTAGCCCTATAAGGACATTACCCCAAATTGAAATACAGCTAGCTAAAAAGGGGGGAAAACCCTATACACTTGGATATTTTGATTTACCCTATCTTATCAGGGTTCATTAGTTATACACACAGTGAAATGAAGCAGAAATGAAGAAAAGTGGCCTGTAATGGAGCAGAGGGCTGTGGGAAAGTTCCAGTAGTTCAGAAGGGGCCTGGCTGTCTGAGGCCCTAAGAGGGGTACAATCTGGGGATGATGATGTGGGTGTGTGTGTGTATACATGTGTATTTGTATATGTTTATGTTTGTGTATAAATCTTTTGTATTTATTTTTAATGGTGAAAACAAAAATTTATAAATTAATAAATATGGAGTCTAAAAAGGAAATTCTTATGAAATGGATAAGGACTGAACTTAGAATTTCATAGTGAGAAATCTTTCGAGTCAAGACTAGAATTGATAAGATGCACATACAATTTCAAGAAGGACATTACTGGATTGACATACATGACCACATGCTGAATGTCCCACAGTGGACATTTATAGACTACAGAGATGGGGAAATAAGTGGCCATTCACTCCAAGAAGCTGGAAGCTTTGTCCAGGAAGATTAAGAGGGACTACTGGTGTAGCGCCAGTCTGAGGCTGAAGGATCCTGGAGAGATGCTGGTACAAATCCACATAGGAAGGCAGAACAATCTGGGATGTATTGTCTGTGAGTGGTGACAGCTAGAAAAGGCACCTGCTCGAAAGACATGGACCACGTGCATATGCACAGGCTTCCCTGGTTTTTCACTTTTCATCCGTCCAGGTTCCAGCCCACTGGCTCATGCCACACATGTTCTAGGTGAGTATTTGCTTCTCTTTGCTTATCCAGGTGCCATGTGTCTCTGGAAACAGCCTCACAGACATATCAAAAGTGCACTTTATCCTTATCTCTCAGCCCAGTCAGGTTGGCAACCAAGATTAACTACCACAGAAACTAATGGCATAAATAACATAGGTTCTTGGTGTGTTTAGGCAGAGATAATATTTGTAAGTTATTCTGCAATGAAGGATTGATGCATAATCATTGCAGACAATATAGGGAAAGTTAAGAAAGAATAATATCATGTTGGCTGGGAGCAGAGATTTTAGCATCAGACCTTGGTGTCATCTACCTGCCCTCTCAAGCCTCAGTTTCTCCTTTTGCAAAAACAGGATCAACAATTGTGACTCCTTCTTAGTATGACCATGAAGAATTGATTTGTTAATATACAAAAGAAATATTAGTACCTGGTACCTGATAATGCCTAGCAAATGGTAACTTATATCCCTAGTACTGTGGTACTGGCAATGGAAAGTTAAAAGAAAATTTCATGTGTCCAAATTCTTACACGTTAATAGATAAACAGCATGTACTAGTATATATGTACAACATCAGCAAAGTGCAGTACAAGGTGCATATTTTCTAAAAAAAAAAAAAAAATCATCCTTGCTAAATTCTGGTTGAGAAAGATTATCTGGGCCTTCGCTGTTCTTTTAGAAGAATGCTGAGTAGCGCCATGTAGAGCACAGGTCCAGGGGACACCTTTCACTGATGGCTAATGTAGATTGTGCTCCCTGGAACTGTGAAGCACACAGCCACACATGGAAGTCTGAGTCCTGAATTAAACTCTTTCATGCTCTTAGAACCTGCTATTACAACTTCTTTAGAATGTATGCTGGTCTTATTGATGAAATTGGACCTTTTACTGGACAAGATACTGAACTCCCAGTTTTCAAATAATCTATTTAACTGAGTGCCTATATCCAGTGGTGTTCCCTGAACTCCCACTGTTCACACCCAGGCTATTGTGACATACCTTATCAGCGTGAGTCACCTACAGACTAGTTGGAAGGATTTCTCACCCTCCTGAAAATCTTTCACATTTAAGCCTGGCTTTTGTTAACTACAGCCATAGTTGCTGGCAGTGATAAGCGATCCTCCTGCTGTCTCCTGAAGGTCTGGGAGCTTATGAATGTGTTGATGCTGGAGTTTAGGAGTCTGCTGCAGTGCAGTTTCCAGCAAGGCTGGCTGTTCGGCCAGCTGCTCCAGGCAGTTTCCAGCAACTCCAACCAGTTCTGAGGTCCAGAGACAGAATTCCATCCCCTGTGTGCCTGAAAGACTAAATATGCTGCTTGCTGGGCTCCCTGGCAGGGATCTGAGAGCACCTCAAGATGTAAAAACAATATTGGATTTCAACACAAGGCAAAGAAAATTGACACTGTCCCACAAGGCCACTTCCTCTGGGAGAAAAAGTTTATAAAGTGTATTATTTGCTTTAACTGAAAGCTCTAGGTACTCAGAAGAATACCTTCAGCTTGTGTGTCTTAACTTTGAGGTGAAAAATAACTAATGTCATGTCGGGGTGATTGTAACTTGTATGTGCTGCTTATGTAAGTTATGATTTTGTAAATTAGATGCTAATTGTTTATGCCCACAGTTATTTCTCCATGTTTGTTGGTTAGAAATAGAGGTGTGAAGCAAGTCTGATGATTTTCATCACAGGCATTTGGGATTGATACAGCTTATCTTGAGTTTCCTCTTTTACTGTGATGAAGCCAAAGCTTGTGAAACCAGCTAACTGGGAAATCAGAGTCTAGGCGGGAAGACATGATCCAGTGCCTTGGCAGTGGAGAATAGTGAAGAAAAGTGAAAAACAAATGTAAGTCCTGCTTTACTCTCTTGTTTCTGTCCTGAGCCAGGTGTCCTTGGAGAAGGTAGACTTGCTCAGGGAGTTTAGAATAGTCCTCTGTTTGGTTGGATTGGGTTCCACTTCTTCGCATGTGTGATGGAATGCTTCTAAAGTGCTTGTGACTTACCAGGGGAAGGACCTTTGGCCGTTAAGCTCTGTGCTGCTCTCTCCATTCCCATTTACTCCTCCAGAAGGTCAGGGATGTGGAAAGCTAACACTGGGACTCTCACCAACACTTGGCACACAGTGGTGCCAAACAACCGTGAGCTGGTAGGATTATCTGTTGAAAATTGCCTTTTTTATAAAATCCATATACAAGGGAAGAATTACCCGTGGAAAGGTGTAAGTAGTCGTCAACTTGTAGCCTTGCTTATATCTAGACTATCAAAAGGGGCTGGGCATCGTAGCACATACCCGTACCCCAGCCACTCTGAAAGTCTGAGGCTAGAAAAGCTCGGGCACAGTAGTGAGACCGGTGTCTCTGACAAACAAAGTGAAGGAATATGAAAATGGCAGCAGCTTATTTTGGCAGAGATAATCATGGGTCTGAATCTGAGTTCTGCTTTCCAGGTATGGCTGACATGCTAAGTATTCAGTTTGCACGTGTGTAGAGATGAGACTGTCGATCTCAGTGTGAAGATGGGGGAAGGGAGTGGAAGCCTGTTCTTTTGTCACGCAGGTTGCTTTACTCCCTTTCTACTGACTGTAATGTGACACACACTCTGAAGTGTTTAGAAGCTGAATGGAAACACACACACACACACACACACACACACACACACACACACACACACACACACACACATTCTGTTTCCTACCTAAAGCTCTTTCTAACCCTCATTACCCATCTCTGTGAACAGCAACACCATTTCTTGCATGTTTTCTTGAATTGCTTGACATCATTACTTGGCATTCCTTTCAGTTCTGTAGGCACTTGAGTACTCCTGAGAAGAAAGCAGTGCTTTGGTTACTCTGTGCACCTCTTCCTCACCGATGCTGGAGTCTTCAGGAGAAGCTTCTGACACCGCTGCAGGGCTCTCCTGCCAGTGTGTTCAGAACCCTGCTTTAGTATTAATCCCTTTTTATTAAGGGTGTCTGTTTTTGATCTCTGAGGAGCAGCGGTATTTCCCTTGTTTCCATATTTTCGGATTCAGTTCCTGGGCATTGAAGTATTATTAACCAAATCTGTGCTTAAAGCCTTTGGTCGTATTCTTCTGTTTAGTGCTTCTTTCAAAATCCATTGTACCCTCCAGTCACTTTTAACTTCAATAAAACAAAACCAAATTTCCAGTCAGGCTTATGGCTCAAGAGCTCCTTGGTAATGCTTGCATTTTACAGTACTTTCCCTCTGCAGAGGAGAAATTGTTTTGTAGAAAGTATGTTTACTGTTATAGAGTCTGAAGCCAGTGAAAATTATTTATAATATCAACAAGAACCTTTTAGTAGCTAATATTTGCTAAGGCTAATGTTTACATTCTACTTTTCACATTTTATTTAAAAAAATATTTTTTTTGTAAAATAATGAGTTTCATTATAATATTTTAATATAAATAAGTCATCATTGAACTTTGCTCATACTTGCTACCTTCTGCTTAAAACCTTTCTAAATTGACTTTTTCCCCTATTAACAGTATTTAAAAACATTCACTCTATGTTTGCTGTGCTCGGTGTGCAAGGTGCTGTCATGAGGTCTGGGGATAGGATGATGAATGGCACGGCCTTGGTTTTTACCCTCCAAGAGTTCACAGTGTAGTGGAAAATGGGTTAAAAAATAATGTTCAAGAAAGTATCAAGGTCAAAAGAAATTTCTAAATTTTGCTAGCTCCAAAACGAATGAATATTAACAAACACTATTTGAGATATGAAGGATTGTTGAACTGGGTCACGATGAATGCATTTTCCCCATGATTGTTTTCATTTACAAGAATTATAATACTTTATTTTCTAAATTTTTAAATGTGTCATTGAAATCAAAGGGACTTAGTCATTTTCTCATAGCCATTTGATATCTACCATGCATGCAAAGCCCTGAAACACAGGTTTTAAACTTTCGTGTGCAGCAAATCAAGAGAAAGGACAAAAAGCATTTCTTCTGTAAAATTTAAGATTTCAGGTAGAGACGAGGCTCTCCTCCCGTGTTCCCATGTGTTTTCATCAGCAAATGTCCAGCTCCACATGCAGTAACATGACCTGATGTAGCTTGAGTTTTCCTGACTGGCCCACAGTCAGGACAAATCTCTCTCACCTGCCAGTCCCACAGCCGTCAGACCCAACCAAGTAAACACAGAGACTTATATTGGTTACAAACTGTATGGCCGTGGCAGGCTTCTTGCTAACTGTTCTTATAGCTTAAATTAATCCATTTCTATACATCTATACCTTGCCACGTGGCTTATGGCTTACCGGTACTTTACATCTTCCTTGTCCTGACAGCGGCTGGCAGTGTCCCCCCCACCCAGCTTCCTGTTCTCTCAATTTTCCTCTCTGTTAGTCCCGCCTATACTTCCTGCCTGGCCACTGACCAATCAGTGATTTATTCATTGACCAATCAGCAACACATTTGACATACAGACCATCCCACAGCAACCTGATGTAAGCTGGCACCATGTACCCGGAGTTTATCCGATAGCAGAGATGCTAGGTCATTGCAGGAAGAATCTCCTTCTTAAAGGCAAAACACACAACTTGTAGCTCCTTCAAGCCCCCCACAGCCCATCCACAGTCTGATGCTGCCGTGAAAATTGTGCTCACACCCAGTGCAAAATGGTTTCCTTTTATATTTTTTAAAATTAAAGCAGGAAATGACTATTAGCAACTCAGTATCTTTGTCTTTCTAAAAATAATTTGGAAGCAAAAGCTAATCATTTGTTATCTTTAGAAGTTAGTGGCTTTTTACTTTATATTGGTTTTTAATTATTTTGTTGAGGCAGCAAACAATCTCATGGATTTTTTAGTGGCATTTTTGGATGTGCATTGTTATGCTTTGTTCTTGTTCCTCTCCCTCCTCACTCTCTTTCCTGTTCCCCTTTCTTCTTGCTGGGATTCCGCCTTCCTCCTGAGGCCACCTTTGGCTTTATGTCACTTGTATCTTTGACCATTCTTTTTCTCCACTCCTTTAAGAGCCTTCCTTCCTCCTTTCCTGTTACACACACACACACACACACACACACACACACACACACACACACACACCCGGGCCCTATACTCCGCACCTGAGAGAAACCGGATATCTGACGTTCTGAGCCTGGCTTTTGTTCTTTGACATAGTTCTTTGTGGCTAAATAAAGTTCCATCAGGTATGTATATCATGTTTTCTTTTCCATTCATCTGTTCATGGATATTTAGGCTGGCTCTGGATATTAGTTTTTGTGAGTAGTGTAGCAATAACATTGGTGTGCACGAATCGCTGTACAATACTGGTTTAGAGTCCTTTGGGCATATATCCAGGTGTGGTGTAGCTAGCTGGGTCACATGGTCATTATATTTTTAGGGTTTTGAGAAACCTCTACACTGACCTCCATAGTGGCTCTACCAGTTTACTGATTCCCACTGATGGTCTCAACGTTCCGATTTCCCCATCCTCCGAGCACTGTTGCCCTCTGTCCTCTTGGGGGTAGCCATTTTGACTGTGGTGAGATGGAATCTCAAAGCAGTTTTCATTTGGAAGGGGCAAGGAGGATTGACTATTGCGATAGATGTAGGTAAAGCAAGAGCTAGGAGAATTTAATACATTTGATAATTATTATGATGACCACACATGATTTATGGCTTTTCTTTTTTTCTTTCTTTTTTCCTTTTAAGACAATCTCACTATGTATCCTTAGCTTGCCAGAACTCTGTATGTAGATCAGGTGGTTTTGAACTCACATAGATTTGCCTGCATCTGTCTCTTGCAGGGCTGGAATTAAAGGCTTGAGTCACCATGCACAGCCAGTTTATGGCCTTTAGCTTCTAATGTATATGACCTACATGATAATCCACAGCAAGCCTGTAGCAATGTGGAGGCTCTTCTCTGCTTATAGAATCAGTAGCAATCGGAAGAGCAAATCAGATAGAAGCAGTTCTGCTGCCAAGGTTGGAAGGTTTTCTTGTAAATCTCAGATCTTGGTCAGCTCAGCCCTACCTTGGAACCTTGAAAGTTTTACTGGAAAAAATAACTTCACATTCTGTTTTTCTTTCAAAGCGCAGGATTCAACTGTGGCGAGTAATGTCAACTGCATATCTGGAAGTCCTCTTTGCTTGTTCCTTTTAATTGATTGGTGCTGGCTCATCAATTTTTATGTACATAAAATTTAGGTAAGCCTAATTCTCATTTAATAAAAATAAAATTAGCTGGGCAGTTGGTGGTGCACGCCTTTAATCCCAGCACTTGGGAAGCAGAGGCAGATGGATCTCTATGAGTTCGAGGCTAGCCTAGTCTACAGAGCAAGTTCCAGGATAGCCAGGACTACACAGAGAAACCCTGTCTCAAAAAACCAGATAAAATAAAATAAAAGTAAAATTGGCATCAGAACCAACATTAAATAATGTGGTGTGCTCTCTCTCTCTCTCTCTGCCTCTGCCCCCCCCCCCCCCCCCCCGTGTGTGTGTGTGTGTGTGTGTGTGTGTGTGTGTGTGTGTGTGCGCGCGCGCGCGCGCACCAGGCACATCTGGAAAGTCCATCTAAGGTAGAACATGCATGCGTTGAGGATAAGGAAGCTCTTTTTATCTCCAGCTTTTGTATCCTATTGTATTAAAACCTTAACATTGTCAGATATTCAAACTGTCCAGGAAGCCAAGAAACCCTGATTCCTATAGGTCTTTAAATGCGTTTACACACTTTTTCCTTAAGAGCTCAATGAAAGGCAGCAAACAAGTTGAGAAGCAGACCGGAGGACAGAGCAGGAGTGACTGTTAACCCGAGTCACAGTCTGAGCAATCCCAAGTGAGACACAAAGCACCGGCCGCACTTAGACAGTGACATGGAGTGAGGTGTGTTGGGGTCAGATGAGGGGAGCGGGTGGGGGAAATGAGGGCTAGGCATGATCACAATCCCACTGAATACATGAAGTAAAAATGCTAGAAAGTGCAGCTCAAATAGTGACAGGAGAAAAGCTTCTGAATGACGATGGGAAAGTCTTTCAGGTCTCAGGCTACCCTAGTTTTACCCTCCTTCTGGAAATGTTGCTGTAAGAAAGAAAAGTTAGGATTTCCGAAGTTATTTTAGGGTATGTGCACATATGTAATGATTCCCATACTCACAGCTTTTGCTGCAACATTGTGGAGCAGTCTTCCTTTGGGTCTGTGCCATCATCTGCCATCCCTCATCCCTTCATCTGGGTGCTCCTCCTTTTCTTTTCCTCTGTCAGTTCTTAAGTGCTCCCTGGGTCCTTCCACCTCAGATCCCTGGCCCCGCTATTTCCTTTGCCCTGAATGGAACATTGCAGAGTTCATTTCTAGACTTGGTTCAAATGTGTTTTCTCCATGGAAAAGCATTGTCTCTAAGAATTCCTGTCATAAACTCGGCTTTGGGAGGACTGAAGAGACAGACAAGAAAGAGCTGGGCATGCCCTCTTGTGGGAGACTGAGACAGGAGGATCACTATGAGTTCAAGGCTAGCCTGGGCTACGTATTGAGACCCCTGAGAGTAAAGGAGCATGAGAGAGTGCATAGGGGTGTCGTGGGGAGTTGTGTTCATATCAGCTGTGGAGGTGGTGCATATTCTCTGCTCTGGTTCTCTGAGAAATTACTTCATGAGCTTAATAGATAGGCTGGAGAAGGACGTGGACGCTCATGCTTCCCCATCGAGGCAGGCTGCATCTCATTTCCGGTCCTCACCATACTTGTGAGTGTATGAACGGCCTGAGAGTCAGTGTAACAAATTGCTAACTTTGATGCATTCTTTCCTGAACTTCTTTGATCACTGCTGTTGAAGAACATCTGTTTCTGTCTTGAGTATTGTTTGGTGTTGCACAAAATACAGTTTAGGAAACGTGATTTTAATTAATTAGAGGAAATGTCTTAGAAAGGAATGTTCTAGAAGTAATGAGAATAGCAAGCAAGCTTTGTCCATCTCTGAGTGGACTCCAGGACTTGGCTTCAATGTTTCAATATTTACTTTTTTTTTTTAGAGGATTTTCTTTAAAGCTGGGTCTAGCCTAATTGCCCTGTATGTAGTCCAAGCACATGAAATGCAATTTTTATGTCAGTTCTTAATAATTTTTATTTGAAAAATTTAAAATACATGTAAAAGTTAAGGCAATTCTATTATCCAAATTCAGCTGTTACCAAAATTGCATATTATTTACTACTTTTTTGCCAAACTATTTTTAAATCATAGTGAGAAATAATTTTGCTTTTGAGTGTCTTGAGTGTGCATACTTTTCTTGGGAGGACTTAGGGTATGGGAAATGGAGCAGGACCTTGTGAATTGTATACATGGATTTGCTGTGCCTCTGAACTGCTTGGTGTATTGTGTTCCCCGAAATATTGTGCATACTAATAAACTTATCTGGGGTCAGAGAACAGGACAGCCACAATATTAAACATAGAGGATAGGCAGTGGTAACACACGCCTTTAATCCTAGCATTCCAGAGGCAGAAATCCATGTGTTCAAGGATACAGCCAAGCATGGTGACTCACGCCTTTAATCTCAGAAAGCGAGCCTTTAATCCCAGGGAGTGATGATAGAAAGCAGAAAGGTATATAAGGCGTGAGAACCAAAAACTAGAAGCATTTGGCTGGTTAAGCTTTTAGGCTTTGAGCAGCACAGTTCAGCTGAGATTCATTCTGGATGAGGACTAGAAGCTTCCAGTCTGAGAAAACAGGATCAGCTGAGGAACTGGCGAGGTGAGGTAGCTGTGGCTTGTTCTGCTTCTCTGATCTTCCAGCTTCACCCTAATAACTGGCCTCAGGTTTGATTTTATTAATAAGACCATTTAAGATTCCTGCTACAGCTTGGTCCCAGATTCAGAAGCATCTTCATAAAGGCACGTTACTTTGTCTCATCTCAATGGTATTGCTGTGCCTACCAAGTTATAATTCCCAGGTAATTGTAATACCGTGTCAATATCCAAACTTGAAAAATCAGAAATGTAATCTTATACCATAAAATTTATTCTTCCATGTGCTGCTAGTCAGTGACTGGCTTTCATATAGTCATAAAAATATGTAATCGAAACACATGAACTATGAACCAATGGCTGAGGGGTCCCCACTGGATCAGGCCCTCCGAATGGGTGAGACAGTTGATTGGCTTGATCTGTTTGGGAGGCATACAGGCAGTGGGACCAGATCTTGTGCTCATTGCATGAGTTGGCTGTTTGAAACCTGGGGCCAATGCAGGATTGTTTGGCTCGGCCTGGGAGGAGGGGACTAGACCTACCTGGACTGAGTCTACCAGGTTGACCTCAGTCTGTGGGGAAGGCTTTGCCCTGGAGGAGATGGGAATGGGGGGGGGGTTGGGGGGAAGGTGAGGGGGACGGGAGGGGGGAGAACAAGGGAATCTGTGGCTGATATGTAGAACTGAATTGTATTGCAAAATAAATTAAAATAAATTAAAAAAAAAGAAAAAAAAACATTCATCAGTAACTTTGTGTTAACAAATGTTTTTATTTTTGGCATATATTAGAAAAATTGATCTTCTGGGACATTCCGAAACTGTATGTATAACTGCCAGTGGGACACTTTAAATCCCATCTGCAGTGTCAGGGAATTCTATTTTTTCACATCCTTTCTGATGTCTGTTATCTGATTGATGTTATCCATCACACTGGAGGGGAAGTGTATATATGGTCTAGACTGTCATTGCTGTAATGATCAGTGATTCAACACCTTTTTGTTTTGATATTTGCTGTTGTATATCTTCTGTGGAGAACTGTCTTTTCAAGCACTGGCTTCTCTCTCTGTCTCTGTCTCTCTTCCTTCCTTCCTTTCTCTTTCTGTCTTTCTGAGACAGGGTTTCTCTGTGTAGCTCTGGCTGTCTGAGAACTCACACTATAGACGGGCTGGCCTCGAACTCACAGAGACCTGCCATCCATCCTCTGCCTCCTGAGTGCTGGGGTTAAAGGTGTGCACCACCACATCTTGCTTAAGCACTGGCTTATACCTAGGTTGTTTTATATTATTGACTTGTACTGTGTCATGGGTCACTGAGTCTGGATGCTAGTCTTTCATCAGAGACACAAGCTGCCAAAATTCCTCCCAGTCTTTGGCTTGTCTTTTCATTTTTTTAAAATGTGCTCTGAAGCACTAACACTTAGACTTTGATTGGGTCCAGATTTCCATTGTTTTATTTAGATCTTTTGCTTTTTTTTTCCCCTTAGGTATAATTCATATCTAAGAAGCCATTACCAAATTTGGGATCTTGTACATCTACACTTTTGTTTTATTCTGAGAACTGACTAGTTCTAGCCTTTACATTTAGGACAGTGATCCATTTTGAGTTAATCTTTGTATATGATGCAAGGGAAAGCCACACTATTAAGAATAAAATTTGACTTCAGCTATAGGATGACCTAGACAGGTAGTTATTTTCTCCTTACCTCTATCTTGCCTTTGACCCCTGTCCCAAATCCTCCATTCTTAACTAATAATGACATCATCAACTGGTATTTGTGTAATTCGAAGTAGTAGAAATAGAATGTAAGGGAGGACAAAGTCTACTTATAAATGTGATTATATTGAACTAAACGACTAAGTCACAGTGGACATCTGCCTTTGTGCCTTTCTCCCCACTCTCTATTTCTCTGACAGTGAGACCTGGTCTGTCCCTGTGGATTTCCTTCCTGACCATTTGGTTTATAAATTGTCTTTGCCCAAAGAGTAGGTAGCTCAGAGATGGACACGGACAGAAAAAGGATAATGAGAAGTAACCATAATTGGTGTACAAGAAAACTGGCATAGACTGGAAATACAGATGCCTTACCACTCTAAATGGACATCTGTCTATTTATAAAGCCAACATGGAGATAAGTGGGCTAAGAGGCAGAGATGCACCTTTGGCTATCAGTCAGACATCTGAATCTGGCTGTGCCTGGAGCATAGACCCCCACTGGACATTCTGGATCTATGAGTCTGCACATTCCTGTTCAGGTCTGTTCCTGGAAGGGTTGTGACTGTTAACACAAGGGTAGGAGCTCAGGATACATACACTGTTTTCTGTCTTCATGGATTTGACCTTCCTTTGACCTTACTGTGTGAACTACACATGATTTTGTCAAACTCATCATTTCATAGAGACGAAAACTGGAGCCCAGTAGGCCATAGAATATGCCCCAAGTTGTGATCTCCTTATTCTTGGTTTATTATGTGATTCATGTAGCCAACATGAATTTATGGCTTCATGAATGATGGAAGTTCTTAGTGTTAAAGCAATGTTTTATTAATATGAAAAATGTCTACAGTTGCAATTATAAAAAGTTTTACATTGGTTTTTCCATGTTTTGTAGTATATATACATAACAGAAATGACATTTGAAATATTAGATTCATGTTTAAAACACAAATTATTATTTTACTTACAGATGTATAAACTCACCTACATTATTATATAAAAAAGCTTACACTGAGAAAAACCTGGGCACTATTAATCAAAAATTCACATCTATTAAGTCACAAAAGTATTAATTTCACCTCTTACTTACTGTATAGCATATTTAGATTTTTGTTTTCATGGCTTCCACTAATGATACCATTAAGATAACCAAATAGTATGAGAAATGTATTTTAAGTGTTTTGATACTCTAATTTATATCAAGGGTAGAACTTTTTTTTTTGTATAGATATCAAAGACCCAATAAACTGAGCTAACAGCTGGTGTCTCACTCCACATACACACTTGTACACTGTATCTAATGTTCTGTGTTGATGGCATTGAGGTGAGTGCGTTGCCATGGGAGCATCTGACATCTAGACACTTAACTTAGTTGGTTCTCTTGGACCCTTGCTTCATCTTGAGATAGCTTTATTGTTCATAATGCAGACAATATCAAATTGCACAGAAGTTTTGCATGAATTTTTATGGAAAGTCTGTGTCCAAAGTTTTAAAATCATAGTTGTTTTTAGCAAAAAATATAACGAAACATTTGGAACAAAGTCATTTATGACTAATGGAACCATGGGTCAGTTAGGATAGAGTTGGGAGGGGAGTATGTAGTGTGGAAGGTCTTGCTGGGTGAGGTAGCAGGAGATACTTGGTGGACTTGTCAGACCTTGAGTAACAAGTTTCAGCCTTTGTTTGTCTTATCAGTGTAGAGAGTAGATAGCCAGAGCTTGAGAAGGACCTTTGGCCACTAGAGAAGGTCTCTTAGGAAAGGCCAGTCCACTAGAGATTGTGAAGAGAGACTTTCTACAGATGTAGACATATACTAGATGAGAAGTGGAATGAGCCATAGGTGAACTCAGCAGCGTAATTTGCACCCATGATTATGGGAAAGTAAAACCAATTTTAGACTTTTAGATTTAGACATTTAGGGAAGATTCTCTTCTCAGAAGGATAAAAATTCATAAAGTGCATAATTATGGTTTGTGCAAGTATCTTTTCTGCAAACCATTTCATCTAGGCAACTTTAAAAATGGTGAGTAGAAACCACAGCTGCATGCTTGCTTTTCTTCAGAAAGCACAGCCTCTTCCACACTCTCAGTCCTTCCCTGGCTCTGCTGGGCCGGGTGGGCCACCAAAAGGCGCTCTCTTCTCTCCTAGTTCTGCCTGAAGGTGGAGTAGAGCCCTCAACATTTGAGATGTGGTGATGTATAACCCAGAAGGTTTAAATACTGCCTGCCTGCACCAGCAGTGCATTTTGGGAGCTTTTGTTGATTCTGATCCTTTCCTGTAATGTTACCATAGCTGAGGAGGAGGAGGAGGAGGCTCTCTGGAGGCTAACCCATAATGTATCAGGTTAGTTCAGGGACAGTTTAGGGTTGGAGATGGTTTTGAGAGAGTGCTCAGAGTCGTGTGGGTCTAGCTTTTCCTGTACATTGACTTTTTTCAGATAGATAGGGATCGTTTTCCTTAGGGCACCATCCCGCTTTCCATACACATTTCTCAGTGTGTATATCCTTGTGCAAAACTATTGTCTTATTCATTGCATCCTTGTAACTAACATGTTTGCAGACCTAGTATGCCCCTTGAATTCACTGTTTCCAAACCTGACTGTTTTCATCTATTTAAATGTTTTGCTTTAGAGGTCTGAAGATAATGCTTTGCCTTCCTAAATAAATGCTGGCATAGGCCATGTAAAACTTTCTTTTTGTTGTTGTTAAAATAAAGATTTGGCAGGTCTTAGCAAAGTCCCAGCAGTTAATTTGGGGTATTATGAAGCTGCAAAGAAGAAATGTACTCTGTCAGATAACCAACCAACTGTATCTCTGTTAAGCAGTTTATATGTATTACTTTAAACAGCACTTTCATGAATTTTGATCACAAATAGAATCAATTTAATGTACCTGTGTAATGTGTTCTTTCTACAAAGCAAGACGATATAAAGGCGGTCACCTATTTCCTATATTGATTAAATGTCAGCCTTCTTTCTGGAAATATCTTATATAAATAAGATCTTACAGTGATATGATCCAAAGATTGCAAAAACCTACAAAACTAAGATGGTCGATGCTTTCTGTGGTAGCCTTGACCTCGAGTCTGCTTATTGATTCCCTTAAACCCCACTTACTTTAATGAATGACTTTAGATTGCTTCTCATGAAAGCTCCATTTAACAAGACCTGAAGCTACGCAGGGAGGAAGAAGAAAACTAGAAGAGTATTGAAGACGGTGAGCAAGAGCTTTGGACTAGGCAGGGGCCTGTGAGGCAGAGTCAGCAGATCCTAGCTCATCAGGAAGGTACTGCAGCCCTAACCAACACAGTAGTTTTGCCCACTTATCAAGGAAATGTTGACTGAGCACCTGCCATATGCCTGGAACTCTGTGGGGCACAAGGTGTGCAGTGGTCAGCAGCACAGACACAATTCCCAGCCTTCGTCAACTTTGCATTTTAGTGAAGAGAGGTTGGGAAATGGTGCTGTGTGCTTAGTACATTAGTAGTCATCATTAAGAAGGAAGGGAAGATTAAGAAGAGACAGGTGGTGTTAGTGGTCCAGGACAGCATCCCTGAGAAGTGGATTTCAGCTAAATGTCCAAAGGCTGAGAAGAATGTAGGACTGTCAGAAGAGCATGCCCTGCAGAAGGGTCATCCAGAGCAAAGACCCTGATGTGCTGATGGAGTGAGTGAGGAGATAGTGACCAGATGACGTGATCTCTGCTTGCAGCTGAGGACCAGTCAGAGATACGCCAAGGTCTTTGAATCAAAAAGTATCAACACACAAATAAAACTAGTAAACCAGCCCTACCATCCTTTAAAAAATTCTCCCTCTAGTTGTGTATCAAGTTTGTTTTTCTTTTTAAATGTGCTTCAAGGTTCCAATATTTTAAAACATGAAGTAACAATAATGTGTTGAGGTACGTGTTTATCATTTCTTTTAATTTCTTAGAAGACATTGCAGGATGTGATTCTAAACGTGATGCATTGCTATTTAATTAGGAAGCAGGTAGCAGAAGTTCCCCTAGATCCACTGGTGTGACAAATCCTTAGACGCCCACTGTAACAGGATGAGATGGTGAACTTTGTCTTTTAATCATGTTCCAGCAGTTGAAGCTGCTTCTGCTGACCCCTGAAGCATCCTTCCCTGTGTCTGTCCACCCTGCACCCCAATGTTTTTTGTTTTTTGCCTTTTTTTTTTTTTTTTTTTTGGTTTTTCGAGACAGGGTTTCTTTCTGTGTAGTTTTGTGCCTGTCCTGGATCTTGCTCTGTAGACCAGGCTGGCCTCGAACTCACAAAGATCCACCTGCCTCTGCCTCCCGACTGCTGGGATTAAAGGCGTGTGCCACCACCTCCCGGCCCTGCACCCAATGTTATCAGTTCCTAAAAACTTATCGTGAAGCTTGGGCTGCTTGTAATGGGTAATGTCAGATTCACTCTAAATCTTACTGTTTTCTGGGCAAGTGTGCTTTGAAATCATGGTCCTGAAGTCCTGTGATCATTTTCAAAGTCTTATTGTGTTGTAAACTGTTTCTTATTTGCTTACTTAAAGATAATGGAATGCTGTTTTTAAGATCATGATTTCAGTTCTGTTGTGAATGTACAACCTGCTAGCCACTTAGTGGAGGTTTCTTTTTTATATTTGCTAAAGGGGAAACCACTGAGCGGCTCTGCCTTTGGTAGGTGATGGGAGAGAACACATAATGTGCTTTGCTGAGAGCTGCTCTTTTTAATAGCCCACCATCTGCGCTAGTGCATAGATGCATAGATAATCAAGCCTGTTTCCTCCAGAATCACTGCTAGTGCTTAAGACTGGGTGTTCTCCCATTTGTTTAACATTTGCAAATCTTATGCCTTTGTGTTATGGAAGCTGGGGATGGGACCAAGTATTGGGAAGGTCAGGTCTCTGTGAGTTATGCACCAGTGCCCTACTTCAGGTATTGTAATTGTTTTAGGTTGCCAGGGAAATGGGTTAGGAGGATGCCCACTGGTGCCAGCTGTGTGGCTGGCAGGCAGCTGGTCCCTGGGTGTCTCTGGGGCAGAGTCAACAGTTGGGTCAGAGTGGCTGTGACTCAGCGAGTGTAAACATTTGTTTAGTTTAAATGATTAGCGGAGCTTCTGCCTGGTTATTAGCTGATGATAAGGCTGATGTGGAGGCAAGCCACAGTTCTGTCCCTGCTGGAGAGCAGTGGTGGTGGATGCATTTGACCAGCTTCCAGGGAGCCCACTCATGTTTATAGAGTATCAGATGAAGCTGCAGTCTTATGAGGAAAGAAAGATCACAATGGGTACTAAGAGGGACCAGTAGAGGGGGAGGGGTGCAAGTTGTTTGCCTGACTCATGCTTTGGGAAGGTGAGGTTTGGCTGTTGAGCCCTCTTATCAGTCACACAGGTAGGCACAGGAACAAAAGAACCTGTCCCAAAGCTTGAGAAGAAAGGAAGAGGGAAGCATTACCATTTGTATCACTATTGGTTTGAGTTTCTGTCTCCCCCACTAGACTGTAGATGTCTATGCTTATTCATAACCACAGTATTATTAAAATGAGCTGAAAGACACACTGCATCTCTCTCTTTAATGTCCCTCTTCAAGTTGATGGGAAATTGTTACTTTGATATGTTTTAGGAGCCTTTCAGAGGTACAGGATGGGTATGGGACTTAATGGAGGATTGTAGAACAGTAGAAGCTCTCACTGGTTCCTCACACACTACTCCATCTAACTCATTCATCAGTCTGTGTGCTGGGTACTGCCTTTTATGTCCCAGTGCTCAGGATGCAAACACAGCTTAGTGCCTTGAGAAAGGCAGACAGACTCTGTATTCAAGATAAAAGGGGCAAGAGAATAACAGTCGCTTAGACACAAAGGTCTTGAAAGGAATTACATTAGGAGGAGTTGTAAACAGTTGGGAGCAGTTCTTTAGGGATGTGCCTCAGTGATATGTGATCAGCTCAAAATCTGTTAACTGATTGCAACTTGAATTAAAGTAAGTTGAGCTGTATAGTCAAACAGAATGTTTCAAAGTTTATTACTTCAAATAATTTTTTTTTCTTATAATTTACCTAAAGCATTTCTGTTTATGTTTTCTAATACTAATGGCTTGTTGGGGTAGGCAATATACTATCTCTTTACTGGCCTATAGTGGAGGTTATCCTCACTGAATAAATGTGCATTTTGTTAAATTGCTTAGCAGATATTTCTTCTGAGGACCTCCTGAAACACCAGTCTCCAGAACAGTTTACTTTACAGTAGTGTTATAGGTAAGACAAGTGTGATAGCATACACCTATAATCCTAACACTGTCTTAGTTAGGATTTCTATTGCTGTGACGAACTCCATGACCAAAAAGCAAGTCGGGAGGAAAGGGTTTATTTGGCTTACACTTCAGCATTGCTGTCCATCACTGAAGGAAGTCAGGACAGGAACTCTATCAGGGCAGGAACCTGGAGGCAGGAGCTGATGCAGAGGCCATGGAGGGTGCTGCTTGCTGGCTTGTTCCCCATGGCTTGCTCAGCCTGCTTTCTTTCTTTCTTTCTTTCTTTCTTTCTTTCTTTCTTTCTTTCTTTCTTTCTTTCTTTCTTTCTTTCTTTCTTTCTTTCTTTCTTTTCTCTCTCATTTGTTTTTGAATTATTTTTTCTTTTATTGAAAATAGATTTTTTTCCATATAATATATCCTGAT
The DNA here is from genome assembly GCF_007827085.1 of Peromyscus californicus insignis. Lineage (NCBI taxonomy): Eukaryota > Metazoa > Chordata > Mammalia > Rodentia > Cricetidae > Peromyscus > Peromyscus californicus. The sequence continues at coordinate 16,037,468 of NW_026294584.1, forward strand.
TATGGTTTCCCCTCCTTCAGCTCTTTTTTTTTAAGTACCACTGATTTTTGATGCTTTTATTAATAAAATTGATTTCACTATCAGCCTGCCTTCTTATAGAACCCAGGACCAGCAGCCTAGGGATAGCACCACCTACCGTGTGCTAGCCACTCCCCCCATTGATCACTAATTGAGAAAATGCCTTACAGCTGGATGTCAGGGAGGCATTTTATCAACTGAAGCTCTTTCCTCTCTGATGACTCTAGCTTGTGTCAAGTTGACACACAAAACTAGCCAGTACAGCAGACAGACATGAAGATAGCAAGTTCAAGGCCAACCTGGGCTACATAATTCGTTCTAGACCAGCCTAGGCTGCGTACAGTGTTCTTGTCTCAAAAACTAGAAACCATATTGCAAAGAATGGGAACAATAGTCAACTGCTATAATTTTCTATTTTCTGCACACCGTGAGTGTCTAAGAAATACTCTTCAGTGAGCTAGTAGGTTTTAGGAATCAATTCATTTATTGGCAGCTGTGGTTTATTATTTTCTGTGCAAATCACTGAATCTCATTTTTTAAAAAAATAGTTTTTGGAATGAATTTTTTTTAAAAGTATAGATTCATAATCACTGTAGGCTACTACAGAGACCATTTTAGAATATTGAGGAAGGATATCTCTTACTGAGAGAAAGATTCAGCTCTGGGAATTTTGTTTCTATATATTAAAGATAATTCTGTTGTAAATGATAAGGGATTTATAAACTGATATTTTGTTCATTTATATTTGTGTATCTTTGTGAATATGTGTATGTATGTATATATGTATATGTGTGTATATGGACACATGTATGCTACACACATATATGAAACCTTTGAGGTAATTTAGTACTGAGTCAGAAAGTTTGTCCAGTAAAATAAGTGTATTGTGTAGCATCAGAGTGTTTTAATATTGTGAAATATTTCCTCAGCTAATAGCATTATATTATATATTATGTCTTCCTTAGATTTTGTGACAATCTCTTTCAGATGAAGTTATTAAATAATTTCCACTAAAAATACTCAGTTTATTTGAATGTTATGTTAGATTACCAAATACTCAATCTAATTAAATTTTGGTATCTGCAATACAATTGTGCATAGAAGAGCTCCGTATCTACATTGATTGAAGAAATAAAATACGTCGTGAGTAATAAATTTAGAACCACAGTATAGAAGAGGCTGTGTGAAGGCCGGGGGTCAGATGGAGTGAGTTTTTGTTTGGCACTCAGTGACATGGCACCACATTGGAAGTCTGTTGTATAGCTTAATCTGGCCCCTTCTGATGTTGCCTTGCATGTCTCCTTGTCACGTATTAGATGTGCACAGTGATCCACATCAGCTGCCGGAGTGTTTGCAGACTTCAGTTCCTGTGGGTCTTCGGTGGAGAAGAGCTGATATTATCACTGTTTATCTGCACATTTTTTTTTTTGTACTCTAAACACCATTGTGATCCCAAATTAGAAAACAAAAGAACTCATTTCTCATCATTTGAAACTTTGTGGGGCAAACCAAAACCTGGTTTCATATGTAGTTGTGTTTTAGAACGTGGTTTTGTATACAGTTCAGCATTTTACAAACGCTGTTGAAAAGTTAGTCTCTTTCATGGATTCCGTGAAGAGACAAACTGCATTGTTGTCATACACAGATTTGAAGATGTAGGGTTTTGTTTGTTTGTTTTACAAGAGAAGACAAGCCAGCTCTTAAATTTTCCTTTATTTTCTATCACTCCTTTTTGGTTTTCTTTTTCTTCAGTGCTGGGGATCAAACCCAAGGTACTACTGAGTTTTTAAGTGAAACAATATAACTAATACTTGACCATTTAGGACACACATTTCAAACTACTGTGCATTACTTCCTTTAAGACATTTCTGCCCTGTGGTATGGTGGGTATATAAGAAAACAGGGAGACTCTTAAGTTGAAACTGTTTGTAAATCTGATCAAATGTCACTTTAATCCCTGTGCACGTCTGCTCATCTGAGACAGTTCACAAAGTTCTTAGTAGCTGTTGAGACCAATGTTTTCAGCACATCCTAGGTATGACTCCATTTGGGTGTCTTCCAGTCTTGCTCCCTGTCTCCCCCAGCCCTGGAGACAGACTCTCATATTATAGTCCAGACTATCCTGGAACCCTGGGTGACCTTCCTACTTCAGCAGGTGTGAGCCACCATGTGGGGCTTTCCAAAGACTAAACTGAGCTTCCCTTCCCACACTCTTGGGACTGATAGACCTTCCTCTCCATTCTCTCTGAGAGCTCAGACTGTGATGTGAGTACCGGGGATGCCTTTGCACATCACCCCGTCCAGTAAGTAGCAAGTTTATGCATTATAGTTGCATTTGTAACAAGACTATACTATCACCTTTCACACAGCTCTGGTCAGCTTCAGGAAGGGTTAATTTTGGCTCCTAATTGAGGGGACAGTCCATTGTGGTAAGGAAGGCATGATGGCAGAGCAGTTTGCAGCTGTATTGGTGGGAACTTGCTCACATCTCATTTCATCGGGAAGAATAATACAGGTACTCAATTGGGTTTCTTCATTTTCCTTTGTATTTAGTCAAGACTGCATATACCATGGGGTGGTGTCACCTGCTGTGGGATGGTCTGTATGTCAAGTGTGTTGCTGATTGGTCAATAAATAAATCACTGATTGGCCATTGGCTAGGCAGGAAGTGTAGGCGGGACAAGGAGGAGAATAAAGCTGGGAAGTGGAAGGCTGAGTCAGAGAGACACTGCCAGTCACCACGATGAGAAACAGCATGTGAAGATGCCGGTAAGCCACGAGCTTCGTGGCAAGGTATAGATTTATAGAAATGGATTAATTTAAGCTATAAGAACAGTTAGCAAGAAGCCTGCCACGGCCATACAGTTTGTAAGCAATATAAGTCTCTGTGTTTACTTGGTCGGGTCTGAGCCGCTGTGGGATTGGCAGGTGAGAGAGATTTGTCCTGACTGTGGGCCAGGCAGGAAAACTCTAGCTACAGTCACCTACATTCACAGTGGGCTTTTCTGCTTCAGTTAATTCTGAGAACTCCCTCAAGGACACACATTAGGTGTATCTCTTAGGAGATTCTAAATCAAGTCAACTTGACAGGAAGATTAACTGTCACAGATATAAGTGAGTGATAAACAGATGAAATATTAGTGCTAAAGAGAGGATGTGATTGTTTCTGTGGAAATAAATGAGTTAGAAACATAGGATTCAGGAATGTTATGCAATTTATTTTCTTGTTGACTCAGTTGCAGAAGAGGCAACACTACAGACAGTACAGATTTCAAAGACTAATTTTTTTGTTCCCACTATAGTCTCGGTGTCTCCATGTGTGGTCCAGGCTGGCTCTGAGTACTGCAGCCCTAGAGCCTCAGCCCCAGGGACACTACAGAGCTGAGTTACTACACCTGGCCAGCCCATCCATCTTTAAAACTTCCCTTTTGAAAACTAAGACTGTAATTTATAGATGGTGGTTTATAATTATGGTTAAAATCGGAGGTAGGGGAGCCTAAATTCCTAGACTCTTTGCAGAGAAAAGCTGACCACCACAGAGAGACTGTCAGAGTCAAAGGTCGGAGAGGACTTGAGTGGAACAGTGTCCTTGGGACCTTTGCACTAATGAATTTGTGCAGCTGTGATTGTGGGAACAGGGTCTACATGGGGTCAAGTCAGTCAGCATTCTAGCATGGGAGGGGAAGGAGTCATGGTACAGGAGGGGAAGAGGTGATGAACCTCCACACTTAACTGAAGAACTATGAAGTTGATGCCTTCTTGGGGGTGGGGTCAGGCTTTTCTAAGGGTAAAGCTCCTCATAGGTCCATACTTCCAGTGGATGGCCCCATAGCATGAGCATGTGGGCAGCACAATTGGACTCTATGGGTTAAAAAAAAAGAAGACATGAAGGTTGGGAACAGAAAGAGGAGAGAGAATTTGCTGAGGGGAGCAGGGAGGAGAGGGTGGATTTGTTCAGGGGGACAGGGATGAGAGAAGATCTGTCTGGGGACAGGAGGAGAGGGGATCTGTTCTGGAAGGAATTGAAGAGGGGAAGAATTGGGGATGAATACGATCAAAATACATTATATGAAATTCTCAAGGAATAAAATATTTAAAAAGAAAGGTAAAATGTGATATAATATTTATAATATTCTTTTATTTATATAATTATTTTTTAAAGTATATTAAGCTCTTAAAGTAAAGAGATAAATTGTCATAAGCCCCTTGTGTGTTGCTGGGTCCTAACAGCGCCCTCAGGGGAGTGGTCATCAAGGACACAGACAATGGGAGTCAGGTGAAAGGCAAACAGCAGACGAGAGCCATATATACCCGTCTCCCAGCACCCAGGCTTCGTCCAGATCCAGTGACATTGCGTGGTCGCCCCTCATTGGCTAGGCACGATCAGGACCTCTGACAGTGCCTGTTGCTAGGCCCTCAGGCAGACTCCAGGTTGGCTCATGAGGAAGTATGTTATATGTATATCTTGGCAACTGATTTGAGTCTGCCTACACCTGTGGACAGAATAAAATTACTTATTCAAGTTAAAAAAAGGTAGTCCTTGAGGGAATTAAGTGAAATGAAACATTAAAAAGCATTTGCAACAATCTGGTTTTTAATGTCCACTTTAAATGATCTTTTTGTCTACTCACTACTGGCATTCACTATATTTGTAGTGTCTTATAACTTTATGCCTATACCAATTTGCCTGTAATCTGTTTTGTACTGACTTTATATTTGAGCCCCATTCATGTGTCATTTCTAATAATTCAGTTAGAAGCCTAGGATATTAAAGTTTACATTGACCTATCTAGCAAAAAAAACAAAACAAAACAAAAACCTAGAAAATGATAATGTAGAAAAGTCTTCAGGGGAAATATATGAGTTTTTGTTTTGTTTTGTGTTTTTGAGACAGGGTTTCAAGGATTTTTTTTTGTGTGTGTGTAATCCTGGCTGTCCTAGAACTTGCTCTCTAGACCAGGCTGGCCTTGAACTCAAAGATCTGCCTGCCTCTGCCTCCCAAAAGATGTGTGCCACCATCACCTGGCTTTTTCTTCTCTCTCGTCTCTTGTCTCTCTCTCTCTCTCTCTCTCTCTCTCTCTCTCTCTCTCTCTCTCTCTCTCTCATTTGTATTTGTAAAAGATGAATTTTCTTCCAAAAGTTTTAAGTATTTAAAATTTTTTCCACAAGTTATTTCAACTTGTAGAAAATTTTACAAAGAGCACTAAATTATCCCTTTTCATTGTCTTTTTCTGTTCGTTCTCATTTTTCTTTCCTCTCTTTAATTCCTTCATCTGTCTGCCTACCTGTCTATCATCATCATTGACATGTCTGTGTAATGTGTGTATGTACATAGGTAGACACATATACACACAGTCTTATGAACTGAGAGTATACTGTATATAAGATAGTATTTGTTTGTTAGGATGATTTCTTACATTGTCAACTTCAGTATACTTAACACTGATTCAATACTTTTGCTATTGAATCAATAATATATGGCTTATTTTCTAGTTTTTTTTTCTTCATTTGACCTAAAGAATAGTGTTGCATGGCATCGTTTCACCCCAGGGCAGACCCATGTCTAGAGTCATATATTGTATTTACTTGCTCTGTAGTTTTGGCTCCTTTGTTTTAATGCGGTTCTTTAGCCTTCTATATTTATGACACTGGCATTTCTAGGTGGAGTTTTTTTTTTAATAGAATGCTGCCACATGCCATGTTTGTGTACTGTTTCCTCCTATTTAGATTTAGTTTATGCATTTCCAGCAGAATGCCGTTACTGACATGGTCTTGTGCTTCTGCCTCTGCAGGCACGTGGTGCTCATCTGCACCTCAGACTTGATGCTCTTTGGCCATTCTGTAAAGGTATTCATCAGTGTCTGCAGTATGTGGGTGATAATTCAAAACAGATGCATTGGTCTCCATAAAAACATTTTCCCCAAACCTATACCTAGCATTCCCTGGTCATTACTTGGATGTTTACAAATTGGTGAGATTTACCCTCATACTGATAGAGGCTTCCTTTTTTCCTTTTATCTTTGTCCATTTTCTATTGCTGTGAACTTAGATATTACCACCCCTCAGGTTTATAATTCATTAAAATAATCCTGGCAATTCCAGCAGTCTGACTGACAATAGACTCTACTTAAACCTGGCCCCATGTCTTTGTTACATGACCCCAAATCTTGTTTAAACATTTTCTCATTTCATGGCAAACTAGAGGTTACAGGCTCACATCTTATGCTTTGGCCTCAGCATTTCACCAAGAAGCACCAATTTTTTTGAGTGGGTTGAGAGATTAGGAGATAGCTGTGTTCATTGTAACTATAGAAGCTGCTTTCTGGGCCTTTTAGCAGAGAGGGCTAGAAAATGTAGCCATGCCTGTATACATGTGTATTCATATATACGTCCATTCTTAGGGCTTTCTGTACATAGGTGCATATGTACACACACACCTTGCAACTATCAAATTCATATAAAACCTCAAATTGGATTCTCCCTATAGTGTTTCTGTCTTAATTTGACTATGGTGGGAACTCCAGCTCTCAATGACATCAGGATATTTATTCATTTACTAATATCTGTGGTATATCTGAAGCATTTTTCAGAATTGTGTGCTCCACCACTACAAAATCAAACTTAACAAAAACTGTGCATAGTTGCTTAAAGTCTCTGCCCCTTCTCACCAAGAATGTACTTTAACCAAGTATTATTCTCAAAAATGTATAAAGTTTGCTGTTCATGTTCTTCTGCTGTGTGTAGTTCATGCCATAACACAGTGCTTTGATTTATGTGTACCTAGTGTTTCCTAAGGTGTGTTACTCCCACAAGCAGTCAGCTAGTGAACAGATCAGTCGCCTACCACACACGGTCTTCAATGTTCCTTCTTGTAAAAGAGTGGCTGTATCACTCATTTTGAATCACAGCTTGTGTTTGATTCAGCTTCATTCTTCTTCCTTAACCTTTGAATTTTGATTTTTGAATGTTAGTAAAGTACTTCCAAAAGTAAAAATAACTAAGGAAATAAAAAGACACAGAAAGGCATGTTTAGGAAGTATTACTGTGTCCAGGGTATTTTCTGTTCTGCCCTTACCTTTCAGCCCCCAACCCACATGTAAGTAACGAAGCTCATAGTTTCCTGGATACAGAAAAGGGGAGGGGTGGGATTGGTTTTATGAAGGGAGGCATCAAAGAATTTAGGTATGTAATTTAAAACTAAAACTAAAAATTTAAAACTAAAATTATATTCCTTAGTAATTAACTTACCCATCCACCTACCCATCCATCCGTCCTTCCATCTGTCTCTCAGTCCATCCATCCACCCATCCATCCATCCATCCATCCATCCATCCATCCATCCATCCATCCATCCATCCTTCCATCTGTCTGTCAGTCCACCCACTCACCCACCCCTCCATCCATCTATTGGACAGTGCAAGTTTGCTTTCAAACTCTAGTCATAGTTATAGACAGAGGTATGTACACAATCATCTACATCTTTTAATGTGTTTTTTGTTTACATCATGTGCATATCCATATTAAAGATTCTGAGAAAATATTAAGGATCCTCAACTTGTCATTTCAAAATTACTTGACCATAAAACCCTCCCATTCTTTTCTAATGGTGTTCTGAGATGCTTATCCTCTCATACGACAGCCTTTTTCCTGGTGAGCATCTTCACGTGGAATTATTGGTACTGTTTTCTTAGAGTCTTTTCATTATGTTAAAAGCAAAGTGCTTCCTTTTCATGACTAGCTTACTTTTCTTTTCTCAGTGGGCAAGTGATGGATCCAGGCCTCATGGGCTGGTGCTCTGTGTCCTCCACAGAGCTGAACCCACAGCACAACTTACTTTGTTTTTAAAGTAACAGAACAGTTTGGAAAATTACCAAATGCTACTCTAGATGCTGTGATTTTTTCTGATTGACCTTTTACTATTCTACAGTACTTTATATATTTCCTGAATCTGAGTAACCTTGATCAAACAATCTCTATGTTAAACTTGATTGCTTGTATATTGTAACTTTTGTTTCTAATTAATTTATAATGAGGTTGAATTACAAGAGCAGACTAATCATTCATCATATGTGTGTGTAGTCTGTTTCTATCTTTTGCCAATTACTGTATTGAGAAAGTAATTTTTTTCTCTTGAGAGCCTGTTGTATTGCTAGGGACAATAATCTTTGTTATATACATGTATATAACAAATAATTTTTTCCATTTTTATCACATTTCTTTCCCATATATATGTTTTATATACACATTCTTTTTTCGAATTTATCTAATCTTTGAGTCTTATTATGATTTCTGGGGCTTGGCTTATGTGATAGAAGTTTTCCCTGTATGAGATGAGAACAATATCCAGCTATGTTTTCTTCTGATAGTTTCTTACCTATATTTACACTGTAAAATTTCTGAAATTTGTTATACTATAAAGATTGAGTAGGGAATTCATTTTCCTTTTCTTTCAAATAGATTTTCCCTTATTTTAGTAGCATTTATTGGAGTATCTATCTTTTCTTCAACTGCTTCAAATTGTTACAATTATATCTTACTAATATTCAAAATATGCTTGGGTTTTAACTTACTGATGATATTATTTTATCTTTTGCTGTGGAGTAATGCTTTTGTACACTGGTTTAATAAAACGCTGATTGGCCAGTAGCCAGGCAGGAAGTATAGGTGGGATAAGCAGACAAGGAGAATTCTGGGAAGAGGAAGGCTGAGTCAGGAGACACTAGCCCACCGTCCAGGGAGCAGCATGTACTGACACACAGATAAAGCCACGGAATGCATGGTAACACATAGATGAACAGAAATGGGCTGAGTTTAAGTGTAAGAGCTAGTCAGTGGTCGGCCTGAGCTAATGGCCCAGCAGTTTTAATTAATATAAGCCTCTGTGTGTTTACTTGGGTCTGAGAGGCTACAGGGCTGGGCGAGCACAGGAAAACTTTCAGCTACAGTTTTTTTTCTATGTCAATACTATTCTATTAATTGTGGCAGCATTATAATATGATCATCATACATATCTATCAGGATTTTGATTGATAGAAAATTAAATTTAAAACTTATTTTAGGGGGTTTGATTTATGTAGTAGTACATAGAAGTATTTTTTATTAAAATCACCTAATTGTTTTCTGTTTTTATTTGCATTTTTGGTTTTCATCATACAGATCATATAGATTTCTTATTAATATTTACTGCCTGGTATTTATTTTTTTTTCATATTTTTATTAATTTTACACCATATTTTGATCATATTTACTCCACCACTTCAAGTCCTTCCAGATTTCTCCTTTCCACCTGATCTCCCTCCCCACTTAACTTTGGGTCTTCCTCTTTCTCTTCCACCTCTTCCTCTTCCACCTCTTCCTCCTAAAGCCCACTGGTTCCCATTTCTATGGCATTAATCTGGGGAGTGTGGGGCCTGCCCCAGAGTGTGAGCAGCCTACAAGGGGTCACACCCTTAAAGCACAGTGACTGTCTCTTACTCAGACATTCCCAAATGCCAGTAGTTCCTCCGTGAGTGGTGGGATTTCCTGCCCACTCGTACTGCTGGAATTGTGTCTTGCTGGAGTTTGTCCCAGTCTTGTGTATGCTGTCACAGCTGCTGTGAGTTCGTATAGGCAGCTGCCTGTTGTATTCAGAAAACACTGTTTTCTTGAATTTACCCAAGATTCCTGGCTCTTTAACCTTTCTTCTCTTGTTTGAAGATTCCTGAGTCTTGTAGGGAGGGATGTGACATGCCCATCTCATTTAGGGTTGGACACTCCACAGTTTCCTAGTCTCTGCAGTCTGCCCAGGTGATGTTCTCTGTATTAATTGCCATCTCCTACAAGAAAAAGCTTCTCTGAACAGGATTGAGAGAGACCCTGGTGATTCTTCTTATTTAGTTTTATTTTCTTTTAAAAATATTTATACATAAGAAAGCATAGCATACTGTGTATCTTTGGGCAAATTACTTGTTCCATGGTTTGGCTTTTAAAATGAGTAAGATTATAGCTTTCTCACAGGGAGTGTGTAACACTCAGAGAAGACCCTATTTTAAAGATGTTAGTATGTAGCTCTCAGTTAATGAATAGCATCACTACCATTGAGATCTCCTAAGTGTCCATGAGCTGTTGAATTTTCTTATTGTGTTTAGCAGTGTTTTCAGTTGACTTTAGATATTCATCCATTCATCTCTAAATCAACCTTTGCCTTCTCTTTCCTCTCATATATGATTTTAAAGTACCTGTTAGTACTAGTTTAATTCAGAGAAAAGGTGTCTGGGGTCATTACTAATTTCAGTTACCATTGATGTACTGATCAAAATGTCACCTATGTCCTGATGTGAATGAACTTAGAAAATCAATGTTGAAATTAAATATGCAACAAGGTTGTATGGTCTATAAAGAAGATGTTTTGTTCAGAATGATATAGTCAGAGACAGAAATCCAACAGTGTATCATTAAAGACTCTGTTAGACTTCACAGTGTTTGCTACTTCCTTGTATAAATGCTGGTAAACATTGCCAAATAAATGAACTAACCATAAATTATATGGTGTATGTAAGACAAGACAGGTGTATACCTGTCATTATTTTCTAAAAATAAGATTCCAGAAAAATGATGAATCCAAGTTGCAACTTGGGGCCAGTAATCCTGAGATAAAAAATTTTTGAGATCATCAATAGAATTTTTTTTTGGTGTTGGATTTTCCTATACGTTCAACATTTTGATGTACTTAAGCTTAATTTTAAGTGAATAGTGCGGTTCCATGATAGTGTATGACCAAGAAAAGAGCAAAATCTCTAGCCAAAGAGTAATTTGCGAACTGTTCTTCATGGCAGAAGAAAGAATTAAAAATTCATTCATCATGGCAGTTTCTAAATGAGTGGTGGTCTAATTGTGAATGACTTTTTACAGGAGCAGCTGTGACATATGAAATTTAGAAATATCAGCTAGATCACACCATCAATTTTGCCATCTCCACTCCACAATCCGAGTGGGCTGCTGCAGAGTGCCACGTGAATATGAGAGGTGGGGTTGTTTAGGAGATGCCTAGAGTCAGAAATATTAGTTATGTTTCTACAAGTCAGTGTAGAAGATGGACTTGAGCCAGCCATGACTGACTGAATTAGGCCTGCGCAGAAGGTGTCAAGCAAGGTTCTTTTTTGGACAGAGGATAAGTGGGGATGTTATTACTGAAAGGAGAAATAATTATGAGATGCGGGGAGCAGAACTGCCCTTGATACATAGTGTACAAGGAGGTAGGAAAGGGAACAGGATGCGTTAGGTTGTGGAAGGTTTTGATACTCAGGCAGGAAAGTTTTACCCATGGCCCTTGGGGGCTAAGGGTCCCCTTACCTTTAAGAAGGCCCTTATTTGAAAAAAGGTATTACCTTTAAAAATAAGCTAACCTCATAACTGTAACCCACATTAAGAGGGCCTGGCAGTGGGATCAGGATTTATCCCAGGTGTGTGAAATGGCTTTTTGGAACACATTCCCTAGGGTGGGATACCTTGCTCAGCCTTGACACAGGGTGGGAGGGCTTGGTCTTGCCTCAACTTAGTGTGCCAAACTTTGTTGTTTCCCTAAGGGAGGCCTTACCCTCTCTGAGGAGTGGATGGGGGGTGGGATTGGAGGAGGTGGGGGGGCAGGAGAAGGGAAAAAAAGTAAAAAAAAAAAATAAATAAAAAAATAGCTACCCCCCTCCCCAAAGGAACTTAAACCAGAACAGAGTTATTAGTCCTGAAGAGGCTTAGGTATAACAGCAGTCTCAAGGCATCCTGAGGAATGCCCTTCTGAAGTGGTGGTGTTTTTTCTCCCACTGATGATGTGAACTAGGAACAATCACTGCAGCTCCAGCAATGGCAGCTGCTTCAGGACAAGATGAAGCAGCCAGTAAATACTGGTTTAAGTCTGCTGTCAGAGTTGACTGCTGAGCAATGTGACTTAGAATTATCATCTCTCTCTCTTTTTTCTCAGTCTCCCATAAATCAGTGCACACAGTATATGGATGACAAAATGTGAAGTGAACGTCCACGGCTTCTAGGAAACTCTGTGGAGTAAAGTTGAAGAGATGAAGGTTGGGTTGCAGTGGTCACAGCAGTCAGAGTCCCCAAGTACAAAACACCCCGTGACCCACCCCGCATTGAAAATGAGCGAAGAAAATGATTGCTTCAGAGATTTCCTGAGGAATCCAATATCTGGTTTTGACACCTGGGATCAGTCATAGACCAGTGAATACAGATTTCTAATGGAAGTCAGTAATGACACCTTATAAAAAAAGTAAGGGGTTAGAAAAATGAAAAGAAATAGCATGTCTTGCAATTATATTAAAAAACCTAACTTGAACACTTGGTTTGTTTCCCTAGGACACAATTAGCCTTCCATATATATCACTATTCAATTACACAGTTAAAAATCTGTTTACTTATTTCTGCCTGATAAAGAATTGTTTCTTATTATTTAAGGAATATGTGGAAATGACTTTACAGTCATGTATATTTAAGCCTGGGGTCAGTAATCCTTGGCAGTATAACTGATGTTAACAAAAAAATCCACAGCTAGTAGACTATTTATAAAAGTAAACTGGAAAATAAATGTATTTTTGTGCTGTATTTCAAGTGCCATGGTGTTCTGAATGTGTCTAACGGTGATTCAATAAAGACTCACCTTAGTGTCCCAGTGGGGTTGTGACCTAAACCGAGCTTTCTGGGACTGCACAGGTTTCGCTCTACACTGGTGTAATCAGTGCTGACTTCAGACAGTTTTAAATAGCATTCATGTGAGTAAACAAAGATGCTATCTCTCCATCAGCCCAGAGCCTGTAATGAACTGGCAATCTTTCCCTCTCTTTCCTTCATCCCACATACCCACAACCGTGCTTTTAAAATCTACCTGGCTGTTAAATATAAGACTGTCTCTGGCCTTCCCTCCTTCCCTTAGTGGAGCTTGATCTCTGCCGTCCTCCACTCTTTCCCCTCCAGGGCCTTAGCTCTCAGACAAGTCAGCTGACAGTTGGTGTACAGTACCGACACGAGCGTCTCAGCTATTTGTGTAATTATCTAGAATTCTGATGCTCAAAGACAACCATGTGGTTGGAGAAGTATATAGAGACTTGTGGGTATTCTCAGGACTATAGATGTTGCTGCTGGTGGGTTTCCTGATTACTTTAGCCTCAGAACTTAAGGGCTTTGCTTTTGATTGGATTACACCAGGCCTCATCACCAGCATCGCTTGTTATTTTGTGTATGGATCTAAGGGGTCATCTGGGAGGCTGGATGAGAATAGAGAACCCCTCACATTATTGAGCAAGAACCAGCAGAGTATGGAGAAACATTAGACTTGGAGCATGTGACTGAATGGCAGTGCTCTGTTAACTGAGCTGTGGTCGGTGAAGGCGTGGCTTCCTTTGTGAGAAGGACTTTGAAGGTGTTACAACCACTGTTCCTCATGCTGGCTCTGGAGGAGCTGTGGTGGGCAGTTTGGTTTGTTAACCTGGGATATGTGAGTTACTCTCTAGAAGCTTTCTTTGATTGTTGCGGGGAGATATTTTTTGTATATTCAAGAGTTTATAAAGTTGACCTCAAAATGACATCTGAAATATATATAAAATATGCTCAGGTTATTCTGAAAGCATTAAACATAATTATATACATTTGAATTATCATTTAAGAGGGTTCTATGAGTTTGTAATTGGTTGTTAAATGGATGAAAAAATTTACAAGTTGCTAATAAATTCAAAATAATTTTCTAATGACTCAATAGAAAGGGATGTTTTTAGTCTTTGAAGAAATGTTTATACATTTTAGTATTCCTGATTATCCTTAAGACTGATTTAAGCTGACTTATATAGCCACAGTTTTGATGCCTGAACCTACTTCTTAAAATTTTGCATTAAAAAAATTAAATAAAAATAATGTATTTTGTTTATACACACATGTACACACACAGAGAGACAGAGAGAGAGAGAGAGAGAGAGAGAGAGAGAGAGAGAGAGAGAGAGAGAGAGAGAGAATTAGAAGAATCTGATCATTTATCCCAAAGGATCTTAATTTCTGTTTTGTTGTTTCTGAGACTTGGTCTCACTGAGAAGCTCTGCTGCCTGACACTGTATATAGACTAGGCTGGCCTTGAACTCACAGAAATCTGATTGATTCTACCTCCCGATTGCTGGGATCAAAGGTTTGTGTCACCAAGCCCAGTTTCCAAGGATCTTAATTTCAAATAAAGTAATGTATCCCCCCAAATGTAAGTGTGTGGCTTTAGATTTCAAGTCAGATCCAGAAGTATGCTTTGGAAGGCAAAGTCACTGGTTAACTTGAAATGTGCTGTTTCAGAAAGGGAAAGTCATGGGACAGTGAGGAGTGTGAGCTCTGGGGTCAGGTGACATGGATTTGAATTGTAACTCTAACTGGTTCCTATTTAGATGGTTTTTCTTCTTACTGTCCTAGTTTCCTTATCTGCAAAATGGAATTAACAATAGTGCCTACCAAGCTCAAATAATTACTCTGTCTGTTCAGTATGGCAGTACATACAAAATGCATTCGGCAGTTCCAATTATTATTGGCAATAATTACTAAATATTATTATTTTCTTAAATTTCTGCAGTTTTAGTTTATGAAGAATTTACTAACTATACAAAATATCACAACTTAGTTTATTTTATCTTAAATAGAAGTCTCCTTAGAAACACTAACTACAGTGTCATAGTGTGACTTCTCTCACGCTGTAGCATTCTGTAACTTCAGAATTAGGACTCCTTAAAAACATTGCTTCAAATTGTAGCTGATCCAAAATTAAAACATTGATGCAGCAAATATATGGAATCATTTATATAGTTGTAATTAAACTGCTTTTGTATCCAGATACTTTTAAGAGCAAAAAAAATATTAAAATTATACTGATTGGGGCTCCTTTCACAAAGATCACTTTAGAAAGTGAGAAATAAAAACAAAAACAATTTGTAAATTATAAATATGAGCACTATTCCCTTGGCTCTCTGGTTACATTTAAGTACTCTATACTGTGAATTTTAAAAACTTAATTATAATTGCTTGAAGCTGTCTTTTTAAACTTTAAAATGTACTCTCATTTGACCACATGCAATCTAGTGATTTGAAGATCATTCACAAATGTCATAGTGTGTGTGTGTTTATCTCTATTCTGGACCATGAGGATGCAGCAGTGGGTGAACTTGATGAAAATCCCCCTCATGGAACTCCGCTGTGGCGTGAGGCAGGCAGTAACACCCAGCAGGACTCACAGAAGGGATACTTCTGGAGACAGGAGGCTAGGAGAGGTAAGGCATGCAGATAGATGCCTGTTAGATTAGGATTTCCAGCAGCAGCAGGGGGCCACTGGGAGTGGACCATGGTGAGTGAGGGGGAAGGTTGTAGGGATAAAATCAGAAATGTATCCTACACTGTACATATTTCAGGAAGCTATGAAACAGCATTAACTTAGGAGACAGGAACTGTGAGAAGGTTGGATTATAGCCCGCCCCTTTAAAAAAATGGTTACCCTTAGAAGTAAGACCCCAGAGCCTGGTAACTGTCAGGCCACTTCTCCCTCTACCTCCTGCAACACTTAAGGGACAAAGTTACGAGGCTTCCTGGGCTGTGGTTTTACAGCTCCTGATTTGTTTTCCTCACCAGTACTGGCTCTTCCATGTTCTTTTGTCAGATATGCTATCTGTCTTTATTAGGGTTTCTGTTGCTGCTAAGGGACACGATGACCATGGCAACTCTTTTTTTTTTTTTAATGTTTTTTAATTAGTTAAATTTTTTTTATTTGCATTGATGTTTGGCTTGAATGTGTGTCTGTGTGAGGGTATTAGATTCCCCTGGCACAGGAGTTCCAGGCAGTTGTGAACTGCCATGTAGGTGCTGGGAATTGAACCTGGATCCTCTGGAAGAATAGGGTCCTCTGGAAGAGCAGCCAGTACTCTTAACCACTGAGCCATTTCTCTAGTCCCCTCATGGCAACTCTTAATAAGGAAAACATTTAATTGGGGCTTGTAGTCAGACTTTTTGGTTGGGATTATCGGCTCCCCAATAATGACACAGAGACTTATTGTTAATTATAAAAGTGCAGCTGATAGCTTAGGCTTGTTACTAACTAACTCTTTCAACTTAAATTAACCCATTTTTATCAATCTACTTTTTGTCTTGTGGCTTTATTACTTACTCTGTACTGTCCATGCTGCTTCCTCTCCCTCAGACTAGCAACTTCCCCCTTCTTCCTAGTGTCCTGTGTGCCTGAATATCCCGCCTAACTTTGGCTGTTCAACTTTTTATTAAACCAATCAGAATGACACATGTTCACAATTTACAAAAAGATTATTCTACAACAGGGACTTGCTTACAGTTTCAGAGCTTTAGTTCATTAACATCATGGCAGGAAGCATGGTGCATAGGCAGACATGGTGCTGGAGAAGGAGCCGAGAGTTCTACATTTAGATCAGCAAGTAGCAGGAAAAGAGAACAACACTGGGCCCTAACCTTGGAGACCTCAGAGCCCCTCCCAGTGACACCCTTCCTCCAACAAGGTCACACCTCCTAATAGTGCCACTCTCTAAATGCCTATGGGGGCCATTTTCGTTCAAATCACCACACTATCCCAGGCAAAAATTACATGGTGTAAAACTCCTTCCTAGCCCCGAAAACTTATAGAAGCCAGATACTTTTCTTTGTTCATGGGATTCTTTTGAAGGCTCTTCTCTACTCCCATACACCTCACAGAGGCTTTATCTCTCAATGGCAGTCCTCCCAGGTTTTAAAGGTAAGTTTCCCCTTTAAGGCTGTTATGGTGTTTTTACTGTATTGTTACTCTTTCCACTGCTCTTCTGTCTTAAAACCTAGTCAGGGTCTTGTGGCTTCTTCCCTTGATAAAGCCCATTCCTGAAGTTCAGTTATGTGTCAACTCCATTCTGGAATCATACAATGGCTGCCATTCCATTTGTGTATCTAAGGTTTGGGGTTTTGAGTCAGGGTCAGTATAGCTTGGGTTGCCCTTGAACTTAAGGTCCTCCTGCCTGAGCCTCCTGAGTGCTGGGATGTCAGGTGTGAGCCTGCACACATAGCTGGTGACAGTTTGTGAGTGGCTGGAGAGATGGCACAGTGGTCATTTGCTGCCTGGCAGAACACCCAGGTTCAGTTCCCAGCACTTAAGTGGTAACTTCAGTCCTAGGGGAATCAGCACCGTCTTCTGGCCTCTGAGGGAACCAGAAACACATGTGGGACATATGCACGTATGCAGATAAAACACTCATACACCCTAACTAAAATAAATTTGAATAGAATGAAGTGGCTTCACATCTGTTTTAAAAGGACACTTTATCCGTTATGTTGAGAAAAGACAGCAATAGCAGGAAACCAGGTGATATGCTCCTGCAGACATCTTCCAGAACAATCTTGCAGTGATGTCATTATTGCCTCACAAGGGCAGCTGTCCCAGAGATCCTGAGAGATAATTAGAGTCGTTATTTTGTAAGCAGACTCAGTAAGTAAGAATCCAGAAGATGTAGGTGAGCCGCTTCCAGGGCTGTTGGGGGGCAGTAGAGAAATGTTCTGGTTCAGATGAGTTAGCATTGAGAGAACATGCAGTTTTCATGTCGCGCATGTCACATGGTGTATCTACAAAATAGAGATGAAGGAAACATGGTGTGCTTTGACCTGAGAAGTGTATGATGCATTTTGTGTTTAGAGTTGGTTTAAGGATGCATTTTATTGCAAATACTTGGGGATTTGTTTTGACTTCCCATTTTATGTTGCTGATCTGTCAGGACACTTATTGTGGAGGCCAAAAATGTACTTTTTTGTTTTATTGCTTCAGTTTTTAGAAGATACACACAGATATTCTATTATATGTCTATTTTTGAAGGCTTACTTTCAAATATAACCTATACTGAATAACCATGTTTTATTTGAAAATGGTGCCATGATTTCCCAAATACTTTTTTGAAAAGTTTCTCAAAGTTGATTTAAAATTTGCCTATAAACCATTATAAACTCATGACTTTGTTTTGGCACATGGTACATGGAGATACTCTTTTTTTTTTCATTTTTCTTTATTAAGAAATTTTCTACTCACTCCACATACCACCCACAGATCCCCCCTCCTCCCTCGGCCCACCCCCCAGCCCTCTCTCTGAAGCCACCCTGCATCTCCACATCCCCAAAATCAAGGTCTCCCATGGGGAGTCAGCAGACCCCGGCACACTGAGCCTAGGCAGGTCCAAGCCCCTTCCCACTGCTGCACAGAGATACTCTTAAGAGCCAACAGGTATACTGTAGCACATTGCCTTTCTTTTCAACTTTTTGTTTCGCTTGACTTAGTAAATAACTTTCCCATTTGCTTATTTGTCTATGTCCTTGTCTTCTTCCTCTCTTCAAAGTCATCCTTGTGACTGGATGCATGTAGGTACCTCTGTCCCACAATACCTGCTCTTCCAGATCTAGGCTCCCTGCTCACTTGTTCTTAGTCCTGAAGGACCTCCATCGTCCTGCAGACTCCTCTGTGCTCCTTCCTGTTTCAGCGAGAACTTATGCCTCCTGATCTCTAGGTTTGCCTTTTAAAACAGGATCTCACTCTGCAGCCTATGCTGATGGCAGACTCTTCCTACCTAGGTCTCTCAGGTGCCGTGATACAAGCATGAGTCACCATCCCTGGCTTGCTTCCTTATTTCGAAGAATGCTTAACCAGTGGTTTCCTAAGCACAGTAACAGAGGATGCCTTCTGCCCTTATTTCTATTCTTACATTCAATTGATATGTTGTCTTCATGTAGAATTGTAGTTGAAATATGTTCCCTGAAGAACTTTTAAATCATCACTCTGTTGTCTTCCAGGTCCCTTCATGTATTTTTTTCCTTTTTTCTTTGGTATTTTGAGACAGAATTTCATTATGTAGCTCAGAATAGCCTTGAACTTGCAGCTTTCCTTCTTTCTCCTCCTGAGCGTCGAGATTATAGGTGTGTGGCACCATAGCTAGCTGGTTTCTTACTTTTAAAGTGTTTTTCTGTTCTGTGTGATATCTGTTACATGTAGTCTACCTTTTCTCCTGCTGATCTGTATGCTGTTCTTACATGTTTGCAGCTGTTCGTAAGTGCATGATTTGCATGATTATCATATACTATCCAGTGTGTAAGGAAAAGTCTTGACATGCTCTTTGATTAGCCCTTCCCTATATGTGAAGCTTATTAGCAATTTGCTTTGCTTAATGGTAATGACACAGCAACCAAAATGGCTTCCTCATGAGAGTCAATTGTTGTTGGAGACATTTTTCTTTTGGATGGGAAAATCTGTGTGTGTGCGAACAGATCAAGAGTGTTGATGTGAGGGTCCTAGTGAGCATGGTATTCTGTTGTGAAATATTACTTTAACTATGTAAAGATGTGTTACATTTGTTTATGTTGCATTTCTTTAATTATGTAAAGATATGTTGCTGTTTTACATAGCCTGCATAAAGTACCTGATTGGTCTAATAAAAAGCTGAATAACCAATAGGTAAGTAGTAGAGGGATAGGCATGGCTGGTGGACAGAGAGAATAGGTAGGAGGAGGATTCTAGGAGAGAAGAGAATGAGAGGAAAGGACAAGGGAGAAAGAGGGAGACACTCAGGGTCAGCTAGCCAGGCAGCCACCAGCCAGCAGACATGGAGTAGGACAAACAGAAGGAAGGAAAGATAAAAAGCCCCAAGGCAAAACATAGATGAAGAGAAACAGATTAATTTGTTATGTGAGCTAGCAAGAAACAAGCCTAAGCTAAGGCCAAGCATTTATAGCTAATAATAAATCTCTGTGTCATGATTTGGGAGCTGGTTGGCATCCTAAAGAAAGCCTGCTACAATATTCAGTCCTTTGATTTTAGTGCTGGTCCTCAGTCTGTTTCCCCTTCATGGTGTCCCCCATTTTCAAGTGCATATGGCAGTATCTCCAGAGGACAACCGGGTACATTGGGTAAGGATGTCCAGGGACTTGGAGCTTTAAGTTGTGACCTGAGAGACTTTGCACAGCTCTCCAATTTCAGCATAGCTTCTTCAACCAAACATGGCATAACAAGTTTCAATAAGACCAGGCACATCCCTTATATGTATCTGCTTTTCATCATTAGAGAATTTGGGAAGAAGGCTGGAAGTCAGAATCAGTCTCTGGTGGTGTCTTCTGTGGGAAGGACTTCTCATGCATAAGCACATTTACATTTTCTTTGTTTCAATTGCATGAAAGAATTCTAAAGTCATAGATCTGATTCTTCACAGATACAAATCCAGGCTTCATATTCTAGCTTACAGAATTCATTTATGTTTTTCATTATATTTTGCATAGAGGTCATCACATATTTCTGATGAGAAAGAAAAAAAAACTGCTTTAAATTCGAGCCATTTTGTCTATCAAGCTAAAAATATTTTTCCCCCAGGGAAAAGCCTTTTGCCAGCAGAATTTTGTAGTTTATGGTCTAAACTAGGAAAAGGTGCATAAAAATGTGAAGCACATGAATGAAAGAACTGTACTTTTAGCCTGAGTATGAAAACCCGGATTCCCTTTTTTTGTGCTGTTATAGGAAGTATTTCAGATTTTGTACATATTTGCTCTTTCTCCATTTAAAGATGGTTGTGCTGTGTGTTCTTCGCAAAGGTATTTAAAATGTGACTACTTCTGTGGAATATAAATATTGAGGTCGATGTCTAAAGGTTGTTTTTAAAATTTAAAACATCTATGCTCCTTCATGCTTAAATATTTATTGAACAGAAGTTGTATAAGTCATGGGCACTGGTGGGGGACTCCTGACCTAGAATAGATCCTGGGTTGCGATGCCAACAAAGATTTGGTAGGAGCATACCAAGGTTAGTGTACATGAAGTATGTACTCCTCAAGCAGACAGCTTAGGAGTTTCCCCATTATTTTATAAGGAATCTTTATAAGGAATAGCTTATGTAGATACCTGTCTTTATGGCTCTCCCAGAAGTATTGCTCATTGAGTGTTGTGCTATGTGGAGCATCTAAGAAAGGCTCTCTCAGGGCAGTAGATGGGGAGAGCACTTATTAGTGAGTCTGTTGCAAAGAACAAATGCTGTGTTCCTTTGTCCCTCAGTGCCTGTGAAGAAGCCTCAGTGAAGGAAGATGGATTTTGTCATTGTTTTGAATATTCCACCCTTTTCATTTTAATGATTCTCTTTCCAGATTCCCTCTCTCTTGGCATTATTCATAAACTTGCTAATGAAACCTAGGGAAGTGATCTAAGAAGCTCTGGCATTATATGATGTTCATTTTCTAGTTATTCTGCTGCCCATTCTGCTGCTGGTGGTGGTATCCCTAACCCCATTTCCTTCTTTCCTCTTCTTCTTCCTTATTTTCTTTTGAAATAAGACTCTACACCATAGTCCAGGGTGATCTGAAACTCACTAAGTAGCCTAGGCTGGCCTAAAACGTCTATCAATCCTTCTGCTTGGCTTTTGGAGTTGGGATTATAGTCATGAGTTGCAACACACGTCACACTGCTCTGCTGATGTGGGATAATGCTTTTGTACACTGGTTTAATAAACCTTCCAGTAGCCAGGAAGTAAGTATAGGTGGGATAAGCAGACAATGAGAATTGTGGGAAAAGGAAGGCTGAGCAGGGAGACGCCAGCTTGCCATCCAGGGAGCAGCATGTAGTGGCACACAGGTAAAGCCATGGAACATGTGGCGACATATAGATTAACAGAAATGGGCTGAGTTTAAGTGCAAGAGCTAGTCAGTAGTAAGCCTGAGCTAATTAATGGCTGATCAGTTTTATTTAATATAAGCCTCTGTGTATTTACTTGGAACTGAATGGTTGCAGACTGGGCAGGACACAGGAAAACTTTCAGCTACACTCTGCTTTTCTGGATCAGTAGTGTAGAGATCAATGCAAAAAGGATCATTGAGGAAGAGCACACAGACCATTGGAATTAAGTCTTTTTGATAGGGAAATGAAAGCAAAGAAAAGTAAGCCCATACATTAGAAGAATCCACTTGCCACTGTGGATGCCCAAGAGATGGAAAGGAAGATAATCGGCTGGCTTCCTTGGGATCTTCTTCATAGGGTGATCTTAAACTTTGCTCCCTAGTGCTTGGCATTGTAACTAATGGATAGTAGGTGTTAACTACATTTTTGTGAAGCAGTTGAAGATGAAGTCACAGAAAATGGGGATATAGATAGTAACTATGAGGTATAATAGGAAGTTAGTGATTAAATTACTAATCTTAAGGATATAGAAGAAGCTTAGAAAAGAAGGGAGATATCTAAAACAAAATCCACCAAAAAAAATGCCCATTTCATTTTAATTGAAAGACATTTGACTAAAAAAGAAGAAATACTACACTAAGTATTCAACATTAATATTCTGTTAACTAGTAAATATTAAGACTAAACCTGCTTTTTTAATCTTACGTTGATTTTAATTTTAGTGTGAACATTAAAATGAGTTTCCATTGACTCTTTCCAATGAACACTTGAAAGTAAAGATGTATGGACAAAGGGGTTTACTGCTGCTTCCATGATGAGATTTTTTTTATTTTTTTCACCTCTTTTCTCTTAAATTTTATTTTATTTTGGAGGGCAGTGCAGAGGTGGAGGGCAGATGTGAAGGGATGAGGAAATGATTGAGATCAAGATACATGATGTAAAAGTCACATAGAATAAATAAAAAGAAAGTTAAAAACACAAGTTTAATTTAAAATTAGTATTTAGGATTTCTTATGCTTCTTGTCTAAGCCAACTGAAATTCCTTGCTTTCTTTTATTTTTTAATGGCATATATTATGCAAAATAATGATGCCATTGTGATATTTTCATAATGTCTTTAATGTTCTTAGAACACGGTCACTCTCTCTATCCCCTTTTATCTCCTTTCTTGCTGATCGACCTTCTTTCCCATTAATATTCTCTTTTTTTTGACCACCATCCTATTGCACATTAGAGAGTAAACAGGCTATATTTGTCTGTAAACTCTTAATTTAAGTTTGCAGTGGAGAAATTCTAGATTATTTTGGTGTTTTAATAATCAGATGCCAGTTACTTATGTGTATATATTTTTACAAATCAAGACAGCTGTAATTGAATTTTCTTCCTGAATATTTCACTACTGAAAGTAGAATTTATTAACATTTAATGTTATAAGTAAGTGAACTGATTGACTGTGCACACACAGGAAGCTATGCGTTAATTAAAGATTGTAGTGTAAGTGTTCTTGAGAAGCTAATTGATTACAAGCTGAACATATTTAAAGTAGAATGTGCTGAGGTTTATCATCATTCAACATTGCTTTCTGTCATGATAAACACCATGATCAAAAGCAATTTGGTGAGGAAAGAGTTTATTATAGCTTACAGGTTATGGTCCATCATCAAGGGATTCCAGGGCAGGAGCTCTAGGCGGGAACTGAAGTAGATAGAGAACAGAGTGGAACGCTGCTTACTGGCTTGCTTCCTCTGGCTTATCAGCTGGCTTTCTTGTGCAGTCCAGGCCCAAGGATGGCACCACCCACAGTGGGCTGGATCCTCCATCAATAGCATTAATTAATAATTAAGAAAATGCCTCATAGACATGTCCATAGGCCAGTTGGGTAGAGGTAATCCCTCAATTGAGGTTCCCTCTTCCAAAGTGTTGTCAAGTTAACAACTGAGCTAACTATGACAATCACTGAAAACTGATCAGCAAAAGATGTAACAAGACAGGATGACTGATACAGGGGTTAAATAATCATTCCTAGTTGATGACCTTATGTGTCTTTGTGCTTCTTTGGAATAGTTAGATTGCTATTTCAGTTACAGAACAAACATGATCATATGAGCTACGTAGTTTTATCTATTCATGATCTCTTTTCCCAGATGAAGTTCTGATTAGTGTTTTCCTGCTTGTGACACCCAAGTTGATGGATGCACAGTTCCAGTGCTTGCACAGGGCCTGGCATGATTTCTGTTTGTCCGACTCTCTACCTGTCCCAGCTTTCCTTTCCCAGCTGCACCCTTGCTTTGTTCTCTGGACTCTTCTCAGGTTTTCTTTTGAGAGCTCCCTGTATAGAAAGGATGCTGGAGTTTTTGTCTAGAGGATGGGTTTAACTGGAAGGCTGTTTTGAGATGGAGGAGTCTTGAGAAGAGGAGCAGGGTTTTCAAAGGTTAGGTACTCAGAAATTAAATTTTGGATTTGGTAAGTTGGAGATTTGTGCTCAATTTCTGAAGGGAGTTGTCACATAAATTGACCTGATTCATCTGGTCATTCTTCAGTGGCAGAGTCCTGAGAGAGAGGAGCAGGGGATCAGAAGATAAGGAGACAGGAAAAATTTGGGCCCAGGAGACCTTTCACAAACTATGTCTTATGCCAAGCAAGCTTATTAAGAAATGCAGCATCTTATATACTATTTTCAGAAAAAAATATCAAAGTCAACAAAAAAAAATCATACAATGGAATGAAATCAGTAAGAAGCTAACCAAATAATGCTGCACAAGGGGACAGAGGCTATCTTAAGGACATTAGAGACTAAGCATACAGTAGTCTTAGGACTGATAACCATAGCTCCCTGAAGCCCTGGCCCCAGACCCTTACTGACTTGGCCAAGCATGTTCCTGGTTCTAGAGAAGGAGCTGTGTTTCTTTTCTTCTCCATTCATCGGGGCCTACAGGAAAACCTTGGATAAGCTTAGCTCTCAAAAATAAATAGTGGAGTATATGAGTCTGAAGATGAGGGACAAGTAGGGCCTAGAGATGCAAACATGGACACCCCAAGTATACTGGTGCTGTCTGAATAATGGAGAAGGATGAGCTCACTTGTGGAGAGAGTGTAGATTGAGGCAGGGATAGGTCCAAGGTTCCAGTGCTGGGACATCTCAGTCTTCAGTTGGGAAGAAAGTGAGTTTGTAGCAATTGCAAAGAGACAGAGCTAGTCAAATAGGAAAGACCTAGGCTTGTGTAATTGGAGCCCTCATGAGGACCTGGGGAAGGAGGAGCTGCTCTGTTGTGCTAGGTGTTCCAAGAGGTTATGGTAAGGCTTAGCATTGGCCTATGGAGGCCAAGGATGACCTTGAGTGGATAGAGAAAATAGACCTGATTTTAATGAGTTAAAGAGTAAATGTAAAGAGGAGTTGAGAAAGGCCAAGTCCTCCTTTTAAAAAATTTGGTAGGCCTGGAGAAATGGCTCAGCAGTTAAGAGCACTGGTTGTACTTCCAGAGGACCTAGGTTCAATTCCCAGAGCCCACATGGCAGTTAACAACTGTCTGTAACTCCAGTTCCAGAGGATCCAACACCCTCATTTAGATATACGTGCAGGCAAAAAAACAATGAACATTAAAAAAAAATTGGTATAAAGAAAAAATAGAGAAATGGAGTTGGGATTAAGAAGATTTAAGGTAAAGGTGAACTATGGGATTTAAAATGGTTTCATTCCTCTCTGTCTTAACAAACAAAAAACAGTCCTTTGGGCCACAAGGCTGCGCTATAAACAGGAGAAAACTGTCACCGAACGAGGTGGAGCTCATTTTGTTCTCTGTGGTGCCAGCAGTCTTTATAGGGTGTCAGCCCCTGCTGTCACTGTGCTGCTTTCTTCTTTAGGTTATCGGTGTTAGATGGTGTCTTTGAGCTGCTGTAAAGCCGAACAGCCCTGCGTGAGATGTTCTATAAACCTAGAAATAATTTCAGTATAAAACTATTAGAGAGAGTTTCTAGTCAGAAGAAAAGTTGGTGCAAGCATTTAAATTCTTTTGAGATATTTAATGGGGTTAAAAGAATCAGCCATTATTTTTTAAGTAATAATTGCTTTAAAAGATACATTTTTTATGGACATGCCATATGCTTTTGGAAAGACAAGCTTAAGCACTGAGTGAAAATTAGTTGACACATGCTGCTTTATGTTTATCCCCATAGGTAGGGAAGGGGTGAGGAGTGAGAAAAGGAGGAGGAGGGGAGGACATCAGGGGCCAGCCACCCAGCCAGCCACAGAGTAAGAAGGAAAGAAAGATAGATAGAATAAAAAAGGTAAAAAGCCCAGAGGCAAAACATAGTCAAAGAGAAACGGTACGATTTAAGTTAGAAAAGCTGACTAGAAAAGCCGAGCTAAGGCTGGGTATTTACAAGTAAGAATAAGTCTCCATGTATTTATTTGCGAGCCGGGTTGTGGGCTGCCAAAGAGTAACAAACAAACAAACAAACAAAACCAACTACAGGGCACTGTCTTGGAGAAATGATTTCTGCAGAGTCTTGGGGTAGGGACATTTCACCTGTGCTTATGTACATTGCTTTTGCCAGTAATTGTCTTTTACTGGTGTTTCTATTGTCATTTTAATTTCCTATTAGTTGGAATGATAGTACATCAATAAGTTCTGCTTAACATTTCCTTACCTGTCATAAAAATGCAGGTTCTTAGTTGAAGCAGAACATTTTCATCCATGAGAGGAAGCTCAGCATTGCAGTGGGCGTTCCTCATTGAGATTTAACCCATGTGGGAAGTTCCTGTTTCTGCAGAGATCCATGCATCATGGATGATTCACCTGGTTTTAGTAGGAAGCCAGTTATTTGTGTATGCATTAAAAACCAATACTCATTATTTTAATCCTGCTATGCTCAGATAGAACATTTTTGTTTAGGACTATCTCAGAAGACAGAGTCTGGCTTTCTGAATGGTACCCTCTTTTTCTGAGAACACCCTCTTTTTTTTCTTTTTTTGAGAACTGTGTGCCTGTCAGTGTAAAACTGTTTATTTGAAAAGTTACTTGGCTGTTATTAGTGAAATTAATTCTTGATGAGTTATTTTTTTAATGTTCTCTCATTGAAAGTGTTTTGTGATAAGTACTCAGTTGTGAATACATTGTGCAGCTGATTTTCCTATTGGCAAATGTAAATTTCACCTCTTTTTTGTGTGAGTGTGTGTGGGGCACAGAGACAGGGTCTCTCTCCATAGCCCTGGCTGCCTGGACCTTACTATATAGATCAAGCTGGTCTCAAACTCTGGAAACTCTAGGTTTTCAGTTCTGACTTGAATCTTACACGCTGAAGCTTTGTAGTTAGTTACAATGGGGAAATACAAGGCTGAGAAACGACAGATGAGAGGAATGGGGACAAAGTATAGACTTAATATTGAATTATCAATAGGCATTCCATCTTTAGTCAAAGGAAATTGGAGCCTGTATCAATAAAGCCTGTAGAGACATCCTTATAGGTTTTTTAAAAGGTTTTCGATTTCTTGAAATAGTGTGAAAGGGAAATGCAGGGCAATGGAACAGAGATGTTGGGGAATAATCTGTAGAAACTGATGAAGTTGAGTGACTGAGAGAGAAACCTGGGAGGCCTTTAGCTCATACAGAAGGAAATGTGTAGGCTGAACTGAAGAAGGAGACTAAGACTGGTACCACATTGCATGCTGGAGCACAAGATCCAAGAGGCAGGACATCTGTGTGTTTAGTGCCTGGTTGTTCCTGAATACACATGATCACTAGAGTTGAAAATTGTGTTATTGAGCATTGTTGTTGCAGTTGTTCTTGTTCAGTTTTACAGGAGCCCTTTAAAGCATAGGAATTCGGATTGTTCCCATAAGTAAGGTATCTTACCGAAGGCCTTTGGTAGGAGCTTATCTTTCTCCCATTCTTGATCTTCCTTTCTCCATCTGACTGTTTTGCCTGAGTCTATGTTGGAGTTAGTAATCCAGTGTGCCTGTCTGTGTGGGTTCTATGAGGTTGCCTCCCCGCCCCCCCGCCCCGCCATTGAACTGGTTTGATCTCTTAAGAATTCTGAGCTACATAACCTTGCTTCGGTGTGTCAGTCAGGGTTTGTTTTCTGCAGCAAGGTAGATCTGGGCTGTGTATGGTTCCTTGAAGTCATTGGGTGGTCCAGTTGCAGTTCATTTAGAACTTGCCATAGAAAGTTTTGGTTTTGGTTGGATCTGTTTAGAAGCAGCTCTATGTTTTACATGAGTTGAATCTTCTTGAGTGAGTGGGGAATTAATTAAAGAAGTGGATGCTTTAGCAGTGGGTTGATAAAGCCAACATAATTGATTTGTCTTTTGTATTGTGGTAAGTGAAACCATAATTTTTTTCTGAATTAGAATCACTACTGGAGAGAGGAATTAGAGATGGAAAGATGGCTTCCAAGTTCTTTGAGTCAAACTATTACAATGGTAACCAAAGTTAAGTTTTCTTTAAAATATGGGGAAAAGCTTTGTGTCTGCATCCAGGGAAACTAGGAAAAAGCACATCTTTGAGTCATGGAGGTAGGCAGTGTGCTTGGAGACCCTGGAGTCCATCCCAGCGCTCTTCCACCAGAGGCTCAAAGAACCATTGTTTGTGAGGGTTTGAGTTACAGAACTTGTTTCACTCTTCTAAGCTTTGCCCCTGTGGAATTACAAAGCCTCATTGTACGTTATCAAGTTGCATTCAGATATAGATAACAATTCTTGTGTTAAGCGTGATCACTGCTAGTCTTTGGCTATACAGCTCCCACCTCACACCATCTTACCTATTGGGTTCTTTGTGATTCTAGTATTCAGAATTTGATTACCTAAGCTGGACATATGCCAGTGTTGCTTGATCCCTTTCTCTGAAACCTCCCTTAGCCTGAACTCTCAAAGTATCTTCTGTTATGAGCTCTATGGGAATTATTTTATTTGTTGTATTTATTTTGAGTATTTGTGAGGGCAGCAGTGGTGCCCCATTCATCTTTACCCCTGTGATATGGAATTCAAAACTCAATAAGTGGCTGTTAAAATAATGGAACACAGAGAGAAATATCTTAGGAGTGAAGCACACAAAACATAGTTCACTATAAATATCTTCTTAGCTTTTTCTTTTCATCCTACACATGTCTCTAGAGTACTTCTGTGGCTTTTTAAAGAGTCATATTGCTGTCATGGCTTTCAAAGGCTAGTATTGAGGCAACAGACTGACTTCCCTTTTGCAGTTTCTGTAAATTTGTTAGCTACTTATGAGTAGTAATATTTACCCCCAACATATAGATATTGGACCTCACATTTTTTTTTTTTTTTTTTTGGTTTTTCGAGACAGGGTTTCTCTGTGTAGCTTTGCGCCTTTCCTGGGACTCACTTGGTAGCCCAGGCTGGCCTCGAACTCACAGAGATCCGCCTGGCTCTGTCTCCCGAGTGCTGGGATTAAAGGCGTGCGCCACCACCGCCCAGCTGGACCTCACATTTTTTTTTTTTTTTTTTTTTTTTCAATGTTACTTTTTTTTTTATTAATTTATTTTGCAATACAATTCAGTTCTACATATCAGCCACGGATTCCCTTGTTCTCCCCCCTCCCGTCCCCCTCACCTTCCCCCCAACCCCCCCCCCATTCCCATCTCCTCCAGGGCAAAGCCTTCCCCACAGACTGAGGTCAACCTGGTAGACTCAGTCCAGGTAGGTCTAGTCCCCTCCTCCCAGGCCGAGCCAAACAATCCTGCATAGGCCCCAGGTTTCAAACAGCCAACTCATGCAATGAGCACAAGATCTGGTCCCACTGCCTGGGTGCCTCCCAAACAGATCAAGCCAATCAACTGTCTCATCCGTTCAGAGGGCCTGATCCAGTGGGGACCCCTCAGCCATTGGTTCATAGTTCATGTGTTTCCATTCATTTGGCTATTTGTCCCTGTGCTTTATCCAACCTTGGTCTCAACAATTCTCGCTCATATAAACCCTCCTCATTCTCGCTAATTGGACTCCCAGAGATCCACCCAGGGCCTAGTCATGGATCTCTGCATCCAGATTCCTCAGTAGTTGGATGAGGTTTCTAGCACAACAATTAGGGTGTTTGGCCATCCCATCACCAGAGTAGGTCAGTTCGGGCTGTCTCTCGACCACTGCCAGCAGTCTGTTGTGGGGGTATCTTTGTGGATTTCTGTGGGCCTCTCTAGCACTTTGCTTCTTCCTATTCTCATGTGGTCTTTATTTACCATGGTCTCCTATTCCTTATTCTCCCTCTCTGTTGTTGATCCAGCTGGGATCTCCCGCTCCCCCAAGCTCTCTTTCCCTCAACCCTCGCCTTTCATTAACCCCACTCATGTCCAGGCTGTTCATGTAGATCTTATTCCATTTCTCTGTCATTGGGTGATCCCTGTGTCTTTCTTGGGGTCCTGTTTTCCAGGTAGCCTCCCTGGTGATGTGAGTAGCAGACAAGTCATCCTTGTTTCATGTCTAGTATCCTGCTATGAGTGAGTACATACCATGTTTGTCTTTCTGAGTCTGGGTTACCTCACTCAGGATGATTTTTTCTAGATCCATCCATTTGTCTGCAAACCTCATGATGCCATTGTTTTTCTCTGCTGAGTAGTATTCCATTGTGTATATGTACCACATTTTGTTTATCCATTCTTCAGTTGAAGGGCATCTGGGTTGTTTCCATGTTCTGGCTATTACAAACAATGCTGATATGAACATAACTGAACAAGTGCTCTTATGGTGTGGTTGAGCATTTCTTGGGTATATGCCCAAGAGTGGTATAGCTGGATCTTGGGGGAGATGGATTCCCAATTTTCTAAGAAAGCGCCATATTGATTTCCAAAGTGGTTGTACAAGCTTGCATTCCCACCAGCAGTGGAGGAGAGTTCCCCTAGCTCCACATCCTCTCCAGCATAAGGTGTCTTCAGTGTTTTTGATCTTAGCCATTCTGACAGGCGTAAGGTGGTATCTCAGAGTTGTTTTGATTTGCATTTCCCTGATGATTAGGGATGTTGAGCAGTTCCTTAAATGTCTTTCGGCCATTTGAGTTTCCTCTGTTGAGAATTCTCTGTTTAGTTCTATAGCCCATTTCTTAATTGGACTGTTGGGCATTTTGATGTCTAATTTCTTGAATTCCTTATATATTCTGGATATCAGTCCTCTGTCAGATGTGGTGTTGGTGAAGATCTTTTCCCATTCTGTAGGCTGTCGCTTTGCCTTGGTGACCGTATCCTTTGCTCTACAAAAGCTTCTCAGTTTCAAGAGGTCCCATTGATTGATTGTTTGT
This sequence comes from Peromyscus californicus insignis, assembly GCF_007827085.1. NCBI lineage: Eukaryota > Metazoa > Chordata > Mammalia > Rodentia > Cricetidae > Peromyscus > Peromyscus californicus. Next base: position 16,068,400 of record NW_026294584.1, read on the forward strand.
CTCAGAGTCTGTGCTACTGGTGTTCTATTTAGGAAGCAGTCTCCTATACCAATGCGTTCAAGACTACTTCCTACTTTCTCTTCTAGCAGGTTCAGAGTAGCTGGATTTATGTTGAGGTCCTTGATCCACTTGGACTTAAGTTTTGTGCACGGTGATAGATATGGATCTATTTGCAGCCTTCTACATGTTGATATCCAGTTTTGCCAGCACCATTTGTTGAAGATGCTTTCTTTTTTCCATTGTGCACTTTTGGCTTCTTTGTCAAAAATTATATGTTCATAGGTGTGCGGATTAATGTCAGGGTCTTCAATTCGATTCCATTGGTCCACATGTCGGTTTTTATGCCAGTACCAAGCTGTTTTTATTACTGTAGCTCTATAGTAGAGCTTGAAGTCAGGGATCGTGATGCCTCCAGAAGTTGTGTTATTGTACAGGATTCCTTTGGCTATCCTGGGTTTTTTGTTTTTCCATATGAAGTTGAGTATTATTTTTTCCAGGTCTGTGAAGAATTGTGTTGGTATTTTGATGGGGATTGCATTGAATCTGTAGATTGCTTTTGGTAAGATTGCCATTTTTACTATGTTAGTCCTGCCTATCCATGAGCATGGGAGATCTTTCCATTTTCTGACATCTTCTTCAATTTCTTTTTTCAGGGACTTAAAGTTCTTGTCATATAGGTCCTTCACTTGCTTGGTTAGTGTTACCCCAAGGTATTTTATGTCATTTGTGGCTATAGTAAAGGGTGATGTATCTCTGATTTCCTTCTCCGCTTCTTTGTCCATTGTATATAGGAGGGCTACTGATTTTTTTGAGTTGATCTTGTATCCTGCTATGTTGCTGAAGGTGTTTATAAGCTGTATCAGTTCCTTGGTGGAATCTTTGGGGTCGCTCAAGTATACTATCATGTCATCTGCAAATAGGGAAAGCTTGACTTCTTCCTTTCCAATTTGTATCCCCTTAATCTCCTTATGTTGTCTTATTGCTCTGGCTAGAACTTCAAGTACTATATTGAATAAGTATGGGGAGAGTGGACAGCCTTGCCTCGTTCCTGATTTTAGTGGGATTGCTTTGAGTTTCTCTCCATTTAATTTGATGTTGGCTGTTGGCTTGCTGTAAATTGCCTTTATTATGTTTAGGTATGTTCCCTGTATTCCTGATCGCTCCAATACCTTTATCATGAAGGGGTGTTGGATTTTGTCAAATGCCTTTTCTGCATCCAGTGAGATGATCATATGGTTTTTTTCTTTGAGTTTGTTTATATGGTGTATTACATTGACGGACTTTCGTATGTTGAACCACCCTTGCATCCCTGGAATGAATCCTACTTGATCATGGTGGATAATTGTTTTGATGTGTTCTTGGAGTCTGTTTGCCAGTATTTTATTGAGTATTTTTGCATCAATGTTCATGAGGGAGATCGGTCTGTAGTTCTCTTTCTTTGTTGTATCCTTGTTTGGTTTAGGAATTAGGGTAATTGTAGCCTCATAGAAGGAGTTTGGTAATGTTCCTTCTGTTTCTATTGTGTGGAACAATTTAGAGAGTATTGGTATTAACTCTTCTTTGAAGATCTGGTAGAATTCTGCGCTGAAACCATCTGGTCCTGGGCTTTTTTTGGTTGGGAGACTTTTAATGACTGTTTCTATTTCATTAGGGGTTATTGGACTATTTAAATAGTTTATTTGGTCTTGATTTAACTTAGGTATGTGGTACCTATCCAGAAAGTTATCCATTTCTTTTAGGTTTTCCAGTTTTGTCGAATAGAGGTTTTTGAAGTATGACCTGATGATTCTCTGGATTTCCTCAATGTCTGTTGTTATGTCCCCCTTTTCATTTCTGATTTTGTTGATTTGGATGCTCTCTCTCTGTCTTTTGGTTAGTTTGGATAAGGGCTTGTCTATCTTGTTGATTTTCTCAAAGAACCAACTCTTTGTTTCATTAATTTTTTGTATTGTTCTCTTTGTTTCTATTTTATTGATTTCAGCTCTCACTTTGATAATTTCCTGGCGTCTATTTTTCCTGGGAGACTGTGCTTCTTCTTGTTCTAGAGCTTTCAGGTATTCTGTTAAGTCTCTAGTGTGAGATTTCTCCAACTTATTTATGTGGGCATTTAGTGCTATGAATTTCCCTCTTAGTACTGCTTTCATAGTGTCCCATAAATTTGGATATGTGGTGTCTTCATTTTCATTGATCTCTAGGAAGTCTTTAATTTCTTTCTTTATTTCTTCCTTAACCCATTGGTGATTCAGTTGGGTATTATTCAGTTTCCATGAGATTGCAGGTTTTCTGTAGTTTTTGTTGTTGTTGAAATCCAACTTTAGACCATGGTGGTCTGATAGAACACAGGAGGTTATTCCAATTGTTTTGTATCTGTTTAGATTTGTTTTGTGGCCAATTATGTGGTCAATTTTAGAGAAGGTTCCATGGGGTGCTGAGAAGAAGGTATATTCTTTTTTGTTAGGATGGAATGTTCTGTAGATATCGATTAAGTCCATTTGAGTCATGACATCAGTTAAGTCCTTTATTTCTCTGTTAAGTTTCAATTTGGGAGATCTGTCCAGTGGTGAAAGTGGGGTGTTGAGGTCTCCCACTATTAATGTGTGGGGTTTTATATGTGATTTAAGCTTTAGTAATGTTTCTTTTACATATGTGGGTGCCCTTGTGTTTGGGGCATAAATATTCAGAATTGAGACTTCATCTTGGTGGATCTTTCCTGTGATGAGTATGTAATGCCCTTCTTGATCTCTTTTGATTGATTTTAGTTTGAAGTCTATTTTGCTGGATATCAGGATGGCTACACCCGCTTGTTTCTTAAGACCGTTTGATTGGAAAGTCTTTTCCCAGCCTTTTATTTTTAGGTAGTGTCTATCTTTGAATTTGAGATGTGTTTCTTGTATGCAGCAGAAAGATGGGTCCTGCTTTCGTATCCATTCTGTAAGCCTATGTCTTTTTATAGGTGAATTAAGTCCATTGATATTGAGGGAAATTAATGACCAGTGATTGTTCATTCCTGTTATTTTTTGGTGGTGATGTGTGGGTACTTCTATACGTTGGGGTTTACTGCTGTGGCTTTATCTGTTGCCTGTGTTTTCGAGGGTGTATCTGACTTCCTTAGATTGGAATTTTCCTTCTAGTGCTTTCTGTAGGGCTGGGTTTGTGGATAAGTATTGTTTAAATCTGGCTTTGTCATGGAATGTCTTGTTCACTCCATCTATGGTGATTGAAAGTTTTGCTGGGTATATTAGTCTAGGTTGACATCCATGGTCTCTTAGTGTCTGCATTACATCTGTCCAGGTTCTTCTGGCTTTCAAAGTCTCCATTGAGAAATCGGGTGTTATTCTGATGGGTTTGCCTTTATATGTCACTTGGCCTTTTTCCTTTGCTGCTCTTAATATTCTTTCTTTATTCTGTACGTTTAGTTGTTTAACTATTATGTGGCGAGGGGACTTTTTTTGGGGGTCTAGTCTGTTTGGTGTTCTATAAGCTTCTTGTATCTTCATAGGCATTTCCTTCTTTAAGTTGGGAAAGTTTTCTTCTATGATCTTGTTGAATATATTTTCTGTGCCCTTGTGTTGGTATTCTTCTCCTTCTTCGACCCCTATTATTCTTAGGTTTGGTCTTTTCATGGTGTCCCAAATTTCTTGGACATTTTGGTTCATGACTTTGGTGGCTTTAGTGTTTTCTTTGACTGATGAATGTATTTCTTCTACTGTATCTTCAACGCTAGAGATCCTCTCTTCCATCTCTTGCATTCTGTTGATTATACTTGCATCTGAAGTTCCCAATCGTTTTCTCAGATTTTCTATTTCCAGCATTCCCTCTGTTTGTGTCTTCTTCATTTTTTCTATTTCCCTTTTCAGGTCTTGGACTGTTTCCTTCATTTGTTTCATTGATTTTTCTTGATTTTCTCTCAGTATTTTATTGTTTTCTTCCAGGACTTTATTGATTTCTTCTAATTTGTTTGCCCTTTCCTCTAGTTGTTTACAGCGTTCTTCACATTTTTTTGTCTTTTCCTCTACGCAAGCCTCTAGCTTCTTCATGATGTCATTCATAAGGCTGTTTTCTTCTGCTTCTTCCAATTTCTGATGTTCAGGTCTAGGTGTTGGAGGAGGGCTAGGGCCTGGTGATGCTGTATTGCTATTCATTTTGTTGTATATGTTTCTGCCTTGACGTCTGCCCATCTCCTTGTGGTTCGTTCTTGGCCTTATCCGCACACTTGGTTCAGACAGACCAGTGTTCCAAAAGGGAAGTCAGTGTTCCAAAAGGGAAGTCCGGAGCAAGATGGGAGCTGGGGGTCGGCCTCTAAGTCTCAGGAAGAGGCTTGGGGCTCAGGCGGATGGGCGTGGGGGCAGGGCGTGGAGACTGCAGGGTCTGCCAGGGGTCTTGGAGAAGGGGATCCTTCCCGGTGGGGCTAGCAGGGAACCTGCCCGGTGGCCAGAACCTGGGGCCGAGTTGGGCAGGTCTTCCCTGGAGTGGCTGGTGCCTAGGGATGGGGTCTGGGGCAAGGAAGGGTACTCACCAGTATTCCAAAAGGGAAGTCCGGAGCAAGATGGGATCTGGGGGCCGGCCTCTGAGTCTCAGGAAGAGGCTTGGGGCTCAGGCGGATGGGCGTGGGGGCAGGGCGTGGAGACTGCAGGGTCTGCCAGGGGTCTTGGAGAAGGGGATCCTTCCCGGTGGGGCTAGCAGGGAACCTGCCTGGTGGCCAGAACCTGGGGCCAAGTTGGGCAGGTCTTCCCTGGAGTGGCTGGTGCCCAGGGATGGGGTCTGGGGCAAGGAAGGGTACTCACCAGTATTCCAAAAGGGAAGTCCGGAGCAAGATGGGATCTGGGGGCCGGCCTCTGAGTCTCAGGAAGAGGCTTGGGGCTCAGGCGGATGGGCGTGGGGGCAGGGCGTGGAGACTGCAGAGTCTGCCAGGGGTCTTGGAGAAGGGGATCCTTCCCGGTGGCGCTAGCAGGGAACCTGCCCGGTGGCCAGAACCTGGGGCCAAGTTGGGCAGGTCTTCCCTGGAGTGGCTGGTGCCCAGGGATGGGGTCTGGGGCAAGGAAGGGTACTCACCAGTATTCCAAAAGGGAAGTCCGGAGCAAGATGGGAGCTGGGGACCGGCCTCTGAGTCTCAGGAAGAGGCTTGGGGCTCAGGCGGATGGGCGTGGGGGCAGGGCGTGGAGACTGCAGGGTCTGCCAGGGGTCTTGGAGAAGGGGATCCTTCCTGGTGCGGCTAGCAGGGAACCTGCCTGGTGGCCAGAACCTGGGGCCAAGTTGGGCAGGTCTTCCCTGGAGTGGCTGGTGCCTAGGGATGGGGTCTGGGGCAAGGAAGGGTACTCACCAGTCGGACCTCACATTTTAATGCGTGTTGTCACAGAAACTTGAATCCTGTCCAAAATAATTTGCCAAACTATCAGGCTTTCTAAAAATCCAGATAAGTGGTTAATAGTTATTGTTCCATGGCTTTCCCTTATAAGTTATAAATATAAATAACAAAAATTTTAATCTGATACTGAATTTAGTGAAGATTTACAGGATTTTACATATAACGTAGTTAGACCTATGAAGTAGTTTTGGAAAATACTTTGATTGGTATGCAGCCCATCTTTTCCTACTATTATCTCAGTCAATATGTCAATCATATATCCTCCTTTACTAGCTCTTAAAACAACACACCTGTTAAATTATTTAGTCCTATCTCTGATATTAGTGCTTCATAGCTCAGCACCCTTTATGTGTAGAGATGCTCATCTATACTAATACTCTGAGTTACAGGGGAGTGAAAGTCAGTTTAAAACATGTTAAGGAAAGAAGGAGATTCATTAGAATGGTAATTATGGCAAAATAGAAAGAAGAACTGATATACTGTGTTAGAGCCCCAGGAGGCCAGAATGCTGAGGTCCTAGGGCTAGAACCCATATTCCGTGTCACTGGCTCTGTCACGTTCTGCGTCTGCTCTCACTACTTGATAGAGTCAGGATCTCTGTCCAGCTCCTTGAAGCAGTTTGAGATACTGCCAGTGGACATTTCTAAGTAGATGCTTTCTCTGCTTCACCATCAAAGCAGAGGGATGCAGTGCAGTTGAGCATTTGCTGGAAGGGCTCAGGGAAGAAGGACTGGTCCAAGTTAGATTCCTTGTCTGGTCCTGGATGGGATGCATTCTTTCCTCGACTGCAGTGAATGGTGCCGAGTGGAGTCATTACCACGGAAGATGGAGTAGCTGTGTGAGCTACTCTAAGAAATCGACTTCTCTTTAGAAATGGGCATCTCTTCTATCTTAATAATCACTCAAGAACATTATACAGGAATGCCAAGAAGCATTCAGCCAGGGTTTGAGTTTGGCTGTTGTTGTATTACTACATTGCTATCCTTTCTCAACTTTCTCCTTTGTTTCAGTTCTTAGGGATAGAAAGTGGGTCAGTAGAGGTAAATCATTTAGTGACTAATTTTTATTTTAAAACTTTAAATGTAAACAAAGCCACATTTATTTATTTATTGTGTGTATGTTGGTGTGTGTGGGGGAGGGCACATATGTGCCATGGCACTGTGGAGGCCAAAGGGACAACTTTCTGGAGTTGGTTCTCTCTTCCGTCTGTTTTGAGGTGGGGTCTCTCATTTCTGATGCTGCACTGTATGCTGAGAGCCATCTGGTCTACAGACTTCTGGGGTTTCTCCTGTCTCTGATGTGTGCTAGCACATCCAGCTTTTTCATGTTGGTTCCAGAAGTGGAACTCAGGCGGGATAGGCTTGGTAGCAAGTGCCTTCACTCACAAAGCTATTTCTCCACACCCTTCCCTCATTTTAATACCTTAAATGGGAGATCAGTGACAGTTTTCTGGATTTAAAACTATCAAATGTAATTAAAAGTTACTTGTCTCTGTCTGTTTGGTATACTTCTGAGATGATTTTCTCCCTTTTGAGATTTTCCTAAATTTTGTTCTGTTTTAGAAACCTGGGATAATGTATCTAAAAGCAACAAAGTTAACTCATAACCCTGAGCTAGAATTTTACTTTGTCTTTTTTCACATTGCAAAAACTTAAGCAAGCTTAATAACAAACCAATGAGCAACAACAAAAAAACAAAATGAGCAGTGGCTCCTTAGGGAGCTGTGTGACAGTCATGGATTCATAGAATCCATTCTCACTTCAGCCCCACCCACAAAAGGAATCATTAGTCTCTTCTCAATGTGATTGGCTTTCCTTTTGCTCCGATCTCAGGAATTTGTACGTGACTTTGAAGTTTATAATTTAATTTTCATTTCTTGCACCCTTTTAGTTCTGAACATTTTGAACTCTAATATGGCTCTTTTGTGAAGATTGTTACAACAAAGTCACTTTTGCATCCAAGTTTTTACTATTGTATATACTTGGTGTATGGCATCACATCAGGACTCTGTGTGTTTCTGCTGCATCATAAATAGGGCAAAATGCACACAAAGCTCTTACATCACTCAAATAGATTTTAAGCGTATAAGTGCACATGCATGTGGATGTAGAAGCCATGTAAATAACAGGTATACAGAAAACTAACGTATTTCAAAAGCAAATACAAATTGGATATGATAAAGATTTAGCAAAGGGGAACAAAAACCGAGATGCAAGCACGTTGTTACCAGGGTAATTGAGGAGGTAATGGGTGAGGGTGGAAAAGGAGTGGACTAAAATCCAGGGAGAAGCATAACTGTCCTGGAGGGGATTGCAGAAAGCCAGGTGAAAATGAGAAAGGCCTGCTGTATTACTGCAGTCTGCACTGACTTGCTTTGTATTAACCAGCACTCCCCCCTTCTTGCTAGCCATAACCAACCAGAGTTCCTCTGCAACAGTTCTGTCTTCAGACTTTCAGTTCCCAGCTTAGATCAAGTTCATGGCTGAATACTTTCTCATGTGGACATGTTTTCTTCAACACAGATTAGTCTTTAGCCAAGAAGCAATGATGAAATCATCACATACAAACCCTATCTACACTGTAGGGAATGCAGATCTGCCTGTATTATGTCTAGGGGTTCCCTAGAAAGATATGAAGTCAACTTTTCAAAACAGTGTTTGTACTACATGCTCATTACAGCTCAACTTATAAAAGCTGAATTATGGAATCTACTTATGTGTAGATGTGTAGATGATAGATGAATGGATAAAGAAAGCATGATGTCAGAGCTTTTCTCCAGTGACTGATGGAAGCAGATGCAGTGATCCACAGCCAAACACCAGGCAGAGCTCCAGGAGTTCAGTCAAAGAGAGAGAAGAAGGATTCTGTGAGCAAGCACAGCAAGATCATGATGAGGAAACCTGCAGAGACGACCAAACCAAACTAGTGGGAACTCACGAAAGTTGGATCAATGGTTGTGGAGCCTGTATGAGATTGGTCTAGGCCCTCTGCATGGCGAGACAGTTGTGTAGCTTGATCTGTTTGGGGGGCCCCCTGGTGGTGGGATCAGACTTCATCCCTGGTGCATGAGCGGGCTTTTTGGAGCCCACTACCTATGATGGGACACCTCTGCAGTCTTGACACAGGGGGAAGGGCTTGGACTAGCCTCTACTGGATGTCCCTCCCCATGGGAGGCCTTGCCTCTTTGTGGGGAGGAGTGGGGGTTGGCTTAGGAGAGGGATGCTGGGGAGGTGGGAGGAGGGAAGAGGGGGATCTTTGATTGGCGTATAAAATGAATGGAAAATTTTTCTTAATAAAAAAATAAAAAAACGAAAGAAAGCGTGATGTACGTACACATTGGAATGGTATTTAGTCTTCATAAAGGAGGGAATTCTGTAATTTACAGCAATGATGGAGAACAGTATGTATAAGTTAAGTAAGCCAGGCATAGAAAGGAGAACACACACTATCATGCATGTGTGGAATCTAAAACAATTGAGCTAACAGAAGCAGAAAGTATAGTAGTGCTCAAAGAGGCTGAGGCATAGGGGCAATTATCAGTGGTGCTCATACAGTCTCAGGTAGGAAGTATAAGGCTTTCTTCTCTCTCTCTCTCTCTCTCTCTCTCTCTCTCTCTCTCTCTCTCTCATATCTTATTTTTAATCTTTTGCAAAGCCTAGTGAATATACTAAACTAATGTATAGTATACATTTTAAAATTGCTAATTCAGTAAATTTCATATGTTCTCACCACAAAAATTCTTATTTGAAGTGATAGATGTGTTACTTAGCTTGATTGAATGCTTTTACAAGTTGTTCATAAACCCTAACATCACTTTGTACTATATACCTACATGCTACATAAATCATCAGTTAAAAAGTTACATAGTTGATAAATTAAAAAAAAAGAAAAAAAAGAAGATAGGGACACTGTGAGTGTGTTTGTTAGAATTGCTGTGTTTTCTTTCCTGCTTGGAGTGCATAAATTCTGAGAGTGCCCTCCATCTTCCTTCCCTACCGTTTCCCTTCTGTAAGTTGAAATTTAACAGACTGATAAAGTTTTTCAAAAACAAATTTTCCATGTCATGATAGAATGAGGGGTGTTCATTGATAAAACTAGCCACACTTGTTTCCCCTCTAGAGTCCAGAGAATACTCAAAGATGAGAGAGTGAACAATTCTGATGTTCCCATGAAATGGTACCAGTGACATGCAATTGTTGGAGAGCATCTATGGAATGGCTTTTAAACAGTTATAGCTCCTTTGGAGTTGCAGGGTTTTGAGGAAGTTGTTTTTTTTTTTTTTTAATTCAAATATAGGAATTGTAGACACTGAATATCATTGACATAGAAGAATTGTGTTGTAAAATTTCCAGGTTTACTAAAAGGTTATGTTTATGTTTGGTAATATAACACCAACATTTACAAATCAGTCAATATAATGAGTATTTCATTGTAAATGCTTAATCATAATAATTGCTAGGGTTATATGGAATTGTAATCAGTTTTAACCCCATCTTCTATCACTTTTCAAAATAACACTAAAGTTTCTCTCATAGGTTTAATGAAATTAATTTGTAAAATGGGCAGAGTTATAATGCATTACGTAACCTTTTCTGGTACCCTCACCTAATCTTTAAACAGTTTTCTTAGTTGATGTTTTCTTTTCCTTTATTTTTTTAATGCATTCTTGCATTCCTATCTTCCATTACTTTGCTTCTTTCTTGTTTCATCCTCATGTTTCATCCTCTTCTGTGTCTGGGCTACCTCCAAGTCATGTGACATGCAACCAGGATATCAGGTTAGACAAGAACCACCACAGAGCTGGTAGGATAAAGACTATACACTGTCATCTCTGTTCCCAGCTCTGTCTTGAAGAGTCACACTTATCCTCTAGCCATGATATTTTCCCAATGCAAATGTGGCTGCCCTGAGACAGGGAGTGGGGATGTTAGAAGCAGCCTGCAGGAAAGTCTGGTGGACCAGAAAGAAGGAGTTTTGAGTGAAGCAGGGAAGCGCTTAGACATCAGATTATTGAGAGTGGGATTCACCTGTCCCTACATGCACACTGTAAAGCTGAATGCACTTCACTAATGTTCAACTGCATCCCATCACCAGCTGAAGTAATAGGAAGATTGTGCTTATAATCTAGTTTTTAAAATGAAGGAGCACAAGATACATTTCAGAATTGGAAAAAGCAATCTGATGTAAGGGTAAGTATTTCAGGGGATTAACTTTGGTTTCCTTGTGGAAATGAATTTACATAGATGCCAGATTCTAGCCATTTTAAAAAATGTCAGTCTCATTTCCCATTTTCCCTCAAATCCAATGAGATGTCTGTTTGCAAGACTTACTGCCTTTTTTCTTTGAATCTCGAACTACTTTTTAGCCTCTACTGTGCTCTAGTGATGTTTCATGTTGTTCACTTTTCTACGGGCTCACAGAACATCAAAATGTTGTTGTTTTCATTCCTTTGCGTGGCCTGCCACCCTGCTCTCAAATAAATCAGACACAGAGGCTTATTCTTAATTATAAATGCCTGGCCGTAGCTTGGCTTGTTTCTTGCCAGCTTTTCTTAACTTTAAGTTATCCCATCTCCCTTTGCCTCTGTGCTCTTTCCTTTTCTTATGTCTGTATATCCTACTTTCACTCTTACTCCGTGGCTGGCTGGGTGGCTGGGTGGCTGGGTGGCTGGGTGGCTGGCCCCTAACATTTTTTCTCTCCTTGTTCTCTTGTTCTTTCTTCCTTTCCTTCCAGATTTCTCCTTCTATTTATTCTCTCTGCCAGCTAGCCCTGCCTATCCTTTCTCCTGCCTCGCTATTGGCCATTCAGTTTTTTATTAGACCATCAGGTGTTTTAGACAGGCAGAGTAACACAGCTTTACAGGGTTAAACAAATGCAACATAAAGGAATGCAACACATCTTTGCATCATTAAATAAATGTTTCACAGCACAAACAAATGTAACACATCTGAAATTAATACTCTACAACAGTTTCAGATACATGTCACTGTTCCTCATAAAGACGTTCTTCATTGCATGAAAACAGTGATTAATTTCCTGATGTCTGGCCCCCACCACTGTCTTTACTGCTGTTTTGTGACCAGCTATACAGTTGTATTTGTTGACACCGTGTTTTTCTTTTCACATGTTCTCCAAGCTCCCTGTTCATTTCTACTCTACCCCGACACACAGACTTTGTTTGAACTCCTGTCACCAGCCCCTATTTATGGAGGTGGTGGGGAGACCCAGGACTAATGCAGAGAAGCCCCTGCTCCTGAGGGGTTTATAGTGAGGTTGGGTGTGAAAATAAACAAATAAATGAAAGAAATTAGTTTATAGAACCAGTGAAGTGTGGTGAGGAGGGAAGGGCCAGACTATGCTTAGGAGGTTGCTGAGGTCCAGTTGTGTAGAGCCAGGGCCAGCTGAATGACCCGGGGATTGGCTGGGCAAGACCATGGGAGACGGAGAGAAGAGCAAAGATCAATATGGCTGCAGCAGGTGTAAGCACTGAGGAAGTGGAAAATGGCCCACCTGACTGAACAGAACTCAGCAGGCTCTGCAAGTACCCCTCAGTTCTGCACAGTCAGTGGGGACCAGCCCTGCCTGGAGCCCTTGCTCTCCCGGCCCACTCAGTGGCTGCCTGCCTACCTGCCTGCTTGAGGTGGACTGATATTGGGTACAAGCATTTTATCTGTGACTGAATATTTCTTTATTTCTCCTTCTTTGTTCTGCTTTCTCCCTCTCTCCCTCCTCACTGAGAAAATACCCTCAAGAAGGTGGGTGGAGTAGTGTCTTGGTTTAGCCCGGATTAGGAAACTCTGACTCGAGGTGTATGAAAGGCAGCACTGTTGAGCATGTACATGTGCATAAGCCGGGACACAGCTTCCTCCCCTCCAGCTGCCTCCCCTCTCTGTCTGTCTGTCTGTTGTTGTTTATGACCCCACTTTCTCCCTGTCATACTGGAAGTCCAGAACTGCCCTAGGGTTTCATCTTTTTATGAGGCCCCCTGTTCACTCACTCAACAGGTAAATAACACACTTCTTTATCTCCCTGTCCCTAATTCCACTGCTTTCTTCAAGTCTTGTCTAAACATTTGTCCTTGCTTCCTGAACATCTTTCCCCTTTCCTCCTGTCCAGGTCCGTTTTCTATAGCATGTCCATGCTGAAAAATGAAAAACCCCATTCTGCCCACTTTCTGCTTTATAGTCCCATAGGACTTCCCTTTCAGATTCCATGGCAACTTCATGTGGGGTAAAATGGCTAACTCTTGGTATGCTTTACAAGACCCTTTATGCTCTGGCATTGAACCTTCTAGCCTTCACCCTGCACAGTTACTACCGCTCTGCTTGGCTATCTCCTCAACCAGCTTCCAACTGAGGCTTCACGCTGCCCCTCACATGCCCTCCCCATCCTGGGCCTCAGATTTATGTTGCTTCCTCTGTGGAGTCTCTTCTGAGCTACTGAAGGGAGGTTATTTGTACCTCAACATGTGCTCAAAAACTTGCTTCTTCGGGGATGCTTGTGTCTAGCACTCAGGAGACTGGGGTATGAGGATTAAATGTTTGAGGACAGCCTCATCGTCATAGACCACTGAAGGCCATCCTGGGTCACATAGTGGGACCCTGTCTTAAAACAACACCACTATACTTGTTTAATTGCATTATAATAACTTGTTTTTATTTCTTTAGCTTTGTCTTATGATAGGTTTTATTAAGTGTTTGAAATCATTATCTAAAGTTTGTTTTTGAGTTTGATCTAATCTGATCTACTTGCAAATTTAATTTTTCACAAACGTACACATTTGATATTTATAGATAATCTCATATCTTGCATGCCTGTGTTTAAATGTCTGTTTATAGTGTTAGCGTGTACTCAGGTCCTTGTGCATAGTAGGCGCTTTATTTCCAATCACTCATTTGGTTCTTTGGATGTAGAGAACAATGCAATATAAATACATACTTGTGGAATAAATAACTGGAAGAGTAAAGGAGAGGGTTTTTTTTTTTATTAACCCTTTGGTTTTTATGCAGAATACCTTTGTAAACAAGAATATATTTCCCACACAGTTTCAGGAAAAATAAACCATAGGGATATTATGGTGAAGTGACCAAGCTGACTTGAAACATGGATTATTTCAGGGAGCATTGAATGATGGGAAGGGAGTTTGCCTAAGATAATTTTAGACCCCAAATATGGAGTTGGGTAATTGATTAGTTATTTTAAGAATTTAATCAGTGTTTTTTAGATGCCTAGCTTTGTGTTATAGGGGAAAGAAAAAAGCCAGTGATTGGCATGGTTTGTACTGGAGGGCTTTAAAATAGGGACAATACCAATAATAAAAGAGTCCTTTATGAGACAGCATATAATTCAATCCTGACTGATTCAAATATGAAGCGATGTTGGCTTTGCCAAAGGGAGCGTTTGTGGGTAGGAGGGGACAACTTGGGCTGGGGAGCCAGCTCTGTCCTCAAATGTGTGCAATGCAAGCATGGGGACCTGAATCCAGTCCCAGAACCCATGTAAAATGCCAGACATGGTAGTCCGTTCTTATAACCCCAGCACTGGGAAGCAAGGTAGATTATTTGTGAGTTCCAGGTTGGTGAGAAACTGTCTCAGAAAATCAGGTGGATGGCTTCTGAAGAGTGACATCTGAACTTGACTTCTGACTTGCAAATACACATACATATGCATGCACTTAAACACGCCCCACCTCCTGAAAGTGTATAACTTATTTCTTAGCTTGATAAAGAAAGGAGTACACAATGTTTTTTTTTATTTTAAAACGTTTGTTTTGGGTAGGATTTTGCAGGGACTTTTCTTTTGTCTTGCAGAAAAAAAAATCAAGGTCATTATGTCTGAGGTGTCTTCAGAGTGATGAGGATGAACTAGCAGAAAGGCGAGGGAGTTCATTTGGGTTCGTTGGGATGGGACGGGCAAATTGTTCTTCCTCAGCCTTATAGACTCCAGCCCAGGCTTTGGGAGTATGACCCACTCACCATTAGCATAGTAGTTACCACCTCTCATAACTAAATTCATCATACAGTTGAACATTTATGAGGTGAGATTACCATGTCACTTTAAAATTTCTTTTGTAAATTATTTGCCAATTCTGTTGTGCCTTACTCTAATTTATGAACCTTAGTGGTTCTGTTTTCAGGCATAGGAAATCCTAAATATGGGGGATAGATCAGCCTCTCTCCTGTAGGGGGCGCTAAGAGAGTAGTAGTTTAGTACTCCTTTGCCACCCAGCACCTTCTGGCATGACTTGGCACAATTGACTTAAAGATTTTGTGCTCTGGTTTGTGTTGGTATTTTATTTTTAAGGGTGTCGTGGGTCCTAAGACCCCAGTAATTCTTCAGGCTCATAACTATGCATTCTATCAGTTTGGTTCAGTAAATGCTACACCTGTGAGATTTTTTTTTTTAACCTCATGTATTTGAGGCATGGTAATTTTAGAGTCCTCATTATGTCTCATTTACATAGGAGAAATGTATGCATATAGACACATTAAACCATTTTCCAAGCATTTGCAACATTAATGATGGTAGCCTAAACTTAGCCATTTATAGGACCTCAGATTATTATTTAATGGGATTGTCACTCAGGACACTTACTGGTTTTCTCTAGTGCTTTTAAAAAACAGAATTGTGCATAATAAGGTGCATCCCTTGATTAAATGTTTTTCTCATGTGCCATCACCATTAGCTGTTTGGCTTCCATTCTCTATGCTTTTGAGCAGCCCTGCATTGCAAATCAATATCTTTCTGGAGAGACAGTGTGCTGTGAATTGCCTGGACAGCGTATGCATGGTTACTTTGGCTGCAATGCTGCTGCAGAGCGCAGTTACTCTGCCTTCCTGGGAACTCCACAGGCAAGTCCATCGTGTTTGGAGGAAAAAAAATAGATTATTTTAGGGGAAAAAAAATGAACTGTTAAAGCTTTTGCTACTGAACATTAGCATGTCCTTTGTGCTCTTCTGATAGCATTTTTTGGTCCTGCTCCTCTGAGATCAGCTTCTCTGAGTGATTTCTGGATTTTCTTCCCCCCTGCTTATGCTTCCCCCTTTCTTGGTTGTAGTACGGCCGTACCATTTCAGCTTGCTAGTGCAGAAAGATGTGAATTCAGTTGCTGTGTGCGGCTGGCCTGGTGCAGACACATTGCTAGAGATATGTTAAAGAGTTCCAGGTGAATCCAGCTTGAGAGAGACAGCAGCAGAACGGTAAGACAGAGCATGCCTGGAATTAGAGCAAGGGCTTTTATTGGGAGCATCTCGGCAAGTCTGAATCCTGACTCACTCATTGACAACTTGAAAAGGATTCATTTTATGCATGTCATTTTACTCACCCCCTTCTATTTAACTGCCCAACCCATCAGAGATTGATAAAGGGTGTTTAAATTCAGGATCTGATGGGGTTACTCAGGGATCTCCGGAGGCTCCTGAGGATATTGCCTGTAGTTTGTAAACACCCGTAGCAGAGATGAGATGAAGAAAATGTTCAGTGACTGCTTCTTTGCCAGAGCTGAGTCTGATTTCTTTGGAAACTAGTCTTTTTTATTGCTTAAAGAGATCTTGCAGATGGTTTGCCTGGTTATGCTCGGCTGAATGCCCTCTGAGTCAAGCAACTGAAGGACGGGAGACCACTTTTCCTCTGGGTAAACTGATGTCTGTGAATTTAGCTGGATTGGATCTGAGTGGAATTGATATGTCTACTGTATTAGAGACTCGGGGCTGCTTCTCTGCCCGTCTCATCCCTCCCCTCCTTGAGCCCTGAACACACCTGGTTTAAGTGTGTGTTGCTGAGTAGAGGTCAGGGAGCTGCCATTTAGCACATTATATCTATAGTGGCTCTGCTTTTCTGCATAGAAGTGATAATTCTCCATTCAGTTCTGCCTCAAGTGCTAGCTCTACTAGTGGGCTGTTAGCGTTGTAGATGCTGATGGAGAACCCCTGCATGCTTGAAAGGCTGGGGTAGTAGACAGGCTACTCCAAAATGAGGCTTGCCTGCTCATGAAGAAGATGAAGAGCAAGGTTGGAATTTGACAAAGAATGAATTTCTATTTGTTTTATTAATTGGGGCATAGTATTAAGTAGTGAGGGGGTTTGAAGTTGAAGGATATATTTTCATATTGTTTACATTGAGACTAATGCATTAGATGAATGTGAATTTGTCTGGGTCCACCTTTTATGTAGGTGCTGAATATTAAGGATGTCGGCATTTGATATTTTGCTTTAAAGTATTTTACTCTGTATGCTTGAACATAGGATTTCTCTTGAAATGTCAATGTTGTAGTCAGTGAATATCTGTTGATCAAACCATCAGTAACTTGCATCTTGGCCAGAAACTAGATTTATATAATTTTGTGATAAAAAAATCTAAGAAAGAATACTTCGTTATTTTATCAGCTTATTGAGAAAAACATTGATGGAATTTAGGACTCGCAATAAGTGATTTATTGGAGGAGGAGCCTCTGTACTAACTAAAATTTAAGTGTAAAACTGGACTTTGATCTCTAGGAAAAAATATTTGGATTTTGTTCAAAGGAGAGTTGGAATTTTCTTATGTTTTGATCACTTATGATTTTCCAAAAGTAAATGGAAACATGAACGGTTATTTTTTTTTTATCTAATTCTATTGAGATGATGCACTGTTTGCTGTTTCTTTTTCTGAGAGTGATATGTTCTAGCTATTTATATTTTTACCTTTGCTTTGTATAAGCTGTGAGGTTTATTTTTTCATCCTATGACAGAAGGAATGGTACATCTGAAAAGAGTAATTTTAAAAAGGGGACTAGTAGAGCAGTAATTCGACATGATTTTACAACCCCACTTCTGTCTTCACCGTGCAAACATTAATTATCTCTAGACTGTGTATAAGACGTTGGGAGACACGCTTGCAGGAAGTAGAGAGGAGATGGAAGAGGCTTCTGGGTAGTAGCATTTCCATTTCCCCCTGCAATCTACATCATTGTGTTCTCTCTCAGAAAGTCACTTTGGAACTTTGCAAAGAGTGTGATGACTGCTGAGGAGCCATTCACCTACAAACATTTGAGCACAGTCTACTCCGTGACTGTGAACGAAACAGGTTAATCTGCTTCCAGTCCTCCTGAAACTTGGAATGTCATTCTAAAATCTGTTTTTAAGGGAAATTCTGTGGGAAATTTTTGTTGGCAATTATGAAAGAGATACTTTCTGTTTCGATTTTTAAAACTGTATTTAAAATGCACATTACACAGAACTCACCAGTTTCACCTTTTTTAGATTTACAGTATGGTGGCATTATTAAGTATATTCAGTATTTTGTAGTAATTACCCCTATCCTGTCCCAGAACTTCCCACCATCCCAAGCAGTTAAATAATAGTTAACATTCTCCCTTCCCTCTACACTTGATAACCTTGATTCTACTTTCTGTGCCTAAGAGTTGGCCTTTGCTAGGTACTGTGTTTCTTGTCAAGGTAAATGACATAGTATTTGCCTTATTTCACTTAGCATGCTTTCACAGTTCACTGATATAGTATCATACATTGGAATTTCATTCTGTGGAGGGTATGCTTTGATTTTAATATGGAAAAGATAGCAGTTTTCCTCCTGAGTATAGGGGTCACTAAATCAAGTTCCCATATGGACACTGTAGTAGATAACTTAGAGCTTCTAAAAATATTAGCCCATGGAGACAGCAAGGAATGGGGACTAGAAACACACCCAGGGAGCCACTGATGCTGAGGTTATTTACGTGCGCCGGTGATTGAGCACAGTACCTGGACTGCTAAGATTTTCTTGTCTATTCTTCGCTGATAAGGGAGTGATGTTCAGCTGGAATATTTATTGTGAAACTGGGTTGTGACTTTTGTCATCATTAACATTAAGATTTCACCTGCTGTGCTTCTCATGCATTGCTCATTCTATTAACAAAACATCACCCAGGTTTCCTATGTACTCTGTGAGCTACCTTCCGCCTCCAATCCTGTTTCTGGTGGACAGTCAACCAGAAACCCCTAGACAACCTCTGCATTAGTCACGAAGAACAGAGGGGGGGTATATGCTTGATACAACAGTAAACAGTTTTCATTAGATAGGCAAGCTTACCTTCATCATTAAAGTTTTTCTTTCTTGCTTCCTTTAAATCCAAGTTAGTTTTCTAATAGTTGATTCTGTTTTAAAAGATCATGTTATGGACCCACCCAGAGCCATCTCTCTGTTTGCCATCAACAGATTTGACAATTTTTGTACTGGATCCCTAGAAATTTTATATCTGCATCTATAACTAACTCACTGCTCAAGGCACCTAAACATATCCAGAGGAGCAATTCACCATAGCAATGTTTATTACCCGAGTCATCCCATCTCTCTAAGTAGCCTTTGTCTAACTCTTCTTGTTTTCTTTGGGGTAGAATCTCATGTTGTCACGCTCACCTTTTCAATATATAGCTGAGGCCTCCTGCCTCTGCTCCCCAAGTGCTGGGATTACAGATGCATGTAACCACACATGGCATCCTGTCCTTAATGATTCTTAATGCATTATTCTCTTCTGTTTTTTTTTTCCCTTTCTGTTATAGCCTGGCTTTTTATATGAGGCAGACTCAGAATTAGATTAATTAAATGAATGTTTACTTGGGTAGTGAGCTGGAAGAGAGGAAGGAAGGGCAGGCCAGAAAACCACATCCCAGTTACTCTGTGTTGCTTTGAATATGCTTTTTCTTTTGTATCAGGAGAGAGGAGGGAAAAAATGGACGGGCAGTATTGCAGGTGAGGCCTGTCCTTTGTTTATGTAGGATGTAGGTTTCCAGGGACATGTGCACAGTGGTCAAGAGCTTCTGCTCTGTAGTTTGGTCCTGCAATCAATCTCCACTCCTATGTTTACTCTCTGCATGGCCTTGGACAGGTTGCTTAGTTCATGTGTGTTTCAGTTTAATTACCTATGAAACTGAGATAATGATGCCCCTCTTGGGACTCTTGTAGAGACTGAGAAATTATGTTAAAGGTAGTTTTCATAGTAACTGTTACAGAAGAGTTACATAATAGCTAGCCATCAACCATTGTCACCTTATCTAGAAACCCTCAGTTTCCATCTCTGTTTTCTAACAACTGCATTTTTAGCAGGTCCCAGATCCTTCTCCAGGTTGCGTCATTAGAGGGCATAGATGAGCATCTCTTAATTTTACAGGATTGAGGAAGATGAACGGAGGTTATGAAGGTTGTTCCATTTTTTCTGCTTATCATCTGCCGGACTTTGGGAGGGTGTGTTCTAAAGATATTCTCTCTGTCCAGTTGACAACTCATTTCAACCAGCAGCCAGTTCCTCACCCAAATGACACCTTGCTGACAACATTGGCAGTGAGGTGCTTCTGGAAGCACTTGGTTTGTTTCAGGCAGCAGACAAACAGCAGGAGATTTACATCCCGCAGCTCTGCTCTGTTCACCTTGGCCAGCTTAGCCAGGAGTCACTGTTGACCCTTCTCTGTTGTGGGAAATGTATACAGAGCAGGTCTTCATGAAGTCAGGGGGCTTTATTATTAAAGGATCACTATCAGATTATTATTGCTGAAATTTTAGCTCTCCACAGTGGATGGACCAATTGTGAAGGCTGCATTGAAAGACACTTCCTTTTTTTTTTTTTTTTTTTTTTTCAAAGACTCATTGTTCCCTGCGTTTCTCTTCAGGAGCTCTGTGTGGTTAGTGACCCACATGTGATTCTCTGAAAATGGTACAAGCTTCAGAAGTCTGTCTTATATTCAGGGATGTCCTATATTTCTCAGAATTCTTTGCTCGGATTTGTATTTTAGATGGATTTTATTGGAAGATAAACATCACACTTTAAACAATGTAACATCACTCTTGGCCGTATTGCTAAGTTATTATCCAAGCACTAATAATGCATTACATTTTTTTTATTAGAAAAGATGTTTGATCCAGGTGAGATGATAGCAATTGTGTTCATTTTCTATATGTTTCAGAATAAGATGGTAGTATGGCATTTTATTCTTCTTCAGGGAAGAATTTTTAAAGCATTTATAATCTTTATTATTACATGTCATTCATATAGTTACCAGGTGAAAAGAATTTAGGTCCATATGGATCAGTCTTATCTCCAGTGGCGTTTTCTTTTCAGTTTCCATTGATTAATGTTATTGTACTTTCTGGATGCTTTATCTTGCATGAGGGACAGAATAGAGCGGTACTTGAGAGGTATACACGTGAAGACAGACCTAGCCTGGCTCAGCACAAACAAGCCAGGGGCGATTCAGTGAAGCTCAGAAGTGAAACAACAGGATTCAAATGGCACCTGGGACTGACCTTTGCACAGCCTTTCTGACAGATGACTGCTTCTGCAGTCTCTTATGATGTCTTTTAAAGAGTGAAATTCAAACAGTAGGCATTCCAGGATGGACACAAAGCCATCCTGGTTATGATATAGCATTGATTTCAATCTCAGCCTGTTTTATTTGCTCTTGGTACTTCTGAAATGGCACACAGTCTTCGTTTTTTAAATTGCTGTGGTTCATGTTAGTCTTCCTGGCCAGGTTACTTCAGTAATGCATAATGGAAGATCTTCTGAAAATATACAGTGACTCCCCCTTCCCTGGCAGGACCAAAGACAGGGCTTAATAAAAAGAAAGGCTGTATATAAACCTGTATATTCTTTAGAGAGGAGAAAAATGTCCTTTTATGCAGGAATAGGGTTTTTTGGTTTTTTTTTTTTTTTTAAAGCTTTAAGGAAACAGTGTCTTGATGAAGAAACTAATTAGCCATGCATTAAGAGCTGGTTTGTATGGCTTAATGTTTCGGTTTCGGTGAGAATGGGCATTCTACTTGTCGAGGTGTGGGGATTTTGTAGGTTGGTAGAGCCTTCACTTTGTGGAACAGCAGAGCAGAGAGACTCCTTGCCATGTGGAGATTCTCATCCTCACACATACTCCTTTTCTGGTCCCTCTGACTGTAGATGTGTGGTCATAGAGAAAATATAGGTATCAGTTCTGTTTCACCTCCCAACACTGGGTACTCATATGGCTATCTGGCGTGAATGCTATTTCCTTAACTCTTTTTTACATGGTGGTATTTTAACCAGACTACAATTGGGGGTATCAAGCAGGAGTCAGAGAATTTGTATATACCTTCTTTGACCATTTGGATTGCTTGATAAAATTTTACAGGGACCAGTGTTTGAAGGGTGTTCCATTCAGTCTTCCACAAAACAGGAATCAGAGCCCATGTACTTTTCCAGTCTAGAGAGGATCATTCCATTCTGCCATGATGCAGGCAGTGGGCTCTCTCCCAGTGGATGGCAGGGCTTATTGTAGGGTAGGTGCACAGTACTTTGTACACATCTATGTCTTGAAAATGTTATTTTCTAGATGTAGGAGTAACTTCTTTCTAAACTTTTCCCCTCCAAAGATGCCAAATAAACCTAGGTAAATAAGCAAAGCATAGTTTTGGATTCAATTCTCTTGAGAAAAGTGTTAATGACATTAAAAATATAGTCAAGATGGTTAATGTTGGAACCTTTACTAGAACATATAAATGTTCATTACTAGAAACATATAAATACATCAACCTAGAGGCATGAAGCATGCTGTAATAATCTGTGTGTTTTATTCATTCTTACCTTCATCTCATTGCTTTTGTTTTCAAATAGAGTACTTACATACACACTGGCTGTATATTGTTAGGAAACTTTATTTCGGTGTTCAAACTATCTAAAATTGCCATCATATTTTGTGGTAAGTTTGAGGAAGTTTTACTCCAAGATGGTGACATGCTTATCACCCCTGTGGTATGAAGAAACTGAAACAAAATTTGTTTCTTAAGGAATTGACTTCTCTCCTGTATTTGACCAAAACAGCAGAATATAACATTACATGGTCTAGGACATTGTGTTTCAAACATCAATCCAGAGGACATCTTGTTAAAATTCAGATTCTAATGTGGTAGTACTGTGGTGGCCTGACATCCTTGTAGGGCTATTCCTTCTGGTCTGTGAGCACCAAGAGAATTATAGAGTATCCTAGATGAAGGGTGAATCCCTAAACAGAATAGCATGATTAAGACCCCATGTAGGCCTCAAGTAATATTAGAGATGTTACTTTTACCCTTGCTATGAGTCATCATTAAACTTTACTTTAAATTTATCATTATAATTCAAAAATGAAGATACTAGAGTTTTGTAAGTAGATGCATATACCTTTATGAGCCTGTAGACAAAACTATATCTCATATAAACCCAGTACTATAATAAGTATTAGAGTAAAGAAAGCTACTTAGAATTATTCTGATTACAGATACTAAAACTTTAGCTGTGGGAAGCATATAAGCATATTCCCATTAGAAATAATAAAACAAATTGTCCAGCTTGTTGATAGGAAACATTGGAGCCCAGAAAGGTTATAACAGAACTACAGTCCCTGAGGCAATATGACATGATTCAACTTTGTCCATCTCCATTCAGCTTTGCTCATTAGTTGGTGAAGGAATTGTCAGATCCAAAGAAACAAGTCAGTAGAGACATACATGTTTTATTACCGTAAAGAAACCAAATGGTAACAAATCCTGGTGAGGATGAAGGAGAAAAGAAGTCATTATCTATGGTTGGTGCATCCATGATTGAAGTCAGTATAGGAATTCCTCAAACTCAAACCAGAACTTCATGTGATCCAGCTATATCATTCCTAGGCATGTACCTCTGGGAATCAAGGTAGGTAGCATTGCACAGAGATACAGGCACATCCATGATTATTGCATTACTGTATGAGAGATGAAGAAGCCTGTTGTGCGGGATCAGTCAATGAGTGGATGAAGACAATGTGGTAAATATATAGAAAGGAGGATTTTTTTAGCTACATAGAAGAAAGAAGTCATGTCATTTGCAGGAAAATGGATACAACTAGAGATCATTACTTTACGCGAAATAAGTCAGAACTACAAGTATCACATTTCTTCCCTTCATATGCAGAACCTAGATTAAGGGAGAAAAGATATGAAAGTAGACTATTTGGAAATAGAAAAGGGGTCAGCAGGAAGGGCGTGGGCAGGATGGGCAATAGAATGTGTGTAAATATGTGTATGAAAATGTGATAATGCAACCCATTATTTTCTATAACTAATATATACAAAAATGTAAAATAACATTTTAAAACACGATCACCTTAATGAACATTGAATTCTGGTGGGTAGAAACAGCTGTTGAAAGCATTTTCATTGACTAGAAAAGACCTCAACTCGGAGGGTGTGTTCTTTTAATGCAGTTTCTGAGGATGATTTTTAAGACAGCCTAATTTTAGTTAAAGGGAAAGACTTATCATTGAGTGATTATTAACATAGCATGTATTTCCTCTCCATAGTTTTATCTTTTTGGACACTGAAGAAACAGAAAACATGGTTTATATAATCAAGGTATTTAAGTTTGGGCCTGAAATATAATTAGTACATGGGAAAGATAACAACAACCAAACAAAACAAAGACAGACTTCCTGCTGCTCAGACAAATATATGAAAGCAGGCTAATTGTAGCTTATATGAGTGTATGGCAGCAGCAGTTATTTAGGATAGATTTTGAGATAGTCTAAAAGTGATATAGTTCATAGTAAGGGCATTTGTGGTTGCAGCAATGACATTGATCAGGGGCAGAGCTACTGTTCAACAGAGCCAAGGCTGCCAAATATCCTACAGTGTGAATTGCTGCACCATACTTTACATGATTGATTCCTTAGCCAGAAATGCTCATGCTGCTATCGCTGAGAAATGATTCTATGATCTCAGAGTTAATGAACATATGAGACCTGGAATACCAAGGTAAATGTTTATGGTGTGTACCACCTTCATCCTTTCTGAATCCTAAATTGCTGAGGTGGAATTGCTTATAAAATGAAACACAAAGAAGTAACTTTATTTGCCTGGCACTTGATCTACTTAAAATTATTCACCGGTTATAACCCGGGGCCCATATTTTCATACTAGAGGCAGGAAAGGTCAAAGGAACTGCTAAGGACAACGGCTGTGCTGTTTAGCAAATCAGAAGACAGACCTAGAGTGTTTAACAGGCTTATTGTAAGTTGTTCTGAGTTATGTATGTTAGCTAATGCTGTTATGAAGAGCTTTATTTTGGTAAAACAAAATGGTGAGTAATATAATGTTCATACATATGTCACCATAACTACATGCAGTTAACACATCCTATATCTTTGTTCCATGTGTTCACAGAACCATCTTTTTCTGCAAAGCTGCACAGACACATGGACATGCAAACACTCACTAATTGATGAGGAAAGAAACCACAGGCTACAACAAGGGAGTGGATAGGTTAAAATGACAGACAAACGTGGCTATCATGGGTATTATTCCAGTGGCCTTATAAATTTCTCATGTTCCCCCACAATTCTGTGCCTAGCTGTCTTTTTATAGCTGAAATTCCTTTTAAACGAGTAATAGTTTTGTTTATAATTTGTCAAATTCAGATATTTTGGAGGAGGTAATACTTTATCTATAAACTTGTAAATGACTAAAGGTGATTTTCAGTGGGAATAATTTTAAGAGAAATTGTTGATTAGGAAAACATACTTAGTCTTCCACGGAGGTAATGGACAATGCAAAAAACAAAACAGCAATAGTACAAATATATGATATTGTCAAGATTACGCTTATCTCATAGTTTGCACTGCCCTCATGAACATCAGAAGACCATGACCTAGTCCCTGCTACATGTGTGGGGCATATTTGACCCGGGTCGAGTTTGCATCCTTGAAAGCCCATCTTTTCTGGCAGCTGCCTTCCATATAAATGTGGGGTAAGCGAGTAGAAAAGGTCACTGCGGGAACGTAGAAACATGCCAATCACCAGAAAATGACTGATTCAAAGGGACAATTTTCAGCCTGAATGAATTAACTTTAAACGAATGCCAACCTTAACCGAATTAAGTTGTGTTCTTTCACATCTATTTATTGCTGAGGTTTCGGTAGACAGTTTTCTAGGTGTTACATAGCTGCAAACAAAAATCAGAGGTCAGACTCTGCCCTTTGCAGCCCCCAACAGTGTTTGAGTATCTAACTTTTCCTTTTTTCAAACCAAGTTAGGATCTACCAACAAATTAGCAAACTTCCCTTAAGGATGAACAGGCCAACTCTATGAGATAGAACATACACCTGATATCATTCATGAGGCTAAATAATTCATGGACCCAGTGAAGATCTACTACAATTATCCTGCTAAACTAACATAGCAGTAAAATGACTCCCAATGGTATTGCTGTACCCATAGAACAGTGCATTACTCAGCCCTCATCAGAGAAGCTTCTTATAGTATAGATGGCAGTTAACACAGAGGCTCACAACTGGACAATGTTCAGAGAGTGAGAAACTTAGAGTACTCAGCCCTGAATGTGATGTTCCTGTCACACTCTTCCCTTCAAGGCTCGGGGATCTATGTAGAAGGGGGTGGTAATGGGATGTCTCCATCACACTCTTCCCTTCAAGGCTCGGGGATCTATGTAGAAGGGGGTGGTAATGGGATGTCTCCATCACACTCTTCCCTTCAAGGCTCGGGGATCTATGTAGAAGGGGGTGGTAATGGGATTTCCTGTCACACTCTTCCCTCCAAGGCTCGGGGATCTATGTAGAAGGGGGTGGTGGGGGAAAGACTGTAAGAACTAGCAGTGCTGTTAGGAAACAGCATTTTCCAGACACAACAGGGCAGATCACATATGAACTCAGACTGTGACAGCGTGCACAGGACCTGCACAACCTCAAGCCGCATGAAATCCCAACATGAAGGAGGGGACGTGGGCACAGAGGCCACACCCATTCACAAATGACAGCTGCTGGGAGAGGAAAAGGCAGTTTTCTTCAGTTGAGTGACACTGGGTATGTCAACATACTCAGGAGTCTTTGGTCAACACAAATTAGACTTCAGCTTTTTAGTGACTTTTTTGTTATGTTTTTGGTTTTGTTTTTTATCTTATTAGAAAGAACATGAAGTTTATTGGAAGGGAAGCAGGGAGGAGATGGGAGAAGCTGGAGGATGGGAAAGAATATGATAAAATATATTCTATGAAATTCTCAAAGAACAAATAAAAAAGATAAGTGGGCCATACTTATGCAGATAAGTACCTCTGTGTGTGGTTTCATCTCTCACATAGATAAAAATTTTAAGTTCTGTTGAATTCACTGGAGGAAAAAAGAAGTTTATTCTGGTATTTGTGATGGTTTCTTTTTTTTCAGTGTTTTCATGAACCACAAGGCATCCCTGCTTATGTAATTCTTGTCACTTCTGTTTTTAAATGAAGTGTGAAAAACTGCAGCTGGGGAAAATAGACCCTTAGTTCCTATTAGTGTTTGCATGTCTTGTTCTCACACAGGGTGATAGTGTGCCTATCTACTGTGATTGGCCTTAGGCACGTGTACCCAAGATGTTTTTTCCTGGCCCCATGATTTGAGAAGAGCACTTTTAAACCATAGAAGCCTCCTGTTCCTCATGACTTTGTCAGCAAACATCTGCTAGATTCTTCAAGGGGACCTTTGAAGACAATGTGCTTTTGAGGGCTGTCAAATGAATATAAGACGAAGTCATTGGCCTGTGGAGGAGATAGATTGTTATGATTGTTAATTAAAAGGAAGCATTGCAATATAACTACACGAAATATAGCAGACTAAATGCAGCTATTGAAGGGACTCTTAATAAAGCTTGTTAAGTGCGATTGAATCATCAAGGGCCTCTGGAGGTAAGTTTTTAGCACAGTTGTGGCTTGCCTTGAAAGGAAGGCCCCTGACAACGTCTATGTAGCAAATGGTGAAAACTGATGATCTATGGAATGGTCTAAGTCTCCTGTGCTTGGAGCAGCTTTAGCCTGTATTCTTTGTACATGGCCAAGTACTCATGTTCTTAAAAGTGTATGTAGCTAATACAATCAATTAAGAATTAATTTGGGGCTGGAGAAATGGCTCAGTGATTAAGAGTGCTTATTGCTCTTGTATAGGGCCAGTGTTTGGTTTCCAGCACACATGTTGGGTGGCTCACAGCAGCCTGTAGCCAGCTTTGAGGTGTCTGGCCTGTGCTGGTACCCACATACTACATATGTGTTCTCATTCTCTGTCTCTCTGTCTCTCTGTCTCTCTCTCTCACACACACACACACACACACAAACACTTGCTCTATCTCTCATGCTCTCACAGTCTCTCTTTCATACTCTCACACACACACATATATAAATATTTAAATCCTTGAAAATTTTCTTGCTCGTTATTTAATCTCTGATTACTGACTTAATCAAATTGCCCAACTTTCACACACGAATTTTCATGATTCTGACATATTTCATATACTCTAAATAAAGAACATAAGAATGAATATGTTTGTTGCAAATATGATTGCTGCATTTATGTGTACCCTGTTCTAAAATACAACACTATGAGTTGGATTAGTTTTACTTTTTAAAGCCTTCCTAAGCATTATAGATCAACTCACTTAGCTTGCCTCCCCAGGAAGTGTGGTAATAATTCTTTCTTGTGTTTTCTTGGATTATGTTATCTTTACAGTTGCATAGTAGCATAGGTTATAGAATCTTAGTTATTGATCATTTGGGGGTCTTGGTTGTCTTGTTTAAATTAGTGACTCAGATTTGAATCATAGAATGGAAATCAAACTGAGTTTCCTTTTTAGGAGTCATTTCACATATACTGTTAAAAGCTAACTTATTTAAAGACTGCCTTCTGTAAGTGGGCATTTCTTTTTGCAGTCTGTTGTCTGTCCACCAGAGGTGCATTTTGGAGCACGTCACGTGGGGAACATCACCTGCCCCTCCGAATACTGCGCTCCTGCAGTGCCCTGTCCTGCCATCCCTGGAGCAGACCATGTTACTCTTGTTTCTACACTGGTACCACCCCGCCTCCCCCAGGTCCTGAACAGCCACCCAAGTCTTCAGTAAACTTCCTACTTGGTGTAGATCACTTGACTGCTCAACATTCTCTGTGTTAAGACTAGCCACGTTGTATTGCATTCATTCTTTCCTGTTGAAATTGCTATTCCTACTTGAGTAGCTTTTGTCATTTGAAATCATATTGAACTCATACTTTTTCAGTAACTCTTTTGATTTAAACACGGTATTATATTTCTTTTTGATAGTTGAATAAGCAACCAGTTCCATCAGTGGGAACACCGAGCACAATTCTCTTATCTTGCTAATATCCTTCCTCGTATTTTAAAAAGGTTCCCAGCTTCCCAATCAATAGCCATATGTCTCCTAGCCTTCATTTCTTTTCTTCTTCTTTGATTCTTTTCTCCAACCCACCCCTGACACTTATGTCCTGTGAACTGGAATCTATTTTTTTCAGTGGGAGGTATAACATCAGCCAGAATCTAGGCATGTAGTCAGGATGGATATACAAGTTGGAAATAGATAAAAGGGTTACTATTTATTGGCTAGAGAAATCACCTTTGTGAGGTACGGGGTTTTGTCTTTGAGCCTTCTTATTTATGAGGTTATATCTTTAACCACGATTCTTACTAACAGGTTATGGAGGGATTCACAGGGAGATGTGGGTGCAGGGGACTAGCACCTACATGTAATCTGTCTTCCAGGCCTCTCCTTCTGCTGGGTCTGCATCACTTCATGGTTTTATGCTAAGAGCTGCTAGAAATTACTGCTTCCAGCAAGAAGTGGACATGGCTATTATTTCACCTCACTGGATACTTTTCTGAACCAGAGTTCTTTAATTCAGGGTCTCCAGGAGAACTGTCACGTGAGTGTCAGGGCAGCAGAGCTGACTACAGGTATTTCAGGAGGACCCAGGCTTGGCTTTCTGTTGTTCTCACAGGCAGTAGATGTTGGCAGATCACATTAAGTCCCGTGTCCTAAATACTGGAAACATGAAACTGTCTAGAAGCGTTACTTCATGTTATGTGGAAAACTCAGTATACATTTCTTCCCTTGATGAAGATGCATGCACACAGGAGGTATGGATGCTGGTATAATCATAGCAGCCTGATTGTACTAGAGATGAGCCTAAATTGTATATAACCTTAATTGTATGGACACACTTGTTCATGAGCTTTAGAGTACTCCTGAAGTTATGGTTGATGGTACTCAATACATAGCCATTTATAGTGACAGCAGTTATGACAACCATTGCTTATTTTGGCCTGGATTTGATACAGTGTATCAAATTTGTTAGTGGTATATGCAGCGGTGTTTTTTAAGTTCTGCTCAGGTATCAGAGTGCTTCAAGCTGTTTCAGTAAAATGCACATATTAGATTTCTACTCTTGGGTAACATAGTACCACAGAGGCACAGGCTTATCGTTTCAACGTTTCAATGGCTTGAAAGTCTGGGTGTGGCCTAGGGTTGCTTTGTCCGGGATCATGCCAGGCTGAACTCAGGTTGCTGTCTCGGTGGCAGTTCTCACATGGAGCTCAAGGTCCTCTTACTTATCGACAGAACTAAGTTTTACTGTGTGTGCAGATATGTGGTTCCCATTTTCCTGACGGTTGTCAGGCAGAGATAGTGTTAAACTTATGGTCCGTAGCATACTCTCAGCATGGTCATGGCTGTGTCTCAAGACTGGTCAGCCTCCAGCTTTCTGACTTCTTTTTCCTGGTTTGGGAGGGCTCTCCGAGCTTTGTTTACCCACCAGGAAATGTTTGCATAGAGAACAACATAATTATATCACGTCATACTTGCATGGAAAAGGGAGGGAATTATTCAGACAAGTGATACTAGGAATTGTTTTAGAATCTACCTCTTAGAAACTTCAAAATTTGGTGATATCTATTCATAAGCATATATATTTATTATTTTTGTAGCAGCATGGCACTTTTTAAATAATAGCTTTTGGATGAAGGTCTCAAAGCCTCAGCTCTTTTGTGTAAAACATATGATGATTAATTATTTGGATGAATCATTTTGTATATGATTTATTACAAGAAGACTGAGCACAGCATTGTGGGAAAAGATACAATAACATAGTATGGCCCTTACATTCATGGACTTAGGTAAAGAATGGTTGAATCTCAGCTGCTGGAGGGAAGGCTCAGCAGTTAAGAGCACTTGCTGCCCTTGCAGGGGATCTGGGTTCTGTTCCCAGCATCTACTTGGCAGCTTACAAGTGTTTACAACTCCAGTTCCAGGGGCTCCAACACCATCTGCTGGGCTCTGTGGGCACCAAGCATGCGTGTGGTGCATATACATATATGCAGGCAAAATATGCATACATATAAACTAAAATAAAAAACCTTAAAAAGATAAGTAATGCCTCTCACATATGGTCTGCCGTAGGGTGCCTGAAAAACATATTACTGCAGAACTAGTATGGCATGCTGACTTATTTTAAATTCACCTCTGAACTGGAATCTAAATTGAAAGAAATATGCTTCTTTTCATTCCTTTGTCAGTCTACTTAGATGTTTGTCAACTTCTAACTTTGTGTTTTAATTTTTATTAATTTTCATTATTGTTTTCTATTTTATTTTCATTTTGATATTGAATTGTTATTTAATTTTATGCTTATTTTGGATTTCATCCACTCTTCTAAGTAAAGTATCTGAAGATTGACTCCAAGGTTATATCTTTATATCTTCTTTTCTGCATTCATTTAATGTTATATATTTATGTATATGTATATATTATATTTACATATATGTATACATATATTAGTATCATATGTTTATGAATTTGTCTTAGAACCTCTTGTGTTTAGGGTTCAGTGTCACTTAAGGCTCACAGGTCTATTGACTGACTCAGTGATGGTGACATTTTCTTATTTATTGCCTTCCGATCTTTAAAAAGAACACAAATCCTTAAAAATATGGAGTACATTTAGCATGCTTATGGTATATTATTAAGTTTTGATCATGAGTAGAAGATTCTATGTTGAATCTTTAAACAATATATATCTTCAGTGCCGGAGAAATGGCTCAGCAGTTAAGATTACTTGCTGCTCTTCTAGAGGCCCCAAGTTTGGTTCCCAGCATCTGTGTTGACAGTTTACAACCATTTGTAACTCAGCACCCTTTTCTGGCCTCTCAGGATACTACACAAATGTGGGGGCGCGCGCACACACACACACACACACACACACAGAGTCAGACAGACCATGCATATACAGAAGAAAAACAACAAGAAAACCCAAACTCTCAAACATCCTCAGCACTTCTGAGGTATGCTAAAAAGGATCTATCTCATTTGGTTTAATTATAATTCAACCTATACTTAACAATGGTGGCAAAGTCTTGAGACAGGATGGATGGTGAATATTGAATTAATTTTTTTCTCTGAGCTTTAAGTACTTGGCTTATTTTATACACACATTTTACTTGTTATTTCTTATCATATAAATTTGCATATTTATTACAAAATTTAAATAAAAGTTTATAAATTTAGTAATCTTACCTTTACTTGTGTCTACAGATATCTGATATTCTGCTTGATGTTTTTTCCCCCCACTGTGCTTATACACTCTGAAACATTGATGCCTACAGATGTGTCTGTGTCTATGTTTACATCAGTGTGTGCATCCATATACATAGATACATTTACTCTCCAGATGGACTCAACCTGTTATGTTATTCCAAAAGTTGATCTTCAAACTTTAGCAATATGAGCTCTTATTAAATGTTTTCCAGTTTTTCTCATTTGATAGCATATAGGGATGCAGAAACTGTTTACTTGAAGAAAACCTGTTAAAGCAATTTCATTCAGAATAATCATTTCTTTAGAGAGAAGAGTGAACTTGTGTGTAGTTTGTTTTCTGTTGCTATAACAAAGTGCCTGAGATGACCTGAAAGCAGGAGAGAGTTACTCATCTCAGCCTCACATCAGTTGACTGTTGTTCGGGGACTATGCTGAGGCAACACCACAGTTAAGGGGTATAGTAGAGCAAAGATGCTCATGTATGGTTGCTGTAAATCATATGGAAACAAGAGCAAGCTAGAGAGAGAGAAGTGGAGTAGGAGGGAGAGGGGAGAGAAGAAGGGGGGAGATTATGTTCTAGAGTCCAGAAGCTAAGGAAATGCACACAACCAATGGACTAACTTCCTTCTGCTGGGCCCCATCTGCTGATTCTTCCACCTTACAGTACTGTTCATGGTGGGGACCACCAAGCCTTTCACACATGGCCTTTGGGGGACACCCAAGATCCTTACACAAAAGCTAGAGATCGTGCAGTAGACTCCAGAGTTTCTAGAGGGTAGGGAGAATGAAAGAGTTGGAACACAGTGTGGTAAGTGTGGTTATTGTTGCTGTTGTATGTTTGTTTGTTTGTTTATGAAGTCGGGTTATCCACTCTTGATGATTTAAAAATATCCATTTGCAGTCAGATGATAAAACCTGAGACAGAGGCCAGAACCTTGTAGGATATGTGGCCTGAGCCATGATTTTTTGTTTGTTTGTTTTAGATAGATAAATTTTCTTTTCTTTTTTTATTTATTTTTTCTTTTTTCTTTTTTTTTAAATTTTATTTTATTTTACAATATAATTTAGTTCTACATATCAGCCACAGATTCCCTTGTTCTCCCCCCTCCCGCCCCCCTCCCCTTCTCCCAGCCCCCCCCCCCCCATTCCTACCTCCTCCAGGGCAAAGCCTCCCCTGCAGACTGAGATCAACCTGGTAGACTCAGTCCAGGCAGGTCCAGTCCCCTCCTCCCAGGCTGAGCCAAGCGTCCCTGCATAAGCCCCAGGTTTCAAACAGCCAACTCATGCACTGAGCACAGGACCCGGTCCCACTGCCTGGATGCCTCCCAAACAGATCAAGCCAATCAACTGTCTCACCTATTCAGAGGGCCTGATCCAGTTGGGGGCCCCTCAGCCATTGGTTCATAGTTCATGTGTTTCCATTCGTTTGGCTATTTGTCCCTGTGCTTTATCCAACCTTGGTCTCAAAAATTCTCGCTCATATAAACCCTCCTCTTTCTCGCTAATTGGACTCCCGGAGCTCCACCTGGGGCCTAGCCATGGCTCTCTGCATCCAGTTCCCTCAGTCGTTGGATGAGGTTTCTAGCACGACAATTAGGGTGTTTGGCCATCCCATCACCAGAGTAGGTCAGTTCGGGCTGTCTCTTGACCATTGCCAGCAGTCTGTTGTGGGGGTATCTTTGTGGATTTCTGTGGGCCTCTCTAGCACTTTGCTTCTTCCTAGTCTCATGTGGTCTTCATTTACCATGGTCTCCTATTCCTTGTTCTTCCTCTTTGTTCTTGATCCAGCTGGAATCTCCCGCTCCCCCAAGCACTCTTTCCCTCAACCTTCGCCCTTCATTATCCCCACTCATGTCCAGGCTGTTCATGTAGATCTCATTCCATTTCTCTGTCATTGGGCGATCCCCATGTCTTTCTTGGGGTCCTGTTTTCCAGGTAGTCTCCCTGGTGATGTGAGTAGCAGTCCAGTCATCCTTGTTCCATATCTAGTATTCTCCTATGAGTGAGTACATACCATGTTTGTCTTTCTGAGTCTGGGTTACCTCACTCAGGATGATTTTTTCTAGATCCATCCATTTGCCTGCAAACCTCATGATGTCATTGTTTATCTCTGCTGAGTAGTATTCCATTGTGTATATGTAGCACATTTTATTTATCCATTCTTCAGTTGAAGGGCATCTAGGTTGTTTCCAGGTTCTGGCTATTACAAACAATGCTGATATGAACATAGCTGAGCAAGTCCCCTTGTGGTAGGATTGATCATTCCTTGGGTATATGCCCAAGAGTGGTATAGGTGGATCTTGGGGGAGATTGATTCCCAATTTTCTAAGAAAGTGCCATATTGATTTCCAAAGTAGTTGTACAAGCTTGCATTCCCACCAGCAGTGGAGGAGAGTTCCCCTAGCTCCACATCCTCTCTAGCATAAGGTGTCTTCAGTGTTTTTTTTATCTTAGCCATTCTGACAGGTATAAGGTGGTATCTCAGAGTTGTTTTGATTTGCATTTCCCTGATGATTAGGGATGTTGAGCAATTCCTTAAATGTCTTTCGGCTATTTGAGTTTCCTCTGTTGAGAATTCTCTGTTTAGTTCTATAGCCCATTACTTAATTGGACTGCTGGGCATTTTGATGTCTAATTTCTTGAGTTCCTTATATATTCTGGATATCAGTCCTCTGTCAGATGTGGGGTTGGTGAAGACCTTTTCCCATTCTGTAGGCTGTCACTTTGCCTTGTTGACTGTATCCTTTGCTCTACAAAAGCTTCTCAGTTTCAAGAGGTCCCATTGATTGATTGTTTCTCTCAGTGTCTGTGCTACTGGTGTTATATTTAGGAAGTGATCACCTATGCCAATGTGTTCAAGACTACTTCCTATTTTCTCTTCTAGCAGGTTCAGAGTAGCTGGATTTATGTTGAGGTCCTTGATCTACTTGGACTTAAGTTTTGTGCACGGTGATAGATATGGATCTATTTGCAGCCTTCTACACGTTGATATCCAGTTATGTCAGCACCATTTGTTGAAGATGCTTTCTTTTTTCCATTGTGCACTTTTGGCTTCTTTGTCAAAAATTGTATGTTCATAGGTGTGCAGATTAATGTCAGGGTCTTCAATTCGATTCCATTGGTCCACATGTCGGTTTTTATGCCAGTACCAAGCTGTTTTTATTACTGTAGCTCTATAGTAGAGCTTGAAGTCAGGGATTGTGATACCTCCAGAGGTTGTTTTATTATACAGCATTCTTTTGGCTATCCTGGGTTTTTTGTTTTTCCCTATGAAGTTGAGTATTATTCTTTCCAGGTCTGTGAAGAATTGGGTTGGTATTTTGATGGGGATTGCATTGAATCTGTAGATTGATTTTGGTAAAATTGCCATTTTTACTATGTTAGTCCTGTCTATCCATGAGCATGGGAGATCTTTCCATTTTCTGACATCTTCAATTTCTTTTTTCAGGGATTTAAAGTTCTTGTCATATAGGTCCTTCACTTGCTTGGTTAGTGTTACGCCAAGGTATTTTATGTCATTTGTGGCTATTGTAAAGGGTGATGTATCTCTGATTTCCTTCTCAGCCTCTTTGTCAATTGTATATAGGAGGGCTGCTGATTTTTTTGAGTTGATCTTGTATCGTACTATGTTGCTGAAGGTGTTTATAACCTGTATCAGTTCCTTGGTGGAATCTTTGGGGTCACTCAAGTATACTATCATGTCATCTGCAAATAGGGAAGGCTTGACTTCTTCCTTTGCAATTTGTATCCCCTTAATCTCCTTATGTTGTCTTATTGCTCTGGCTAGAACTTCAAGTACTATATTGAATAAGTATGGGGAGAGTGGACAGCCTTGCCTCGTTCCTGATTTTAGTGGAATTGCTTTGAGTTTCTCTCCATTTAATTTGATGTTGGCTGTTGGCTTGCTGTAAATTGCCTTTATTATGTTTAGGTATGTTCCCTGTATTCCTGATCGCTCCAAGACCTTTATCATGAAGGGGTGTTGGATTTTGTCAAATGCCTTTTCTGCATCTAGTGAGATGATCATGTGGTTTTTTTCTTTGAGTTTGTTTATATGGTGTATTACATTGCCGGACTTTCGTATGTTGAACCAACCTTGCATCCCTGGGATGAAGCCTACTTGATCATGGTGGATAATTGTTTTGATGTGTTCTTGGAGTCTGTTTGCCAGTATTTTATTGAGTATTTTTGCATCAATGTTCATGAGGGAGATCAGTCTGTAGTTCTTTTTCTTTGTTGTATCCTTGTTTGGTTTAGGAATCAGGGTAATTGTAGCCTCATAGAAAGAGTTTGGTAATGTTCCTTCTGTTTCTATTGTGTGGAACAATTTAGAGAGTATTGGTATTAACTCTTTTTTGAAGATCTGGTAGAATTCTGTGCTGAAACCATCTGGTACTGGGCTTTTTTTGGTTGGGAAAATTTTAATGACTATTTCTATTTCCTTAGGGGTTATTGGACTATTTAAATAGTTTATCTGGTCTTGATTTAAGTTAGGTATGTGGTACCCATCCAGAAAATTATCCATTTCTTTTAGATTTTCCAGTTTTGTGGAGTAGAGTATGACCTGATGATTCTCTGGATTTCCTCAATGTCTGTTGTTATGTCCCCCTTTTCATTTCTGATTTTGTTAATTTGGATGCTCTCTGTCTTTTGGTTAGTTTGGATAAGGGCTTGTCTATCTTGTTGATTTTCTCAAAGAACCAACTCTTTGTTTCATTAATTTTTTGTATTGTTCTCTTTGTTTCTATTTTATTGATTTCAGCTCTCACTTGGATAATTTCCTTGCGTCTATTCTTCCTGGGAGACTTTGCTTCTTCTTGTTTTAGAGCTTTCAGGTGTGCTGTTAAGTCACTAGTGTGAGATTTCTCCAACTTCTTTATGTGGGCATTTAGTGCTATGAATTTCCCTCTTAGCACTGCTTTCATAGTGTCCCATAAGTTTGGGTATGTGGTGTCTTCATTTTCTTTGATCTCTAGGAAGTCTTTAATTTCTTTCTTTATTTGTTCCTTAACCCATTGGTGATTCAGTTGAGCATTATTCAGTTTCCATGAGATTGTAGGTTTTCTGTAGTTTTTGTTGTTGTTGAAATCCAACTTTAGACCATGGTGGTCTGATAGAACACAGGAGGTTATTCCAATTGTTTTGTATCTGTTGAGATTTGTTTTGTGGCCAAGTATGTGGTCGATTTTAGAGAAGGTTCCATGGGGTGCTGAGAAGAAGGTATATTCTTTTTTGTTAGGATGGAATGTTCTGTAGATATTGATTAAGTCCATTTGAGTCATGACATCAGTTAAATCCTTTATTTCTCTGTTAAGTTTCAATTTGGGAGATCTGTCCAGTGGTGAAAGTGGGGTGTTGAGGTCTCCCACTATTAATGTGTGGGGTTTTATATGTGATTTAAGCTTTAGTAATGTTTCTTTTACATATTTGGGTGCCCTTGTGTTTGGGGCATAAATGTTCAGAATTGAAACTTCATCTTGGTGGATCTTTCCTGTGATGAGTATGTAATGCCCTTCTTGATCTCTTTTGATTGATTTTAGTTTGAAGTCTATTTTGCTGGATATCAGGATGGCTACACCCGCTTGTTTCTTAAGACAGTTTGATTGGAAAGTCTTTTCCCAGCCTTTTATTTTTAGGTAGTGTCTATCTTTGAATTTGAGATGTGTTTCTTGTATGCAGCAGAAAGATGGGTCCTTCTTTCGTATCCATTCTATAAGCCTATGTCTTTTTATAGGTGAATTAAGTCCATTGATATTGAGGGAAATTAATGACCAGTGATTGTTCATTCCTGTTATTTTTTGGTGGTGATGTGTGTGTACTTCTCTTCATTGGGGTTCATCGCTGTGGCTTTATCTGTTGCCTGTGTTTTCGAGGGTGTATCTGACTTCCTTAGGTTGGAATTTTCCTTCTAGTGCTTTCTGTAGGGCTGGGTTTGTGGATAAGTATTGTTTAAATCTGGCTTTGTCATGGAATGTCTTGTTCACTCCATCTATGGTGATTGAAAGTTTTGCTGGGTATATTAGTCTAGGCTGACATCCATGGTCTCTTAGTGTCTGCATTACATCTGTCCAGGTCCTTCTGGCTTTCAAAGTCTCCATTGAGAAATCGGGTGTTATTCTGATGGGTTTGCCTTTATATGTCACTTGGCCTTTTTCCTTTGCTGCTCTTAATATTCTTTCTTTATTCTGTACGTTTAGTTGTTTAACTATTATGTGGCGAGGGGACTTTTTTGGGGGGTCTAGTCTGTTTGGTGTTCTATAAGCTTCTTGTATCTTCATAGGCATTTCCTTCTTTAAGTTGGGAAAGTTTTCTTCTATGATCTTGTTGAATATATTTTCTGTTCCTTTGAGTTGGAATTCTTCTCCTTCTTCTACCCCTATTATTCGTAGGTTTGGTCTTTTCATGGTGTCCGAAATTTCTTGGACATTTTGGGTCATGACTTTGTTGGCTTTAGTGTTTTCTTTGACTGATGAATCTATTTCTTCTACTGTATCTTCAACGCCAGAGATCCTCTCTTCCATCTCTTGCATTCTGTTGGTTATACTTGCATCTGAATTTCCTGATCATTTACTCAGATTTTCTATTTCCAGCATTCCCTCTGTTTGTGTCTTCTTCATTTTTTTCTATTTCCCTTTTCAGGTCTTGGACTGTTTCCTTCATCTCTTTATTGCTTTTTCATGATTTTCTTTCAGGGCTTTATTGTTTTCTTCTACTTTATTTGTCCCTTCCTCTAGTTTTTTATAGCATTCTTCCCATTTTTTTGTTTGTCTTTTCCTCTGTATAAGCCTCTACCTTCTTCATGATGTTATTCATAAGGCTGTTTTCTTCTGCTTCTTCCAATTTTTGATGTTCAGGTCTATATGTTGGAGGAGGGATAGGTTCTGGTGATGTTGTATTGCTCTTCATTTTGTTGTATGTACTTCTGCCTTGATGTCTGCCCATCTCCTTTTGGTTCGTTCTTGGTCTTATCAGCACACTTGGTCCAGACAGAGCTGACAGAGTCAGGAAGTCTCTCTCTCTTGTCCAGATTGGTGCTCTCTTGTCCAGATGGGAAGTCCGGGGCAGGATGGGAGCTCTTGACCAGACTGGAAGTCCGGGGCAGGATGGGCACTGGGGGCCGGTCTCTAAGTCTCAGGAAGTGGCTGGGGTCTCGGGGGGATGGGCATGGGTCAGTGCGTGGAGATTGCAGAGTGTGCCGGTGGTCTTTTAGAAGGGGAGCCTTCCTGGTAGGGCTAGAAGGGAACCTGCCCGGTGGCCACAACCTGGGGCCAAGTTGGGCAGGTCTTCCCTGGAGTGGCTGGTCCCCAGGGATGGGGTCTAGGCTGAGCCCAGGCACTCACCTCTTGTCCAGAAGGGAAGTCCGGGGCAGGATGGGAGCTGGGGACCGGTCTCTAAATCTCAGGAAGTGGCTGGGGTCTCGGGCAGATGGACGTGGGGGCAGGGCGTGGAGACTGCAGGGTCTGCCGTGGGTCTTGGAGAAGGGGAGCCTTCCTGGTGGGGCTAGAAGGGAACCTGCCCGGTGGCCAGAACCTGGGGCCAAGTTGGACAGGTCTTCCCTGGAGTGGCTGGTGCCCAGGGATGGGATCCAGGCCCAGCTAGGGCACTCACCTGTGCTCCAGAAGGGAAGTCCAGGGCAGGATGGGAGCTGGGGGCCGGCCTCTAAGTCTCAGGATGTGGCTGGGGTCTCGGGTGGATGGGCGTGGGGGCAGGGCGTGGAGACTGCAGGGTCTGCCAGGGGCCTTGGAGAAGGGGATCCTTCCCGGTGGGGCTAGAAGGGAACCTGCCCGGTGGCCAGAACCTGGGGCCAAGTTGGGCAGGTTTTCCCTGGAGTGGCTGGTGCCCAGGGATGGGGTCTAGGATGAGCCCAGGCACTCACCTCTTGTCCAGAACGGAAGTCCAGGGCAGCATGTATTTTTTTATTTTAAAGTGTAAGCCATGAGTTTATATAGAATAGTTATAAGGAAAATTGTGAGCATAGCTCATGAACGTGGGCTTTTTGGTTATTTCCTGAAATTGAAATGACACTGAAAAAATTAGTGTGTTTAGGGATCATGATGTTTCAGTGAAGTGTCCTCAAGTCATTCCTTTTTCTTTTCCAGATATGTGTCACAAAGATGTCTACACGGAACTGCCAGGGGATGGATTCAGTGATCAAGCACCTGGACACAATCCCTGAGGATAAAAAAGTCAGAGTTCAGAGGACACAGAGCACTTTTGACCCATTTGAGAAACCAGCCAATCAAGTAAAAAGGGTGCATTCTGAGAACAATGCTTGCATTAACTTTAAGTCCTCCTCTGCTGGCAAAGAGTCACCTAAAGTTCGAAGGCACTCCAGCCCCAGCTCGGTAAGCTCCGCCCCTTCCAATATATCACCGGGTAAACCCCAGGCCTAGCCTTCATCATAGCTGCACACTGTGAGGAAGAAGGCAGGTGGTGTTTGCAGTGAGTTTTTATGCATTTTCTCCCAGGGTGGTTGAATGTTTTGGAAGAGAGAAAGCTATTCACAGACTCTTGAGTTAAGAGTATCCAGCAAGCAAATGAATGAAATAATTTAACTTATTTTTAGAAAAAAGCAAACAAACACTTTTTTCTTCTTTTAAAAATAAGAGTGTTTGGATTTAGACAAATTGATCATTAAAAATCCTTTGTATTTCTCCCTCTTCGAGATGATTGTGAACTTTTCTGTGCTTGTGAGAAGTTTTCTAAGTTGGCAGATTCACAAAGCATTTCACTTCAAGAAGAGTGTTGTTCATGTGTGGTCCCACAGTTTGCTTCTGGTGGAAATATTTTAGAATTTAGCAGCAAGGCATTGATCCTCAAAGAAAAGCCCGTTCATTTTTAGGAAATCCTATGCTCTACACCAAGGCATTTCTTGCCTTTTGACCAAGGTACCTTCATTTGCATGTAACAGAATCCAGTAGACTGGGTGGCTTCAGAAAGAGAAATTTACTTTTCATCGTCATTCTAGAGCTGGGAAGTCCTTGCTTAGAATTCTGGCAGTGTGGTGCTGCATGTGGTCAGGACACTGGTCTCACTCATGAGGGTGACAACCAGATTAGCTTCTGTCTTCTCCAGATGTCTCCTCTGTCTAAGCACTGCTTCACTGAGATGGGGCATTTCCAGGACTCAGCTTTTAAAGGAGGCATTCTCATTCAGGATGCTTGCTGCTTTTCACTTACAAAATTGTAATTGGAACTCGTACTTTCAAGGCTGGTGCGCATTTAACATTGTAAAAATATCCTGTGATCTTTGGAAACTGAATAATTTTCAAACTTAACCGACACTTAATAATCTTTTGACATTGATGCCCTAAGAGTTTAAAAAGAGAGAGGGAAATATTAAGGGAACTTACATTCTGTTATCTTGCTAAAAACACATGTCATTTGACAAATTTGAGTTCAAAGTTTTTAATGGGAACAGATCCAGCAAAGCCACTGAACTGCTCCAATAGTATTGGCACTTAAGTTTAATTACACTTTATATTGTAGAATATTATTTTAAGATGTATTACATTTGTTTATGCTGTGGAACATTTGTTTTAATAATGCAAAAATGTGTTGCATTCTTTTATGTTGCATTTGTTTAACTCTGTAAAGCTTTGTTACTTTGCCTGTCTAAAACACCTGATTGGTGAAATAAAGAGCTGAATGACCAATAGTGAATCAGGAGAAAGGATAAGTGGGGATAGCAAGCAGAGAGAATAAATAGGAGGAGAAATCTGGGAAAAGAGGAGCAAGAGAACAAGGAGAGGAGGACGCTAGAGGCCAGCCACACAGCCACACAGCCAGACAAGGAGTAAGAGTGAAAGTAAGATATACAGACATAAGGAAAGGTAAAAGCCCAGAGGCAAAAGGTAGATGGGATAATTTAAGAAAAGCTGGCTAGAAACAAGCCAAGCTAAGGCCAGGCATTTATAAGTAATAATAAGCCTCCATGTGTGATTTATTTGGGAGCTGGGTGGCAGGCCCCCAAAAGAGCCAAAAGAGAAAAAGAGTGAAAGAGTAAAACAAGCAAACAAACAAAGCAAAAAAAAAAATACCCACAAGAAACAAAACCAATAACAGCTTTACGCTACGGAACAGATGCAATGTCAATAAAGCAGAAGTAAATGTTACTGCAACACCTTTGAAAGTTGGTTATATACCCCCAATCTTTGCCCATGATTGTTACATGTTACTGTAAGGTAGGACTTACCTGTGTCACAGCTCTACCATTGACTTCTCATGGAGCCTTCAAATTTAGTATTATGTAAAAGAAATTAAGAGTTGTTGAGAGTGATCAAGCTCCTACCATGTTAAGAGAATAATTGTGTGCATTTTACTCTGTAGTTATCTGGTATCATGTATGTCAGCCTATAATGGATTTGCAGAAATTATCATACTAGATATTACAAGGAGTTAATCTTACACTAAAATGTACAGTCTATCTGAGTTCATTCAAATGATCATCCTGTACGTTGTCTGGAATTCCTAGCTGTGGTGCATGGGTACAATATTCTTCTGGGATATTGTTCTAATTATTCCTATAGGTGTTGTTCTGATTATTCCTATAGGTACAAGCCTTTTAGGTTCTGGTTTTCATTTTAAACACATCCCCATTCCCTTGTTTTGAAAATTTCCATAATTTCTGATTCATGTAATAATCTTGGTTTATAATTATACTTTCTCTGCCTTTGATCTAGAATCAGCCATTTCTCTAGACAGCTCTCATCCTTCCCCTTGCCAATTGGAGAATGAAAATTGGAAACTAAGATGTGATTGCTGTGTGTGCTTATTTCTAATGGAGGTCATGTAGTTTTAAAAGTCAATGCACACATCATAATGTAAATATTAACAATGTACTTTGGATATTCATTTATAAATTTTAATAAGGAATTAGTTTTTTAAAAAATTTTATCAAGAAAAGCTGGGAGCCACCTGTTTGATATGTTTGGTACTTTTCTTTCCTCATGAAGTTTTTTGGTTATTGCAGTAGTATTGAACACTGCTTACAGGTCAAATATGATAGAATTAGGCAGATGGTAGTGCCATAGGTTTTGAAACCCACCGTATAATTAGAGAAACTAGTAGCGTAAAACTAAACCAGTAGATAATATCTCCAGTAAA
Organism: Peromyscus californicus insignis; assembly: GCF_007827085.1. Classification (NCBI taxonomy): domain Eukaryota; kingdom Metazoa; phylum Chordata; class Mammalia; order Rodentia; family Cricetidae; genus Peromyscus; species Peromyscus californicus. Next base: position 16,111,238 of record NW_026294584.1, read on the forward strand.
CACACAGCATCTCCATGAAGCTCAGGGTCATAGGGACTGGACAGATTTTGAACAGTATCAAGAACTAGACAGTATCAGGGAAGGGGAAGCTGAGGACCTAGACATTCTCACCTGGGACATGTGGCAGCTCACTGAGAATCCTGCACAGCACTGAAACCTCAAAGAGAAACTCAATGGCTCATGTGAGCAGGGAGAGCAGGGAGAGTTCAGGGAAGTCTCAAGGTATGTGGGTAGTCTCACGTCTTTCTTTTGGGACTTTTCTTTTTCTTTTTTCTTTTCCATTTTTCTTTATTAAGAAATTTTCTACTCACTCAACATACCACCCACAGATTCCACCTCCTCCCTCTTCCCATCTCCCAGCCCTCCCTCCCAAGCCACCCCACATCCCTACATCCCCAAAATCAAGGTCTCCCATGGGGAGTCAGCAGAGCCTGGCACACTGAGCCTAGGCAGGTCCAAGCCCCTTCCCACTGTACCAAGGCTGCGCAAGGTGCCACATCACAGGCACTGGATTTCTTTTGGGACTTTTCTAAAATGACAGATTGAGGCACTTTCTTGCCCTACGTAGAAAGCATTGGAAAAATTCTGCACGGGGTAGATTCAACAGATCCAAGGGAACAGGGAGGCCCAGGAAGAAGTGACATAGGGAAACAGAACTTAGGGATAACTAGGAATTTACGGGATAATAAGGAATACACAAAGAGAATTTTCTCTGTTATATTTGTATCTACAGACACACTTATCTAACATTTTAAGCTTACATTAATATGTATCATTTTATAATATATTATTCATACTACAGAAAGTATAGTATACTATGATTGAATTTCTAACTTTTATTTCTTGTAATTGCATTTTCTTTTCATTAGTCCCCAACTGGCGAGATTAGTAACACCATTTTGCCTTCAATAACAATGTGTTAGTTTGATTATTTTATACCTATGACAACCATAGGAAATCATGACCTATGAAAACCATTGGCACAGGGTTCCGTTATTTTTGGAAGCATTTGATGACATAGTGGTGATTGCTAAATCCAAGAGTACCCCTGCCCTGACACAGCAGCATTAATTTGTACCTTTATCTCATCCTTATTTTAAAATATTGGTTAGTTAGTATTGTCTGTAGGAGTAGAGTTGAGAAGAAAAGACAGCTTGATGAAGTTGGCAATACATCTACTATTATAATGAGGAAATGATTATTCATATACATGCTGTGGCAGAAACTATTTTAAATCGCCACCCCTTGGAATGGGGATGTAACTCAAGGGTAGAACCCCTGTCTATCACGGATATACAAGCCTTGTGTTCAATCTCCAGTATTGCATAAAAACAAAACACAACACGAAACCAGAAACTAAAAACTGAAAACCTTAATCACACCTCCATTTCTTGTACATGTGTGTGTGTGTGTGTGTGTGTGTGTATGTGTGTGTTTCCCAGGTATAGGTTGTTATATGTTAGGAACAGTGGCTGAAGTCCAAGAATCAATAGAAACTTGATATCAGTATCTATTATGCTAGTCCATATTTTTTTTTTCCCTTAGACCATGGTATGTTGAAATTCAGGGGTATTGTAAAGAATAAAATTCATAGTAATTAACATATTTTTAAAAGATATTTGATAGTTTGTTTCTAGCATTTTTTATTATCCACTTTTTTATAGTATTAGTAGTATTTAATGCTATTACTGACATGATAAGCACTCACTAGCCTTTCCTGTTGCCTTCAGCATAGCCCATCACCACACTCTTACTAGCTGTGGCTGTTGGGAGGACTGTAGGTAGATGCTTGTCTTGGTGGTCCAGGTTAGAAGGTATTTCATTGAGTTGGGCTGACATCTGCTGAGCCCAAACAGAGCTTATTTTCAGAAATTTCATATTTAGGTTAGTTTTCTCCATATATTCTCCAAACTGCTATAAATTTACGTCTTTCTATACCATGAACATCTTCATGTCATGATAGTAGTGTTAAATCTGGAGAGAGAGGAGGAAGGTCTGGATTTGCAATGAGAGTCACACATACTCATCCTGGGGTCATGTCTGCTTAGCATTGCTTCCTTTCTGGTGAGAGTGCAAAATCCTCACACAGAGCCAAGCCTCTTTGTCTGCTTGTTTCAATGGCTGGTATTTGGGTCTGTACCTTTGTCCAGCATTTAGATCCTCTTTGCAATTAAATTATCTGTTTACTGTGAATTGCCTTAATGATGGAGTAAAACTGCTGAGTGATAGATCCTGCTCTGGGGCTCAAGGAACAACAGAATGACTGGAGGCAATCTTGAATCTAAGTCTTTGTTTTGAGGTAACAGAATTCTGAGTGAACCCTTCCCTCCCTCAATCTAATACCCATGCAGAATGTAGAGTACTGCAGCCATCCTTAATTGTGGCTTTCTTGCAGTTAATGGAGATATGGTCCTGATCTTAAATGGCTGCCTGACTAAGGCTTCGTATTAAAGGCTTGGTTGCTATGCATGCCTCATGAAGTAGGACCCATAGGAGGGAAACTGGGTCGTGGGAGATGTGTCCTTAAGGAATATTATTTGGACTAACTCGCCTACTTCTTGTTTTCCTCGTCTCTCACTTTTCTGTCTCTTCTTCCTTTCCTTCTCTTTTTCCTTCTCCCTCTTTTCCTCCCTTCTCCCACCCCCATCCAAGCTGCTATGGGGTAACAAGGCCTTCTGTATGCTCCTGTCGTTTGGTACTGGACCATCACAGGCCAAAAGCAGTGGAGTCAGGTGACCATGGACTGAAACCATGAGTCCAAATGAACCCTTCCTCTTGTGAGTTGCGTGTCTTAGATATTTTGTCAGGGGGCATGGAACACTGATTGACACAGGGGCTCTCAGCTTTAAACAAGTAGTTCTTACTGACAATGAGAATGAGTCTTCAATAGAGTCAATGTGGAACTATGGCTGCATCATTGGGATGTACTTTCAGGATACTCATACAGTGCATAATGATACAGTTTAAACACCCATTCCTACTTCTAGGAATGAGATTTCAGCATAAGATAGAGCTAAGCACAATTTAATATTTCCCCCATTTGGGTGAAAGTTAACCCATGGGGACTATTTTACTAGGTTAGTAGTAATAAAGATTTTCAGTTCGCATCAATTTATTTTAATTCTAGTTCTGCTAGTAGCTACAGAATCTTTGGTAAGTTTTGTCATTTTTCCAGCCTTTACATTGTTCATGTCTAAATGGGATGAATAATAGAATCAATCTTATGATGGGTCTATTGGTTTTAAATTTAGATAATAAAGGCCAAAGGCCGGGAGTAAACCTTCAGTATTTGTGGTATTTATTACTGCTATTCAGACAGTGAAGTGGAGCTGTTAAGGTCCTGCCTTGTGGGTGGCAGGGTGACAAGCACTGTTCAGCTGCAGCACCCGCACTTTCCATTACCCAGATCCATGTTCCCCTCCAGTGAGCCAGACAATTGACGGCCCTTTGCGCTTCTATTCTGTTTTTAAAAATGTATTAACATTATCTCATTAAATTCAGTGTCTCCACGGAGTGTCTGTTAGCAATTGCACAGTAGCTGTCTGTATTTCCAAGTCACCATGGTGCTTTCGAGAGTGCATTCTAAGGAGAAAAGTGATAAGAAGAAAACAGTTGTCCCATAAGGCTCTTACCATCCATTCATGCACCTGAGGTCCCAGAGCCAAAGCTAATGTTCAGGGCTGACTGCATCTTGGTTTGTTGTAGTGTCTTCATTTAAACAGGAGAGTATAATAAAATTGTATGAAGAAAGGCAAATGAAAGACCTGAGCCCTAATTTTAAGGTAGGACCCCCCTCCTCTTGCATTATTCTTGGTTTTGTTCATTTGATTGGAGGGGTTTTACTCTTGTCCCCTTTAAATGCTTGGCATTTGGATTCCTTATTTATATGCATGGTAATTGCACAGCAGACTACTTTCCATGCTTAAAATAGGAGACTCGCTTTGTAAGAATCTAATCCTCAAAGCTTAGACTATCTCATACCGTCCATGTTCCAAAGAACCATTCTTTTATAGTCCAGAACTGTTTTTAGAGAGAAATCACATGCTTTTAATTTGTCTAAGGAAGACTGTATGATTGATCTGCAAATTACAGGGTATTTCCACAGTGTCTACATATCAGTTCCACAGGGCAAATAACTGATTGTTTTACTGTAAAACGTGGCAAAATATTAATTTTCTGTCATTGCAGTGTTAATAGAATATACTTTAACTGCAACAGTTAATACATCCAAATCCATTTAGTTAGAAAAATGGACCATATGTGTCATTATTATCTTCTCTTACTTGTTTTTGTCTTTCTTGTAAATAAAATGGAGATTGGTTCTTGTCACGTGAAAAGTTTCACATTTTTACAATTTCCTCTGTTCAGTTTTTAAGTAGTGTCACTATGTCTTATTTGGAAGCTGTTGCATATTCAAGGCAGATTATGAAGAGTGAAACATACAATGCTTAATCAGTTATTTGTGCCTCTCCTGAGAGAGGAAAGACTGCTGTCTTCCATTCTCCCATCAGTTTGTGCAGCTTGTCTTGCCTTCAGTATGTAGGAGCCAGGTAGTCTCTGATAGGAGCAAAGGGGTTGCCGTCTGTAGCTACCTTTTTTCTGTAGCTTAGATTCATTCTTAAAGGGGCACAAAAGCAGACGTGAAGATTTTTCACTCCAATTTAAAATAATTTAGAGAGGAACTGTGAACACAATATTTTCTCCATTGAAGATCATTTATACTAAGTTTAATATAGGTTTTAAAATTTCTATTTAGAACTTGGGCTCAGGAGGGTGATGGTGAAGCGTGACATTCGCAAGCTGTTTCCTGGCGATGAGAAATAAGTGAGAACATAACCCACACAGGACTAGTCATGCAGCTCGGAATGCAAATGCCCATTACATTTTCCTTGGTTCTGATGTAGTTTTTGAGGAAAAAAAGTAAAAAACTCCTCAGTGTAATGTGTAATTTAACATATGTGGAATCAAAATATCATTAAGAAAATCTTGGATCTCCTTTATACATTCCCTTCCTGTCTATGCCTGTCTATGTTAAAATTTGAAGTATATTTGTCTATCATCAAGCTGTCTCTTTTTCTGTGGCCTGCATTGCCCTGCTTCCCCCCACCCCCATCTCTATGTTGATATTCTAAACCACAGTACCTCACACCCTATTTGCAGATAAGATCCTTGAAGAGGTTACTAAGTTCAAATGCGTCACTGGGATGGTTCCTCTAGCTGATGTTCTTCTGAGCCTAGGGAGGAACACCACAGAGATAATTCAGGGAGAGAAGCAGGATGGGGACACCAGCCACAGAGAGCCCTCAGCAGAAACCAAAACCTGCTCTCACCACCATCTTGATATGCTGGCTTCCATAATTGGGAAATACCATTTTTTGTTGTTGATGCTACTGAGGCTTGAGCACTTTGACACCTCTAGCGAACTAATTCATATCTAGAAAACAATGCTTTGTTATTAGTTAGGGTGTTTTCTTAAAATATTGTTCATTACCAAATTTTGCTATTTTTCCCTCGTACTGCGTGCTGAATGGGAACATTAAACAGATGAGTTTTGCTTTGAGGAAAAATGTGTTTAATTAAAACTCAGCAGATAGTCTTGGGAAAGTCATCTTTCTGGGAGACTCTCCTATTTATACACTTAGACTAGCGTAAACGATGCTGAAGTGTTGTACAGCCCTAGTTATTTCTGATTTCTGTGAAGACGAGTTCTATTTTTGGTATATACTTCATTAAAAATTTAGCAACATGTAACTATGGAGCTTCGTGTGACTGTGTGGAATTGTCCTCTCATTGGATACTTTGTTGAAGAAATGGGTTACTATGGTGTTCAACTCCATGGCAGATTGAATAATTGACCCCAAAAGCTTCTTGCAGTCTTTGTTGCTGCCTTTGACTCATTCCTTCTGCCTATGAAGATGCTCAGTCAGCATCTAGAGATATGTGGGTTTAATAATTGGGACCAGAAAATAATTCTCTTTATGTCAGTATTGAAATTAGAAGCTGAGTTTGCCTGTCTTAACTTATTAAGTAGATTCATAACTCCAAGTTACCAACCATGCCATATACACTTGGAAAAGTTGACTTCATAATTGACAAACTGACCTTTTTCCTTTCATCACTGGAATTTTGTTGTTTTGTTTTGTTTTTTGTGACAGGGTCTCATTATGTAGCCCTGGCCATCCTGGAATTCACTCTATAGACCAGGTTGACCTCAAACTCACAGAGATCCCTCTGCCTCTGCCTCCCAAGAGCTGGGATTAAAGGTGTGGGCCACCACACCCAGCCTCTGTCATTGGAATTTTTATTGAGATTGCATTAAACTTGTAAATTCTAGGGAGCTGACACCTTGAGGTGACATTGGGCTGTTCCAACTAAAACAAAAGATGCCTTTTCATTATCAGGTATTTTGTGGTCTTATTTTTATTACTATTTACTTAGCATAAAGTAACAGTGTTCATTATAGCATTTTTGTGAATATTTCCTTTTGGATGAGACTCTTTTCTACTCTTCTCTCTCCCCTCCAGCACCCTATGCCTAGTCTGTTATTGTGTCCTATGTATCTATTATCGTCCACACCCTTTCTTAAAACCCTCTTCCCTGTCTCACGACCCCCTTTCTAGTCTCATGACTGTTAACCACACTGACTCCCATGTAAATATACATATATAAAAATTACAAGCCAGGATCTGCATGAGAGAGCATGTGGTTTTGTCTTTTGAGATTGGATCGACTTAGTTAATACAATAATTTCGAGATCCATCATTTTTCCTTTTGGATTTATAAAGTTCCATTGTATATATGTACCTCCATTTTCTTTATATTCATCAGTTGTTGGATGTCTCTGTTATTGTGTTTTCTTGCTATTGTAAATAGAGAAACAATGAACATGTTTATGCTAGTGTCTCCGTGCCAGTTATAGAATGCTTTGGGTGTAAACTGCAGTGGGGTAGCTGGGTCAAATAGTGGTGATACTTGTAATTTTTTGAGAATCTCCACTCTGATTTTACTACTGCTGAACTTTTTACATTCCCACCAGCAGTGAATAAGGGTTCCTCTTTTCCCATATCCTCACTAGCATTAAATGTCTTTTTCCTTGATGGTAACCATTCTGATTGGGGTGAGATGGAATCTTGTAATTACTTTAATTTGTATTTTTCTGATGGCTAAGGATGCTGAACCTTATTAAAAATATATATCTGTCATTTGTCATTTGTCTTACTCCTCTTTTTTCTTTTCTTTCTTTTTTTTTTAAATTTTGGTCTCCAAACATTTCAAACATGTATATAAAGCATTCTGGTTACTTCCTCCTCCTCATTTCCACCTCTGCAAGCCACCCCCCCCCCATTTCCTACACAGCTCTTTTTATGTATTCATTAATTTTTGTTTTGTGTCTGACAGACTTTGTGAACCTGGATTTGAAACTAGACATTAGAGACTGCTAAGCTCATCATTGGGTACAACTGGATACTGTGCCTCTCCTTCTCCAACAACTAACAGTAATTCACCACTAAGTGGTAGGGCCCTGTGAACACATTCTCTATGCATGGCTAACTGTTGAGTGGACCTGACTTGTATAGACCAATGCAGTGGGCACAAAGTTCGTATTGCCATGGCCTTGCCATGCTGAGAAGACCTCAGTTTGCAATTCTTTTCTTATCTTTCAGATCATATATTCTTTCAGATTCCTCTTCCAAAATATTTTTTGCACCTTAAAAGGGTGCTGTAAATGTCTTGATTATGGTCAATGCTTTAATCATTCAATATTCCTATATCTTGTGGAGCCATGGCTCTCTGCATCCACCTTCACTCACTACAAAGAAAGGCTTCTCTGATTAAGGGTGAGAGTAGCCTGTGCAAGTGGCTATAAATATAGATATTAAGAAGGGGGCTTGAGTCTGTGTCAATTCAGCTAAGTAGCAGAAGGTTTCTCCTCCTCCCAGTATCTAAGTCTTCTTCAGTCACAGGTTTTTGACCAGATTTACAGCATTAGGTCTGGATTTTCTCTTGTGGAGCACACATCAAATCCAATCAGGAAGTGGTCGGTTATCCCCCACAAGAGTTGTTTCACTGTAACATGAATTGCTAAACGGTCATATTAATAAAAAACCAGGAGCCAGGTATTGGCGTGAAAGATCAGAGGGATAGAACAAGCCACAGCCAACCTCACCTTACCAAGTCCTCAGCCTCCAGAGCACTACTTCCTGTATACTCACACCTATATCCTTTCTGTGCCCTGCCATCTCACTTCCTCTCCCTGCTCAGCTACATCACTTCCTCTTTTCGACCAGCTCTATTACTTCTTGTCTGTCTGTATACACCTCCAGTCCTGTATGGTTAACTAGTGCTGGGATTAAAGGCATGTGTCACCACTCCTGGCTCTGTCCCCAGTGTGGCCTTGAACTCACAGAGATCCAGATGAATCTCTGTCTCCCAAATGCTAGGATTAAAGCTGTGTGCTACCACTGCCTGACCTCTATGTTTAATATAGTGGGTGGCATTTTCCTCTGATCCCCAGGCAAGCTTTAGTTGTTAGAGCACAAATAAAATATCACCACATGCCACTCTTGTACTAATGGGTACATCTTGTCTAACAGGTTGGTTTTATGGTTCACAAAGTCCACAGCTGGGTAAGATCATTGATGCTCTTATTCTCTCAACACACTACATTGCCCTATCCAACACCCCTGAGAGCTAGTCAGCAGAAAGCAGGCTTGAAGCTCTGGATTTGGCATCCAAGCTGTGTGATGCCTTTAGCAGTAGGGTCTTAATCATTAGTTTTGTGGGCAACCAAGAGGAATGCCAAGAACCTCTATCCCATACTTGGTACTAAGGTTTTTGTTTAGTGGCCCGCTGTTCACAAGAATGGCAATGTCTGGTCTTGGAAAGTATTTGCTAAATCTTTTATGCTTTTAAATTGGGTTACCAGATGGTGGCTTTTATACCTCCCTTGTTTTGATTATTGCTCCCCCCTTGTCTCCCCACCCTCTGTTTGAACCCATCTGCTCCAGTGTCCACCATGTTCATTTGTGTCCTATTGCCCTCTTCCTGAAGGTGCCCTGTCCCCTGTGCAGTGTCTCCGTTCTGATTTTCTTGTTTCTGGAGGTACTCCTTGTTAAGACATGAAATTAAGGAGTGGAAGCTAGGACACACACGTGGGAAGAAATGTGGCTTTTGTTGTTTTGTACCTTGGTTACTTCTCTCAGTATAAAAATTTCAGGCTTCATATATTTTCATACCAATTTCATGACTTCAGTTTTGTATATAGCTGAATAAAATTCTGTTTTGTATGTATACTCTATTTTCCTTACCCATTCATCTGTTGATGGTCAACATTAACAAATGGGGCTGAGAATCCTAGATGTTAACATGTAAAGAACGAAACTAAATCCCTATATCTTACCCTGTACAAAACTCAATTCAAAATGGGTCGAAGACCTCAGTATATGACCTGATATTCTGAAACTGATAGAGAAAATAGTAGGAAGTACCCTTCAATATATAGACAAAGGTAAGGATATTCTGAAAGGTACTCTGTTAGCTCAGGAAATGAGACCAACAGTGCACAAAAAGGATCTAATGAAACCAAAAGGCTTCTGTAGAGCAAAGGTAACTGTTAATTGAGTGAAGAGGCAGCTCACAGAATAGAAGAAATTATTTCCCTGATATATTCCCTCTGATAGAGGACTAGTCACTAAATAAAACAAAACAAAACAGACTAAACTCCATGAAAACAAATCAACTAATAAAGAATGTGCTTTGGAACTAAACGGAGAGTTCTCAAAAGAAGAAATTCAAATGGCCAGGAAAAGCTTTAAAAAATATTTAACATACTTAATCATCACAAAAATTCAGATTTAAACCACTTGATGTCATATCGCCAAGGATACAAATGGCGGTTCCTGTTGATGTGGATGTGGGGAAAGGGGACCTTGTACAGTGATGGTGAGAGTGGAGCTAGTGTAGCCATTTTAGAAATCATTCTGTAGGCTCCTCAAAAAGCTGGAAATAGAACTACTGTGTAACCCAGCTATACCATCTGGGCATGTGCTCTGAGAAACTTACAGCCTATTCCAGAGGCATTTGTACATCTGAGTTCATCGCAGCTCTAGTCACGACAGCTGGGAAGCAGCACTGTGGTTCGTTTGCCCCGATTATTGACTGACAACTTTTTGGTGATAAGGTTTTGCTGTTCTTTATATATTCTAGCCCCCTGTCTGAAGTGGATGACAGGTTTTCTCTCATTCTTCAGGCTGTATTTTCATTCTGGTGATTGTTTCCTTTGTTCTGTAGATTCTTTTAATTTAATGTCATTCAATTTGTCAATTCCTGGGGATATTTTCCTGTGTTATTAGCATCCTATTCAAAAAGTTCTTGCCTATGCCTATATCTTGAAGTATTTTCTCTTAGCAGTTTAAATATTTCAGGTTTATTTTAAAGTCCTTGATGTGTTTTGAATTGATTTTTCTGCAGGGTGAGAAATAGGGATTTAATTTCATTCCTTGTACAATCATTTTTGCCAGTACCATTTGTTAACATTCAACAAAAAAAGCAAACAACACCTCTTTAGTTACATGTAGAAATTCTGATTTTTTTTTCTCATTGCATAGAATGAGCTTTTGTTAAGAAAGCAGCAATTTGAAAGCTTACTTGCAGGAGTTGATATTTAGTCTTGATAATATTCATGTACACACATACAGACTATACAAACACATCATAAACAGAAATACAGGTTGGGGATTTAGCTCAGTGGTAGAGCGCTAGTAGAGCGCTTGCCTAGCAAGCGCAAGGCCCTGGGTTCAATCTTCAGCTCAAAACAAACAAACAAACAAACAAACAAACCAAACACAAATACAAACAAACATCTGGGTAGATTTTCCCTTCTTTATTTTCAGATATACTCTTTTATTCTGCTTTTGAATTTTCTCAATAGCATATTGTTGATCCCCTCACATCACAATTACGTGAACTTTTATTTGCCAAAAGTGGTTCTTATGTTTATTGTAATCTTTGATATAGTTGAACTTAACTTCCTTCTTATTTGATTTACTCAGTATGCTTTTTTTTTTTTTTTTTTTTTTGTTTTTTGTTTTTTCGAGACAGGGTTTCTCTGTGTAGCTTTGCGCCTGTCCTGGAACTCACTTGGTAGCCCAGGCTGGCCTTGAACTCACGGAGATCCGCCTGGCTCTGCCTCCCGAGTGCTGGGATTAAAGGCGTGCGCCACCACCGCCCGGCTCAGTATGCTTTTTTTTTTTGAGAATCCCTTGTCTAAGTTCTCTTTCCTTATTCTCTTTCTCTCTTGCATTTCCCCTTCATTCCTCAGTTTATTTAAGATGTATACATTCTTACTTATAAAAATGTAGAAAATACTTTTTAAGGTATAAGAAAAATACTAAGATTTGTGACTTTGGAGTCAATCAGTGTCTATACTCTGTCCTAATTAATTCAGGAAATCTCAGCATGATTTTCTCTTTTCTTTGCCTTCTGGTACTTGCGTTAGTCCAGCCAAGCCTTGTGTTGAAGTACTATGGAAGTTAATACCTTGATTTATTTGCCTCAGGTGATAAAAGTTGCAGTGTATCCGTATCTCTCAGTGGGCACACTAACAAATACAGTAGTAGTGAAGTCGTTGTCTCTTTTTTTTTGAGACAGATTCTCTCTACACAGCTCTGACTGACCTGAAACTTACAATGTAGACTAGGCTGGCCTCAAACTCACAGAGATCCCTCTACCTCTGCCTCCAGAGTGCCGACCACACCCAGCCAAATCACTTCTTAACTTTACAAATATTGCTTGCCATTTTGCAGCCCTTGTTATCTTTGATTAACTTTACTATGTAGTCGCAATCTCTCCTTGAAGTTTCTGGTGAGAATTTTGTTCAAACCTGAGTTTATTGCTATTTCAGCTGTATCTTTTCTCCTATTCAGTACTCATTAAATGTTTTTATACTGTTTAAATATTGATCATACAATAACTTCAAAGTCATTTTTACCTTGGTACTGTTACTTCTGTTTCCAGTTTTAGTTCCTCTGCCCATGAAACTCTGCTTCTCTTTGATGGTTGCATCCTTGATGATTGTATGAACTGACTTGTGACTTTAGGATTTGTACTCCTGTTTTTATTTGAGAAACTGCTGTCAGCTTTTTCTGTTTCTGTCAATTGTGTCAAAAAGCCATGATGTAATTATATTTTGATTAAAATCAAACAATTAATAAAAAGCCATTGTTATAACCTTAGGAATAATTGCATTTTCCTGATGACTAAGGAGGTTGAATATTTTTTCAAATATTTATTGGCCATTTGTTTTTCTACATTACACTTTGTATAGATGTTGGCTAATTGAGTTTTTGCTTTGCCCTTGTAACCCAAAGACCACATTCTTAACTGTCTTTCCTGTTTTTATAAAATCAAGTCTCCCCTTACCTTTCTTGGAAAGACTTAGTGTTCTTGCTCTGTTGACCAGTCTAGTGTATACTTAAATGTTTCTGCTATTTTAATCTAATAGTTTTCTTATGAATTTAGGGCCATTTCTCTGAAATTCTATTCCTAATTACATTATACCATTCAAGATTCCTCAAAATGTATGATTAGATAATTTTTTCATGATCATGAATTGTTAGTTTTGAAGAATACAGTTTTAGTCACTATGTCACATTTGGGGTGGGCAGGAGACTAAAGAACATATTTAGTGTTTTCATTTTAAGTTAATTGTTATAGTTGGCATACAAGTAATGGGCTTCATTGTGACATTTCATTTGTCTATATCATTGTATTTTTTTCTTATTTATCCTGACCACTACTCTCCCCTATAATTTCAATGTACAACTTTCTCCCTGTAAATCATCTCCCCTCTGGTTTTATGTGTGTGTATAAGCAAATCTAGATTCTGCTTATGAGAGAAAATATTCGATATTGTGTTTTCTTCTTCCTTTTACTGCTCCCCCACCCCATCGCTGCCACATTTATCCCCTTTCTTTAGCTGGAGTTATCTCCAGTTCTGCTCAGGCCTGCAGCCACTCAGACCCTAATAAACACACAGACGCTTATATTATTTAAACTGTTTGGCCTAATGGCTCAGGCTTCTTGTTATCTAGTTCTTTTATCTTAAATTAACCCATTTCTATTCATCTATAAGTTGCCACGTGGCTTGTGACTTACCAGTACTTTACATCTTACTTCTCATGGCAGTGGCAGCTGGCAGCATCTCCTGACTCAGCCTTCCACTTTCCAGCATTCTCTTCTCTGCTTGTCCCACCTATACTTCCTGCCAGGCTATTGGCCAATCAGCATTTTATTTATCAACCAATCAGAGCAACACATTCACAGCATACAGAAGATATCCATAGCACTTCCCTTTTCTTTTTCTTCAAAAAGTAAGGTTCTAACTATAACATAGTAAAATTACATATAACAAAACAGTTATCAAGCAAGAATTACAGTTACAATATCTAGTCTATTTATAATATCTAGTCTATTTGTATTTGGAAAAATTAAAGAAGATATCCTATGTCCTGTATTTGTGAGTGTAAGGTTTTATATCTAACTTATCTTTTATCATAACTAAGGAAATTATAGCTATCTAGTCTTCAACTACATCAAAGACTTCATAAGGATATAATATTACCTAAGTAAAGAGGAAGAGCATTGTAAGCAACTTCCAAAAATCCAGAGTGACAGAGACAGCTGGCTGCCTGGATAGTCACCCAAATTTCTTCTGCAATGTTGGGATATCCACTTTTCAGCCTACAGGCGTAGACTCTCTCAGTCATTTCTCTCTGTGTCCTGTAGAATGTCTGGCAGTTTCCTCTGTGAAGCAGGAACCTGAAGGACCAGTTCGCCAGTCAAAGTTCAGTGGTCACCTTCCTATGGGTCCTGCATGTCCAGTCAATCAAGCAGTCCAGGCAAGAACAGTTTCTTGCCCAAATGGCTATTTTTGCCAAGAAGAAGATAAACTCCAAATAGAGTGTCTTCGATGCCCATCCTCCTCTCTGAAGTAAATCGGTGCTGCCAGGAGCAGACATGATTCACTATTCAGAAAGTCTAAATTTTTAAAACATTTTAAATGCCATATTTTGTAGGTCTTTGAAGTGTTTGAAGACTACCTATCTGTCTGAAATATATCTGTATATACCTAGAAAACTTAACTAACATGACTATAAGTTTGTTTATCATAGAAGACTAATTATTAATCTGTATTTTTAATTATCCATTACAATCTAAATGAGTTACATAAACATAATACCTCAAACGAAAATAGAAATATATATACAGTATAACAAAATTAAGTTTAAACTTGTATCAATAAACTAAAATCCATAGCAATGTAAAACATTTCTAAACAAGTTGTTGCTCTTTAAAAGTAGGTTACCCTTTTATCCTATCATATCTGTATCCCCTTTTCTTCTTTAGAAAGAGATTGCATTTATAATCAACCTGCTTTAAATAAAAATATTGGTTTTGCTCTGTCCCACACCAAAGGGTTCTTCTGATATGGGACACAAGAATCTCTCAACCTTTTCTTTTAGAAATATGCTTGGGTTTAGAGAAGGAGTGAGCCAGTTCCATCTCCAAAGCCAGCTTGGTATATTTGGGAATTTGGTTGTAGCTTCTCTTACTACTTCCTGCCAAATGAGGGTGCTGTATTCTTATGGGGACACAAAGAAAATTTTAGGATTATGGAGTAGTCCATGAGGCTATATTGTCTGAGCCAGTTGCCTTGAAACCGTTGTGGAAGTTGGATTATCTGGGTCATAGTGTCATTGGAGACCTTTCAGGGGCTCTTTTCTGGTCAAACCTGATATATCTTAATCTGGAACAAATTCATAGCCTCTTGCTTTCTGTGGAAACAAAAGCAGAGTCTCCTTTCCAAAGCAACATATCTTTAGATTCAAATATTGAAGTCAAGGTACCTTTAAAATATACATGTGTGTTTACCTGAGCAGTCTTTACAATCAAATGTCTTTCTGCAGTTAAAAATATCAAAGACAACACAATCCAAATTCTCTGTGTAACATCCATCTTTATGTGGCTTATTTTTTATATTACTTTTACTTTCTCTTTAAATACTTTATTTTTTATAACTATTTCTTTATATAACTTCATGTATTACTTTTTTTTCTCTCTTCCAAGCCTGCGTACATTTTTACACACACTGTAAAGCATTTAGAGGTTTATCCCATCTGAATCGGTCTTACTGTGAATCTGTTGCTTTAAACTGCAGTGGTTAGTACTGAATGACTCCGCCCACCTCAGCTTCCCAACATGGCGGTGGTATGTTTACCACCAGCTCTGGGTCTGGAAGCCATATGTACCATCAACTCTCAGAAACAGTGGGTCTATGCTTCTATCAAAGCAGCCTATAGCCCAGAAACCTCTCTTTTTTTCTCTCTCTCTCTTTTTTTTTATCTGTACTAGCAAAGGCTAAATCTACCATGCAGGGTAATGTGCGGCTTGCCTCATTCCCGCCATGCTGTAGGTCAAGTCCACACACCACGAACCTGCCATAGAGTAGCTCAAGCCCCCAGGCTGTAGCTAACTTGGTAGAGACAACTAGGAAGCTGTTTTTAGCTCCGTTTTAGAATCTTCTTTCTCAGGTTTTAGGTGGAAACTCTAGCTGTTGGGCACCATTTTTAGCTGGAGTTATCTCCAGTCCTGCCCAGGCCTGCAGCCACTCAGACCCAAATAAACACACAGACGCTTAGCTTATATTAATTAAACTGTTTGGCCTAATGGCTCAGGCTTCTTGTTATCTAGTTCTTATATCTTAAATTAACCCATTTCTATTGATCTATAAGTTGCCACGTGGCTTGTGGCTTACTGGTACTTTACATCTTACTTCTCATGGTGGTGGCGGCTGGCAGCATCTCCTGACTCAGCCTTCCACTTTCCAGCATTCTCTTCTCTGCTTGTCCCACCTATACTTCCTGCCAGGCTACTGGCCAATCAGCCTTTTATTTATCAACCAATCGGAGCAACACAGTCACAGCATACAGAACATATCCACAGTACCTTTCCTCCCTCATCGTAGTCTGTCTTCTTTCATGGTATCTGTACATGTCTTATATATGAATTTACACATACCTCACACACAGATAGATAGGTGTGTCCATATATGATAGAAAACATGGTTCATGTATTTCTGAGTCTGACTTGTGGTGGTTGTGTTATTGTCATTTTTACATAACTTTATCATGTTAGTGATAATCTCTATCAATTTTCCTGAAGATGCTATGAATTTCAGCTTCATTATGGCTGAATAAAATTCCACTGTGTGTATAAACCATAGTTTCATCAAGTTAATCTGCTGCTGATGCTCTTGGTGGGTCGCATGTCTTGTATATTGTGAGTTCCTCACTTCTATAGTAAAATTACTAAGTTACTTTCTCACCAGCATTGTATAATGGTTCTCAAGCATTCTCTGTCCCCCCTCTTTCTCTCTCTCTCTCTCTCTCTCTCTCTCTCCCTCCCCCCCCTCTGGTGATAACCATTCTCATTGTGGTGAGATAGCATCTCAATGTTGTTTTAATTTTCACTTTCTTGATAGCTAAGGATGTTGAAATATTTCCAGATACTGGCCATTTGTATTTCTACATTTGAGAAAGTTTCTATTTATTCACCTATTTATTGACTGGATGATTTTTCATGTCTAGTTTCTCCAGACCTTCCTTTTTTGTCTATGTCAGTCTTCTATGACATATCCACTTGGCAAAGATTTTCTCTCATTCTGTAGGCCATCTCTCCATGCTGATGCTTGTCTCCTCTGCAGTACAGACATCTTTGATTTCATGTGCTCTCATTGGTCACTCCTTAATGGTTTTTTCTGACCTATTAGAATCAAGATTAGAACGACCAGTTATCTCTAAATAGTGTACTTTATCTATTTGATTTACTGCTAAAATATGTTGGAGGAGTATTTTTTTGTGAGTGAATATTGTATACAGTCATGATTTACCATAAAAGTAACACAGTATTCCCAGAATTATCCGTTGTACAATTTATGTTTTAATTGCAGCTTTGTTATAACTAGAAAGTCGTAGATAAGATGGCCATTCTAATAAAACTGTGGATAGTAAAATGTGATTTTTGTACAACTTTCATGTCTTTTGTTTCCTCCCCAACTATTGAAACAAGGTAACAGTTATTCTACATACATGGGGTAGGCTATGTTTGACCTGCGTATAATAGATTATTAATGTCTAACTTAGAAGATTATGCCATAATATAGAAGATGTTCATATCACATTGAATATGAGAACACAGATCACAAAACGTATATTGAGTGCGACAACATCTATATAAAAAATCAATTTCCAGCAAGACAGCTTTGGGCGATGCTATATCAAAATATTTACAGTGCTCCCTTGGTTAGATTATGGGTAAATTTAATCCTACATGTGTTTGTTTTGTATGTTCTGAATTTGTACTATGACTGTTTATTGCGTTGTTTTAAAAATATTCTTATATCAGAAAAAGTTATTTATGCAGTGTCAGCAAATTAGTACATTGATACAATCTGTTTTGTTTTCCCTGTTTTATGTTTAGCCGACAAGTCCCAAGTTTGGAAAAGCTGACTCATATGAAAAACTGGAAAAGCTAGGGGAAGGATCTTATGCAACAGTATACAAAGGGAAAAGCAAGTAAGTTAAATGTTTTAAAGAATGTGTCATATGTGCAGGGTATCTGTGCTCTTACTATTAAATAACAGCATATTTAAATAACTCAAATTTACTACATAATAGATTTTCGTGCTGTTTGGTTCCATGACTCCTGTGAATCTGCTTCAAACAAACCTAAAAGCCAATGGAAATTGTTTTCCTGAGGCAAATGGCTCTGCAGACTTTTCTAACTTAGCTTACTATTTCTCAATGGAGCTGGAACCCCCAAATGGGAATTATTTCCCAGGTGAATGGTGGTTTAGTGTTTAATATTATTTTTTCCATTTTTCCCATTTATTGAAAATAGATTCTTTTCTCATACAATATATACTGCCTATATATACTCATGAGATCCACAGAAATACTGAGTTAAAAAGCTGTAATATACACACAGAGAACCTGGTACAGACCCATATAGGCCCTGTGCCTGCTGTTTCAGTCTCTGAGAGCTCAGGTGTTCCTTGCTTAGTTGATTCAGCAGACCTTTTTCTCCTGGCAGTCTCCATCTTCTCTGTCCTCTTCTTCCCCGGGGTTGCCTGAGCTCTGAGGGGAGGGATTAAATGGAGACATTACATTTAGACTTTCTCTCCAATAATGTCTGGCTGTGGGTCCCTGATCCTGTTCCCATCTGCTGTCAGAGGAAGTGTCTTTGCTGATGACTGAATAATGCACTGATCTGTGAGTATGGCAGAATATCATTTTATTGTTTGCTGTTTGTTAGTTTAGACCAGCAGTGTTTGGTTTTACCCTAGGTCTCTGGTTCTTGGCCACCCAAGCAGTGACAGTTATGGGTTCTATCTAGTGAAGTAGGCCTTAGTCAAATCAGACATTGGTTGGCTACTCCCACGAGTTCTGTGCCACTGATACCCTAGCATATAAGGACAGACTATAGGTCAAAGGTTTTATGTCAGGTTGGTATTTATGTTTCTCTTTTGCTAGCCTATAGAGTACCTTCCTGCATCTAAGACATCAAAGAATGTAGGAGTGAAGGCTCCATGTAGGCACCAGCTGGACCTCTCCATGTTCAATGAGTTGTATGGATGTTGTCCTCAGCAATGATGCCCCACTGTCAGATTGCAGAGAGTAATATATTATCTTAGCATCATCCTGGGTTGTTTGAAGATTTTCATGTGATTCCCTTAGTGAATAAGTCATTTGACTGCAACCCAGTCCCTGTACTGGAAGCCTTGTTTAGCAACAAGAGATGGCCAGTTGATTCCCTATCCTCCATTATTAGGAGACCTCATTATGATCACCTTCATATATTTTAGGAAGTTTCACTGCACTGGGTTTCTATACCCTCCCTCAAATGCCCCTCAGTTTCAGCTGTTTCTCCCTGCATTCTCTCCCACTCACCTCCCTACCCTCCCTCTCCCTATCTGATCCTCCTGTTCCTGCCCCACCTGCCCCTAGTTCACTGGTAAAATCTATTCTATTTGTCCCTCCCAGGGAAATCCATGTGCTCACCCTAGACCCTTTCTGTATACCTGACCTTTCTGGGTCTACAGACTGTAGTGTGGTTATCATATACTTAATGGCTAATCTCCATATAGAAGAGAATATATACTGTATTTACTTTTCTGGGTCTGGGTGACCTCATTCAGGATGATTTTTTTTTCTAGTTCCATCCATTTACCTTGAAATTTCATGATGTCATTATTTTAACAGCTGAGTAATACTCCATTGTATAAATTGTACCACGTTTTATCCATTCTGACATTGAGGGACATCTAGGGTTTAGAAAAAAGTATAAGTGATCTAAATCCAAACATACTGTCACTGTTGCATCCTTTTATATTAAACATTTATTCCACTTGCCCCAAGTCACTTGCTTTAAAACTGTAAACTCTCATTTCCTTCCCTTTTATTTGTCTACTTTGGCCTGTGCTTGCACACAGAGAAGCACTTCTTTCCCACAGTTCCTTTTCTCCATTGCTTTCTTGAGATTAAAGGACAGACTTTTTTTTTTTTTTTTGAGCCAGTGGCTTTATTAGGATAAGTTACAGGAGTTTGGGCAATAGATATTTGTTTTTGTTAAGGAACAAGGGTGCCTCAAAGGCAGCTCTATGACCGTCAGCCCCCTCCCCCAGCCTAGGTGACTCTGGAAAGCTGCCTCCCTGGAGGTCTCCAGCAGACTTGTAGTCAGCTGAACAGCTCAGCTCTTCTTCTGCCGAGGACTGTTTATGGCTTTCATCACTCTGTGGAGGAGCCCGGTGAAACAGTGTTTGAGGAGCTTCTGAAGACTTTTGGGTGCTTGAACTGAGTCTTGTGAAACTGCCTCTCCATCCAGAAGAGAATGTTTCAATTTGGATGAGTTTTCTACACAAATATCAGTGACTGAATAATGATACTATATTTTCTCAGATATCAAAGAATGCTTTTAGTCATTTTATATTATATTTTTTCTGTTTTATTGAAAATTTTTTCATATAATATAATTTGATTACTCCTTCCTCGACTTTTATTCCTCCCAAGTCCTCTCCAACTTCCCTATCATTTGGATCTACTCCCTTTCTGTTTCTCATCAGAAAATAAATAGACTTCTAAGAGATAGTAAAATAAAATATAAGATATACTCCCCCAAAATCAACAGCAACAACAACAGAAAAAAAACAAAAACAAAAAAATAAACCACCACACTGGAATAGGACAAAACAGTAGTAGAAGAGCCCAAGAAAAGGCACAGGAAACAGATATAGACACAGAGGCCCACTCATCAGCACACTAAAGAATCCCATAAGAACCCCAGATCAGAAGCCATAGTATATACATAAGGACCTGTAGGATAAAAAAAAACCAAAAAAAAACAGAAAAAATCTTAAAAGATAAAATTAACTAGAAATAAAAAAGGAAGGGAGGGAGAAAGAGAGAGACAGAGACAGAGACAGAGACAGAGATACAGAGACAGAGAGAGCATGAGCACCTGGAGAAAGATGGCCTAAGTTAGTTTTTCTGTTGGCCATCTACTGTTGAGCAGGAGGCCTACCCTTAAGAGTGGTTTGTCTCCCCAGTGAAATTCCCATGGAGAAAACTACATTTTCATTCACAAGTGGTTATCAATTGGAGATCGCTTCTAGCTTAGGGATGGGGGCATGTGTCCACTTCTCCTTTAAACTCTAGGACCCCATCTGGTGCAGACCTGTTCAGGCCCTGTGCATGCCTCCTCAGTCTCTGAGTTCATGTCTTGTAAATCTTGTTGATTTAGAGGGCTTTACTTTCTTGCTGTCCTCCATCACCTCTGGGTCTTACACTTTTTCTGCCTCCTCTTCTGTGGGGTTCCCTGAGCCCTGAGAAGAGGGATTTGATGGAGACATCTATTTTAGGGTGGTATGTTCCATGGTCTCTCACTTTCTGCAAAATGTCTCTATATTTATTCTCATCTGCTGCAGGAAGAAACTTCTCTGGTTCTCTGGTAATGGTTGAGCCAGGTGTTGATGTTTGGGGATAGCAGAATGCTATTTGGAGTCATTTTATTACTATTATTTTTTTAAGAACCATAATATTCGGTTTTACCTTAGGTCCCTGGGCTATCTAGTCTCTGGTTCTCGGTCACCCAAAGCTGTATAAGGTGTGGGCTACATCTTGTGGGGTGGGCCTTCAGTAAAATCACATATCGTTTTCTCACTCCCACAAGCTTTGTGCCACAATTGCACGAGCATATCTTTTTTTTTTTTTTTTTGGTTTTTCGAGACAGGGTTTCTCTGTGTAGCTTTGCGCCTTTCCTGGAACTCGCTTTGGAGACCAAGCTGACCTCAAACTCACAGAGATCTGCCTGCCTCTACCTCCCGAGTGCTGGGATTAAAGGCGTGCGCCACCACCGCCTGGCTGCACGAGCATATCTTGTAGACAGGGCATCATAGTAGAATGAAGGTTTGTAGCTGGGTTGGTGTTTTCATTTCTTCTGTGGTAGTGTGCGGAGGTACCTTCCTATACCCAAGATGCTTGCCTGTAGTCATGAAGGCGCTAGGCAGGCACCATCTAGACTTCTCCATGTTCAATGAATTGTGTAAGTGTTATTTTCAGGAAGGGGGCTGTGCTATCAGTTTGTGGAGAGCAGCTTATAATCTTAGCAACGGCCTGATTGTTTGGAGGTTCTGATGGGACCCCTCTGACCAACAGCTTAATTAGATGTAACCCATTCCTAGATGGCTAGTTGGGGCTATGTCTCACCCATTATTTGGTGTTTTCATTTAGATTGCTTTCATGTATGTATGTGGTGGTTTAAAAGAACATGGCCCCCATAGGCTCATAGGGAGTGACACTATTAGGAGGTGTGGCCTTGTTGGAGTAGGTGTGGGCTTGTTGGAGGAAGTGTGTCTCAGTCTCTTCCTGTGTATTTGGATCTGCATATAGAACTCCCAGCTACCTTTCCAGCACTACGTGTGCCTGTATGCCACCATGCTTCCCACCATGATGACAATGGACTAAGCATTTGAACTGTAAGACAGCCCCAAGTAAATGGTTTCCTTTGTAAGAGTTGCTGTCATCGTGTCTCTTCACAGGAGTAGCAACCCTAACCATGAGAACGTATATATTTTAGAAAGCTTCAGCTGTATTAGGTTTCCATGCTACCCCTCACATGGCCATTAGTTGTAGCTGTCTCTCCCTGTATTCCATCCCTCCCTCCCCTCCCCTTTGCTGCTTGATTCGCCTGTTCCAGCCTGTCCATCTATTCATAACTATCTATTTTTATTTTCTTCTCCTAATATCTGTTTATTTCCCCTAGTTCCTTACTCTATACCTAACCTCTGGCTCTATGGATTGTAGCTTGCTTATCATTGACTTAGCAGCTAATATCCACATACAAGTGAATGCATACCATATTTGTTTTTCTGAGGCTGTGTAACCTCACTTAGTGTGATTTTTTTCTGGTTCCATCCATGTACCTGCAAATTTCATTTTTTTAGATGGCTGAGTTATACTGTATTGTGTAAATGTACCATATTTTCTTTATCCAGTCCTCTGTTGAGCGATATCTAGGTTGTTTTCAATTTCTGGCTACTATGAATAGAGCAAAAATGCACATGGTTGACCAAATGTGTCTTTGGTAGGATGAAGTGTCCTTTGGGTATATATGCTCAAGAGTATTGTACTTAGATATTTGAGGTAATTCAAGTCCCATGTCCCTGAGGAACTGCCATACTGATTTCCATAGTGGGAGTGCAAACTTGTGCACTTTTCCATAGTGGCTGTACAAGTTTGCACTCCATCCTTGCTGTGTTATTGAGCTGTCACTTGGGTAAATTTTTTGTACCCATTTTGGCAGACATAAGATGAAATCTGAACGTAGTTTTGATATGCATTTTCCTGAAGGCTAAGGATGTTGAACATTTCTTTAAGTGTTTCTAAGCCATTTGAGTTCCCTTTTGAGAATTCTCTGTTTGGATCTGTACCCCATTTTTGATTAGGTTGCTTTCTTGATTTCTAGTTTCTTGACTCTTTTCTGTATTTTGGATATTAGCTCTTGTGTGGCTGGTTTTGTGTGTCAACTTGACACAAGCTAGAGTCACCGGAGAGGAAGGAGCCTCAGTTGCAGAAATGCCTCTATGGGATCCAGTGTTTTCTCAATTAGTGATTAATGGGGAAGGACCCAGCCCATTGTGGGTGGTGCCATCTCTGGGGTAGTGGTCTTGGGTTTTATAAGAAAGCAGGCTGAGCAAACTAGGCGAAGCGCATCAGCTCCTGCCTCCAGGATCCTGCCCTGTTTGAGTTCCTGTCCTGACTTCCTTCAGTGAAGAACAGCAATGTGCAAGCATAAGCTGAATAAACCCTTTCCTCCCCAACTTGCTTTTTGGTCATGGTGTTTCATTGCAGCAATAGAAACCCTAAGACAGCCCTCTATTGGATGTGTAGTTGGTAAACATCTTTTCCCATTCTGTAGGTTGCTGTTTTGTCTGAATGATGGTGTCCTCTGCCATGCAGAAACTTTTCAGTTTTGTGCTGTCCTATTAATCAATTATTGATCTTAGTGCCTGTGTTAATGGCTTTCTGTTCAGAAGTCTTTTCCTCTGCTAATGAGCTCAAGGATATTCCTTATTTTCTCCTCTCTATAGTTCATTGTATATGGTTTTATGTTGAGTTCTTTGGTCTATTTGGAGTTGAATTTTGTGCAGGGTGAAAAATACTCACCTATTTTGAATCTTTTACATACAGCTTTTGTTGGGTCTCTTTGTGGTTTGGATATCAGAGTAACTGTGGCCTCACACAGTGAATTGGGCAGTGCTCCTTCTGTTTCTATATTGTGGAATAATTTGAGGAGTATTGACATTAACTATTCTTTGAAAGTCTGGTAGAAATCTATGCCCAAACCATCTGGTCCTTGGGTTTTTTTGTTTGGGAGAATTTTATCAGCTAAGCTGCTTCTATTTCACTAGGAGTTATAGGTCTGTTTAAATTGCTTATCTGATCTTGAGTTAACTTTTGTAGGTGGTATGTATCTAGAAAACTATTCTTTTCTTTTAGATTTTTCAATTTGCTGGAGCACAGGTTTTTCCAGATTTGGATTTTTAAAAAACCTCCTAGACGTGTTTCTGAGGATCCCTTCTCCCACACTTTCCCATCTCTAAATGCTAGGGAGCAACTGTATTTAGTGACAAGAAGCTTGTAGGAAGCTTCTGTTTTAGGATAACTCAAGGCAAAAGCCTTGTTTCACCTTAATAATTTTATCAAATGATACTGAAAATAATTTTGCAAACCATCCCTGTTGTAACATCTTTATGAAATCTATGACAGAAAATTGAAGCAGAACATGTAATGGAAAATTTTGATTTATGTCTAATTTGGGATATAGAGAGAGCTTATTTTTCTTCAGAGTTTTTTGGAGAAAGAAGATTACACATTCCTTATAAAGATTATGTGCTAAGAAACACAGAAATATTCTATTAAAAGTAGTAATTGTGTTAACTCTGAGTGCTACTAGAGGGTTTATTTTTTCAATATGGCGTCAACATGATAGGGCATGGGAAAAAATGTAGAGCCAGATAACTATACTATTTTTGAAAAGATTTAATTTATAATGTATACAGTATTTTATCTGCATGTATGCTTGCAGGCCAGAAGAAGGGCCAGATCTTATTACAGATGGTTGTGAGCCACCATGTGGTTGCTGGGAATTGAACTCAGGACCTGTGGAAGAGCAGCCAGTGCTCTTAACTGCTGAGCCATCTCTCCAGCCCCAGATAATAATACTATTAATGATCTAAGCAGCTTGGGAGCATGGATGGCTAGAGTAATGCTTTGAATGCTGAAGCTAATGTTTACAGAGGTTGCATTCCAAGATTTGTATCTTTCCTAAAGAGAATTAGTAGTCATAATATAAAAACTACTTGTACATTTAAGATTAATAATGTGATGCTAACTTGCCATTATGCAACAATTATTCGGTGTAAACCACATTACTTACTTTTACGTCATTTAACTCTTGCAGTGACCTACATGATAGAGGTGTCACAGTCATCCCCACCTCACCCATCAGCAGCCTTGTTGCATGGACTTTCATCAACTTTTCATGCTCACACATGTAGTTAGTAGCAACACATGTTTAGCTCATGTCTTTTTGGCTGTACTACATTTTTCCCCTAATCACTACGCCATTCCTTCTTATTATACAAGCTGTAAAGCCTTGGAAAGATTTGGTCCTTGTTGAATAATCCAGATGGTTCTCACATATGCTCTGACTTGTTTCAATTGTGATTCAGACAAAAGCAAACATCCTATTTGATGATAAGGAAGCAAACCAAGAACTTAGAACTGCCTGCCACAAAAGGTGCGTTCTGCGAACGTGTAGGTTCATATCCATTGAATGTTTAACGTGCAGATTTACTTGAAAATCCTGGAGAGTGTTGAACGTTTTTCCATTTATTGTTCCTAGATATGAAAAGAGACTTCCCCAGTACCTTTACTCTTTGAGAAAGGTGATTCTGGACAATTGATAGCTTTCATTCCAGTAGGTTTTTGTTGTTGTTTTTTGATTTTTGTTTTTCGAGACAGGTTTTCTCTGTGTAGCTCTGTATCCTGTCCTGGAGCTCACTCTGTAGCCCAGGCTGGCCTTGAACTCACAGAGATCTACCTGCCTCTACCTCCCGAGTGCAGGGATTAAAGGCGTGCGCCGCTGCCGCCGCCGCCGCCGCCGCCGCCGCCGCCGCCGCCGCCGCCGCCGCCGCCGCCGCCGCCGCCGCCGCCGCCGCCGCCACCACCCAGCTCATTCCAGTAGTTTTAAAATGATCTTGTCAGCATTTCTTGAAGTCTCAAGCCTGCTGGTCACATGCAGATTTTTATTTCCTTCAGCAGGAGATGAATACCATTGCCCACTCACTGGATTTAAGAAATGATAGGCTGTCTGGACTCCCTTCCTTTTAGATATCAAGGTCTGGATAAGACAACAGCTATGCACTTGCCCTACAGAAGAATATGAGAGTTTGGTACATTCCTAGAGTGATGCATAATTACGGGAGCCTTTCAAACCATGGGAGCTTGTTTCTCTTCAACATTCTCTCGTAAATGTCAGCATCCCTTCCTCTCTCTTGAGACATTTGTTTAGCATCCTCCTCAGTTTTTCATTATCTTCCCAAAAAGCTGCTTGAACTTTGAGATTTCCGTGATTTCCCCATTTGTGAGGATTTCACACACGTGTTCATTGTATTGATGTATCAGTGTCATGTTTAGAGTTTATCACCACCTGGCCAGGGCTGGCAAAACAAAGAACCACAAATTTGGTGGTTAAATATCAGAATTTTGTTGTACCACAGTTCCGGAGCCGGAAGTGAAAGGTCTAGCTAGTGTTGCAGTAGGGCCTGCGCTACCACCACCATGTCCGAATGAGGGGCTGTGGATTAAAAAATAGAGACAAGAAACAGCGGGTCATTCGTCACAGCAGAATGCCGAATGCCATTTATTGAAGGAGGGAGGAAACCTTAAATACAGGCTTAAAGCACAATGGAGGATCCCCGGAGGGCAGAAGTTCGCTGTCCAATGTTCTACATTCTTGCATCTAAGTTGTTTACACCAAATGCAGGATACACAAACAAGGAACCTCCGGTGAGTGTTCAGGAAGAAGGAAACCTGCAGGGAATCAGCATAGGGAGGACATCTGGTCAAGGTTGGCAAGCAGGCAACAGTTTACTTAATATGGGGAGCCAGGGCCCTACAAGCTAGTTTTCCAGTATCAAGGTATAATTTTCCTCTTATTTAACAGGCCTTCACTCCAACCAGAGATCTGGTACCACCAAAGTATGAGTGCTTCTATTGCATCCTTATCCTGGTCATTGTTGTATTTCATAGGCACCATAGCTTGGTAGGACTGTTGGTTGTATCCCTCCTTGGAAGCTTGCCATGTACCTTCTGGTACCATGAAAGCTAGTTAGTACTCAGGTAGAAAGCTTTCAGGTCAGATCAAGCTCAGGTCCTCTAGGCCCCGTGTCTGAGATGCATGGTGTCTTCAGCAATAGACTAATTTTCTACTTCTGTGGGGCATCCAAGGATGTTATCAATAGCATATAATGTTTTGGGAGTCTCTTGGACAACTCTGACCAACAACTCAAAAGATGGCTTCTTATGCCGAGTTCTGGGGCTTATTAAGATAGTCTGTGGCTCTTGTGGGGGGTAGACAATGCATCTTCTTTTTTAAAGCTCTGAACTTAACCATTTTTCTCTTTTATTGAAAATAGATTCTTTTCTCATACAGTATATCCTGATTACAGTTGCCCCTCCTTCTTTCTCTTCCTCCCAGCCTGCTCCTCCATCCAGATTCACTCCCTTTCTGTCTCACTAGAAAAGAACAGGTGTTTAAGGGATAATAACAAAATGTAATACAGTAAAATATAATAAGAAAAAACAAAACCCACCATATCGAAGTTGGACAAGTCAAACCAACAGAAGGAAAAGAACGCAAGAGGAGGCATGAGAATCAGAGACCCATTTGTTCAGACTCTCAGGAGTCCATAAGAATACTAAGCTGGAAGCTGTACTATATATGTGGAAGACTTGGTGCAGACCAGAGTCAGCCCTGTGCTTGCTGCTTCAGTCTGTGTGAGCTCAAGTGAGCCTTGTTCAGTTGATTCAGAGGGCCTTGTCCTCCTGATGTCCTCCATTCCCCACCCCCTTCCTTTCTGTGGATTTCCCTGACCCTGAGAGGAGGCGTTTGATGGAGACATCCCATTTAGAGCTGAGTATTCCAAGGTCTCTCCTCCCACTGCCCCTCTGTAATGTCTGGTTGTGGGTCTCTGTATTTTGACCTTACCATGTTTAATTAGGTTTTTAAGTCAAGGCCTCACTGCTTAGTCTAGGCTGCTCTGGAACTTGCTATGTGGACCAGGCTGCCCTATACTTTCAGTAATCCTTGTGGCCTTTTGCTCACAAATGCTATGGATTTCAGTTGTGCACCACTTTCCTGGGCCAGGACTCATTAATATATCTTTTAAAATATTTGTTCATTTATTTTTGTGTGGCTGTGGCGTGTATGTGGAGGAGAACTTGTGGGGGGTAGTTCACTCTTTCCACCATGTGGGTCCTGAGATTAAACTCAGTCAGGCGTGGTGGCTATGGACTTTACCCACTGACCTATTTTGCTAGTCCTTGTTAATATTTTTAGAGTTTATTCTACCAATGTTTGTTGTGTTTATTTATAATTATCCCCTTGAGGGGATACAGCCACAGCCAGCCATGGCAGGAAATGGTCACATGGTGACAGTCAGGCAGCTGGGAACTGTGAATGCTGGCGCTCACCATGCTTTATTGTTCTTTTGTTTTTTTTTTTTTTAACTTAGTCTTGGATGTAAGCCCATGGGATGGTGCTGTCCACATTCTGGGTGGGCCTCCCCTTCTCAGAAAGACTCAGGCATACTTACCCAGAGCTGTGCCTTTTAGGTGATTCCAAGTCCAGTCAAGCTGCTAATGAAAGTAATGGTGTAGGAGAAAAGGACTAGATGTGGATTTGCCCTTAGGAAACTTAATATCATCATCATCATCATCATCATCACCGTCGTAGTGCTTTGACATTTTCATACATGTACATAATAGATTCTCATTATTCTCTCCCCAAACAGTTCACGTCCTCTGATTCCCTACGATACTCCTCTCCTCCTCCTGCCAGTCCCTCTCCTAGAGGCGTTACTTCCAATTTTGTTTTGTAACCAATTTGGTTTAGCCACTAGAAAAAGAGACTTCTTTGATCGAGACTGAGAGGAATATTTGTCTATGTGTATAAAGATAAATACTCATTCAGAAGGCAGTTTGATGTTGTGTCCGTTTAGCTGAGAAACAGTATTAAGTCCTTCTGATAGCGCCTATGGCCTCCCCGGCCATGGGATTTTGACTGGGTGTAAGGTAACAGGCATGGGTTTATATTTGTGGAGTGGCCTCAAATCTATTTTAAAGCAATTGGTTATCCCCACAACAGTCATGCTACTGCTGCAGCAGGTGACCACGTTTTGCCTGGCAGATAGGTGCCACAGCTCCTAGGATTCATAGCTCGGGGCACCAGCTGATGTTGTTGAGGACAAAGCTGCCAGCTCCTCCGTTCCATCCTGGTTGCTTTGTGGCACAGTCAAGGTGTAGGGTGTCTTCTCATCCTGAGATGTGTGACTTCTCAGAGAAATGGCAAGAGTCTGTATGACTTTGTGGCTTCTAGAGCCTCCCTGAGCAGCAGCTCATGAGGAGGTATACTGTACTTCGCCATCAGCCTTTTGTTTAGACTGATGGCTTTAGGGTAGAACTTGATCTTGAGGAGAGATGGTACAGGTGCATCAGTTATTTTATATAAGGTGAGATTTCTATGTCCTGTATAAACTAGCATGTAGTTAGACAGGTCTAGCTAAACTGGTGTGGTATTTCAAAAGGGAAAAACGAGAAAGGGTATTGTTGGCCACAGAATTTGAAGTGTGAAGCCATAGCTTCTGTGCTGGCAAACAAAGCCTGCCTCATCTCTGTGTTCCTTGTGGGATTCCTCAGGGTTCCCTCTTGTGGCCGATCTCAACTCCCCATGAAAATACAAGATTTTAATCTTTTGGTATAAGCCTAAATTTGTTGAACCCCGAAGGTCTCAAAATAAAAGCAAATGGATTTATTTTGATATTGTGCAGATTTTCACTAAGCAAAAGTAATTGAGTATTAAAGTGGAATTTGTTTTAAGCTAAGCAGTATAGTTTGGAAGGATTGATGTGGCTTGTGTGGGTACCCATGAATGCATGGTTATTGTAAATAGAGCTAAGGCCTCCTTGCTGTGGATATCATTCTGTATAAGTGAAACACTGATTGGCCAGTGGCCAGGCAGGAAGTATAGGCAGGACAAGCAGAGAAGAGAATTCTGGGAAGCGGAAGGCTGAGGAAGGGAGACACTGCCAGCCTCCGCCATGACAAGCAGCATGTGAAGATTCCAGTAAGCCACGAGCCATGTGGCAAGGTATAGATTTATAGAAATGGATTAATATAAGATATAAGAACAGTTAGCAAGAAGTCTGCCATGGCCATACAGTCTGTAAGCAATATAAGTCTCTGTGTGTTTACTTGGTTGGGTCTGAGCTGCTGTGGGACTGGCAGGTGAGAGAGATTTGTCCTGACTGTGGGCCAGGCAGGACCAGAAAAACTCTAGCTACACCTCCTACCACATCAGCTCCCCAAATGAGATGTGCGTATTCATATTCCGTTTGGTGCTGTTGTCAGAACGAACCTGAATTCTCCTTACACTTACATGTGGGATCCCAAGTGCATGGTAAAGTCATCAACCTCTGCTCTCTGCAACTGAGTAGGCAGGATGGTAAACAGGTAGGACTGTGATTGCTTCTGATCTTCCCAGACTTTGTGTGACATTCAGAGAAAGAACAACAACCTCTTTGTTCTACCTCTGGAACTGAAGTGTGGGGCTGATCTGTCTAAGTCACCCCACAGATGGTCATGATCACCAATCATTTTCTCAGCTTATCCTCAGTTTCTGTGGCTGTGAAGATGCCAAGGCCTCCCTCCTCAGGAGCTTGCTAAGCTGCTTCTGAGGAACCTGCCCACACTGGTTTGTGCCAGCAGTAAATTGTTATCTCAGAGGTCAATAAGAACAATGGAGGAATTTGCTCACTTTATGTAACGTGAGATTTATGTGATTGAAAGTGTCAATCTTCTTTAGCATTTCATTCTGCCAATTTGTGCTGAATAATTGAACTTGAAATTAAACGACCTCATAAATTGAGAGGGTAGCTAAACCCAGACTGATGTGTACTAAATGCATTTCAAAGAGCTCTTCAAAGCCCCAGGGAGAAACAGGGGGAAGGAATGCTTTAATTAAAACAAGCACAGGAAGAGAAAGGCAGCAGCAGCAGCTGACCACCTTTCCAGAATGTGTGAGATTACAGACAGAGTTCTTACTGCTTGCCCTCTGGGTCAACGCCATTGAAACACTATCAGGAGGAGTTGAAAGAACTATAAAAGTCAGAAATCCCTAGATGGAAAACACTGGGTTCCAGGTTTATTGGCATTCCAACCTTAGCTTTTTATACATCGATTGTCCCCAGCAGTTGCCTGTCCATAGATAGGAGCTCGGTGCAGAAGAAAGGCACATTGGATCACATCTTGAGGCTTGTTTGGGATGCTCCTGTCTGTTTTTAATTAAATCTGCCCTGATGCCTTTTAGATTTGGGGTCTATGGGCCTAAGTTGTCTGCAACTTGTTTCAAAGATCAAACTGGGACCAACCCTATTAGTTGTAGGGTATGAAAATGGCACTACAGCACACAACTGTGTATGTTTTGTGACTTAATGCACACAATATGGTATTACAGTGTACAATAGAAGAAATGGGATTTATATAGAGTAGCTATGTAATAAATGAGGTTTGTCATGTGATTTTAGTGTTCTTTGTGTATAGGGGAAAGTTGAAAAATAGGGCTCTTATTCTTACCTATTCCAAGGGGGATAACAGTCCACCCACTCACATCTGCTAATTTTATTTTTCAGAAACATTAAAGCTTTCTCGAATTGCAGATTCCAGCCCCAATTTCCTTTGGAAGAAGAATGCAGACATTAGAGTTTGGTTCATTGGTACAGCTGGTTTCATTTAACTTGCAGCAGATAAAACAAACAGTGCCTAATCTTTTTGACAAAAGCAACAGTAAGGTTATTGTTTAAGCAAGAAGCACGATTTCAATTATTAGAATAACATGAGCAGGAACAACTTTCTATTAGATAGTGCTTAAGTGCAGCGGCCTCTGTTAGCCTTTTTTGATTGGGTTCTTTGATCATTTCATTGGGACAGCCTCAAAACAATATACTGAAGTCAGTGTTAGTGTCTTCTCTAATTCTTTTTGAAAGATTAACTATGGAAAGTCTCGATTATTGAAATGATTACACTTCACAGTGTGAGGGTCCTAGAGTCTCTGTTTAGGGCCCATGAGAGTAAGAGGAAGGCTGCAATGCTGCGATTTGCTTCAGCCATCATCCCGAGTAGCATCCTTATTAGTTTGAATCAAGATGCTAGGTAGCAGCACCTTACTACTGGGAGCCAGTGACTCTCACTTGCCTGCCAGGATACATTTGATAGAGTCTGGAAGTTTATTGTGTTTTCATTGCTTGGGAAGTGGTAGTGGACACAAGACACTGCCATGAAATATCCCATAAATTAATAAGACCATCTCCTGTAATTAAGAAGTATTTGGCAATATGTCAGTAGTCCTGGGATTGATAAACCCTGCTCTAAACCATGGGATGCACAGAGACAGGATCTGTCTAAAAGAGCTCATTTCTCTGAGTTTCTGACTAAGTGTTTACTGTGTTCTGTGTACAATGGGGATATAGTGAACAAAACTCGTAGGCCCTCTTTTCATGGAGTCTGTCATCTAATGGGAGAAGGCAGGAATTACTGAATCAGTAGATAGGCATGTCTATACCTGCAAATAGTGTGAGGGAACTGTGAGCAATGAAAAAGAGTGAGGTGGGGAGGGAAGGCATGATATATATGGGCAGACATTGGGAACCTTGTTGAGAAGGGACATTATGCTGATGGTCTGAAAGAAAAAGGTTTTTTTTTTGTCTTTTTGTTTTCGTTTTTGCCAGCCAGTGTGGAAAAATGTATTTCAGACCAGACCTCAAGGTAGAAAAGCTCTTGGTGAAATAGAATTGGATATGTTCTGCAGACTAAGAGAAAGACTAAGAAAGAAATGTGGCAATGGCTGTGAAATAGTACAGGGCACTTTGAGAAGTCTACAGACCTTGAGTATTATCCTTGCATATTTGTGTTTATGTAACACAAATATCAATCATCCAAAATGAGTCTTAAAACAACTATCATCTATTATCATGTGCCTGCAGTTGGGAAATGGCTGGATATAGAAAGATCACTTCAGGTCATGTTGGTTGTTTGGTGCAGTTTGACTGGGATACAGGAGACCACTGGCATAGTGGTTTACTACGTGGCTGAACGCTGGTGCTGGTTCTTCACATGATCTGGGTTTTCTAATAGTACAGTGGGCATTCGAGGACATAGAGAGACTTAAGGTCTCATTGCTGCCAAGTAAAGAGCTTGAGCATTGTCCTTACAAAGAAAAACAGGCACCTAGAAGTGAGTGTCTTTTCTCACCTCTCAGATAACCAAGAGAACTGTCCCAGGACAAGCCACTGTCCTGATCTCTATAGAGAGAGATATGGGTGTTCAGTTGTTTGTACCAGCTTCTGCTTACTTACAGCACAATCACTGAAGCCATTAAGCCACTAGATAGTGAAATGGTAATATGGACAAGTGGAATGATTGCCATCAATCTTAGAAGGGGTAGGAGATAATAATGTAGTAGGAGATTCTCTGAAATTAGGTTTCTGTACAATATCTGATGTGATCCAGTTATATAAAAATGGCCTTAGATTGGTTAAAACCAGATGTTATACATTTTAGAGCAATCATTATAAAATTTTAAGAATGCATAAGATATGGGAAGGCATAAAATAGGATCATATAAAATTCCCAGTTAAAATCAGAAAGAGAAGAAACATCAGAAGGGCAAATACAATGGACAGAAAATAGTTCCAAACACAATAGATTTTCCTACAACTCAATCAAAATGACTTAATATGATTGGTCAAAATGCACCAATGAAAAGACTCTAAATGGACAAAACCAAAAGTCAGTTATATGTTGTCAAAGACAAATCCTCTGAATATAGAAGCTCAGATGAAAAGTGAATGGACAGAGTGAAAATTTACCTTGTTAACAAATAATAGAAAGATGAAGTAGCCATGTTAGTTTCAGCCTAAACAGAGTGTAGCTAGAGTTTTCCTGCCTGGCCCACAGTCAGGATAAATCTCTCTCACCTGCCAGTCCCACAGCCACTCAGACATGACCAAGTAAACACAGAGACTTATATTCCTTACAAACTGTATGGCCGTGGCAGGCTTCTTGCTAACTGTTCTTACAGCTTAAATTAATCCATTTCTATAAATCTATACCTTGCCACATGGCTCGTGGCTTACCGGCATCTTCACATGCTGTTTGTCATCTTGGCGGCTGGCAATGTCTCTGACTCAGCCTTCCACTTCCCAGCTTTATTCTCCTCCTTGTCCCGCCTATACTTCCTGCCTAGCCACTGGCCAATCAGTGATTTATTTATTGACCAATCAGCAACACACTTGACATACAGACCATCCCACAGCAACAGAGATTTTTTGGTAATTGAGAAGATTTTCATGGATGAAGGGACCATTACATAATGATAATAGGGCCAATTCCTCAAGAAATGTCTATGTGCCAGAAAACAAAATAAATAATATCAAAATATGGAAGGTGGGAATAGATGGAACTTTCAGAGGACAGAATAGTTTCCTGTTGTAGCGATCTTTGCTCTTTTGTCAGTGGTTCATTCCTCAAGCAGATGGAAAAATCAGTGAGGATTTGAACAGCACTGTTAACTGAGGTTGGCTGATAGTTTAATGTATGGTGCCCTGTTTACCCATTCTATTGATCAAATGTTCAAAGAGAGCATATTCATGGGTAGAGATCATAGGCTGCACTCAACGGGGAGCATGAATTAGCCTTGGGGCC
Organism: Peromyscus californicus insignis; assembly: GCF_007827085.1. Lineage (NCBI taxonomy): Eukaryota > Metazoa > Chordata > Mammalia > Rodentia > Cricetidae > Peromyscus > Peromyscus californicus. Next base: position 16,145,896 of record NW_026294584.1, read on the forward strand.
ATGTTTAAAAGCCTCATATGGATTTGGGTTTTATTTTAATCTGAATTCCAATCTTGCCTCTCCTCTTGCACAGTTTTCTTCTCTGAGCACTTATCCTTTGGGGATTAGCTCCATTAAGTTTTTAGATACTCTGTGTAGAAGAAGAAGAAGGGTCCATTTGCCAAAGATTTGTTGTTTGGAAAGGGACCTGTTTCCTGATTTGTTTGTTTGTTTGTTTGAGTCCTGATTTATGTTTATTGTCTTTGGTTACCAGTAGTCATCACTTCTTTTTTACTATAAATATTGTCTTCATTTGCATGAAAAAAATTATATGATAATCTTACTTATATAGTACTTAATGCTTCTTGAAAATTGGTAGAATATTTTTCCCTAAAACAAAATTGGACTAAAGTAGTTTGTTTATTTTAGGGTCAAATTGAAGATTCAAAGACATTCATTTCAATGACTCTGTAGAAGCATTTTGAATTATTTGTGATTGTCACTTACTGTTTAATTCAAACTTCTCAATTAGTTTGAAAAGTTTTCTTGTACATGGTATACATGCTCAACTTTATGATTTTTGTGAAAAATGACCAGGCTAAAATTCAAGTGACCTCTCATATCATTGATTACTCATAACTTAATGATGTGTCTCAAATAATTAAAGATAGCATCAATAGCTGGACATTTGAAATGAGAATTCCTGAGTAAGCTGAAGCTTAGCTGAACTAGGTGCTATTTGAGTCCATAGCCAATAAGGTGAACCATCAATGAATTCAGTCAAATGCTTACTATCTATTTAGCATGAACTCAAAACCACATATATGTGCTATTAGTAATAATGATAGAAAGATAAACAAGCCCCTGAAATTTCTAGTATTAGTATTTACATTGAATAATCAGTGTAACATTGTATTATGGACATTGTTTCCATCAGAGAATTTGAAATACAGAATATCCTAGTAGAGTAGACGATGAGAGAAGGGAGAGGCTTTAGAGAAAGGAATGACCCTTCTCCCAAGTGTGCATGGGTTTCCAGAGAAGTTCAACTTCAAGGCTGTGTTTGTCGTTTCATCCTGGAGCAATGGGAATGATATATATCTCTGTCTGTAGAATCTGAAAATGGGAAATGTGATATGAGCTTACTGGCTTTGAACCAACAAAATATCTGAGCTTAAAAAGTCTCAGACAGAAAGGAAATTGTTTGAAGATCTCAAGCATAAAACATTTGTCATTTTTTTTTATGGTTGATTCCTGAGCAACTATGTTCTTTCTTTCTAGCATTCCAAGGAAACAGACACTTCCCTGCATAAATGAGTCCTTTGAAGTTTATGAAAGCTAATGCAGTATCAAGTTCAGAATGGCCTCTTTGGGATTGATGTTTTCAGGGATTTAAATCCATGATCTTACAGATCTACAAGCATTGTCTCAGTTGAGGGAAACTGTAAACATTAGGCACTTGGGTTAATATTTGAAAGCCCTGTGTAATCCGGTAGGGAATACCATAGAAGTTGTTTCTAATTGGTCTGATGGGCTAGACTGGAGAATGAATTTAGAGTCAGCATAGAAGTCAGAATCTGGACAAAGGGACTAAAGAACCCCCGAAGAAGCAGAAGAGGAAGCAGAGACTTTTGTTGCATGTCTGATCAAATCTCTTAGGAGAAACACTGGAGAATTGAGATATTGAGAAAGCAAGTAGGTAGCATTACAAATGAAGCCTACTGGGATTCCTTAGCAATCAGAATTCCCAACGAGAAAGAGATACACTACACAGTGACACTTTTAAAAAAAGAAAACAACAATAACAAAGAATTAACTTCCGGATCTTAGGAAGTTTCAGTGCCAAACTCTAGAGGGTTCTGAGGGCACCTGGGAGTATGACCAACTTAAAAGCATAGTGGATTATCTAATTAAAATATTGTTTAATCTGTAAATGGAATAACAAGAGTGAAGTATCAGAGTAGTAAGGAGAGAAGCAGAGAATAGAGGGAACTTAGCAAGAGAGGAGAATGGGGGATCCTAAGTGGGTGAGCAAGTGTAAGAGAGATCTGATGATACAAGTAGTTTGTCAAAGGTTCAGAGGCATCTGAAGGGATGCCAGGACATTTGTCATTAAGAAAGTGTTTTTTAAGTGTGTGTAGGGGACCAGTGGGAATGGAGGTTGAGAATGTGAAAAGAAAATGGAGAGTAAAAGCCACTATTCCGAGGGATGAGACATGAAGACTGAGAGTTGATTCAGGGAGAGATTGAGAGCTGAGGCGTTCAGATCATTTTAGCTTCAAAGCAAATAGGAAAGAAATATAGAGAGAGACTAGAATGAAGGGGTTAGTAGAAAGGAGGGAAGACATGACTAATGAAACCCTTCAGATATATTCGTATATTCTTGATGGAAGAATTTGAACCCTATTTCTGTCAGTTGAACTTACTTCCACATGTCTCAGATAATTGGTCTTCCCTTCCTTGTTCTGACAGTTTGGGGATGTCAGCTTTATCTTATTTAGCATTTAGACCGTATGGAAATTATCCTCATATTTCTGCTGCCTTTGTATTTATGGTTGTTTAAGCAGCAGAGAGGCCATGGAGCCTTAGTGTGTGACTGCACTCTTGGCATTTCTCACATTAATGCTAGTGTGATTTGTTAAAGTATCGTCTACTTTTGTGTGAATCTTTAATCACACAAAAGTAGATGTTTTAACACTGGGTCATTCTTATAAAACTAGAAGACTATGGTTGACTGAGCACGTCTAGAGCGTTTAGAATGCTGTATCACCGTAGTACATGCCCAATGAATGCATTTTTTATTTATCATTAAAAAATCTTAGAAAATCTTTGAAATAAGACAATTTTCCACATTTTACTAAGAAAGAAACTGATGTCCAATTAGTGTCGAAAATCCACTATAACTAACTGACTCCACTATAAATTAGGACAAGTCAGTCCAACTCCAGATATGATATGACTTTTTTTTTTTTTAACATTTATCACTGTTAAGTCTGTGCTTATTCTACCTTCTTAAATTAACAACTTTGGTAATAGTCTCAAATGTTGCCCCTATGTTAATGGTGCAGTTTGTTTTTAGCCATTTACCTATATTTCCACTGCCCTAGGCAACTCTGCAATGACATCATAGCTATTTCCTCACTTATTCCATCCTGGTAATTTGTGAAATTTTGTGCACTGGGGTGGATGTGTGTGTGTGTGTGTGTGTGTGTGTGTGTGTGTGAGAGAGAGAGAGAGAGAGAGAGAGAGAGAGAGAGAGAGAGAGAGAGAGAGAGAGAGAGAGAGAGGGAGAGAGGGAGAGAGGGAGGGGGAGAGGGAGAGGGAGAGGGAGAGCGAGAGGGAGAGGGAGAGGGGAGAGGGAGAGGGAGGGAGAGGGAGAGGGAGAGGGAGAGGGAGAGGGAGAGAGCTGCTCGCTTCTCCTTTCTGGTGGGCTGTGTGTTTTAGAGAACAGTTTCCATTTTATTGCTGCCTTTTTATGTGAACCCCAGCTCAAAATTTCATGGCATCCATTTCTCCTACCGCTTTTCATTTGTTGCCATATGAGTAAATGGCAAACATAACTCCTGGCTCACCAGCACAGTTATGGCCCATTTATACTCCTCACAAATAGAGGAGAAATAGTAGCACAGCTATTCTTCAAAAATAAAAGTCTTTGAAATAGGATTTTGAGTAAATTAGAAATTCAGATTTTTTGACTCTCACCTGAAACATATCTCTGCTGTGTATTGTGACTGTAGTTAAGTGTTCTTTGAAAATGGCTGTGAGGAGAAAATGGCTCTCTGCCTCTATTGTGTGCCTTGAAACTCTTGCCAAAATTTCAAGGTCTTTCTTTTCACTTTTAGTCACTTCTTTGTGCTTTAAGTGGATATTTTTTTTGTAATATATTTATATAAACTGTCATATGGGTCTTTCTTTCTTAAGCTGCTAATTATTTTTTTGATGACTGCTGTGACTTCAACTGAATTAACATTGGTCTAAGAGGGGCTTATTTCATTGATAAGGCCCGAAGAGTACCAGTGTATGCGAGGTTATTTTGAGCAGTAAATGCTAGCAGTCACAAATGTCATTTTGAAGCCGGTGTGGCCAGGTTTCTGCTGAGAAATGCTAGCACCTTATAGCAGCCGTCCTGCATCGCTGTGATTCCTGCAGCACTCTTCAAACACGCTCCCATGTATGCTATGGAAGAGAGATACAGGAGAGGACGCAGAGGCGGTGGTGTTTGTAAGTTGGATAAGCACAGTTGGCAGGTTGAATGATGGGTCTGCATTTACACAGCTGATTGGCAACGACCCTGCCCTGCAAGTGACGTCTCCACTTTTTAATCTGCCTCTTTCTCACTGCACTTCAGAACTGGAGCCATTCCATCTACCGAAAATTTACAGACCCTTCTCTCCCTTTCAGATATATAATTCAGTCACATTGTCTGCTTAGTCACTCAAAATTAGTGGTCTTGTCATATTTTCAGCAGATATATTTATAATCTGACACACTTCCCCTCACTTTTGTAAAGTCAAATTCTGTAAGTTCAGTTGAGTAATTAGTACTCTGGATTTTAAGATCTTGGTAAAGAAAATAAATGGCATTTTCTTTAAAACCTGGGTTTTAAGAACAATCAGAAACATGCTAGAAATGTAGCTCAGTGCGTAGAGAGTGTCTGCCTAAAACCCAGAAAACAGGAAAGATAATCTAGACAGTATTATTTGTTTACCATAGACATAGAATCTTGGTTTTCATAGTATTCACTTGAATATAAAAACTAATAATTTTTATAAGACTGAATTCCATTTTAACAAGAAAAGCATAAAAGGAAATAATGAAGAGACAAAAAGCAGACAATTACTAACCAGTGTTTTAAAACTTTTTTAAACCTTTGCAAATACTTGACTTGAGAAAGTGTGTGTTTATGTGTGAGTGTGCACACGTGTGTGTGTGTGTGTGTGTGTGTGTGTGTGTGTGTGTGTGTGTGTATCTTCCCCGATTACCAACTTTCAGGTTCAATTTCTTTAAAAGAAAAACTCTTTAGTAGCAGGAGCTATGAAGCTATGTAGCCTCATTTTTATTTTTCTGGGCTGGATTTTCACATGGGCCAATAGTGGAAGGATTCCTCAGAGTGACCCCTGGGGATTTCCTTTCTGCTGTAAATGGAGTGTGTCATGACAATTGTACGAGTTACCCATTACATTTTTTTTTTTAAATGAGCAAATATCTAATTACTCTTGAATGTATTGAGCCCATGTGGCCAGAGAATTCTCCTTGATGCTCTCTTTCAACGTAAATGGAAACACCTCAGAATGCTTTCTGTTGGTGACTGTGAAGGCTGACACACACAAAGAGAGACGTTTTGGATAGCTGATTTTGTGACTTCTTAACTAAATGTCTTGTTCTGTGAGCAACAACAAAACAAAACTCTGTTGTAATCTGTCTTCTGAAGCGGTTTGCTATATAACTCTTACTTCAGATAGATGACTTCATTTCAATATTGAAGCTAGGTTGCAAGAAAGAAACCATACAACACGGATTTTTCTCATAGGGGCTAAGTTGTGCTATCGAACATGAAAAGAACTAAGATTTCTTAGTAGAAGCTAAATTTGGTAGCTAAAACTTCATGGAGAAGCTTTTGTGTAAGACCTTGTGGGTCTCCTTCACACTGTAACCCTGAAAGCACAGCAGAACAGCTCTGAGGAAAGCGATGTGGAGACCGTGAGCAGCATGGGTGTGCTTGCCCAGAAAACACCTGGGACAGAGCAGAGGAGAATTCAGAAAGTTGTGTGTTCACGTTTCTTTGTTGTAGTGATCACAATTACGATCAGATATTTTATATTGGATGTGTATAACCATGGTGTTGACATACTGGGGATTTATGTAATATTTTAGTGTGCTTCATTTATATTTATAAAGATATTAATTTTATGATTTGTTTAACCTAGACTCAGCACATAGTATGTTTGGTAGGTTTTTATGAATGTGGCTTATTATCTTTTATTGCTTAAGTTTCAAAATACATATTTAACTTCTTCAGATGGACATTACCTTGGTGGTTGATTCCATCCTCAGTTTACATACATACACACACACACACACACACACACACACACACACACACTCACTCACTCACTCACTCACTCACTCACACACACACACATCCACCCCTGATTGTTTTCTCTAGGCTCTCTGTCTCCACTTTTGAACCCTTGTTTGTGTTAGGATGCTCTCATGCCAGTATTTAAATGTCTTACCTCTCCTTTTAACATGTTTACACATTGTCCTTTTAACGTGTTTACACATTGTTCTTTTAACATGTTTACACATTGTCCTTTTAACATGTTTACACATTGTTCTTTTAACATGTTTACACATTGTTCTGTCTTAGAAGCGAATTTAAAGCAGACACACCATGAAAACCTTTATATATCTGAAATGATCTCTGTGTCAGGCTTCTTTAAGCCTTCTTGCTTCAGCTTTGATCTTGGCCCCCATCTTTCACATGCCCGCATAGGCCCGTTTTAGCGAGAATCCCTCCAAGCCAGTGCATGAGAGCACCCCTGTGCCTAGACAACCAGTCACCTGCTTGCCCTTCGTGTGAATCCTGCCAGGCCAGTTTAGCAAGCATCGTTAACTCCTCCTTTGGTGTCTTAGTATGTTTTCATGCTCTCACTGGCCTAGCCTGCTCCTGGCTGTGGTCCTTGCTGTCCCTGCTTGGAACTCAGCAGGGTTTGCAATGAGGGAGAGAACCTATCGTTAGAGTCTCATTTTCCACATGTGTCAGGATATTTAATACTTATGTCTGTTCCTGCTTTTCTTGGTGTCTCCTTTACTTCATCTGCATTAACTTATTCTTTAGCACCAGTCACAGTGCTATTAATAGTCCTTCAGCCAATAAATGTCACTCTATGGCAATGGAAGAAAATGTTTAGGTGTGCTTTGATCAGAAAGCGTGTGATGATGATGATGGCTTTTTGTCGCTGTGATAAAATACCAGGAATCAATGTGGAGAGGACTGGTTTATTTTGGCTTGTGTCTCAGAGGTTTCTGCCTTGTTCTCTTGGCCCACTTGCCTTTAGCCGAATGGTTGGAGGGAGTACATAATGGTAAAGCATCTGGTAGAAGAAACATGCTCAGCTTGTGTTAGCCAGGAAACAAAGAGAGTGAAGACAGGACTTGCAACAATGCACAATATACCACAATGACATCCTTCCTCCAAGGAGACCCCTGGTTTTCAACAGCCTTTTACCCGATAGATCCATAAATGGATACTTCATTGATGAAGTCAGAGTCTTTATGATCCAGTCACCTCCCAAAGGCCAAGCCATAACAACACAAGGCTCTGAATGATGGCTGTAGGGGATAGAACTTTAGAGCCAGGACACAGGAATTGTTTTTTTCAGCTGTACACTTGGATATTAAGCCTTGGTTTTCACAGGTCTCAAGTCATCTCTCTGTGTTCATGGAGTAAAATCTGCTAGCACATTTGTCCTGAAAATAATTTGATTTTTATTTACTGTCCCTGAGAATGTGATACTCCCATTAGAGTAATATCTAGCCAGGCCATTTCAGAGGCATGCAGTCTCACAGTTCTTGTCCCCACATGGTTGCCAGGCCCATACAGTACGTCCTTAGTCATTCCTTTAAGACTTGTCATGGGAATCCTCCGAAGCCTGTGAGATAGCCACTCAGTATCTGCCATGGTGAATAAGAGCCCTTGTCATAAACAGTGTGGAAGGCAAGGACCAATACCTAAGGTTACCCTTTGATCTCCACATGTATACCATGACATGTACATATCCTCCATACATGAACATACACATCGAGCTCAGACACACAAGCATGTGGGCGTACACACATACAAACACATACACACTCAAACACATAAAGATGAAATAATTTGGTCATGAGTATCTTGGGAAGAAATGGCTGGTAGAAGCAGTGTGCGTCTGATGAGTGAAGAGCTTTGAGTGCTCTTCAGACCTCCCTTGAGAGTTTTGATTATCACTTCCCCAAGTTTACAAGAGGACTGACCTAGATCCAAGGCTCAGAGCTGCACTCCCAATCCTCTGAGCCACTGTGTACCTCGTTTCCTCCAGAAAGTGAGCTCATAGTGTATCGATTATCGATTATTAATATATTATTGAGGGGTTGTAGGGAGGAAGTGAGATGATGGAAGCAGGACCTGCCGCTCTACAAAAGTTAGTGGTGCTTTATAAGTACATTACCAAGGGATTCAGGAACTCGGTGGTTTTTGAGTTGAAGACACTCCCCTCCTGGTTTAGCTTTGTCTTGTTTTTAGTGCTAGAGACAGAACTGGAAGCACACAGGTGCTAGGGAGTGTAGTATCCTGTACTGAGCTGAGCTGCACTACAGGACCTTTATTTCTTTCATTATCTATCTATCTTTCTTTCTTTCTATCTATCTATCTATCTATCTATCTATCTATCTATCTATCTATCTATCTATCTATCTATTTATCGTAACTTCTTGACTGTGTATGACACCAGTTCATCCCAAATCAGGCTAACTTTGTACTCTGGTCCTTTGCAAGGTTTTAGAAGTAAGACAAGCTTCTATCTTTCTTTTTTACCAATGATAGGCATCTTTATAATGGTCTTTCTTTATATCTTTTCAGCAATGTGTGAATTAAGATTAATCTCTGTCTTCAACAGGTGCAGGTAAATTTCTCAGCTTTAGGTTGACACCTAACTTGCTTCTAAACAAACCATTTTAAGGGACACTCTCTTTTAGCTTGAGGTCATTCATGGTGCTGAATAGCACTGTTGTGAAGTCCATTTACCATAAAAGATTTAAACCATAGCAAAAAAATGTGCCTGTACTGGATAGTATTTTAAATTTCAGTTTGAATATATTTAATGTTTTCCATCATAATTATGAAATCAGTGCCTTTTTATTGGAGAAAAGTTCCTCCTCCTCCAGTCCTCCTGGCTTACTCTAGTCTGAAGCCTTTTCACAAGGTTAATGTGAGGTTTCCTGTGCTAGTTTCCATGAGTCTTTGCAGGTAACCACCAGAAAGAAAATATTGGTTTTCTGTGTTGGTAGGAACGTAAACTGCAGGGCTATGTGTGTGTTTTGGTCTTTGTGAGAATGGGTAGAGGATACTCTGAACTCTGAATACCCTGTCATAATGACTCTTCAGGGCTGCATTAATTGCTTTATACCGTGGCTCTAAACTTCACTTAATTTTGTATGGTTCTTTTTGAATGGGAAAAGTAAGGTCTCTGTGGTGAACACCAGTTGGCAATGAGTATTAGGGGACTCTTCAGAACATTGCAATGAATCTGCGATGTGCTTTCTGGTGCATCTCATCTGCTTTCTGTGGGGAGGCTTTCATCCTGAGAGTGGGAACATGCCTTCACACTCAATGTGTGGGCCTGGGCCAGGGCCAGGACCAGGGCACACTATGGCTCTGTTAGATAGTTGGGACTGGGAGGCCAGAAGAGCTGTAAGGTTGAACATCAGGCTCTATCTGCTTCCTGTTAGCCCCAGCTCAGGTCATGGCTCACTATCGTTGTGAGACTGTAGTAATACTTTTCAAAAAGAAAATGATGGATGAATAGATTTGCCTTTCATTCTTTGATAGGATTGAGATGTGATTATTAAGAATTGGCCAGAGCAGAAGCAGCAGCCTAGGTTTGGGGAAGAGATAATATCATCAGGAAGTAGAACCATTTCTTTTGGCTCATTGGAAACATTTTCTGTCGGGGAGCGGGGAGGAATAAAAAAAACTGCTGAAGATGACAATCCGTTTAAAGTGGCCCCTTGACCTCAGAAAGAGAAAATGTGATTTCTCCAGAAGTGTGAAATGTGATGTGTTTCTCCAGACAAGTGTGCTTGAAAACAGGAAGAGGGCAAAACAAAAGAAAACAAAAAAACCCTATCTCTGCTTTTTTTTTTTTTTTCTCTGTATTTGGTGAATCTCTGACTTAGCTTCTCATCACTCTTATTTTTTGGTGTGCATGAGTCCATGTGTGTTGTGTTTTTATGAGTTAATATTGCACAGTAAGTTTCAGGTCTCACTTTGTGGGAATCCGTAAAGTTTCCTGATAAGAAACTATTTCTTTCTAATGAAATTAGACGTTTTCATCAGTCGTTATGGTCCTTTTCTGGTCCGTGGTGGACTCTAACTTATAAGCCAAATAAACCCTTTTTCCCCAAGTGGCTTTTGGTCCTAGTATTTATCACAGCAACAGAGACAAACTAAAATTGTTGCCTTTGTCCGTCATGTGTTTGGGTTGCTGGGTAGTGTCTCATCTCCCCTACTAGCTGGTAATCTTCTCAACAGCCATTTGTGGGTGCTTCTTGCTCTCCCAGAGGGGTTCCTTGGACCTCTGAGACACTTGTCCTCAGAGTCCTGAGAAGTTTACAGTCCTCTACCCCAATCCAGCAGAAAGTCATGTATCAAGGTAAATGATGACAGTCTCTTCAAACTCAACCAGAGCAGACGAGTCCAGATTGCCCTAGTCTGAGATCAGGAAGTCCTTTGAGGAGCTCAGGCCCCAAGTCCACTTACAGAAGATGCTGCTGCCGTAGAGAGGGCAAAGAACAGATGCAATTACTCACCTTTCCTTTTGCTTGTATCACTGCTACCGAGGAGTGTTTGACTCAGTCCTCAAGTGCACAGTAGACACAGGAGGAACTTGTACTGACAGATGTGTGCCGCACGGTGGTGCACAGTCAGATGTGTGCCACACGGTGGTGCTCTAAAGACTTGTTTTCAGACCAGAGATGACAGTTCTGTAGAATTTTAAAGAAGTCTGTACTTGAGATTTTTATTTAACTGTCAACTTTCTGTGGAAATTATGAAAAACTGCAAGATACTAGTAGTCTTGATGTGTTTGAATGTTCAGAACAATGGATCTTGTGAAACAGACCTGAGGTCATCAATCTGGCTTTTCTCCTGCATGCCCTCCTCGAACACTTGGAAAAGAATATTGTTTGGATGGTTTTGAACAATTCTCAAGTAAAATAGAGGTTAAGAGGTTGAAAAAATGGTGCTATACCTGAATAACTTTTTCTCTTGAGAGTGTTAAACTGTGTAGCGCTAATAGGCTAGTGAACTCATGTAGCTAGTAAACATATTTTCTTGCCTGTAATTGTTGATAGATGTATTTGATTATGTAGTGGTAGGAAAGAAAGTTCTGAGAAGTTGGATTTGCTGTAGGCAGGGTGTTTTGATAAAGGCTGGTTAAGTAACCGAAGAGCTGTAGAGACTCCAGTGTGTGCTATTTCAGCACCTCTTTTACAAAGTGAGCAATTGGCTCACTTGTTACTACTGAGCCCCAACTGTGAGTTAAATTGTGCTGTGCACAGATTTTCCTGAATAGTGTAGTAGCAGAGTAGAATATCAGTGTACTTATCGGTGACGGAGAGCTGAGGCCTGACTGTAATGGGAGCATGAACAAGGCCTGGATAGGAGCGTGAGCATCAAACATGATTGGGAAAGTGGAGTTGGGGGAGAGATGACAAAGAGACAGAGAGACACAGACACTTGAAGCCAAGGGCACTGAAATGAGGGTAGTTTGGGTCCAGAGTGCAGTGCCAGAAAGCACAGTGTTGGCCTCCCTGTGTTCAGTGTTTTATTCTTTTGAGGATGAGAACAGAGGACGCTAGGTGGCCAATGCCTGTCATAAGTAGGATTGAAATATAGAATCAATGCTTAGAGGCATGGGCACTGGGTACCTGTTAACAGGTTGAAGTTTATTAGAGAGAAAACATACTCCTGAATCCTACTTTAAAAGGTGAGAGATACTGTAATTTCAGGGTCCTTGAGGACAACTCAGAGGGTATACTCTTTGGTTCAATCAGTCTGAGTTTACAGTGTTCTGTGGCTGTCACAGTTCAATGAATGCTCAGGCTATGCTCAGTTTCTAGAATGGGGTAGGGAGTGTCCTGATCTGCTTAGCACTAATACAGCACATCTGGTAGTTTGTGCGTCCTGACAGCCAAGCTTGAGAAGGAGCAGGCAGCTGAGGGTTAGCAAGAAGCTTTCAGCTGAGGCACAGAGGGACTCACAATATCAGTACAGTTTTGTATGTTTATAGTGACAAGGAAACATCAGTGTAAGGGACGAGGCCAAGGAAGAGCAACTATGAGAAGCTTTTTTTCAGCTATGGTTAGACATTAAAATCACCAAAGGTATTTTTCAAAATACAGGTGCTTTTACCCCTTCCCCGAGCCCACACCGGTTACATCAGAGGTATGACTGGCCACTGTTGTGATGTAGCTCTGTGGTGGGTCTAATATGCAGTGAGGGCTGAGAAAATGTACTTAATCTATCAGCTGCAAAGACTGGCCCCATCCTACTGCATACCTTGCCTGCACACAGAGGGGTCAGCTGTGCTGTCAGTATCCTTAACAGTATCCTCATCCCCATGCTTCCAAGATACTTTCAGGATTGAGTCTCTTGCCTCACATCACTGTTACACCAGATTCCACCCAAGACCTAAATTTAACAGTCTTCCACTCTCAGAACCCATTCGTATTTCTTTGTGTACTCTAGTGGTACCTTCCCTCGCTCTTCAGGCCCTTCCAGATCAAGAACATTGCCCTCAGATCAGCAAATTCTTCCCTACTCCACATCTCTGTTCTAAGTGCTTTCTTAACTCAGAATCCTGGCTCTTCCCGTAGTATAAATGAATCACAAATTTATGTCTGGCTTAGAATTTTATATCAAGATCCAGACTTATAAATATCAGTGTGTCAGTTGCATCTCCATTTAATGTTTCCAGTTCAACATCTTACCAAATAAAATTCTTGGAACACATGTCCATCTATCCAAGTTTTAGTTCCGTTCATGTCAACAAATGGTACCTCTAAATCAGGAAATTAGAAATCATTCTTTTAATTTCCCAAGACTCAGTCCAGTTTGTCCTGACACCCTAGTGGTTTCGTCTTCAGAAGTTTGTTTCTTTTTTCCATTGTTCTTGCCCCAGTATGAATGCTACACATATGTGAAAGATGTTTCACCTAGACTACTACTTCAGCTTCCTGACCACCCTTCCTGTTGGGAGGTAACATATCGGAGCAATGACAGCTTATCAGCAGTTACCACCACTAAGAAATCTCCCCACCTCCTCCAGCAGCTAGTCATAGCCAATAGCTCGTGGGAGTGCAGTGGAGTCCAATAAGCCTCTCCCATCCATGGCGGAATGTTGATGGGTTCCATCTTGTGCAGATTCTGTGCAGATAATCACAGCTGCTATTAGTTCATGAAAATGGGAGCCATGTTATGTTCAGAAGACAGCATTTTATGGCACCCCTTACCATCCCAACTCTTTCCTTCTTTCTGTACCTCTTTGTGTGGAAAATAACTAGTAGAAGTCATAGTTGTAGTCAACCCTTGTCAACGTGTCGCATGGCTTTAAGCACTGTCAGCCCATATCTGATCTTGTTTTGTCGTTTAATTTCTTCTATTAGTTTTGAGAAAAACTCCAAATATAATTGTTTCACAGAATATTTATTATTTAAAAGATGGTGACTTTTTTATTAAAATATAACTATGGAACTGGAACTTAGAGCCTTTGCTGCTTCTGCAGAGCACCAGAGTTCAGTGCCTGTAACTCCAGCTCCAGGGATCTGATGCCCTCTTCTGAGGATATCTGAAGACACAGGACACACACACACACACACACACACACACACACACACACACACACACACACACCTATCATGTTCTAACATGACAACATTAAACAAATATTAATATCTTAATAGCATCTAGAGCTCAGGTAGTGTTACTTTGAAATTGCTTTGTTCAGGCTTATTCCTCCTACAATGTCAGATAGTTTGGAATTTTCAGATTATAACCCAGTGGGTATTATTTACTTTGTTGATTATATTCTCTCAGTAAGCACTTAAATCTAGGTATGGTCAGATTTGGATTGGATTTATTCTGCGAAAGCTTCCACCAGGAGGAACATGCTTTCCAGCAGCACTTCTTATGACCTCTGCAAAGGAAGCCCTTACTACAGCATCTTTCTTCTTTAACCAGATTTTATACTAAAGAGAGGACCACAGAGTACTCCATGTATGATCAGTTCGTTTCATTAGTTTTGTTATATAGCTATAGATTTAAGCATATGTGATGTCTTTCAGTTGCAGGTATTATTTTACAGATGGCCAAATTGAGCCAGTTGACAAGTGGGAGCCTGCTGACTTCCTCCCATTGTATCCCTCTCGTTTGATTTTTTGTCCTGGGCTGGACTCAAGAGCCTTGTGTGCAGGGATATATTATTACTTATTATTTATCCCAAGCACAAACTCGGAACCTCACAATTAGTATTTGTTGAATAAGAAATGAACATTTGAACTTTAATGGAGGGCTGGACCATGGGAGAGCCCTTGGTATTGTCTTTGTTGGTTCAGAACTTGAAGCAGAGAGTAAACTACAGGTGGCAGATTTTCTTTTTTCCTTCTGCAGCAGAAACAATGACCTAATTTGGATGTCTGTAGAGGGGTTTGAGTTCCACTAAGTCTTTGAAGGACTGCTTTGACCATGGCAGTGGGAGTCTAAGGACCCATGGCCAGTGAGGGGTTTGCTCTCTTCTTTGAAAGCTTCATTGTCACTGAAGTTTCTTCTGATAGCAATGTCACTGTTGCCAGATGTTTCCAGGTTATTGGCCTCTTATCTAAAGAGCTGAAAGTTTTCTTTGGAGCAAAGTTATAGTACAGATTCAAGATGGCTGTACTGTCAAACTTGATGGGCCGCATGAGTGAGGATGCTCAAAACCCCAATTATTGTTAGGGTATTCCCTTTATGGACTTGAAGAGAAGGAGAAGTCCTTGTTACTAAGGGACATAATTTGAGTGGTTTTCTATTTTGATTGGTAAGTTAAAAAAATAATTTTCCTATTGCATATGTTCTTCCCACAATATATTTAGTTTCAATCATATGCATGTCCAATTGTGAAGAGGCATAAGATGGTAAATAGGGGATTTCCTCTTAAAAGGTTACTAGAGGCCACTGTGGTTTTTCCAAGCACTCAAAATCAGTTCAGGCCAGGTTGACTCTTCTAGTCTTTAACTTAGATATGTTGGGGGATATACTTGAATAGAGATTGCCTGAATTTGATTGCTACTGGGATGAGAGACTCAAACTGTTGTTCAAGGATGGGTATATGTGGAGTCCATTGTAGATGGGGATTAAAGGGTGCTGATATTTCTTTCCTAGGTGCATTGTTTGGAGAGGGGTGTGTATGCATAGTATATCCAGGTGAAGGAGTTAGGCTGCCAGGTACAGAATTAAAAAACCCTGTGCATAACCCTAAACCAAACTGGAGGGGGGGACTGGGTCCCAGGGCACTTAACTATCTTCTGTGCTTGCCTTCCTTAATAAACTTGTAAAATCCTTTGTTAATTGATTCTAGTTTGGGAATGGTACAAAACTGATCAGCTTAAAATTGTGAAAATGTGCACAGTTCTGTTTTCTGCCATGAACATAATTGTTGTTTGGTTTTGTTCTTTTAGGGGGCCCGCCACCCAGCTGCCAAATAAATCACACACAGAGGCTTATTCTTAATTATGAATGCCCAGCCTTAGCTTGGCTTGTTTCTTGCCAGCTTTCCTTAACTTAAATTACCCTGTCTACCTTTTGCATCTGGGCTTTTTGTGGGGGCCCACAGGGGATCCCTAGTAAGACCTTACTCAGGGTCAGAGAATCTGAGCTTGCTTTACCCAGTAGGGCTGCATAATGGGATGATTTGGCCATGGGCATGGTTCCAAGGTATTTTGAAGGTCTACATTTGGCTGTATTTTGTGCTTTAATCTTGAAAGGGGGGAGGTCTTTTGCCTCTGTCTATCATTTCCTCATTCTTCTCTCCTCCCACCAAGAACTCTTTGACAAGTCAGAGCTGGACTCTGGCAGACTCCCACAGCTTTTACCATTTTTCTTTTTTCTTCTTTTTGTTTTACTTTTATAAATCTTACTCTTACTCCGTGACTTGCTGTGTAGCTATGTGACTGGGTGGCTGGCTCCTGGAGTCCTCCTCCTTCTCTGGCTACTTCTTCTCTCCTAGATTTCTCCTTCTATATATTCTCTCTGCCTGACAGTCCCACCTATCTCTCTCTCCTGCATCACTATTGGCCATTCAGTTCTTTATTTAGACCACCAGGTGTTTTAGACAGTCACAGTAACACAGCTTCACAGAGTTAAACAAATGCAACATAAACAAAAGTAACATACCTTAAAATAATATTCTACAACACATAATGATTCAAAGTGTCCAAACTAATTTTGTTTGAAAGTATCTTGAGACTATATGTTTGATAAAACATTTAAAATTATGAATTATGCTTTAGTAGCAACCATTTGTTTTTATGGGTAATAGTTGCTGATTGAATGTACTCTTTGCTCATTGTATTAAATCCTCATATTTTGTATTCTTAGTCACATCCTAGCAAGTAGACTTTATACTGTTATTTTATTAATCTTAGATTTTATTAAAAAAGAAATCAATTTAACAAGATTTAGTATGAGTCTTCTTCCAATTCTGTCCACATAATTTTAATACATATTACTGCAAGGGGCTGTTAGAGTTTACCTCAAAATTCTAATTATTCAAAATGTTTTCTCCCTTAGAGTAAGGTATGGGGGCTAACATTATCAGGATATGCCAGAAAACAGTGGTTAAGTAGTGCTGAGGTGGCTTCTCATTCACATCCCAATAAAAGATGGATTTAAAGACAGCAGTGCGGCCACAGAACAGCTACCTAACTTCTGAAGCTTTAATACTAGATACTGAACATTTGAACTACTTTTAAAAGAGGTTGTTAATAAATGAAGCCTGACTAGGATAATTTTCCAAATAGTTTTAGTAATTTGCCCCAAATTTATAAACTCAGCCCAAAACACTGCACTGGCTCTGCCATGGCTTGCTATGCCTCTGTGTCAACACAGCAAGGGACAAAAGCCTGTGCCTGGCTTCTCTGGCTGGTGTTTTCCTCAGCATTTTCCCTTGATACAAGGTCATAATGGATGAGGGAGACATTACATATTAAGTTTCCCAGATATATTAAATTTCTTCTAGGTATACTGCTTTAATTTCCTTTATATCATCCAGACATAATCTCTTCTAAGTGTGAACACATGAACAGTACTTTCCGAGATGACCTAGATAGTATTTTTATTTTGTTTTCTTGTCTAGTTTATCCTATTAATTTGAGGTAACTAATGGAAGAGAAGACTTCGCAGCTTTCCTTTGAGAATTACTTATGTGTATGGAAATTCTCTTTGAGCATCACTTTTTGAAACTGGAAACTGTGCCCTGAGCAAAGTGGGACGTCTATAGGTCTGGCAGAACTAGAAATAAACGAATCAAAGGATGGATAAAAAAACAAAACAAAACAGTAGGTTGTTGCTTCTGTTTAAAAATTCTGCACTTTAGGCAATCACAAAATCACAAAAGAATTTTGTATCTACAGGTGTCAAGTGGCACATGGAATTACGGACACAATTTCTGAGTTTAGAGTTTTGAAATTGTGGTCAGAATCTGTTTGAAGCTGGATTCTACTTGGATCTCACTACCTAGTGTCCCAGGGTCTCTATGACTGGACACTATTTATACAGCTCTGCCTTGTGCTGCATTTGGCAGCTCATTCCTTGTGACATACAGACCAGACTAGAACACTGAGTTACTCATCCTGGGGCTTAGATTGTATCTCACAGTGACGCCATGTTAGTAATGGCGGTTGTGTCTGAAGGAAAATGACTCCATGTGTAGGTTATAACAACTGGAGACAAAACTGGCTGTATCTTCAAAAGACTGTTCTACAGCAATATTAACACAAGTTAAAGCATATTTTTCTCACCATGTTATTTATCTGAATTAATGTTTCCACTGGCAATCAAACCTTGATTGCCTTTTATTCATTAGCTTTTGATTTAATTAATATGACTTGTTAAAGGAGAATCTCCAGTGTTTTTCTGTAAACAGCTCTGATTTATTGATTCAATTTGAATTTTGTGTTTATTTAAATCAGTGTTTGAATTACATGTTTTGAGCACTCAAAGTAGTTTGAAACTATAAGATAATTAGAAAATATGACTTTTTTGCTTTTTAATGGATGACATCTTAATTTGATACCCTTAAGAAGTGAAATACATGCATAGCTAGTACCTTAGAATTTTAAGTACTTCAGATAATAGTACTAAAATATGTATTACACAAATTAGAACATTAGACAGTTTCATAATATTATTCTTCCCAAAGATCCTTTTTGAACGGTTGAGCCTGTGACTTAACATTTTTACTGGACTTTGACACTGAAGGACTCAGCACTTGGTGAGTGTCCAGACATGCAGAGAAAATCTAATTAAGGAAGGAGAAAGTCACGGTGACTCAGGTTAAAGAGCAATGTGATGATCAATATGATTCCTTGTGGTAAACTGAGTGAAGCCATTGGCGGGAGAGGTGCTGGCTAGAGCTCTGTGCTTAGATTGTTAAAGGTTGTCAGTGCGTTGCAATGAGTCTTTTGGCTGTAAAAAGGTTAATTAAAGTATTCTACAAATTCTAAAACTTCCGCAAAATGAAAACTTGTCACCATATGCTAAGAATCAGAGAGACTTCACTTTTAATCTGGGGGTGGGGTGCAAAAAACCCACAAAAGACAAAAGGAAAATAAAGAAATCCTTAAGCCAAACATGAATGAAGACGCTGACAGTTTTATAAATTTTTTTATTTCTCTGAAAATTTTGGAAATAATAAGTTTTCTACCTTATTCTAGATTTATTTGGCATAGAGGAAGGGGAAAGTATCCATGAATTAAGTACATCAATACTCATTCTTTAAAAATATATACTGTGCCAGGAAGGTCCTGGATACTGGACATGTAGCAGTGAATGAAGCAGTCTCTTTTTCTCTGGAGCTTATAATATATGAACTTTAAAGACATTCTTAGTTTCCTTTGATATGATATCTAAAATATCAATGTCAGCAGCAACTGAATGATCATAGCCCACAAAATCCACTAACACTTGAGGCTGGAGAGGGGCCTCGGAACCTAAGAGCACTGACTCTTCCAGAAGACCTGAGTTGGATTCCCAGCACCCACACTGGCTCACAGCCATCTGTAGCTCCAGTTCCAGGGAATTTGACATCTCTCTCTGGCATCCTCAGACACGAGACACAGACATGATGAACAGACCTATATGTAGATTAAAAACTCATGCATATCAGACAAATAAAATTTAAACAAACAAATAGATACCTTAACACTTGGAGTTTCAGTTCATGGAAATTGCAGAATCATAATTCCATGAAATTGTCTCTTGTGTTTAGAGAAAGTAAATTCGAAGGAAATGTTTTTTTCATCACCACAGAATGATGTAGATTGATCTTTGAAAGTGCTCAGAGGGATTCTGACTGTCTTGGTCACTGTTCTGTTGCTGAGAGGAGACGTTATGACCAAGGAAACTCATAAAAGAAAGCATTTAACTGGGGGATTGCTTACAGTTTCAAAGAGTTAGTCCATTATTGTCATCATGGTGAAGGCATGGTGGCACTGGAGTAGTAGTTGACTGTTACATTCTGGTCTAGAAGCAGAGAGAGAGAGAGAGAGAAAGAGAGAGAGAGGGAGAGAGAGAGAGAGAGAGAGAGAGAGAGAGAGAGAGAGAGAGAGAGAGAGAGAGAGAGAGAGAGAGACAGAGAGACAGAGAGAGAGAAAGAAAAAGGGAGACAGAGAGAGAGACAGACAGAGACAGAGACAGAGAGAGAGACAGAGAAAGACAGAGCAAACAAGCGAGCGAGCGTGCACACCTGGGACTGGCATTGGTTTTTGAAACCTCAAAGTCCACTCCCAGCGACACACTTCTCCCAACAAGGCTACACCTCCTGATGCTTCTATACCTTTGAAACAGTTCCACTCCCTGATGACTAAGCATTCAAATATAGAAATTTATGGTGACCATTCTTATTCAAACCACCAGACTGACTTCAGTTGCATCTCAGGAATAAGTGTTAAGTCAAGTAAAGGCTCCATTGTTTTCCATGTGCTAAGGACTAGTCATATTTCATGGTCCCAGGGCCTGTTTGAAGTGCATGGCCTTTAGAAGTATGAGATTCTATATTCCAGAATTCCGTTCCTGGTACATACTGTTTAATGCTTCTCAAGGGAAGTGGAAAGCTTTGACGAAAGAAGGTGGTGTGTGTGTGTTTTATGGGTGAGAGGAAAATGTCTGTAAATGAGGGGAAAATTCCAAGGCGTTCCTGGAATCAGTTACTGCCTCCTGTGGGAGCCACTGATGAGCTCAACTGGGCTGAGAAGTCTGTGCAGATGTCAGTTCTGACTGCATCGTGGCCTCAATCCCTGCCAAAGCCTCGCTTAGTTCTCAAGCACTAAGTGAGGATCACAGACTGTGAAGCCAGCTGACCCCCACATGCAGGCATTTGTTGATGCTTGCACCTGGGTACCCAGAGCACAAACAGGCTTAGGAAAGTCAAGGTGACGCACTCAGGAGAGAAAATCGCTGGGCCTGCCTTCCCAGCTGAGATACAGGGAAAGGAGGAAGTCTTCCAGGAGGAAGACTGCACAAGATGTCTGTATCTCATTGCCATTGCCAGAAATGGAGTGTCAGTGGGCTCAGGGAGAAATGCCACCTGGCAGTTGGATTGTGATGAGGACTCTGGCTTCTGGGTTTCCCTTCTGGGGCAGTTTTTTGAACAAACATAAGTTCGTTAGATATTGTGATTTTTTAATTTTTCCTTATTTATTTTAAAGACATTAACATTCATTTTTCAAACTCAGACACAGGATTCTCTGGGTCACATGAGCTGTCTGTCCATTTTGGTTCCTCTGAAGATTTCTGGTAGCAATCACACTTATAATAAGAAACCATTTTGACCTATAAGATTAGCAAACCAAATGTTGGTAACATAGAGGAGACAGAGGAAAGGAATAGGAACTGTCATTGTTGCTATAGGAAAGGTAAATTGGTTTCTGCTTTATAGTATAAAATTTGAATTTTCATCAAAAATACTAATTAGAATTGTATATATTTTGATCTTGTCTTTTTTTTAAAGGAATTTGTTATTCACGTTTTTAAAAATAAGGGTAAAATATACAAGATATCGTATCACTGTAGTAGCAGAAAATTGTGAATAAGCTAGATGACTCTTAGTTGAAGACTAGTATGAAATTAGGAATATTATACAAGGGGTTGCAGTGCACTGTGTATCATATACCAACATTTCTGTATGTGGTTTTCTGCACTGTGCAGGTGTGTATGTATATATATGTCAATTTATATGACATAAACACATATACATAATTTATGTGTAAATATGGAGGACCTAAAGACCAGAGAGTATATCTGAGCAGTGGTCAATGTTGGCTTCAGGGGGTGGGAGCTAGGTGGTGGGAGGAGTATGGCAGGGTGGTTTGTTTTTCACTAACTATCTTTTGTACTTTTTACATTTAGTATCTCCTTTAAAACATTTTAGTGAACAAGGGAACCAAATAAAATATTCCATCAGGCCTAGTAAAAGTAGAAAATAAAGCAATCAAGAGGACCAGAATATATAGTTATACCTTTGATGTTGGTAGTAGCAGAATTGTCTGAATAAAGAATTATCTCCATAGTGTAATCTTACCTTAGAGACACACACACAATGTGTTTCAAAGAAGCATTTTCTTTGGGTATGTCTTTTGTAATTTGTAATTCATTTTTTTTAAGGTTTATTTATTTTTATTTTTTTTATGTGTATTGGTGTTTTGCCTTCGTGTATTCTGGGTGAGGGTGTCAGATCCCCTGGAACTGGAGTTACAGACTGTTGTTAGCTGCCATGTGAGTGCTGGGAATTGATCATGGTCCTCTGGAAGAGCATCCAGTGCTCTTTATTGCTGAGCCATCTCTCCAGCCCCCTATTCATCAAATTTTTGATGATATACAATAACACAAAACAACCAGATTAATTACAGTTTTCAGAAGCTCTTATTTTAAAAATGGGAAAGATGTGTGTGTGTGTGTGGGGGGGGTGTTGCCGAGAGAGAGAGAGAGAGAGAGAGAGAGAGAGAGAGAGAGAGAGAGAGAGAAAGGGAATGTGAGTGTCAACTTTCTGTCCTTGTAATTAAATGACCCTACCCAAGAGTGACAATGCAGTTTGAGAAACAAAGGAAAATATCCCTTTCACTGCTTTGCTTTGAATTAAACTGAGAATCATTGTCAAGTGGTTTTGTTGAACTCTAGTTTTACTGGATGGAAAAGACTAAATCATAGAAATATCAAATTCAATATTAGCCTATTGCAAGTGTATTTATAATGTGAATATTTACAGTGATCTAGGATTCCCAGCCTTGCTGAAACACATATGGCTGTGGCAGAATAATCGAGTCACTGACATTCTCAAGGAAGAACTGCATAGAACAGAAATTTTAGGGTGCATGATCAGAACCATAAAAGATGTAGAGCTCTGCAGAGTCACTCTCGCTGTCTTTGGTTTCCTGCAGGGTAAATGGGAAGCTGGTGGCTCTAAAGGTGATCAGGCTGCAGGAAGAAGAGGGGACACCTTTCACGGCCATCAGGGAAGGTAGGCATCCTGCCCTCTCTTTGATTCTGTATTTATGTGATGTTCATAGCATGGTAAGTATGCTGCATCTCCAGACATGCTAAGTTTTACAGTTTCACTACTAAATGTCTCATTTGATTGTGTAGACTCAAATAAAAAAAAATCAGTACCTTCTACGATCATATCAAGTCATGTTAAGCAAGACAAGACTATCTTTCTATATTCAGATTTGTGGGGGGAAATTCATGGTGGGGCTGTCTAGGCAAGTGGAGAATATTTTTATGTCTGATTCTATTTGCAGCACTACTAAAATACCTCTCTGAGTGTCATTATTCTACATTCATGATTTTTAAAGGAAATTCTTAAAAATGAAGGATTGTCCTTATCTTGTTGCTCCTTTGAATTTCTTTTTTCTTGTTTTTTTCTTTTTTCCTATTTTGTGTTGTTTTAATTCTTCTCTCATATATTACATTCTTGTAGCTTGAGTTTTCCTGCCTGACCCACAGTCAGGACAAATCTCTCTCACCTGCCAGTTCCACGGCTGCTCAGCCCCGACCAAGTAAACACAGAGACTTATATTGGTTACAAACTGTATGGCTGTGGCAGGCTTCTTGCTAACTGTTCTTACAGCTTAAATTAATCCATTTCCATTAATCTATACCTTGCCACGTGGCTCGTGGCTTACCGGCATCTTCACATGCTGTTTGTCATCATGGCGGCTGGCAGTGTCTCTCTGACTCAGCCTTCCACTTCCCAGCTTTATTCTCCTCCTTGTCCCGCCTACACTTCCTGCCTAGCCAATGGCCAATCAGTGTTTTATTTATTGACCAATCAGAGCAACACATTTGACATACAGAGCATCCCACAGCACATTCCAATCATGGTTTTCCACTCCCCTACTCCTCCAAGTCCCTCTTCCCGACATCTCCTCTCCCCCAGACCCATTCCTCCTCTGTTCCCCTTCAGAAAACTTCAGGCCTCCCAGGGATATCAACTGAACATTGCATAACAAATTACTATAAGACTAGGCACAAATGCTCCTATCAAGCCTAGACAAGGCAAGTCAGTAGGAGGGAAAGGGTCCCAAGAGCAGGCAGAAGAGTCAGAGATACCCCAATTCCACTGTGAGGAGTCCCACAAGAACAGCAAGCTATACAACCGTAACATACATGCAGAGATCCTAACTTAGACCATTACAGTCTCTCTGATTGTCACTTTAGTCTCTGTAAGCTCCTATGAGTGAGTCCTGATTAGTTGGTTCTGTGGGCCATGTTCTCTATGATGCCCTTGACACCTCTGGCTCCTACAGTCTCCCCCACCCACTTCTGTGGGTTTCTCTGAGCGCCACCTAATGTTTTGTTTTGGGTCTCAGCATCTGCTCCCATCAGTTACTGGATAATGCCTCTCTGATGATAATTGGGCTAGGCACCAATCTATGAGTATAGCAGAATATCATTACTAATCATTTCATTGACTTTGTGTGTGTGTGTGAGAGAGAGAGGGGGGGGGAGAGAGAGAGAGAGAGAGAGAGAGAGAGAGAGAGAGAGAGAGAGAGAGAGAGAGTGAGAGAGAGTGAGTCAGTCTCTGGACTGTCCAGTCTCTGGTTCCTAGTCATCCAGGCAATGACAGGCATTGGCTCCCTTTTGTGGTGTGGGCCTCAAGTTGGACCAGTGATTGGTTGGCCGCGCCCACAAGTTCTACACCACCATTGTTTTTATCCTTTAGTTTGCCTCGGTTGTCTCAATCCCTTTATACATTAGTATTATATTGTAATATTTTCCCCACTGTTATTTTTCTAAAAGTTCTCTCATAATGCAGTAGATTCTATGTATAAGGCTTTAATTTTATGAAATAAGGTTGAGCTGCCTTTTGCTTTGTTCATTTATGCATAGGAGGTTTTCTATTCTTAATGAAAACCATGTTATTCATGGGAATTTTTCAGTGCACTGTCACAACTCTTAGGATTAGTAGCTTCACTTCTACATCTTATAAAAATGCAAATTATCTTTACCTAAGACCTCAGTTCATTCTCCCATCAAAGGGACCGAAGCTACATCTTCTGCTGATCCAAATGATGTTTCAGTGTTTTGCGACCTACTTTTGTGAAGGTACTGACAAATTAAATATACTCTGTCATTATCTGGTTTGTTATTTGATAATGATGATGATGATGATGATGATGATGTTGTTGATGATGATGTTGATGACATTGATGATGTTGATGACATTGATGATGTTGATGATGATGATGATGTGCATCTTCCTTCTCCTCTTCCTCTTTCTGTTCTTCCTCTTTGTCTTATTTAGAGTTTCTATTGCTGTGATAAAACACCATGACCAAAGACAACTTGGGGAAAAAAGGACTTATTTTTCCTACACTTCCATATCACAGTTCATCGTTCAAGAGGGTTTGGCAAGGAACTAAACAGGGCAGAAACATGGAGGCAGGAGCTGATGCTGCTTACTGGCTCCTTGTGACTGGCTTATTTGCTTTCTGTTATACCCCTAGACCACCTGCCCAGGGTTGGCACCACCCCCAATTGTCTGGGCCCTTCCACCTCAATCATCAGTCAAGAAAATGTACCACAGGCTTGCTTACAGTCCAGTCTGGTAGGGGCATATTTCCAATTGAGGATCCCGCTTCCAAAACGACGCAGCTTGTGTCAGGTTGTCATTAAACCAGCCAGAACACTCTTGTTCTTCTACTTTCTCATCTCATTCCTCCTTTCAAGTCCTTTCAGTTTGACTTTTTTCACTACCATTTAGGTGAAACATCTTAGAAAATGTATCTGTTGCCTCTTTATTATATACCAAACCTTCCCTTTTGTGGGTTCTTTTTCTAACTTTAGCAGATTACACATGTGAAACAGTCTTTCCTGCAACATCAGAGACTCCAGGCAGGTCTGTTTTTCTACTTGCTTTATGCTGCCCTTTAGGTTTGTAGAACCTAAGGAGAGAAAAAAAAAAGCCACCTTTTCTCTAATAAGCACCCATTCCTGGATAATTTCATTCATTTTCTAAGTTTAAATAGCAGTTATAAGCTGTTGACTTCCATACATGTGTTTATTTAAGACTTTGTCTTTGGCCGGGCGGTGGTGGCGCACGCCTTTAATCCCAGCACTCGGGAGGCAGAGCCAGGCGGATCTCTGTGAGTTCGAGGCCAGCCTGGGCTACCAAGTGAGTCCCAGGAAAGGCGCAAAGCTACACAGAGAAACCCTGTCTTTGTGTCCATTTCGTACATCCATCTGCCTACTTGGGATTTCCCCTTGAATTCAACAACCTCTAAGAAGGATAATATATCACCACCAAGTAAGGGTGGTATAACAAATTACCTAAACCTTATATCCAAAGATAGTTCTGGTCCTTCACATCCCGTGCCGTATTCTCTGTACATGTATAATGGTAATGTCCAGCACTGCCTACTGAAATTACCCAAATATGGTTCTGCTGGTTACATCTCTAAAAGGTAGCTCATGTCTGTCCACAGCTGATAGGAGTCTCCTCACTATACTCCAGGAATCGCCAGTTCTTCTTGGATTGTTGTAGTAACTTTTACACTGTATTCTCTCCTTCTTTGTCATCCTTATTGTTTCTTCATTTTGAAACTATTATAATCTAAAAATGTAAGCCATGTTTTATTAATGCCCCCTTTAAAAACCTGTACCCAATACTCTGGCTGCTTTTCTTTCAATCGTTCCATAGTGTCCCATCTCAGGGCCCTCACATACACTCTGCCACTGTCTAGAAAGCTCTTTCCTGGCTGCTTTTAGGTACCAGCTATAAACTCCTATGTTCTCAGAGAAACTTCCTATGGCCATCCTGCCTAAATAGCAGCCAGCAATTATCTTACCCATCTTTGTGCAGCTCACCAGGCCAATAGCCCTTTTCATTTCCTTTACAGTTCCTACTGGAATGTGAAATGTCCTCCCTCCTGACTCAGTTCATATGTAGAATTTTAATGAGGGTTAGTGACCTTGTCTGACACCCTTCTTGTAACAGCTATTGAGTGAATTACAGAGTATCATTAAGCTAGAGTCAGTAAATAAGATGGAGTATTTGATACAGATGGTGCTCTTGAGGAATCTGTCATCCAGGTGGCAGGCAGAAGATTGAAATAATAAGTCAAAGAATAACATACCATGCCATATAAATGCCAAATCATTTCTGAAGTATTGTGAATTCTCAGGAAGGTTCTCCACTAGTGAAGTGTGCTAAGATCGTCTGGACCTTGAGCTAGAAATCAGATGATAAACTGTGGAGACTAGATAGAGAAGTTGCTGTCTAGACCAGAACAGAAAATGAGCAGAGGTCAAAACTCAGTGCCTTGGGCCCAGTGCAAGGAGCAGGGATGATTTTCATAAGGTGGTCTCAATGATTGGCCGGTCATGTGACAGTAGGTGGGTGTTGCTCCATAGCTGTGTTTTGTTTGTACATGTTGAGTCCTGAGTTCATGAGACATCTATATGAAAATATCTAATGATGTGAGGATGGAGCTCACAGAAGTTGAATATAAACAACATATTCAATGAGACCCTTAAAATAATAAACCTTCAGTTTTATTTTGTTAAATTTAGAACAGAGATTTACTTGGGTCAATATTCTGGAGCATGGAAAGTGTAAAAACCATGGCTGTGGCACCTGAGGGGCAGAAGTGTTGCAGTAGATGGTAGAGGAAGAACAAGTGTGAAAGAAAAGGCAAGTTTAATGTTTTTGAGGCCCAGAACTTCCCGTGCCAATGAGAGGTTGACAGCTAGTCAAGGTAATCTATAGAGTAGGCTTTGGAGTCTAGCATTCTGGCTTTTGACTGAGGCTTTGTCTTTCATCACTGTACAATATAAGACCAACCATGTCAGAAGGCTGCTGGGCTTCTATGACAGTGTATTACACAGGAGTAGTTACTGCCTCATAGCTTTGGAGACTGGAAGGCCAAAGCCAAGATACCATGACAACTTTTCTTACAGCTGAGAGAAATGATCTGTCCTAAGATTTCCTCCTTGGCTCATAGACAGGTGTCATGTCCCTCTGTCTCTGGGTTTTTATTCTGTGCCTGTCCATATACAAATATCTTCTTTCTCTAAGGACACTGGTCATACTGTATTACAGCCTACCCTAGAGACCTCATTTTGACTTAGTTACATCCATGCAGACTCACAGCCAGACATATACTAAAGTACTGAGGTTAAGACTTCAGCATACTATTTTTTCGTTGTTTTAGAGAAGGGTACATTTCAGCCTATAATACCACTTAATAGTTTTGGGCCCAAGAAACCTTATTTGCAGAAGGTAGGTGTTAACTCGTGTAATTAATTATGGATTTTCTATATTGACATGATTCTTCTGATTTCCTGAGGATTCTTGAAATTCCATTTTTTTGAATATTCCTATGATGGAAAGTGATGGAAGAATTGTTGAGGCCTGGGATGACCCATCACAAAATGACACTGTTTTCTTTAAATACAATATTTTGAAGTCTTTATAATAAAGCCTGACTTCTAAGTGATATTTTTAAAGTATTTATTTACATTTTATATGTATGAATCTTTGCTTACATATAGGTGTATGTATCATGTGAGTGATTAGTGACGATAGAGTCCCCAATGGAGTGTGAGTTCCTGATTGCAGGTCACAATGTGAGTGCTTGGAACTGAACTTGGGTCCTCTGTAAGAGCAACAAAGTGTTCTAAACCTCTGAGCTGTCTCTCTCTCTTTTTTTTTTAAAGATTTATTTATTTATTATGTACATAGAAGAGGGTGGCAGATTTCATTTTCATTACAGATGGTTGTGAACCACCATGTGGGTGCTGGGAATTGAACTCAGGACCTCTGGAAGAGCAGTCAGTGGTCTTAACCTCTGAGCCATCTCTCCAGCCCCCTGAGCTGTCTCTTTATCCCCTCTGTTGTTAGTAGAAGTAAAATGACATCATGATGATAATAAGAATGAAACAATGGGTCAGTTTTGGATGGATGTTCCTCTCTTGATTTCTCTTCCTGTCTTTCACGGTCTTTTTTTTTTTTTTGCTCTTTATGTATAGGAACAACAGCCTTAGAAGTACAAGTTGTATATGTATCAAGTGGTAGAGGGTGTGACACTTTGGGATAGGTTGATTTTCCATTGTGGAGGGAACATTATGGCTGGGTTAATGAGAGGGAGAGCTGGAATTTGAGTTTACCTCTATTCTGCTATTCTGGCCAATGCTTCATTCACAAAATGTCATCAGCATGAAGATTGAGTCGGGAGAGCACTGTGCTCGGGGAAGTGATTTCAAGTGCCTGCTTTCCACTTGTCGGATTACCTTGGAATTTGAGCATTAACACCATTTCACCAAAGTGGAATTGTTTAACAACTCTAATATTGCTTAGATTTGTGTCTCCAGATAGACTGAATTTTCTCTTGTTAAAATCAAGTACATACAGTGGCTTCTCTTAGGTTCAAGGACTTTGAAACTTACAGTGTCTTTGATGGCAGCCTAAAATAACTGTGGCAAAGGTCAGCTTTCCTGTTTTAATTTAGAATCCTTGTGTGGTGTCTTCACAGCTTGTGGTACCTCAGGTAGAGGGTCAGGAGCACAAGGAAAGGTTTGGAAGGGAGTGCATAAAATGTCTTAGGATATCCTACCTTTCAATACCTTCAGCGCATAGAAGTTCTTTTTCTCTGTATCACTTTGTATATCTAATATCATAAGTTTTTTCTCTGAGGTTTCTATCCATTATGGCAAGGGAAACAGTTGTCATTTCTATGGATTCTTGAATGTGGTTTTCAAAGGTAAACATAAACAGAAATCTAAATACTCTATAGACAAGACAAGCATAAGTTAAAATAGTAACAGTGTTTGGCAAGTATGGTGGCTCTTGTCTGTAATCCTAGCACTTGGGAGGGGAGACAGGTAAATCAGGAGTTCAAAGCTGTTCCTAGTGAGTTCAAAAGCAGGCTGGGCTACTCTTTACAGACACACACACACACACACACACACACACACACACACACACACACACACACACATACACACACTCACTCTCTCTCTCCATATATATTTTTTATTAATTATTCTATGAAAATCTTTTATATTTTTAATATCTAGTTATGATACCAGTAAGGAGAAGGTGGGTAGAAGTTGAGAAACAAATTGGGGGAAAAATGTGAGCACCTTTCATGTTAGATATTTGGAAATTGTTAGCCTGCTTATAAAGTGAGTAGCTAACTTTTGTAGTTAACCTTCAGACCTCTAATTAAATTCCCAATACTGCAGTAAATTTAGTACATGTGATAAGAGTTGTTATTTTATAAACTTGATAACATTATGAAACAGAAAATTAACCAAGCTATTAACAACTGTGGTGTAGTCAGATTTGGTTTTCTTCACATCTTTGTTGTAGAACATTTTAAAAAATATTTGTTACGTTTTTGTTATTTGTATCATTCTTTCACCTATAGACACCTGATATAATTTGCTTGTGAATAATGAATGTTAGTTTTGATATCTCATTGAGATATAATTAAATTAAAAATTAACAAAGCTAAATTTAGTATTTGTGCTGTTGCATTACTTTTGTATAGCTTCAGTTATAGAATACCACAAACTTACCACAATATATTAAACTAGGAGTATAAAATTAAAGCATCCACAAACCAGGCTCCTTGTGAAAGCTACAAGAAACACTTGCTGTTTGCTTGCTTTGGCTGGCTCTTGGCATCCCAGGGGTCATTTGATGTGTATATATGGTTCTCAGTCCTCTGCCTTTGTGTTTACATGGCCTCCTCCTCTGCATCTCACCCTCTTCTTAGAAAGATGCTAGTCATTGCACTTCGGGCCTACCTTAGTCCAGTGTGGGTTTATTTTATTTAATTACATTTATGTGGGTTATTTGCAAGTAAAGCCAATCTCCGAATTTCCAGATAGACAGGAGTTTGGAGAAACATTGTTCAACATACTCCAGACTTATATTCTTGTCATTTTAACAGAGACATTTGAAAGGGCTGCATTTTTCCTTCAAAAGCTTAGCAGAGAGATATGCTATGTAGTGGTGATAATATTTGCTGTTACTTCCTCTTAATAAAATGTGTGTGTGTGTGTGTGTGTGTGTGTGTGTGTGTGTGTGTGTGTGTGTGTGTGTACTAGATGAATGAATTCATTAACATTCTCGAAGGTGATTTGGCTATTTGTTAGTTTTCATTTTTTAAAGGAAAACATGATTTTCCTCTGTGACTAAATGACCTGAGGTCTGTGGCTTGTAAGGAGATGAATGGTGTCATGTCAGTGAGCATGATTAAGACATTGGTAGGTAGCTTGAAGTTGGAAGCAGGGAGAACTGATCAAAATACTACAATATATATGTAAAATGATATAGGTCTATTTGGCAGTTCCTCACATTGATAGTTGTGATTTCAGACATATTAATTCAAAAGATAGCATATGTTAAATCTTTGCTTCCCAGTCCATTCCACAAGAACCTGTTTTATCCAGGTAGAAAGTCTAATGAATATATACCTTCTCTGTTCGTGCAGGACTGGCCTGATATGTATTTAATTATCCTGTGTTATAACCTACATCATTTTGTCAAGTGGCTGGATGCTGGGGCACACCTTCTCCCATCATTCCCCCAGTGGAGAGAAAGCTTTCCACTCAGTCTCTCTGACACAAATGCTCTTGTGCTTGAGTTTCTAGAACTCCATGAGAGAGTGTGCACAGAGGGGAAGAGGGACTCCTGGGACAGTCTCCTTCTGTAACAGAACTGGAGGGCAGTACTGGAGAGGCCAGAGATGACTACTGTGGCTCCATATTTGTGTTTTTTGTCAGCCTTGGTGTTTTGAATTGTTCACTATCTTGTAGTGGTTTCATAATTAATAAGGCGATCATAAAGTGAAGTTTTAGCTGTTTTACTCCATATTAGTACAGCATTTAATATGTAGTAGGTAATAGAATAAATTGTCTCTCTCCTGTCTTAAGTTTAGTATTTACTGTGTCTGAGCTGAGCTTAGGCTACAATTAGCTGTTGTACCGACAGATTTTTTAAAGCCATAATTTGTGCTATGATTGTTTGAGGTTCAATAACCGTACGAGAACTAATTTGGAAGCTAAGCCACACCATAGAGATTACCTGTTCAGATGTTTCTCAGTTGTAGTTTGGTTGGACTCCAGCTTGCCTCTTAGGATTGATTTTAGTCAATGGGCCTAGTGACCAGCAAGAGGCAGATTCATCTAGTATTTTAGTATGAATTCTCAAACCTAACTGTATATATTCCTGTTTGCTTGGATCCCTGCCTGAGTGTATGATTTTGAGCAGGCCTTAAATTTTGCATGCCTCACTTTCCCCTTCTATAAAAGAGGATGAAAATAGTACTAATTTTAGTGAGCTTGGAATATGTATCCATTAAATTCATAATGCTATCAAATAAAAAGAATCATAGAATGAAAATTTCTTGGAAAAAATGCATTAGTACGAAAGAAAAATTCAAGAGAAGATTTGCATGGTGAATTTAAGAAAATTTCCAAGAGAAGGACCAAGAAGAGTTACTTTCTCTAATATCTCTGAGGGTAAATGATAGAAGTATGTGTTTTCTTCTGTATTAGCTGTTTTTGTCTCTTTCTGACTGGAAACATCTCTCAGCTGTCCTGAGATCTTAACTATTGACTTATATTTCAGAATCAGATGTCTTGATTGGCACCGATTGTTGTGTGCTGAGTTATGATGGGAATAAAGTGCACCCCCCACCCCCTGCCTTTTTGCCTCTCATCAGATACCAATTGTAGCCAGTCCTTCTGAAGGAGGCTTTGGTTTCCATGCGAAGGCTATTGACTCTCTGGCCTAGAGGATTTAAGTTTGCTGCTCACAGTGTGAGGTTAGCACGGGTAGCAGGGATTTCCTCTCCTTCAACAAGCAGAGTTATTCTCTTTCAATTTTTGGTTCAGATCATGTAGATGGTATAAGAGCGACTAGAAGGTAATGAAATACTTAGGGAAAAAAAAGTGCTGATTTTAGGAGATGGATGTGTGGTTCTGAAGAGGAACAACACGTAGGGTGAAGTGTGTGTTTAGACATGGAGCTCAGTGGGCATGGAGATCTTCAGGATGACATGCAAGGTTTTTCTTGGGACATGGGCTGGATTATAGAGCCTATGCTAAGAAAGAGCCTGTGAATAAGGATGGAGAATAAGAAAAATTTAGGGAGTTCAGACTCTCAAGTGTCAAATCTGAAACCTGGCATTCATGTGCCATTTGTTTACGTAAGGGCACTGTTGAGACCACAGATCAATTACACCCTAATTGAAGACCTTACTAGTAGTATTCAGATACACCATCTATTTTGTGTTCTGAGGAAGGTTGACTTCATCATCTTCATTTTATCAATTAAGAAGCTGGAGTCTCCAGATACTTTTGTCAAAAGACACCAACAATTAAATAGTGAAACAAGTCTAATGAACTGTCTGTTGCATAGTAGACCCTGAATACAATGACCAAGCATGAATACGTTCTGGATCCTGTCTGCATTGCTGTTGAGGCAGAAATCCATATGATCAAAACTGTACAGATTGTTGTAAGTCAGCTAAGGGAAAGATGAGATGAGACTTGAAACAACAGTGCACCGGTCGGTAAATGTTGGTCCTGTTGGAGGTGGTGCCACCAGCCCTGTGGTCGTGAGCAGACACTTGGCCCACTGCACCTTCAGTTTCTTCATTTCTGAAATGAACTTTCTTCTAAAGTGCATTGTCTTTGAATAAACCCTTCCGTAACAGCCTCCAGTTAAAAGTCTGTTTACTAGGAAAATGTCTTAAAGGACTGTTTATTTATCCTAAGCCTCAACTTCCTTATCTGCACCTTAGAGATAATTCTTATCTGTTTATTAACATGGGATTGTTGTGAGAAGTACATGAGGTTAGAATCTTTAATAGCTTAGCAAGGTAAAACCGAGGAAGTCTTCAGAGAATTTTCAGCAATTAGAAATGCATGCAGGTGGGGATTGATATCTAATCCTTCTTAAATTGTCTTAAACACAAATGCATCATATCTTAACTTACATTACTGGTTGACAAAACAAGATGAAATATAATACTTTTTCAAATTTAACCAGCCAAGAAAGCAGCTGCTTGATTAAAAGACAAACTTTAATCTTCAAAATTAACAAAATGAAAGAAACCTACTATTTTCATAGGTTTTAAAGCCACGTGATCCAACAGCTTTCAATTTTTTGTTGATATTAGCTGGCAGACACCCATTGCATTCCTCAGACTCACAAAGAATTACAATTGGGTCAATTTACATAAACTTACTTAGAATCACAGTCTAGACTCATGGATTTTTTTCCTTCCATTACAAAATTTTGCCTGTCAATTGTAAAAGGCTCTATAGCAATTCATGTTAATTTTTGCAGTGACAGACATAAATGAATATTATTAATGGTTTAAAAGAATTATTTTAGTACAATAAACCCATGTCTCATTATAGCATGTGTGTGTGTAAAGAACACTGATGATACAATTATGGGTTTTTCCAGCTGGTAAAAGATTGAGGCTAGTACTATTATTGCAAATAAAAGTCTCTGAATACTTAAAATTGACTAACAATTCCTCTGTACATCTTCAGTTCTTACCTGGCCATGCTGTTTAACATTCTACCTTGCTGTGGATATCACTATATGTAAATAAACTCTGATTGGCCAATAGCTAGACAGGAAGTATAGGCAGAACTAACAGAGAGGAGAATTGAGAAAGGAGGAAGGAAGAGAGACTGCCTGGAGCCGCCGCCAGGACAAGGAAGATGTAAAGTACTGGTAAGCCATGAGCCACATGGCAAAGTAAAGATTAATAGAAATGGGCTAAATATAAGAGTAAGAGGTAGACAATGACAGGCCTGAGCTAATGGCCAAACAGTTTAAATAATGTAAGAGTCTGTGTATTTATTTTATAAGTGGGATCTGGGACTGGCGGGACTTGGTGGCGGGAGCTGGAGAGAAATTCTCCAGCTACACTACCTCATATATTTCCCTCAACAATTCTGAGTTAATATGTCAGTACAAATGTCTCTAAGCTACAGAGAGGGAGATGAGGCCTAGAGATAAATAAATTGCCTTTGTCGTGCATTTTGCTAGGAAACAAAGGTTTTAACTGAAGTGTTTGTTCATAGATAATGCATTCTTCACTTAAAAGTTTCTTGGCTAATTTAAAAAATATTACATAAATTTACATTAATAAATTTTTATACATAGAAACTTATATTTATTGATTATATGATAGTTGTTAGCAAAGCTAGATTGCTTTAAAATTATTACCATACATTTATTACTTCTTAATATTTGAGAAGCCATTACATTGTTGTGCTATATACCATGTATAATGCCTAGTAATAGAAATAGTCAAAAGATAAATGAACTGTGAACAGAAATTCATGGCCAATGTCATGCTTACTGACAGAATTTGGTGTTTTAAGCATCTTCAGGCTCCATATTAAGTTATATTTTCTTATATGTTCAATGTGTACTCAATGAAGATACCAAATAATGTGACTTTTTTAGTGGTCCTTTTGGAAAAAACAGGTGCATCATGTATATTGGAAAGAGGAGAAAACATTGGGCAAAGCATGATTATAAAATCCCCATAAAATTCCATGACTGCAAACATGTCAGTAGATTACAATTAAAAGAAGCACAAAAAGATCCACTGGTAGATTTATGAAAGTAAAATTGCATAAAGAAAAAGACCAATGGAAATCTCCAAGGTTAGGAAGAGGCAAGCAACTCATTATAGCAGAGAAAACTGTACTAAAAAGATGACCTTTCATCTAACTGCCAGATGTAGGAAGGCAAGGTACTGACATATTCCAAAAAAAAAAAACAAAAGAAAAGAAAATGAAAACCTGTCAATTAAAATTCCACTTCTAACAAAACTATCCTTTAGAAAAGAAGGCCAGAGCCATGTTGAAATCAGGAAATTGAGTGAAATACTAATGGAAACATGTCAGGCTGGATGCCAGTGGCACCAAAACCACTTTTTAGTGGAAAAAATAATAGAATGTTGAAAATGGTAATATGTAAGTAGGTATAAGCAATTTTATAAAGATATTATTCTTTCTTATCTCTTAATCTATAAAACATTAGACTGTTTAGAATAACGACTATAATGTTATTAGATATATGACATTATTAGATATAGATCACATTATTAGATGTAGATGTAATGTCTGTGAAGGAGAGAAAAAGATACATTTTATAAATATTAATTTTATAAATATTAAGCCAATATTAGCTTGGATTAGTGATTAAGTTATAATCACTAAGAAAGTAATATGATTAAAAGTCAACAAAATATGGTTATATTTCCAAGTACATTAAAAAAGACTAATGCAAGTACATTAAAAAAGACTAATGCAAGAGGGCAGTAAGGGGGAACCCAGGAATCATGTGAAGCAACCCTGAAAAAATGCAATGGACAAAGTTAAACTCTACCATACCTGAACTTTGGACTCCAGAGACAAAGTTTTTCAGGCTTGGTAGAAAGAGAAGAGGCAACACTCTACTTCCTGTAAGAGACAAGCTATAGTTCTAGTGACTCAAGGATATGTAAACAGGAACCATAAGAAACCTGGCAAGATAAAAACTACAGTGAACATTAGCAGACACCTTTGTATTTTTCCCACAGACAAAGAGAGGCATTTTATGATGATGAATAAGCACATGCAGATGATTTCACAGTTAGTAATACATAAACCTAACATTAGAGTTCAAATATATAGGAAATATAAACTTGTGGAATTAATAGAAAAAGAGACATTTCATCAATTAATGTTAATCCACAACTATTGGTAGATCGGTTGGAAACAGCCAACTAAGATATGGAAGACAGGAGTTCTATGGTAACCACCTTGGCACATAGACTGCTGTTCACCCAGCTTCAGTAGAGTGCACATTCAGTCTAAAAGCAAACTGAATACTCTTGAAGGTACATCTCAGTGAAACCTTAACACACGCCTGATTGTGCATAAAAGGACTGACATATTTCCAGGTGTGTTTCTGTTTGCTGAGCTATTCCATTGAAAACAAAGTGCAAAGCTAAAATTGGGGAAATTGAGAATTAACAACACATTTCTGGGTAATCTATAGATCGGAGAAAATGAAATTTGATATTTTGATCTCAGTGAATATAAAAATGTTGTGAGAATTTGTGGGATGCAGATAAGCGAGTGTTTGAGAGAAATGCTGAGCTGGAAACATGCATTTTAGAAAAGAAAAAATGTGATCTCAATTTATAAAAATCTAATCTTTTACCTTAAGCCTATTGAGAAAGAGCAACAACTTTATCTTCCAGAAAACAGAGGGAGAATAAAGATCACAGTGGAGATCAGTGGACTAGAAAACAGAAAAGCAATCGAGAAGCCAGTGAAACAGAAAGCTGCTTTGAGTATATTAATTAACATTCAGCCGACTGACCGGGATGAAAAGGGCACAAGTTACCACAACACCTGTGAGAGAGCATCACTATTGACCTTAGAGAAATTATAGGACTTTAAAGAAATATTATGAGCCACTTAAAGTCAACAAATGAAGACAGTTGATCTCAAGTGGACAAATGATAATTTTTACAAAAATTGTTGCTCTGACAATTAGATGTCTGAGTGCAAAATAGATTAATACTTAACTTACACCAAATACAAATTTCAAATCAAACTTTATGTATTCAGTATAAAAACTATAGGACTTTTGGGCATAAACCTGCAGGAAAGCTTTCATGATTTTTGGACTAGAGATTAGCAGAATTTGTGGAACAAGATAGCTCATAAATTAAAGTTGCGATCTTTGAACACAGGCCTAGAAAAACAAAGAGACAAGTTAAAAAAAAGAAAGTATTGCCAAATAATATATTTGATAGAGGATTGATATCTAAAACATATAAAAGAGGCCCAAATTAAATAATGAGAAAACTCATATGTTATAGATTCTAATACAGGGTTACACGTACAAAGCTTGTTGAAGAGTGAGGTAGAAACCATTGGCAGCAAGTCAGGGTCTTTTGGGTGAGCAGCATCTAGAAGTGGTGATTACAAGTCTGCACCTTCAGGCCCAGATGCTGCCAGTTTTTGACAAGCAGATATAATCACAACATACTATTTGTTCATTGCAAGAAAGTAGCTCAATATGAGCAAAAAAAAATCATTATATTTAACTTGTACAACCAAGAAGCTTATTGTTTGGGGCAACTGACAGGTTGAAGTTTTATGGCTTGCTAGGGGAAAAGCAGCCAGAGGAAGCATGTGTTGAGGGGAGGAAGGAATGCAGGTGCCTTTCCCAGGCCTGTGTCCTCCCAGCCCCCAACTGAAGTGTCTTAAGACCTCCTTAAATACTGCCCCTTTCCTGACATTCTCTTGCCTTTCAGAGTGATAGTCCCTTTCCTTTTCCTCCTTTTTTGTTCTTTGCAGTTTGTGGTGTTTGCTTGTATCCGTATATTTCAGTGCTTGACTACATTAAGCTTTCTGGTCAGATGTGCTCAATTGTGACCTGTTAGTAACCTCCTGGTGCTTTAGAGCTTGTGGTATGGAACAAGGACTCCTCAGATGCCCATGATTCCCCTCCTGCTATCAAAATGGAGCTAACCCAGAGTGCAGCTAGTGATTTAATAAAATTTAGGCAGCAGTAAATTGGGCCATGATTGTTTCAGAATTAAGAGTGGCAGGAATCACTGGCATAGTCATAGGATACACAGGAGTTGGTCTGAGAAGTGGGCAGAGGGGACTTGTTGCTAAGTAGCTGAAGTAGAAATATTCCCCCTGCCACCTAACCCCACCAGTTTGCCTGCCTGGAGGGAATTCTACCTCATGACAGTGGGATGTAGGTTGTTCAGAACTTTTCTAATGCAACTTGGCCTATTCTTGTGTCCACCGTAATTCTTTCAAAATGTGAACCTGTGTATTGTTCTCATCAACATCTTAGTTTTTATATTACCATTATGTTTGGGATCTACATGAAGACTCTAAAATTTCAGAAAAAAGGAGGTAGAACTGGGTGTTGAATGCATCCATTTCAGGGGCATTAATGAATAAGGAGAGCTTGACATTGATAGATAGAATCCCTTTAAATTGTATGGTCAAAGTTACTGAATTCATGCTATATTTTATTAAACCTGAGAGCTCAAGACATTTGTCCCCTGAAGGGACTTAATCCTGGCTTGTGAAGGCTGTGAAGAGCACTAGAGATTATGTAATCTACTCCTGTATTTACAAAAGATCAACTCAGTCCTGAGGAGAAATGTTAAAATGATCAAGATCAGATCCGTGCGTTCAGACCTGGAGTGAAGTTCTCTGAGTCGTCCCTGCAGAGAAGACAGACCTGGCAGGGACTCCGCTCTCGAGCATTCTGCTCTCGCCTCACTTTGGATCCCATCTTTGTGTGAAGTGCCAAAAAAATAGGCCATTCAGATTTCTCTGCATTTCTCATTTTCTTGTGACATTTTAGAATGCAATGGAACTCTTCATAAAACCATCAAATAATAATTCCTATCTTAATTAATAAAAAAATCTTAATTAATAGCATATGTGGGAGAAAATACCATATAGAACATCGTGGGAAGTTCAGAAGTGCAAAGTTAAAGGATCTAGTGTGGGATATTTATATTTTTTGGATACATGCCATCTCAGTCAGTTCTCTGAGAGTACCCAAGAGCATTTAGTTGATAGTAGTTCTTTTAAAGAAGCCCTAACGTTTTGAACGGGACCCAACAAAAAGAATTAAAGGAAATACTCAGCAAAAACTTGGCAGTTGTCCTGTTATCTGTGAGCCTCTGTGTGTGTGTGTGTGTGTGTGTGTGTGTGTGTGTGTGTGTGTGTGTGTGTGTGTATCCTGTAGCTTAGGACTAGTGTGAGCAGGATCCAGCAGCAAGGGTCACTTACTGATGATGAATTGGTTTTACAGAAGTATTTATGGTTTATGGTTATAAACTTTTCTTGATAGAAACAGAGATTGTTTTTTCAGTGTACTGGGGCTTTTTTTTTTTTTGTCACCAGAGAATTATGTCAATTTCCATGATAAGTAGAAAAATAGTGACTTAAACTTTTGTTTGTTTAAGCTGACTGTGTAAATCTTTGAAAAAGCTAAATCTAGTCAATAAGTGGTTGTCTGTGACCTCCCTCCTATTTTCCTTTGCTCCTCCCTCCCTCACAGGTTCTTATTATCTAGCTGGTCTTGAACTCACAGCAGTCCTCCTACCTTGCCCTCTTAAACTGAGATACCAGCATGGCCAGGAAACCAGGCCTCTTTTCTGTCCCCTTCCCTTTCTGTCTGTTTTGCAAGGGTTTCCTATGTAGCTCAGACTGTCATCAATCTCTCATTTCTTTTGTCTCAGGCCTCGAATGTGGGGTTATAGATACACACCACCATACCTTGATCTCACCCTGTCATCTAAATGCCTTTGATAACTGTGAAGAGCGCAAGCCAGTGAGGAGCAGTCAGCATTTCCACTGTTGTGTGGCCTTCCAGGATCTGGAGTTTGTCTTTCCTTCTGCTCCCCTCATGTTAATATGTTTTGAATACTGCAGATGGTTTGATAGTGGTGACGGCAAATGACTTATAACTCTATAGAATTGATGACCAGTGGACTCACTTCAACGTCCATCTCACTTAACAGCGGGACATGTGGTTTCACTAAAGTGAAGTCCCAAGCAAAGGTGAAGTTGATCTGTACCATGCTTTGTTGCTCTCTCAGTCAGGAGATGCAGACCAATACCTGGCCCCAGTCTGATATACACAGCCCTCACTATAGGATCAGGACTGTTAGAAAACAACCAAGGTTTGCCTGGCAGGAGTTCACTCATCCCCAATTAAATATTGGAATAATGGATTAGCCAATATCAAAACTCTTGTTATTTTATAAGTCAATTAATATGGCAGAACATACTTACTGTGTTTATGGTGGAACAATTTGGGCAAAAGAAATTTGAGAACTAAACTACATTGAACATGGGAAGACAAGACAGTACAGCTGCTGTATTACAGCTTTGTTTTCAAAGGCATGCTTCATTCAGTGTTTTCAAAATTGAAAATCTGGCAGTTTATCTACAATTTGAGCACCTTACTTCTAGATGGTTCTTATATTTCCTGACGATTTCTGCCTCAGTGGTACCTTATTGAAAACAATTGGGAAACAAGTCCATGCATAATTTTAGTTTTCATATTTACCTAAACTGTTAAAGTCACAAAAACATTCTGATCAAGAAATTAATAATAAACTTGGTTTGTTACTTTGATGTGAAAATTTAGAAGAATGTTGGAAAAATGATCATCATTCATTGAATTTGCAGTACTTATCAGATACCCTGCTTTCTTTAAGTAAAATAGTAATCTAAAAATGTTTTGAGCAAGAAATAATTGAAACCTACAAAGAGCAAATGGCAATTTTTTTATATACATTAACATGCACAATTTTCACCCCAACTTTTATTTGCTGCTACAATGCTGTGTGTGTGTTTCTGTACTTGGAGCAGAATATGATCAGGAAATCACGGGCATACTATTTTAATGACTCGTTAAACCTGTATACTGTTTGGGGACTTTGTGAAGCATGTAGGCAAATCTTCAAGTTCAGGGTCATATTGTGTAGGTTTATGTGTAGAGTTGTTGGTGTAAGCTTTATGTGTCATTGGAGGGCAGTTTGTCGCTTTTCATCCTTCAGAGATGAAATATAGTGCAAAAGCTAAATTAAGGCGGCAGTCACAGTGGAGACTGTCCAAACCTTTGGACTTTTCATACAAGGAATATTTACAGTTGCCATTGCAAGGATGTATGTGAAGTGATTTGTTTTGTGGATGTGGCTCACAGGGAGGCCAGGAAACTTTCCTTAAGGCTTACATTTCCAATAGATGGTACTGTGCGCATATGTGCACATTAATACAGTCAATATATCCCTGAAAGTGTAATGCTTATTTTAGACAACTCATTCTTTGTAGCTGCATTCTGTGTTTTACATTTTCCTGCTGAAAAAGATGTCCTTTACAAATTTCACAGTAATAAATATGAGGGAAACCTTTTAGTTGCTGTGGGCCCTTTAAACTGATACCTAGTCATTAGAGAAGAAGAAGTACATACTTTAAAAATTTTTGAATGATTACCTAAAATGCATATATTAATTTAGAAATCCAACATTTTGAGGACTCCCAGTTTTGTGAGGCAGTCTGTTGACTTCACCCTTAGAAAGAGGAGCATTTGCAGTGCCTGACATTTGTCCTTTTATGGGTGGGTAACAGAATTCTCTTTGAGATGATTTTCATAAAAGAACAACAAGAAGTCACTACATTAAGACAAACACAGCAATTCATGCATGAAGACTAATCTTTTGTAGGATTTTATAAATAAAAATCAGAGTGTTTCCCTAGAAGGTTATAAGAACCCATGACCTCAATTTTTTTTTTATTCTTTCTAACTTTGTTGAATTTGACACCATTTTCCACTGTCATTTACAGTTGTTTTTCCCCTGGGATGCCATTCATGTCAATGCCAAGTATTCCTGAAGATATCCCTCCCCCAACCCCAGTCACCAGGTAAAATATGAGGGCCAGTTCAGATGAACAGTGAACCCTTTTGAGCAAAAGGATGACCTTTAAAGGATACCTAGGCATCCTATATTCATATTTTCCAGTTGGCCATCTTAATTCTGCCTTCCTCTCTGTGGTGATCATCTTTGGCCATCCAGAAATCTGTTGCCTTGTCAAGCTACACTTTCTTATGCAAGTAAATTAGTTTCATGGAACCACCCATTACCTCTCTGTGATGATTCCCAATCCTCTTGGTGATAACTTCCCAATCCACATCTCTACCTTTGAATTTCAGATAGTGAAGTTGAATGTACTGTTTTCTCCATCTTGACACTATTCCAACTCTATTCCAGGTGCCTCAGACCATGTTCTCCACATTGCCTTCAGGGTTAGTATTTTCACTGTCTATTGTGTTGTCAGGACCAGGGTCTCGTTAGATTTCTCTTTCTCCACTTAAGTAATCTCTAAACTTGTTTGTAGAATGATCACCAATATAGCTACTTCTCTGTCTTTTTCAGTGGCAATGATCCCAGATAGAAAGTGGTGATGAGTGTTGAAATGCTATCTATCCTTTCTGAGCCCCCTTTGTTTGTATGTTCCTTCTTTCTGATTCTCCTACATCCTGTCACAAGGGTCAGACTCTTAAAATATGGTCTTAGATCAACCCTGTAACACTCAAGACAGAATCACATGCTGTGATTTTTTGGGGAGGGGGTGGGAAATGACAGTTGGAAGGAAGTCAAGTTGGAAGGGATAGGCAAGGAGAGACACTGACACACAACTGAGTTGTACCTGACGTCTCATCTGATCC
The DNA here is from genome assembly GCF_007827085.1 of Peromyscus californicus insignis. NCBI lineage: Eukaryota > Metazoa > Chordata > Mammalia > Rodentia > Cricetidae > Peromyscus > Peromyscus californicus. The sequence continues at coordinate 16,188,702 of NW_026294584.1, forward strand.
TGGATATTCTGAAATTAGGGTAGACCTTCTAAGTAGACAAAAGGCCAGGTGATGATACCATCCCTTGTTCTCCCGAGTGGCTTTGAGCTGATAGGTCAAAGGCCCTCTAATTAACCTCCTTCATGGTTGTTTTTGCTCTGTAACTCATATATTAATTCCTCCCTTTTCCTACCTCAAGTGCCTGAATTTGAGAAAGTCATCCACTCAGAGAAAACATAGAATGGGAACAGGCTATGTCTACAGTCAGAAGCTGTTCCTGCCAAATGGCACAGCTGGGGGGCAGCTGAGGGATATAGATGTTGCTGCTGCTACTGCCCCCATCCCATCCATCCCATCCACTCCCACCAACATCATTATGTTACTTTCCTGTTGGAACCAAAGGTAGTTCCATCAACCACATTATCAAGGTAAACGTTACACTCAGACTTTAAGGGTTCTTCTGTTGTCTCACTCTTATTTGTCACTGTGGAAACCTTTCCTATAGTGTCTGCCCTACTGTCAAGGAAGAATTATCCTTCCCCAGTGGTCCTCTTTTGTGCCTTCAAGCCACTTACCTATATGTTTGCTTCAGGCCTTTGCTTCAGATGTCTTCTTCCTAGGGTGTCCCTCTTTTTTCAGTGTTGACAATGATGAAATAAGATGGAGGGTCTTTCTAGATTGTGTTTGAGTAAAGGAGCAAAATTTCCTGAGTTTCAAACTTATGGGTTTCTATGTTTCAATGGCTCCTGTGTGGGTCTAATGTAGGATCTGATCTCAAAGTACCTGCTGTTTTCTTTTCCTCATTTCCCAGTTCACTCTTGCACATGGAACTGGGCTACGTGTACACTTGGACTTGCTTCCCTGCAATTCCACCCTACATTCAGTAACCCTTTGTGTCTTGACACCCTCCACTATTTCCCTTCCTCACTTTCTCATCAGTGAAAATTCATCCCTTATGCACAGAGAGGCTCCCCTGAGCCCTGATTCCTGCTTTTCCTTTACACACACACACACACACACACACACACACACACACACACACACACATCCCTATGTGAGGGAACTCCATTCACAAATATAAAAACATAATGTTGGTTGAAAGAAGGAAGACCACAGAAGAACACATGATTTCTACAAAATATGAGGAGAAACTTATGTATGATGTTTAAATCAGTGCATTGGTAACTCAGCAATGATATTTAGAAGGGGTTATTTGTAAGGACTTTTAGAATGATAGGAATCTTTCATTTTTTGATGTGATCATGTAGACTTTACATGAATGTAAGCTTGTGATTTATACCCACCTGTGTGTGTGTGTGTGTGTGTGTGTGTGTGTGTGTGTGTGTGTGTGTGTGATATACTCTGATAAAAGTAGTTAAAATGATCACTCTGCTATATAGGCTGAGCCCTTCTGTGAAAGAGGTTAGTGTACTGCTCCTCTCCAAAGCATTGGTTTATAGATGGAATGATGATCATAAGCTTGGGCACCTTTTTTCACCTTCTTCATGGTGATTCTCAGAGAGAAGTTGGAGGACATGGAGTCCATTTTTTCTGCTGAATGTGGTAGTTTGAGCCTATAGCCTTACAGACTTGAATGTTAAGAAAATCCTCATTAGCTCCTCCAGAATATCTAGCAGATGGGGCATGTAGATTTACGTTGAGGCAGAAGAGAAGTTCTTACTCTGTTTTTCCTCTATTTTATTCAGTTCAGATATGCATTTTTATGATGGCGTTGCTTCTAATAACAGTAGGCCCTATTGGGCCTTGTAATCTGCTTGTGTGGGCATTCGTTTGATCACACCTATGCAGTCTTGTGTTAAACTGGCCTTGTTTCTCGTCTGGGTCCCAGCACTTAGTAGGAGTGTGATGTTGGGCAGAATATTTATCCTGTCCTCTAGTAGGCAGGAATAGTGTGTTCTTCCTGTGTGAGGTTCTTGTGAAGATCAGAGAAGTTTCATGTCCCATGATGGTCACTACCATGGTAATGTGAACTTGGGACTGAGAGGTCACATTCTTCCAGATTGTCATTTCAAACATACAGTGCCATGATATAGATGCCAGTTAGCAAGTGCCTTTTGTTTTTTGGGGGGAGTGAAAATAGGAAACATTTCTTGCTCATGGAAAGCAACATTTTGTGAAATAACTAAAAATGTTATGCTATGTGTTAGCCAGTCCAAGACCTTTCATAAATACAAAGGGACTCTATAGCGAGCAAAGATTCTTGTGATCTGTGTCTGGAAGGGATATATACTGGCAGATAGAGGTGTGCCTCTAGCTGAGTTTTGGGAAATTAAGCATAAGGGTAATACACAATATTGCCTTTGCAAAGATGATAAGCCAGGTGTTTGATTTCCTACTTTAGATTCATTATCTCAGCAGATCTACATAGCTGCCCTGTAAAGTGTATCTATTGGCATTATCCCCAGTATATATGAGGAGGACAAAGTTTTCAGGGAAAGGATGTAACTTAGCCACATAATTCCTGAAAGAGTGGGTAGGTGTTTCTGTCCAAAGCTCTTGTGGCCAACTTCATCATCCTGAGTTGGAATGGTGTTGGTAGGGGATGGTGCCAAAATAGTTTTGAAAACAACTGCTCTTAGGGGAGATGTGAGTCAATGACTCTGTTCTAGTGCACAAGGGAATGGTATCCTGTAGCAGGAATCTTAAAAGTTCTTATTAATAAAAACAAACCCAGGGCCAAGTATTGGGGTGAACGCTGAATGATCAGAGAAACAGAAAAAGCCACAGCCACCTCACCTCACCTAATCCTGTTTCCTCAGACTGGATGTCTCTCAGATGAACTGTGCTGCTCAAAAATCTAAAAGCTTAACCAGGCTAGTTCCTGGTCTTCACGCCTTATATACCTTTCTGCCTCCTGCCATTATTTCCTGGGATTAAAGGCTTGATTCATCCATGCCTGCCTGTTTCCAGTGTGGCTTTAAATTCACAGAGATCCAGAGGGATCTCTGCCTCTGGAATGCTAGGATTAAGGGTGTGTGTGCCACCATTTTCTGGCTTCTATATCTAGTGGCTGTTCTGTTCTCTGACCCCAGATAAGTTTATTAGGTTGCACAATATTTTGGGGACCACACTACCACCACAGTATACTTTACTAAAAGATCCCACTGTCTAGTGTAAGGGGTGGGGCTGTGTAGTGAGAACTGGCTTCAAATGGTGTGCTGTGGAGAAGTTACTCAACAGAGTTGGGCTTCTGTCTGCTTCACAAGAAGGGAGTTCAAGAAACTGCTGTTTTCTTTTTGTGCTGTTGAACTATTATACTAACAGGTTGGGTTTGTGAAATTCTCAAAGTCCTAAAAAGCAAATTCTTTTTGTTAATTATCTATTAATATACATTATGATTGTGATATAATCCCAATAATTTGTTGTTTAAATGTAATGAAAATAGACTATGATACTTTAGAATGGCATGACCACACAAGGATTAAATTGCCCTTTACTGGCAATATTTCAGATATTTGCTGATTAAGTTGTTTTTGTTAGATTTTACAGTTCATGTTCTTTTTGGCTCAAAGAAGCAATTAAGTTATCTTCAGGAAATTGTAGAAGGTTACCTTGGGGTGTGCAGCCCATGCTGCCAGAGTTCTGGTTTCAGCTCCAGATTCATGAACAAGTTAACATGTGAATCACTGGGGTCTCTTCATGAACAATGGGTTTATGCCCACAACCAAACCTTACCCACACAGCTGATGGGAGCTTGAATTTAACAATATAGCAGGGGCAAGAGACTTCATCTCTTCTCCTATTCGCTCTGACCTGCTCTGTGTCTGTGGTAGTGTTCATACCTGAGTGTGTATCTGGCTAAATCGGAGTACATCTATTTGCACCTGGGACTTTTAAGGGCCCCAGAGAGCCTCCCAGGAAAAAATCTTCTGTAAGTGACAGAGACAGTAGCCTCATATCAGTCATTTGCAATTCTTCTATTTGAGAAAAGTGCCCCTGAGTATAACTGACAACACAGAACGACTCTCTCTAAACTCTAAATTCAAATGCTCTTCTTTGGGATCTAGCTTCCGAGTCAGGAGGCACTGCAGCCATTGCTCCTCTCTGACTTGTTGTAGTCATGAAGTGAAGATGTGTATGTATAAATCGCTACCCCGAAAGTGATTGTTTTTATCTTTTACTGAAAAAATTTTTTGAAGCAAGATTTTGCTACACAATTTAGACTGGCCTCAGATTCATGGTCACTTTCAAGACTGTCTGATCCAGCAGAAGTGATTGTTTTTATGTAAACTCTTTTTGGGATAATGCTATTTTAGAAAAGGATAGTCTTGTATGCATGTTGTAACAGATTCAGTTTCTCTCTATTTTTTTTTTTTTCTGGTAGAAGGAGCCTGAATATCAGGAACTTGGCAGTTACTTTAACAGACTCTTTTGCTAAGATGACTAACTAGGATTGACATGATTCCTGTACCATGAGTCTGTCATTGTTTACAGATGCTATTACTCACGCTTTGGGAAGGACTCTTCAATGACATATGAATGTAAAAATGACCACATAGAGTGTTTATCCCTCTCCCAGTTAAAAGTCATAGCAGTTTTATTTTTTAAATTAAAGACTTGATTAGTCATCTGGATAGAAATTTCAGAAACTGCTTTTGCAATTACAGTTATCTATCAAGAATTCCTCCCAGAGAAATTTAGTAAGAATGCTAATTAATTCCAGCTGTTGGAGTGAATTACATGTGAGAGTCTGAGTTCAGCTTCCAAAAACTTAGGGGAAAGCTCTTAAGTGCTATAATTAGCAATGACAAAAAAAGCCTTGTAGGCTATTAATCTATTCACTTTGAATTCTTCAATGAAACTTGACTGTTTAAGAACGCAGTGTTCTGGCCTCTTGGCTGTCTCTGTAGAAATAGTGGTGGTAGGAAAGCAAGACCAAAGGGAGATTTTTTTTAAGGGTTACTTTTAAATTTTGAATTTCTCATTATTTTTAAACTTTAATTTTCAATAAAAGTCCATATACAGTTACATGTGTTTTAAAAATTAAAACTATTTTTGACTGATTTAAAGATTGTAGAAAAATGTGTTCAAAGCCCACAGTTTCCACAAACCTCTCTGCTTTGCCATGATACTCGTTAGAAGTGATGAAGAAATACTGGCATGTCATTATTAATTGAAACCATAGTCTATATTCTGCTGTTTGTAGAAGTGATGTCCTATATCCATCATTACTGTATCACACAGAATACTTTCACAGCTTTAAATTTTCCTCTGCCCTATTTATTCAACCTCTCACATTCATTCAGCCTTCGTCAACTCTTGATCTTATTTGCTATTGCTGTAGTTTTCCTCTTCCAGCATATGGCATAGTTAGAACCAGAGAACTGAGCCTTTGATAACTGCTTCTCCTCTCAGCGATATGCAGTTAAAGGCTATGCATGCTGTTTTGTGGATAGGTAGCTCATTTAAGATGGAAGAGTATCACATTGTATGAGTGTGTCATAAGTTATCTACTTGTCTACTCTCAAGTTTCTTTGTTGATTTAAGTTTAGGCAGTTGTGAACAAAGTGGATATGGATATTCTTATTTTTTTAAGATACATTTATATTTATTTTAGATGTATGGATGTTTTGCCTGCACATGTGTAAATATGCCACATGCATGCTTGGTTTCTGTGGAGGTCATAACTGTAGTTACAGACAATTAGGAGCCACTACATGGGTGCTGGAACCCAAACCCAGGTCCTCTACCAGAGCAGTAAGCATTGTTAAGCCCTGAGTCAAATCTCCAGCTATATGCATTCTTATACAAGTTTTTAGATGAACATAAAGTTTCAGTTCATTTGGTACTGTATTAAACTTCATTACTGTCACACTAACTTAATGGAAAAAATATCAAGGAGGAAACTTGTATTTTAGCTCATGGTTTAAAAGTTTTGGTCTGTAATAGTAGTAGAAAGGCATGATGGGTGAAAGCTACTTGCCTTGTGGGAACCTAGAAGCAGACAGGACAGACAGAAAGGGTAGAGGGACAGATAGACTCTTTAAAGGTACAGCCTAGTGACCTTTTTCTTTCAGCAAGTCTTCACCTCCTAAAGTCTCCTGTACTTCCCAGTGTCCCAATAGTGTCACCCACTGAAAATAATCCTTCAGCACAGGAATCTCTAGGGTGTATTTCCAATCCAAACCATAACAGGTACCTACTTTCTTTTATCTGTCACTGAAATGAGACAGACATTGAGTGTGTATGTTAGGGTCAAAACCCAAGCAACACCCCTCCCATGAGCAGATTAGTGCCTATTGAATGTATAAAGATGTGTTAGTAGAACATAGGAATAACCTGGAAGAACATTAAAAAATAACTCTATGTTTGTTTGTTTATTTTTATGTATGTGTATGTTTGTGTGTGTGAACATATGCAATATCACATGTGTGGAGGGCAGAGGACAGCTTGTAGAAGTTGGTTAACTCCTTCCACCATGTGGATCCTGAAGACTTGAGCTTAGATTTTCAGGCTTGACCCTATATGCTGAGCCAGCTCACCAGCCCTGGACAGACATTTTATTAACATTAACAAAGTAGCCTAGAGAAGTACCAACTAATACTTAAGTCCTATTTTAAGTTTCCTTATTTCAATAGCTAAAAACTTTGTAAAAAATAATTTTTTAGTTACATGATTTATGTACTTGTCCATGTTTCTCTCTCTCTCTCTCTCTCTCTCTCTCTCTCTCTCTCTCTCTCTCTCTCTCTCTCTCTCTCTCTCTCTCTCTCTGTGCATGCCAAGTGTGTACAGGTGACCATAGAGGCCAGAAGAGAGCCAGATCCTCATACATTAATGGAGGATTGTATCGGAGGTTATGAACCACCTGGCATAGGTTCAGGGAACCTAAATAGGGTCTTCTGGAAGACTGACAAGCATTCTTCACCACTGAGTTCTCTCCAAGTCTCTATAAACACTTCAAATACTTTGATAAATTTAATATGCTTGGTTCTTTTTAAGCATTCAAATGTTGTAATTTTATAACCAGTACTTCTTCAAGTACCTCTCCTTATAAACCTAGTAAAACATATTTTAAATGTAGGTCATCTAAAGCATTTCAATATTTGTGGGAAACTATTAAAAATTTCCCATATGTTTTCATTTATATAAAGGTTAACATAAATTAAAATTGCAAGCATAGTTTGTTGACATACGAAACTTAATCATAATAAATACATTATCAACTAATTATTAAATTCTGTCCATATGATTATGCCTTGTGGTAGTATGAATGTAATTGACCACCATAACCTCATAGTGAATGGCACTATTGAGAGGTATGGCTTTGTTGGAGTAGGTGTGGTCTTGTTGGAAGAAGTGTATCACTGTGGAGGCATATTTGAGGTCTTATATATGCTCAAGCCATGCCTAGTATCTCAGACCACTTCCTGTTGCCTGTGGATCAAAGATGTAGAATTCTCAGCTGCTTCTCTAGCATCATATCTGCCTACATGCCCCCGTGTCCCACCATGATAATAATAGGAGTTAATTTCTGAACTGTAAGCAACCCAGTTAAATGATTTACTTTGTAAGACTTGCCATGATCATGGTGTCTCTTTGCAGCAATAGAAGCCCTAACTAAAACATACATTGATTCTTAAACTTAGCATCAACGGTTTCAAATATCATGGTTTTGATTTGAAATTGTGATGTTGCTCTTTATAACTAAATATTAACTGTGTTCTGAAACCCATGGTGATCTAGAGTGACCATTACCAGTAATGGTGTCCTTGCTTTATTGTCAGGACTAGCCGACCTGTCAAACAACACCTAAATAGGGGAGTGAGGATTAAGAAAAGACAGAGGCAGAAGATAGAATCAGGAGGGCTCTGCAGCATCCCCAAATTTATTTCTCAAAGCAAGAGGTCATAAAGGCTTCCTTACCATCGTTCCAGGAACAGACAAATGTAAACACCTCCTGTTATTCAGCCTTGAGGAGCAAAAACAAGCTTGAACTCTCTGACCTTATGTCAAGATGGAATCAAACCACAAGATGGAGTTGCTGTGAGCTCCCACAACTCCCCCCCCCTTTTTTTTATTTTTTAAATGTCCCCCCAGACACCACAGATGACTGTGCCTGTCTTAGGTTGAAAGGTGGTAAAAAGCACTTATCCATCTTTGACTACCAGCCTCTGGAAAATCTCAAGGGAGAGTGTGGAGCTTAACTCTATGCAGCTCTGTACCAACTTTCCACACTGAGAGTTCACAAGTAACTTGATAATCATAGGCAAGCAAATAATGCCTAACAATACACATGCTCCTATGGCTACAATACCTCCTAATAAGGGAGTAAAGGATGACCAATTTTAAAATTGGTCCAGGATGTCTTCAGTTTTAGCCATATCAAAATCCAACTTTGCCTTTTTTAAAGCAGTAATTTCCTAATGCAGCTGCATCAAATCTAAGGATTCATTAGTATTATACCAAATTCCTGTCAGAGGAGCTCTAATCTTTTCCCATCCAGTAACACTTTCATGGTAAACAGAAGAGTTTACACACACCCAGTTATATTTAGCACGACACTTAAATGAGCTCTTATCTTTAACCCTTGAATCTCATCTCCTAACAACTGTACTACTTCATCATACCATGGTTCACTAACATTAACAGATTAACACCATAATTCTAGTATGATTGTTAACAATGGACACGCAATTGGTTAAATTGCATTTCTCATAACTTACATTAAAAACAAGGTGCATTAACACAAGATAACACTGATCCATTAAAGGGGCAAAATGTTTTTATGGCGGGTGTGGTAGGAATAACTCCATAATTCTAAACCTTTCTTTTTCCTCTCCTATAATCCAATGAATTGCTGCCACCAACTTCCAAAGCTACATTTGAGCTGCTCCAGTCCCCAAGTATCAAATACCAGCAGCAAAACCTTTATCCCACTCCTCCTCATCAGTTTGGGGGGCCTCTTCAGTACCTCCAGTTTGGTTTCCTGACCAGTCTAGCACATCTCTCTGAATTCCAGTGATATTATACTGAGGGGAGGCTTTAGCCACACATTGCCTCCATAATAGTGTTTGATTGCTCCCATGAGTCTCTTTCTCACAGGAGGGAGATCTCTGAGGCACCTGTTCTCTGGGCCTTCTATTTCAACAGCAGATGAACACTATACTGGCAGAGGTGACCTCTGTGTCCTAAGATATAATGTGGATAAATGGCCAAACACCCAGTCATAGATTCATTTTTGGAAAAACAGGCATTCCTTGGCCGGATCCAGAATAATTAGAACTCACAGAGGTCTGGGAAATTTGTGCAGCTTCTTCTATCAAGAAGCCAGGAATCATTAAGCATCATCATAATCTCCTTCCTTTCCAAGACTGCAGTATGTAATATTGAAGGATCAGGAACATAGGTCCAGTAAAACTCACTCCAACTCCTCTGGGAGATGCATCAGCAGCCACAATATCATCAGGGCCAGCATTCCTCTGCTGTGATGCCCAGGCTGCAGAGCCAGGGCTAAGTCATCCCTCCTTCCTGGAGGCAGGGCATGTGACCTGACATTCCCTGTGCATACCCGAGGGGATGCCCTGCTGCCTACCAGGAGTATCAGCACCAGGGTTTCCACTCCCGTGGGATTCATTTCCCCTCCATTCACCTCCAGAGTGAGAAGCAGCAAAAGAAATGGGCAGTACATGCAGCGCTCCAGGCAGAAAGTGCACTGCCACCACACTCTAACTCCCTAGCTCCAGCCGCTGCTCAGCCTCTTGCAGTACTGGAGCTTGCTGGCAGTGGCCATGACCATTACTGCAGTGTTGGGATTAAAGGCATGCTAGTTCTAATGACTTACTGAAAAAGCAGTGACCATGCACATTATGCATTAAGGAATGACAAATTATGTCTTCTCAGAGCCTATGAGTTATTATGTAACACCTGTATTGTAAATGAGTGACTCTTCTAAGTGCCAGAGTGACTTTGAAATAGAAATACAGCCTTTCAATAACGTTTTCTTCTGGAAAACAACTTTTGGATTGGATTGGTACAGCTGATTGGCTTCTTTCAACTGCCATGTCTAGACTATCATTGAATTCTGTTGGCCTCACCTTAGGAACAAACCTAAAATCTGAAAACACTTTACCAGATTCATGGCTACTATCGTCTTCAGTTTGGGCTCAACAGTTAAAAAGCTCTTGACTGTTTCTTCTCTGTAGCCTTTCTGCTATATTACAGTTGTCATTCTTGAGACATAAGTCAGAATGTTATTCTGTCAATATTGTCCCTCCAGTGGCTTTAATCATGGGGGACTAAATTAGAAATTCTTTGCCTGTATTTCTAGATCACAGGCTTCTCTCTGGCTTCGTATCCTGTCAGTGTGTGTGTCTTTAGCTAGACTATCCTAAGTATTGTTTTGGATCACTAAGCTCTGCTCAGTCCCTGCCTCAGGACCTTTGGACATATGTTGCCCCATCGCCCTCCTCTCTGCCGTCACAGGTTGGAATGACCCTCTCACACACGTCAGTTACATCTGTGCTTAAGGTTCACTTATTCAGAGTTGTCCTCTGACCGTCTTTTCTGAGTTATGCTCCCTCTTGTTCTCTACTGTCTTTCTGCCCCACTCCCTGTCACTTGGAGATCTCTCCAGTAGTAAATTGTGTCATGACCAAGTACTGGTCTTCTCCCACATTTTAATTTATTCATTGTTACAAGTGCATTGCAGTAACTTGGGCTCCTCGAATACTTCCTGGCACTAATGTGTTCAGCAGCATATGTGGCAGATGTACACACAGAGTGGAGGAATGGAATGGCTCCTGTTCAGAAAGGAAGCTCATTGGAAAGGCAGAGGCGTTCCCTATCTGGTTCATAGCTGCATCGCAGTGCCCCAACAATACCAAGCCCCAATAAATCTAACTGAATGAATGATTAACAGTTTTCAGTTCAGATCTCTGGGTGGCATTCCAAATTCTGGTCTTAGATTCTCTTTCATGCTTTCCTGCATCTGGATAACTGCACTTTCATCTCCCCAGTCCTATTGATGGCAAGTTACACAAGGACAGCTGAGTTAAAATAACCGATCACGCCCTTAGCTTGTTGACGTGATTTTTCTTCTGTCTTACATTTTTATGTCAAGGAAAGCCAGAAGACAGTTAATGTAAGCACAAAGCCAAGAATAAGATGGAATGCTTGAAATGATTGGAAGACTTATAGTTGCTAAAGTAACTTGTCATCTCTGGCAAAGAATTGACATTAAACACTGCCATTTATAAAACCATTTTATGTACAGTATAATTTATAGTAAAATTCACAGTATTTAAAGTAAGATAAGTATGTTCAAGAGCAATAGACCTGAAAATCCCCTAAGTAAGATTGCATTTAAAAAAAAAAAACAAAAAACCCCACTGCTCCAAATTGAAGTGTCATTTAGGATGAAATAAACCCTTATGTATGAAGAGCTATTCAGGGCATGAAGCACTTACCCCATTATCGTTAGCATGTGTGGAAGTGAGCTCATATTTAATAAGAATTCTTAAACTTGTGGGGTTGGTCAGGTCTTCCCTGGGTAAAGACACTTGTTGCCAAGCTTAATGACTTTTAAGTTACATCCCCGAACCCAAGTGTGCCATGGCAGTCATCTCTCCTCTCTAGCCCTCACCTTATCTTTAACCTTCTTGTGCTTCTGCTGGTCCATGCCTTTGTCTTCAGAAGAAACACAAAAGTGAGATTGTGGCGTTCAGAATCACCAGGCCTGATACGGTATTAGTTCCATCACATGCTCTCACATGGTCCACTTTCATTTTGAATCTCCCTCATGTTCTTTAAAGATGAGTGCTTGCAACTGTTTGTTGTCATTGCCAACCACCTCTTTGCTCAAGTTGGAGAGTCATTTACCAAATGTTTCCTATGATCTGAGAAATGTACAGCTCTGAGGTTGCATCTTGGGAACATATTGGTATTACCAGAGTCCTCAGATTCCATGATGGTGTTAACTGTTAGCTTGACAGGAATCTAGAATTATTGAGGAGTCCAGGCTGTGGGAAATTATTTTGATTAGGTTAATTGAGTTGGGAAGGCTCTTCCACTATGGGTGAGTGACAGCATTTCCTGGGCTAAGATCCTGGACGGTATAATAAAAAAAGAGATGTTGAGCAAAGCACATGCATTCATTTCTCCCTGCTTTTTTACTGTGGCAACAATGTGACCAGCTCCTTCAAGCTCCTTTGCTGTGACCTCCCTGCCATGATGGACTATAACTGTAAACTGTGAGCCAAATAAACCCTTTCGCCCTTAAGTTGCATTTGTTGATGTATTTTAGCACAGCAACAAGAAAAGTAACTGAGAGACCAGACAACGTTGGGAGGATTCATAAATGTACATGGATCCACAAATGTACATGGATTCATAAATGTACATGAAGGATTCATAAATGTACATTGTTATTCAAAAATAACAATGAGTCAAAATCCTGTGTCTGAGATTCAAGGATCTCATTTTTCAAGTTTCTCAGGGATTCTGGGAATGTTTTCATGTTTGAGATCATTCCTTTAGGAGATACAACAGTTTTAAGTTTCTGCCTTTGAAACTCTTCCATATAGTTAGAAAAGGAAAACGAACACAAAAGCTACAATTAGACAATGTGTTGGTTTGTGTGCATGATCTAAATGTAGGGTAGTCTAGGTAAGGCAGCACAGGGTCAAAGCCTTGGTTTACTGCTGGCTATAGCATCAGAAGGAATGGCTGGGGTAGTGAGGCTCAGCTGAGTGTGCCAGTCACTAGTGCAGCTTCTTTGTGACCTCCTGGTTTATAGGTGACAAGATTTTTCAAGAAGGGCCTCAAAAGAAACCCTGACCTTTTGGTCTAGTTATTTTTCACTGTAATAGTAAAAGCACCCCTCCTTCTGTAAAATGAACTAGCGTTCCTTACCAAGTTCTTTCAAGAATAAATCTGGATATTGTATGGAAGTCCTCATAATCTTTGTTACAGTTCAAAGCTAGGTAGACCAACTTACCTAATTACCTTGTTAGAAAACTATTCTAGCTGCAGTCAAGATGCCTTGGTGGTGATGAAATAAGTTAGCTCTTGTCTTCTTACATGATTATAAGTACAAAAATCAGTGACTTTTAGAAACTTTATTGTAGGGATTTCTATAAGTAAGTGATCTGAAATTAAGATGGACTCCATTATAGACCATTTTTCTCTATTTTTTTGCCCTTCTTCTAGCATACATAATTAATGTGGCTTCCTGGAATTACTTAAAGGTGATTTTAATCAGCATTGCTAATAGGTGTTCTGTGAGAATAATGCCATGGTATCTCATAAATCCAGTCTTTTATAACAGTGGAACTACAGCAGGCATTAAGATTGCATTACATGATGATCAGTGAAAAGCAAGTGAAGCTGGAGGCATAAACTGAGAAGGGAGTGTAGTGAAGAGTAAATCTTCCTGTGTAAATAAGTCACTTTTATTTAGTGTTAGAAGATGCCTTTGCAGTAATTGGGAGGAAACTGGAGGATTATTCGTTTGTTTGTAAAACAATATTATAATCTGATTTAAATTTTAAAAGGCTATTTTGAATTTGGATTTTCAGTAAGCCAGGAAGACTTGTTGATACTTTGAATTAGAATAATCCTGTGGAGATGGGGAAAGTAAAGGGTGTCAAGGTATGGTTTTGGTGACACTACCGCTGGAACTTACTGTGGGACTGACCTGGGAGAAGAGCAGTGGGAATCAAGGTCAGCTTCAGGAGTTTATTTGTAAGCCTCTAGGGAAGTATGAGACATTGTCTTAGGAACAGTTCTGGGACAGATCTTGGGAAGATTAAAGGTTCTTTTTAAGACTAATATCATTCATCCATTTCTAGCTGCCTGCCTGCTGCATATATAAGGCTGGTAGTACCCCAGATAGAGGGAAAATCTGGAGAATTGTCAATGAATTTGGCTAGCTAGTGCTAAAAAAAATTGGAGAATGGGGGGTGGGGAAGGGCACAGCAATAGTGACTGGCAAGTGTTTTAAAGGGACAGGATGATGTGAGGATAGCGGCACTCAAGAAATGGAGACCGACATCTCAGATGTATTTAAAAGACAGAATTGACTGATAGATTGAGAGGGGTGCCAGGTTAGAGTGGGCTGCATACAGATCAGCAGATGACCAAAGGGATAATGTGTGTTGGGCACCCACAGAAAGACAACAGAGGAAGCTGAGAATTGCTAAGGGTGGCAGGTGAGGCATGGAGAATTTGAAGCCAAGACAGAGCCTCTTAAGATTCTGGTAGGAAATACTTGAGAGTGGTTCAGTACAGAGGAAGGCTCTGGAGGGATCAGGTACTAAATGGAAGGCAGTGAAGGGACAGGTGAATGAGGAGCAAGGAGGTCAGAAAGTGCCCAAAAATGTCAGTGCTGTGTGCACCACTGTGTAGACGATAGTGAGGATTGAGGTCAAAGTGCACTGCCAATGTAAACTCTGGATAAATTTGTGATCTATCGTTCTTCAAGTACTTCCTCTATTACTGCTTGCTTTCTTCTTCATATTTTTCATATTGTGTCATATAATTATGACAATACTAGTGTGTGTGTGTGTGTGGGGGGGTATTTGTGGTCTCTGTTTCCTTTTCTTCCAACCACAAAGAAGAATATTTAATTCTTTGGGGCCAAAGATTCTTTTAGAATCCCAATAAACAGTAGACCTTCCCTTTCTCTTCAGGGAAATACAATATCCCAAAAAGTAGCATACCTATTGAACAACTGTTGAATGTAGTCATTTTCAAGATGAGCCAGAATGTGGTAGTGATAAACTAATTAAAATTCGCTTTGAGGCAAGAAATTTGTTCATGGACATTGAGAACGTCTTGTAGAAAATTTGAACAGTAAAAACATTAAGACTTGTCTTAACTATGTACTTAAGAGGTGAAGATGCAAATCAAGTCCCCGAGGTTAGTTAATTGGCTTAACCATGGTTATGTAGTAAACAGCAAAGAACTGAGACTATAGCTCATAGCCTAGTGTTTTTTCCTGTTTGGCTTATATGTCTTAATCTATGCAAATTAGTTAATTAGCCAGAATAAGCAGTTATGTGTTTTCTTTCTTTTTAAAAATAAGTATTTATTTGCTTATATGTGTATGGTATGTTGGCAGCATGTATGCCTACATAACATGTGCATTCTTGGCATCTGTGGAGGCCACAAGAGGGCATCATATGCCCTGGAACTTGAGCTATACAGATGGTTGTAAGTTGTTATGTGGGGGCTGGAAATTGAACCCTGGTTCTCTGGCAGAGCAACCAGTGCACTTAAATGTTGAGCTATCTGTCCAGTTCTGATTTCAGTGTCGAAATCCCAGCAGTATAGCTTTCTGGTCTCTGGTTAATCTTGAAAGCCCTTCCCTCCCTCCCTCCCTCTGCCGAACCTTAATTACAGTATTTTAATGTTCTCCCTTTGCTGCTATGTGTTTGTTTTTTTTCAAGATTCAGAAACAGGGTAAATTTATGGCTCAGAAGTTGTAAAACAGACTCTTGGAAGCCACATATTGCAAGGAAGAAGCAAATAATTATATTTTTTAGTTAAGTTCTCAGACTTCCGAGTGGCATTATTGATATTATGCTTGTCTCCTGTTCCAATATGAACTGTTGGTTATATAAATATTATTTTTATGAGAAATTGAATTTCATGTGCAGTGCTTATTCAGAAGCAAAGTAGAATTGTTTAGTGAGTCTTTATTTTCTTTTTGAAATTACTTCTTAGCACCATGAGGTCCTATATACTTTCTTCCTTCCTGTCCTGACATAGGTGAGTTACTAGAACATCCAGTTTAGCATTTACTGAATGCCTAGTATGTAGATATGAACAAAGGGTGAGACTTGAGCCAGTTGCCCTTTGAACTTTGAGTTGGGAGGGTGACAGCGTGGAAATACCCACTTCAGAGGTCAGATCAACTATGTCTTCCTTCCGAGAGGAACTGGCTCTCTTCTTTCCTTGTCACTGACAGCAGAAACTGCTGGCCAGACTTTTGAGCCCACTTCATTTTAAATGAGTGAGAAGTGAGTGTGCTTTTCTCATTGAGGAGATTGGCAGAGTGATTTTAAGGAACCAGATGATGAACAGAGTTCATCTTATCCCTTGAGATGTGAAGTTGTGAAAATTAATGATCCATAAAGGTAACAACATATGGTTCTATATCAGTTTTCTTTAAATAGAACAACCAGGATATGATTTGGTCCTTAAACTAAGTGTGACACTTCGGTTTGCAGGGAGGAGATTGGAAATATCTCTTTGTGTGTGTAATGGTGGTCTTCGCCATCCATTGCTTTGCTGGGTAGATTTGGTGGGTGGGAACCTGGAAATGTTGAAGTTTCTGGACTGGAGCATGTGGATGTGCTTGAATTCTAACTCAGAAATCATCCACAGCACAATCTCCTCACTCCCCTCTTATTTTACTAACTTGGGTGTTGGTGCTTTTTCTGATATCAAATAACTGAGCTTTATTTTTGGCAGTAAAAGATGAGACAGGTCACTTCCCATAGATATTCATGTACAGAGGAATTAGTCTCCATCAAAACACTTAACAAACAGTACATTTGTGGAAATTCTAGGGGTCTACCTTTTCATCAGTTCAGATCAATAAAGATACCAGAAAGCACACACACACAGACACACACAGGCCCGTACACACACACACACACACACACACACACACACACACACACACACACACACACACACACACACAGAGCCATCAGGTTACATCCATTGTGGACTTGCGAATAGGGAAATAACACTGGCTAGAGGCTGAACTATGGTTTCCTGTCAGCTAGGTTAGAATACACTTTCCTATGTATCTCTTACTTTTACCTTTAAAAATGGTAAACTGTTTCTGAGTAAGCATTTTTTTTTCACAATTAGGTCAAAATCTACCATTTCTGTCTAAAAGAAAAGCTGCTGAGGATTTTTAAGATATTAATTCTGTTACATGATAATGGTGGTCACATCTCATATTTTCCACAACCCACACAATGTACAATATTGACAGTGAACATAAGCTGTGGACTTCAGTAAAAATGATTAACTTATTCATTAGTTCATCAACTGTAGCAAATGTGGTTCAGTAATGCAAGATGTTAATAGTAAGGGAGAATGGAAAGGAGAAGCATTACACTGCTCTAAAGCCAAAAATCTATTAGTTTTCAAGTGGAAGGCACACCGACGGTCGTTAAATTCGCAGTGGTGACACAATGTGTTACTTGGCTGCCTTTGCAGAGACTTCATCACACTGCTTCTGGTGTCATGGCATTTTCTTTGTGTGTCTAGTGACATCCACGTCTCTAGTGGAACATAGGTGAGCTGGGAGGATGGGAAGATGAATTGTGGTTAATTACATGTAGTTCTTATTTTGTTTTTATTTTATCAGTGTGTATTCATTGTCCACAGCAGTGGGATTTGGTATGATGTTGCACATGTATAGAGCATATGCAGGTCAATTCAGGAGAGTGAGCATTTTTCCTCTCCTTGTCGTGTATGGTTTTGGCCTGGAACATCTTTCTCCTGGGTCTGTGCAGATTGTGGAATTGGTTTCTTGACAGCAGTCATTCCTCTATGCTGTTAAACACCAGCATGTGTTCTTTTGGCCCAGCTCTGTTTTGCTACCCCACCATCAGCCTCCCTTTAGACTCCAAAGCTGGCAGTGTCTTTCCTAATTCCTGACAGTTCCACTCACTTACGGTAAAGAGGACGTGGCTTTTTGTGGATCTCCCACTGTCTCTGGGCGCTGGCCGTTTCATTTGCACTCATGTAGCCTTTGTATGTCACTTGTCATATAAGCTCTGTCCTCTTGGATGAGGGAAAACCTGAGCAGGGAAGGTTAGTAGCCTTCAGCAGCAGTGCCTGAAACTCACACAAATGTGACCCTATCTTCTTTTTACTTTTCTCAGGCCATGCATGGTATTGCATACCTTTAGTCCCAGCACTAGGGAAGCAGAGGCATGCAGATCTCTGTGAGTTCAAGGCCAGCCTGGTTTACATAGTCTTGGTCACCTGGAGATACACAGTGAGACTATGTCTCCAAAAAAGTGTCTATGTCTTCAAAAAAGTGTTATGTATTAGTCAGCTTATTATATTATTTTGTGTATTTTCCAAAAAGATACTATTTTGATCCTATGAAACTATCATTTGGCATGTTGCCAATGATTTTTTTAAAATTTTTTCATTTATTTTACATACCAACCACAATTTCCCTTCCTCTTTTCTTCCCATTCCCTCCCCTCCACCTCCCATTTATTCCCCCTATCTACTCCTCCTCCATTCAGAAAAGGGCATGCCATATCAAAGGGGCATGCCATATATCAACAAAGCATATCATATCACTTTGAGCCAGGACCAAGCTCCTGTCCCCTGCATCAAGGCCGGGCAAGGCATCCCTGCATGAGGAATAGGTTCCAAAAAGTCAGCTCATGTGCCAAGGACAGGTCCTATTCCTACTGCTAAGGGCCCCACAAACAGACCAAGCTACACAACTCTCATCCACATGCAGAGGGCCTAGAATGGTCCCATGCAGGCTTCCTAGCTGTGAGTTCAGAGTCTGTGAGCTCCTACAAGCTCAGGTCAGCTGTCCCTATGGGTTTCCCCATCATGGTCTTGATCCCCCCTTGCTCATACAATCCCTCCTCCCTCTTGTAAACTGGACTCCCTGAGCGTGGCCCAGTGCTTGGCTGTGGATCTCTGCATCTGCTTCCATCTGTTACTAGATGTAGGCTCTCTGATGACCATTAGGGTAGTCTCCAATCTGATTACAGGAGAAGGCCAGTTCAGGCACCCTCTCCACTATTGCTAGGAGTCTTAATTGACATCATTTTTGTGGATTCCTGGGAGTTTTCCTAGCACCAGGTTTCTCCCAAACCCCCAAATGCTCCCCTCTATTAAGATATCTCTGTCATTACTGTCTGCCTCCACCCAGTCCCCAAGTTGACCAACCAGATCCCTCATGTTCCCCTCTCTCAATCCCCTCCCCCCACCCCCAGTTTACCCAGGAGATCTCTTCTATTTCCCCTTTCCAGGGAAGTATATGCATCCCTCTTAGGGTCCTTCCTCTTTGTTACCTAGCTTCTCTGTGGCTGTGGACTGTAGTCTGGTTATCCTTTGCTTTACTTCTAATATCCACTTATGAGTGAATACATACCATGTTTGTCTTACTGGGTCTGGGTTTCCTCACTCAGGATGATTTTTTTTTTCTGGTTCCGTCCATTTGCCTACAAACCTCATGATGTCATCACTTTTACCATTGAGTGGAATACTCCATTGTGTACATATACCACATTTTCTTTATCCATTCTTCAGTTGAGGGGCATCTAGGTTGTTTCCAGGTCCTGGCTATTATGAATAATGCTGCTATGAATATAACTGAGCAAGTGTTCTTGTGGTATGATTGAGCATCTTTTGGGTAAATGCCCAAGATTGGTATAGCTGGGTCTTCAGGCAGATTGAGTCCCAATTTTCTTAGAAACTGACATACTGATTTCCAAAGTCATTGTACAAGTTTGCACTCCCACCAGCAGTGGAGGAATATTCCCCTTACTCCATATCCTCTCCAACATAGGCTATCCTTAGCATTTTTGATCTTAGCCATTCTCACAGGTGTAAGATGATATCAGAGGCATTTTGATTTGCATTTCCCTGATAGCTAAGGATGTTGAACAAGTCTTCAAGTGTTTCTAGGCCATTTGAGATTCTTCTGTTAGGAATTCTCTGTTTAAATCCATACCCCATTTTAAAATTGGATTATTTGTTATTTTGAAGTCTAGTTTCTTGAGTTCTTTATATATTTTGGAGATCAGCCCTCTGCCAGATATGGGGTTGGTGAAGATCTTTTCTCATTCTATACACTGCTGCTTTGTCTTGACAGTGTCCTTTGCCTTATAGAAGCTTTTCAGTTTTAGGAGGTCCCATTTATTAATTGTTGATCTCAGTGTCTGTGCTACTTTTGTTATATTCAGGAAGTTGTTTTCTGTGCCAATGCAGTCAAGACTACTTTCCACTTTCTCTTCTATCAGGTTCAGTGTAATTGGATTTATGTTGAGGTCTTTGATCCATTTGGACTTGAGTTTTGTGCAGGGTGATAGGTATGTATCTATTTGCAATCTTCTACATGTTGACATCCATTTATGCCAGCACTATTTGTTGAAGATACTTTCTTTTTTCTATTGTATAATTTTGGCTTCTTTGACAAAAATCAGGTATTCATAGTATGTGGATTTATGTCAGGGTCTTTGATTCGATTCCATTGATCCACCTTCTGTTTTTATGCCAGTACCAAGCTGTTTTTATTACTATTGCTCTATAGTAGAGCTTTACATCCGGGATGGTGATACCTCTGGAAGTTCCATTATTATAAAGGATTGTTTTAGCTATCCTGGGTCTTTTGTTTTTCCATATGAAGTTGAGTATTGTTTTGAGGTCTGTGAAGAATTGTGTTGGGACTTTGATGGGGATTACATTGAATCTGTAGATTGCTTTTGGTGAGATTGCCATTTTTACTATATTAATCCTACCTATCCATGAGCATGGGAAATCTCATTTTCTTATATCTTCTTCATTTTCTTTCTTCAAAGACTTAAAGTTCTTGTCATACAGGTCTTTCACTTGTTTGGTTAGAGTTACCCCAAGATATTTTATATTATTTGTGGCTATTGTAAAGGGTGATGTTTCTTTGATTTCTCTCTGAGCCCATTTATCATTTGTATATTGAAGGACTATTGATTATTTTTTTAAGTTAATCTTATATCCCACCACATTGCCACATTACTGAAGGTGTTTATCAGATGTAGGAGTTTCCTGGTAGAATTTCTGGGGTCACTTATGTATATCGTCATATTATCTGCTAATAGAGAAAATTTGACTTCTTCCTTTCCAATTTGCATCCCCTTGATCTCCTTTTGTTGCCTTATTGCTCTAGCTAGAACTTTGAGTACTACGTTGAATAGATAAGGAGAGAGTGACAGCCTTGTCTTGTTCCTGATTTTAGTGGAAACGCTTTCAGTTTCTCTCCATTTAATTTGATGTTTGCTGTCAGCTTGCTGTATATTGCTTTTACTTTGTTTAGGTATGTTCCTTGTATCCCTGATCTCTCCAGACCCTTTATCATGAAGGGGTGCTGGATTTTGTCACAAGTTTTCTCAGCATCTAATGAAAGGATCATGTGGATAAATTTCTTTCAGTTTGTTTATGTGGTGGATTACATTGACAGATTTTTGTATGTTGAGCATCCCTGCATCTCTGGGATGAAGCCTACTTGACCATGGTGGATGATTTTTTTTTTATGTGTTCTTAGATTCCATTTGCCAGTATTTTATTGAGTATTTTTTCATCCATGTTCATGAGGGAGATTGGTCTGTAATTCTCTTTCTTTGATGTATTTTTGTGTGGTTGAGTTATCAGGGTAACTCTGGTCTCATAAAAAGAATTTGGCAATTTCTTTGAAGTTCTGATAGAATTCTGTGCTGAAACCAGGTGGTTCTGGACTTTTTCTGGTTGTGATAATTTTAATGACTGCTTCTATTTCCTTAGGGGTTATAGGTCTATTTAAATTGCTTATCTGGTCTTGATTTAATTTTGGTATGTGGTAACTATTCAGAAAATTGTCCATTTCTGTTAGATTTTCCAATTTTGTAGAGTACAGGTTTTTGAAGTATGAGCTGATGATTCTCTGAATTTCCTCATTGTCTGTTACTATGTCTCCCTTTTCATTTCTGATTTTGTTAATTTAAATATTCTCTTCTGCCTTTTGGTTAGTTTGGATAAGGGTTTGTCTATCTTGTTGATTTTCTCGAAGAACCAACTCTTTATTTCATTGATTCTTTGTATTGTTCTCTTTGTTTCTGTTTTATTGATTTCAGCCCTCAGTTTGATTATTTCCTGGCATCTACTCTTCCTGGGTGTGTTTACTTCTTTTTGTTCTAGAGCTTTCAGGTGTGCCATTAAGTCTCTAGTGTGAGATTTCTCCGGATTCTTTTTGTAGGCACTTAGTGCTATGAATTTTCCTCTTATCACTGCTTTCATAGTGTCCCATAATTTTGGGTATGTTGTGGATTCATTTTCATTGAATTCTAGGAAGTCTTTAATTTCTTTCCTTATTTCTTCCTTCACCCAGTGGTGAGTCAATTGAGAGTTGTTCAGTTTCCATGAGTTAGTATGCTTTCTGTGGTTTGTGTTGTTTTTGAACTCTAACTTTAACCCATGGTGATCTGATCAGATACAAGGGATGATTCCAGGTTTATTGATTGATTGATTGATTTATTACTTATTTATTTGTGTGTGTGTGTGTGTGTGTGTGTGTGTGTGTGTGTGTGTGTGTGTGTTGAGATTTGCCTTATGACCAAGTACATGAGCAATTTTAGAGAAGGGTCCATGAGGTGCTGAGAGGAAGGTATGTACTTTGGTGTTTGGGTAGAATGTTCTGTAGATGTCTATTAAGTTCATTTGAATCATAATATCTGTTAATTCCCTTATTTCTCTGTTAAGTTTCTCTCTGGCAGACCTGTCCATTGGTAAGAGTGGGCTGTTGAAGTCTACCACTGTTAATGTGTGCAGTTTGATGTGTGGTTTAAGCTTTAGTCATGTTTCTTTTACATACATGGGTGCCTTTGTATTTGGGGCATAAATGTTTAGAATCAAGACTTTGTCCTTCAATAAATAAGAAATGTCCTTCTCCATCTCTTCTGATTAATTTTAGTTCGAAGTCTATTTTGTTAGATATTAGGATAGCCACACTTACATTGGCTTTCTTCTTACATTCATTTGATTGGAAAATATTTTCCTAACCCTTTACTCTGAGGTATTGTCTGTCTTCGAAGTTGAGGTGTTTCTTGTATGCAGCAGAAGGATGGATCCTGTTTTCACATCCATTCTGCTAGGCTGTGTCTTTTTATTGGCGAATTGAGTCCATTGATATTAAGAGATATTAATGACCAATGATTGTTAATTCCTGTTATTTTTGGTTTTGTTAGTGGTGGTGGTAGTGTGTGTGTTTCCTTCTTTGGGTTTTGCTGGTGTGAGATTATCTATTGCCTGTGTTTCCGTGAATGTAGCTAGCTTCCTTGGGTTGGAGTTTTCCTTCTAGTACTTTCTGTAGGGCTGGATTTGTAGATAGGTTTTTTTTTTTTTTTTTTTTTTTGGTTTTTCGAGACAGGGTTTCTCTGTGTAGCTTTGCGCCTTTCCTGGAACTCACTTGGTAGCCCAGGCTGGCCTCGAACTCACAGAGATCCGCCTGGCTCTGCCTCCCGAGTGCTGGGATTAAAGGCGTGCGCCACCACCGCCCGGCTGTAGATAGGTATTTTTAAATCAGGTTTTGTCCTGAAATATCTTTTTTCTTTGTCTATGGTGATTGAAAGTTTTGCTGGGTACAGTAGTCTGGGCTGGCATCCTTGATCCTTTAGTGTCTGCAAAACATCTGTATAGGACTTTGTGGCTTTTACAGTCTCCATTGAGATGTTGGGTATAATTCTGATAGGTCTGCCTTTATGTGTTCCTTGGTCCTTTTCCTTTGCAGCTCTTAATATTCTTTCTTTATTCTATTTCTTTAGTGTTTTGACTACTATGTGATGAGGGGATTTTTTTTTTTTTTTTGGTCCAACCTATTTGTTGTTCTGTAAGCTTCTTGTACTTCATAGTCATGTCCTTTTTTAGGTTGGGAAAGTTTTCTTCTATGATTTTGTTGAATATGTTTTCTGTGCCTTTGAGCTGGGATTCTTCTCTTTTTGCTTTCCCTATTATTCTTAAGTTTGGTCTTTTCATGGTGTCCCAGATTTCCTGGATGTTTTGTGTAGCTGGAGTTTTCCGGGTCCCGCCAAGCCCCGGCAGTCCCTTAGCCCACTTATAAAATAAACATACAGACGCTTATATTATTTAAATTGCTTGGCCATTAGCTCAGGCCTATCATTATCTAGCTCTTACTCTTATATTCAGCCCATTTCTGTTAATCTATACTTTGCCATGTGGCTTGTGGCTTACTGGTACCTTACATCTTCCTTGTCCTGGCGGTGGCTGCAGGCAGTCTCCCCCTTCCCTTCCTGTTCCCTCAATTCTCCTCTCTGTTAGTCCCGCCTATACTTCCTGCCTGGCTACTGGCCAATCAGTGTTTTATTTATCAGAACATCCCACAGCCCTTCCCCTTTTCTTTTTTTTTTAAAGGAAAGTTTTAACTTTTACATAGTAAAATTACAGATAACAAAACAATTATCAAGCAAGAATTACAGTTATAATATCTAGTCTATTTATAATAACTAGTCTATTTGGCAAAATTAAAGAAGACATCCTATCTATCTTGTATTTGTGAGTCTAAGGTTTCATATCTAACTTATCTTTTATCATAACTAAGGAAAATTGTATATAGCTTCAACTACATCAAAGACCTCAGAAGGAAGTGTCTTTCATGTGGAAATGCCATTTATTAATGAACTGTGTGTGTAGCTGGATATTCCTGTGTCCACCCAGCTCCTGCATCCATGCATTTCCGCAGCTGCTCAGACCCAAATAAACATACACAGGCTAATATTATTTAAAACTGCTTGGCCATTAGCTCAGGCCTACCACTAACTAGCTCTTACACTTAAACTCAGCCCATTTCTGTTAATCTAGATGTTGCCACATGTTTTGTGGCTTTACCTATGTGCCTGTTACATGCTGCTCCCTGAATGGCCGGCTGGTGTTTCCTAACTCAGCCTTCCTCTTCCACAATTCTCTTCTCTGTTTGTCCTGCCTATACTTTCTGCCTGGCTACTGGCCAGTCAGCATTTTATTTATGTAGAGAGATATCCATAGCATGTGTGAAAGATGACAGTGATGCTATATTCTGGAAAAGTTTGGTCCTACAACTTGGGAAATTGAAGACAAGAAGAAAGGGGGTTAGGTACAAGTAACACAGATTAGGGAAGGCAAACATCACTGGATATCATTTCTGAAACAAAAGGATATTGTTTTCTCAGAATCACCAGAGTATATTAGAAAAAAATCCAGAAGTTGAACATTCATGTGAATGTCCATATTTGCACTCATCTACATATCCACACATATACATATGCTTATCTTTGCATATATCCACATTCCCATACATATACATGTTTCCATTTATACACACATACATAAACATGTGTTTATATATGAATACATTAATCTGTATCCACATGTGTCTATATATGTCCACATACACACATACATACATACACATGTGTCCACTTAAACACACACACCCATACACACTCACACATGCATGTCCATACACACACACACATACATACACATATACAGATGGCATCATTGCTTGCACACACTGGTGCACAGTTCACAGTGCATGGTAATAGCTGGTAATGAGTACTGTGGGTAATGAGATCATGTTAAAACCCAGAGTTGTTGTTGTTGTTGTTGTTGGTCTTCTTCTTCTTCTTCTTCTTCTTCTTCTTCTTCCTTCTTCTTCTTCTTCTTCTTCCTCCTCCTCCTCCTCCTCCTCCTCCTCCTCTTCTTCCTCCTCCTCCTCCTTCTTCTTCTTCTCCTTCTTCCTTCTTATTCTTCTCTTTTTTTTTCTTTCAAGACAGAGTTTCTCTGTGTAGTTTAGGTTCCTGTCCTGGAACTCACTTGGTAGCCCAGGCTGGCCTCGAACTCACAGAGATCCACTTGGCTCTGCCTCCCGAGTGCTGGGATTAAAGGCGTGCGCCACCACTGCTTGACTCCAGAGCCCTTCTTTATGAAACTCTTTATCAGTCTTTCTCTTGGAGTTAAATAAGGGTCTGAATATGCAAATGAAGAATGGCCTGGCATTTCTTAATGTGTCCTACAGATCTTCCCCTACAGATCTTCCATGGGTATACCAAGCACTTTGGTGCCATTGCTGCTTTTGTTGGAGAGATTCACAGTGTGGTAGGAATTGTCCCACTTGGATATGTTGGGACCCAGGCAGAACTAGTTACTGGTGAAGAATATGCTGCTGTTAAGTTTTTAATTTATTTATTTTAAGTCAGTGAGGGGAGTTCAGAAGTTCCTTAAGAATGGGAGCTAATGACATTTGTATGAGGTCATGTGAATGTGGTATACAAGAAGAAACTTGCCCTAGTAGCACTATTTATCTTTTAATCTAACATTTCAGCTCACCATTCTGTTAGTCTCTGTTTTTCCCTTCAAGAATTGCATATGGCTCAGTGTGACTCATGGACTTGTCCCATCGTGAAATACACATTTCAATTTTAAACAGACTGATTCATCTTCTTTAGATCAATTTTGTGCTTTACCAGAAAGTTGACTAATGACTGGATTAATTTAACTGTTAGAATTAGGTGATGGTGTTACCACTTATGCCACTGAGAATTAACTCTGTCTGCTTTAGTGGGTTAGCATTCTGTATGTGAAAGATGTCAAAGACCTCAAGATCTTAAGATAATGGCCATTAGCAGAAACATCAGATTTAGTCATATTGTTGAATAAAATGCATCCTAAGTGACTGAGGTCTGGCCTGTTTAGTATTGTGGTTGCAGTGGGTTTTCTGGCCTTAGGCCCAGGGCAAGTCTGTCTGGGGCAGAAGCCTTTTACTAAGAAATGATCAACAATACCACAGTGCATAAGGGCCCTAAGGGCAACCTGCAGAGAATTTTCTGTTCTGGAAGTCAATGCTTACTTCCTGATTGGAGGGAGAGAAATCT
Organism: Peromyscus californicus insignis; assembly: GCF_007827085.1. NCBI lineage: Eukaryota > Metazoa > Chordata > Mammalia > Rodentia > Cricetidae > Peromyscus > Peromyscus californicus. The sequence goes on from NW_026294584.1 coordinate 16,215,296, forward strand.
TTTTGTATGGATGTGGGAGGGGACAGTGCCAAGGATTGAATCCAGGGCCCTGTCTGCGCACGTGAAGCAAATACTTTCCCATTGAGCTGCAGCCCCAGGACTAAGGGAGTTAAACCTTCATAAACATATTGTACACTGGAGTTTAATAGCCTGGGTTGAACTCAGATGGCTTTTGTGTTGTTTCTGCCCTAGGTAGTGAAGTTCTTGATCTGATTTATGTAGTCTAGTGTAGTTTTTCCCGTTATATCCTACCATGATTTATCACTAATACCTTGAACATTTTGCTAGGAAAACGGTAAGGGTTTCTGGTACATTTTTATAGAGATGCTGCATTATGATTTTAGTTTTATAGTTAAAAAGTTGCCATTGCTCCTTGGAGTGCCCTTAGTCTGAGGCATACAACAGAGCAATAAGAGGCTCTACAAAGTTCAGAAAGATTTTGAAAAATTAGCAAAGCACTTTAGTAGCTAATTGCATATGAATACTGGCGCCCAGAGGGAGGTGATCCATGGAAATGTAGTTCTGTCTGGAAATCAGAATACAATCTGCTTTGTAGAAACCTTGACTCTGGCCAAATAACTCCTTGGCATTTCAGGTGATTTTGTGAAGAGGTTAAGTGGGAAATGAAGCAAATTTTAGTCCACAAAGGAAGGGCCTGTGTCAGATAGTCTGCAGGCTTCTTTTTGTTTCCTGTTGTCTTATCTCAGAGCAGATGGTAAAGAGAACCTGGCCACAGACTCAGAAAGTAGTGCTTGTAAATCCCAGTTCTAGGTCTATTCTGTCTTAAAATAAAGGTAGATTATTTTCCTAGACCTTCCAGATAAAAAACTATCTATTTCTGTCTTTGGCTCATCTTTCAGTTTTGTAGGCTAGAAGAGGATGGCAGAGATAATTGGCTTTCCTTTCTAAGCCCCAGGTTTATGATCAATGTGATCTGAAGATTTGAAAAGAACCAAGGAAAAATGGGATCATCTCACCACCATGTGGAATAGCACATCTTTAGCTGCAAGTATTGGAGGTCCTTCTCAAAAATTATTTAGAGGCAAAAGAAAATGTATTGTCTTACAATTAGAAGTCTACCTGAAAGGTGTGTTCCTTCCTCAGCTCTGCAGTCTTACCTGAGTGTTGGGGCTAAAATTGTAAACTTCGGGCAACCGCAAGATAGAAGCCTCAGTCACAGCAGCTCTTGGTTTTCCTCTTAGGCACTTACTATGGTTGCAACAAAGTACATGTTGATTTCTCTGTATATCCCTGGCTGTCTTAGAACTCACTCTATAGACCAGGCTGGCCTCAAACTCACAGAGATCCACCTGCCTCTGCCTCCTGAGTGCTGGGATTAAAGGGGGGGGGGTGCCCCACCACCTGGCTAGAAGGACAGGGTTTTGTTTTCATTTAATATAAACAAGTATTGCCTTGCAATATCTCCAAGCTTTAAATCTGAATCACCTGTTTTTGAGGGTTATCAATCATGGGAAATACTCTAAGTAATTTTGGGTAAATAGTCTTGAACATCAGTATATTTATTTCTCTGGTTTAATATTTCAATTCATTCTTCTTCTTTTTTCCCATTAAGTCAAGAGCTTACACTGTAGACCAAGCTGTCTACTATTTTGTTCTGTAACCCAGGCCAGCCTGAAATTTGTGATCCTCCTGCTCGGCCTCCTACACAGTGAGAATGTAGGTGTATGCCACAACACAGGCATGGCTGGTTTCCCTGTCATCATGAATTTGTCAAAGGAGAGCCATTTTTATTAAAATTTCCTTTAGAAAATCGATTATGTCCCTTATTTAAATTCCTCTTGTAACTCATCTTATTCAAACGAAATAGTAATTTAAAACCAGAATTATAGAAAATGTCTAACTTTGAAATCACTGTATCTCAGGAAGAAAAAAAAATTCCTTTTTAGGGTGGGTTTTAGCGCTCTTTTCCAGGGCCACTCAAGTTTGAATATGTATCTCACAGGCCTTCTCGAAGACATGTAGTAAAGTATATTATTCACGTGACAAGAAACAGGCACAACTCCATGCTAACTTTTTATTGGACAAACACATTTTTATGTGAGTTAATATCATCTGTGTGTGTTTTTCTGAAAGAAGTAAAAGGAGGAAATTGCTTTCTTTTCCCCTCAGTGGCAGTGTTACATCCCTGAGCTAGGACGCCAGCTGCGAGTCTGATTGTCAGCATTCATGGCTATCGAAGGCTGTCTCACAGAAGCGCATTCAGGCTGTTTCATGCACCAACAGTCTGTGCTGTGAGCCTCCCTTGGATGCCTCTCTAGGCACTCATGCCTTGTTCATAGTCTTGACGAGGTGACAAGCTCAGCAGACTGGACATTGTCCTCGGAACCCAAATGGCACACAGTAGGGTTGGAACCCAACCTTCTGGTGGGTCCCCTGGTGTTTCCACTTCCTGTGTCCCCTCACCCTTGTGTGGGGCAGCTGGGTTTTCTGGTTGGTTGACTTATACAGAATATATAGTCAGAAGGAAGAAAAATGCTACGTTATTTCTCACTGCCTTTTTTTTCCCCTCTCTAAAACCCATCAGAAGAATTTTGGTGTGGCAGAAATACTGACTTACTTTTCTTTTAACTGCTTTATCTTACTTAGGGAAGCAGAGCTTGCCATTGTACTTACCAGAATATTTCGCGGCAAGATAAACCAAACAAATCACCTGAAATTGTTCCTGGGTGCTTTCGGCATAGCTACCCTATGTGTAGTATTCCTTATTAATGTGTTCTAAGAGGACTAAACTCCTTTTAAAACCATTATTTTACTTTGAGTGTATGTGTGAGTGTGTATGCTGAGGGTGGGCTGTTTGCAGCTGTACTCAGGAGACAGAAGTGTTGAATCCCTTGGAGCTGGTAGTTGTGAGCAGTCTGATGTGGGTGCTCCTTCCAGCCACAGACATGAATAATACTCTTAAAAGGAACCCCAGCATTTGCTGTACCTTTTCACATTTTTCAAGGCTAGATAGTCACAAATTTAGTATATTTTTAATCAAATTCAATTACATCATTTCCCCCTTTCCTCTCTCCAATCCCTCCCATATTCCTACCTGCCACCTTCTTCTCAAACTGATAGCCTCTTTTTCTTTGGCTATTATTGTTTCATATGTGTGTGTGTGTGTGTGTGTGTGTGTGTGTGTGTGTGTGTGTGTGTGTGTGTATGTGTGTGTATTTATATATATGTGTGTGTATATAAGTATACATGTGTATTTGTGTGTGTACACATGCTATATATACATATATACACGTGTATATGAATCAATATGTATACATATATATGTATAAGTATATAAATACAATTTGCTGTGTCCATTTTTTGTTGTTTGTATGTATATGATTTCAGGGCTGACCACTTTGTATGGGGTAACCAGTTAGGGGGCTCCACCTTAGGAGAGTCTAATTCTTACCTTCTTGCCAGTACTCAGTTTCCTGCAGTTCTTTGTCTCAGGCTAGAACTCCCTAAGATCTTCCCCCTTCTACATTAATGTGTTTGCTGATACTGTTATCATTCAGGTCTTGCTTAGGCAGACATTTCTAGGAGTCATATTCTCATAACAGACTTGGTGGTTCTTTGGCTCTTAGACTCTTTTGATTCCCCTCTTCCATGGTATTCCCTGAGTCTTATATGCAGGAATTGTGTTGGAAGACCTATCTCTTTCGTTCGGTTGTTGTTTTCCATAAGGGTCACTATTTGCTGTAAAGAAAAATCTACATTTGTCTGTGTATAAGGATAAGATTTAGAATACAGTTAGGAGATATGCTGGTCTAGTAAAGTGCAGCAATAAATTCCCTTCTAAGAGCCATGATCTTACTAGCCCTGGGTAGTTGGCTAAGTTTTAGGATCAGCCATGATTCTCCCTCTTAAGTGGACCTTATGTCTAGTTGGATGACTGTTGGTTACTGCTAAGTTATGAGTACCTAGTTGGACATTTAGGGATATCTTGCCATGTTGGTCAGTGTTGTGGTTCTTAAGCATCACAGCTGGATAGAACTATTAATTGCTTCTCTCCCTTGGCAACTTGCTTTGATTGCTTCCTCACTTGGTACCGTGGGGACTAACCTGCAGGAAGGAGCCTTTCAGGTTAGATCCAGCACAAACCTTCTGTATCTTGTTTCCTAAGCTTGAAGCATCTTCAGCAACAGGGACTAACATTCAGCTCCTGAGAGGCAACCAAACAGCAATGGCCTATATTGTTTTGGGAGTCACATGGACTGTTCTGGCAAACAACTTGGGTGAAGGTTTCTCATGCCCAGTACTTGGGTTTTTGAACATCTATAGCTCTTGTGGGAAGCATTATCAGTCCAAGTGTTATAGCTTCATTTAAGCTCTATGTGTATACACAAATACATACACACAGTATATAAGTTTAGATAAACATAAAATAAAATGACTCCTTGAAGCTTTATCAAACAACTTTGGTGTTATTTGTCTCTACCCACTCCATGATTATGCTGCTCACCATGTTTGATATGCTAAATTGTCTAGGGAAACAAAAAAAATGAAAATAATCCCCATGCTACCACAATTCAACCCCTATTCTCTGTCTTTGCACACAGGTAAGCTTTGTTTACAGGATCTAGAGTAGTCCACCCCTTCCTCAATCTATTGTGTTCTAGGTTTCTTCCTCCACCTAATGTATCTTATAAATGTTGCAATATTAGTGCTTTTAGAATTGTTGCACACTGTTAAGTTTCTAGACAGTGTTTCTATTATATGTATCTGCCATACTTTATTAAATAGAACACAATGAATGGTAAATTTGATTATCTTCACTACTTATGAAAAACCTTATAGTGAACATTCTTGTTAATCTAGAGGATAGAGTCCTTGGAGAACTACTGCCTCAAGGGCTATGAACCATATTTTAGTTTTGATAGATGTTGATGAATCTTTTCTCCTATGCCAGTCATACCTTCAATACCATGAGGGTAGTTTGAATCTTAGTCAACGTGATTCTTAGACAATAGCTTTTTGTTTCATTGACTCTGTGCTTGGTCCATTAGTGTTCTTCTCTGATGACTACCTTCTGCATCCTTCTCCTCCTGTGTCTGCTGGGGTGGGGTCTGTCTGGCCATCGTAAGCATTGCCTGTTACTTTCTGAAATGGAAGCTGCAGCTTCAGAAGGTCTTGGAACCAAAGCGTGGCTGCTGACCCAGGTTGACTGTTGGCTTTTTGTTGCTGCCTTGAATTAAGTCCATTTTGTTTCTTTGTTCCTCATTTTCTTGGGGGACTAGTATCAGAATTTTAATGTCTACCTTTTCAAAATCTATGAGAAAAAAATCAGAGAATCAGAGGGCCAGAGAAGGGAAGAGATTTCTGACTATAATGGTTTTCAATACTCTCTGGCCAATGGGAAAGTACATTATTTTAGATCTGTCAGTCAAGGACTCTATATTTAGAGTGAAAAATGAAAGCTAATCAAATCCAGTAAATTCCTGTGCTAGCAACACCAAGAGGCTGGCTCTTCTACTGAGGGGAAGACTCTTGGACTTTGAGTAATGAATGGTCATACTTTTGTTTCTGACTTTTTTGGCAGGAATTATGACCACATTGTAATAGCATCTCCCATATTCTTCCTGTTTTGTTTCTTGTTCTCTTTATGTATTTGTGGGCTTATAAAACTTTATTATGCATTGACTAACCCTGGGTTCTTCATAATTGTTACTTTATCATGGATAGTCAAAATGTTGGTGGACTTTTATGTAACATTCAGATATTCAGTCATGTATCACAGATTAAGCAGTCTGGTGAACACAAGGTACAGTAGTCTTTGTTGCCTGGGGAAGGGGGTGTTGAAAGCTGTGGCAATGATGAGTATTTCAAGGTCAACTATGGAAGGTTTACCTATATCATAAGGCCTGGGTGGCCAAGCTTTTCTAGAAAAAGCCAGAGTTTAACAACTTACATGTAATCCTCAGATCTTTAAGCACTTAACAAAAAAAAAAATTGAAATGTTGTATACTCTAAACAAACTGATCCTTCCTACCTGACTCTCCTGTAATCAATGTGTGGTCAGAATGTCTTCCTTTTCTTGGCTGCCATCTTGTCAATGAGTTTTATCTCCTGCTGGGCAAAATGTCAGGATGATATTCTAGTTTCTGGCAGGAGTTTTAAAAAATAAATGGTATTCTCCATGCTAATGTTTTACTATTTTTTTTATAATTTTAACTTTGAGTAGAAAGAAAATAATCCATTTTTAGTGACTATAGTGGTTTGAATGAGAATTGCCCCCATAGGCAAATTTTTGAATTCTTGGACCCTGACTGGTGGAACTGTTGGAGAAGGATTAGGAGATGTGGCCTTGTTGGAGAGGTTTGTCACTGGTGGTGGGCTTGAGGTTTCCAAAACCCTGGCAACATTCCCTGAGAGCCTTATCTGCCTCCTGCTTGTGGATTAAGATGTGAGTCCTTATCTGTTCCTGCCACAATGCCTTTTTTTCCTCTGCCATCATGTATTACAACCCTCTGAAATGTAAGCCCAAATAAACACTTTCCACACATTGCATCGGTCATGGTGTTTTATTACAATAGAAAAGTACTTAATATAGTGACCATTAGGTGCAGCATTTTCCAGTTCGTGAAAGGAGCACTCCTGTCATTATAGGAGGTTTCTTCTATTTCAGTACAATACATAACTGCATTGTGCTTGCCAACTAATATCAAACTGACCACAAACTTATTTAATCAGCATATCTAGGCTGAATCAAATGCAGTGTACTAAAATGACCAATCTACAGCAGAAAGTAATATCCCTGTTGCTCGCAATGAGAGACCTTCTTTTTCTTACTCATGTCTGTTATTCAAGCAGTACTTCATAGGCATATTCTGTAAGTTTAACTCCAGCACAAGTCTCAGATAGAACAAGTAGATAGAGACTGATCAGGTTGACACTTTGAAGCAGGTCATCAGGTAATTATGATACACTGACAGGGCAGCACAGTGTCAAATAATTGGTAGAAAATGCTTCTGACTTAAAGTGTGTGGGCCAGAGAAGGCTTCCAAATGAAATGGCTAAGTTAAGATCTGAACCTGTGGAGGGAATTTATAAGATCCAGAGGTAATGAGACAGAGGGCATAGGGATAGCTTACCAGAAGTCTGAGAGGCCACATGAGTTGGAGAACCCAGAGAAGCCCTGCAAGTTGGGCACCCACAGCTGGGAGAACTGTGGGAGTGCAGGGAGAGCTCCATTAAGGGCCTCTTGTGCCTCTTATGAGCTCTGGTGAGAGACTGTTGAAAGGCTTTACAAAGAGAAGGGAATTTGATCAGATAAAAGCAATTTTCCCTTCAGTGCTCTTCTTTTCTTCTTATTATCTCTTAAAAAGTCTTTCCTGCAATGGGAATGATACAAGTGAAGTTTTCACAACAATCAAGATACATCGTCATCTTAGCTCGAGGACTTTCTGCCCTCAGCAGAAATCTGGAAACACCTGAAGTTAAAGGGAATCCAAGGCCACAGTGGGGAAGGTCTAGGAACAAAGATGGGAAAATGAAGGCAGGGAGAAGCAGACAATGCTTAATTGGATTCCAAAAGCACCATTATATTGCATCGGGACAGAGAAGGCTGGAGTTTGAGACCTGTGGCCCCATTTCTCAGTTTCAGTGATTGTAACTGTCAAACAAAGGGCTGAATTCAGACGTCTGGGAGGTGCCATTCGCCCGTATAATTTGGGGACGATTACTGTGTTGATTCAGTCAACTTCCTAGAAGCCAAATTATGGATGAATTTAACACAGTATGTATATAATATGCATGAAACATGGTAACACATTTTAGAAAGGGAAATGCAAGTCCATGTAAGTTAGATGCATTTGCACAGGTGGTATTGATGTTAATGAGTGAAGGGTTGCCATGTTTCTCAGCAGCTGTCTCTCAGGTATGTGAAGGCAGGTAGTATGGTTGGTACCAGCCACCAAGCGTAGACTCTGGGATAACCCCACTTCCTCCACTCTAATTGAGACTCACAGTACACAGTAGGGTTATTTTTACCTGGGAAACCAGATATACTTTCAATTCTTCTGTTGCCAGTGGTAGAGACAGAGATGCAAAATTTCTGGAAATTTTGAATTTGTAGCAGATAAACCTATTTTTTGTCTGTCTGATTTCTTGAATAGCTGTGATTCTCTTAAGCTCTCACAAAGTGAATTTATGTTGTGAATTCAAAATCATAAAATATGTAATGTGCAACTTTTTACTCCTGTGGTTCTCATAGTAAATCATACCTTCAAATGTCTTGAGTTAAGCATTTGTAGAGCATTTGTGTGAAATCTAGCACCAGTGTTGGCAGCTTCTGATGAGGAGAAAATGGTTTCTAATGGGAAAATAGGCGCCCCCAATGCAAGCTTTTAGAGTGGCTATTATTGTTTGTAACCAAGTAGATTGCTAGTGGTAACGAGATTTAGAGAATTCTTTTCTGAATAAGTCAGGATCAGCATCTCCCCAAAGCCATTAAATAAGATTTTGCTCTCTGTGTCTTGACATAAACAAGAATTATTTTTTATTGCTGCAGCCTCTGAATGTTGCATTAACAAGAGAGAAATGCAAGCAAAGAGAGCCTGGCACTCTGTAGTCTTTCCCGCCGTGTTTAGAGGGCCAGGCCGAAGCCATTAATGCTCTTATTAGATTCAATGTCTTGTAAAGATCTTGCACATCCTGGTCTGGTGAAAGTGGGCCAAATGTTGCATCATCCGCAGCTGGTTATCTGTGGTCATTGAAAAGGAGGGTGTGTGTAGGTGATGGCGAACCTGATTAGGTTTTGCATGCTAGTAACCTTGCAGTAAGTCACTGGGGCTAGTTGGGGGATTAGGTAAGTGTGGCCTTTCTAGGCCTAGGTACCTTTCATGATGTCTTCCCAGGTCCTGAGTTAGGGGCGATGGTGGTGGGACTGCTGGGAAGTGAGTAGTTTATGAGCTGCACGCTTCAGGACAGTGCACTTTGACCTGAATTGTGCTGTAGTGTGTAGCTTCTTCCTATGGGCGTGTTCTTCAGTCAAATGAAGTGCTGGTGTGCTTGGAATCTGTTTGGCCCCAACCAAAGTCAGCGTTTGGTTTTCATTGTCCTCTCTTCTCCTGTCTGGGCTGCTGATCTGTTGGCGCTGTCTCCAGACAGTGAGGTGTCTGTTTCCCCAAAGTGATGGTCCTGTGGCATTTGACAGCACAGCTTCCAGTTTCCCTGACCTTGGAAATTGTGGTGTGATTTAAGGGCCATATATCCACGATCTTATTAATGTATTATTCACATTGAGATTCTGTAAGTTGACTTTTTTGCCTTTTTGAGCTGAACACAACAGAACTATATGCCAAAATACTATTAAAAGTATAGAACGAAGAATTTCTTCTTCCATCTTGCTCAGGATTTTAACTTTCATTTTGAGTTTGTTACCATGGTCTGTTCTGTCTTTCTTTTTCCCATCTCTGTCTGTCTCTTTCTCCGTGTGTGTGTGTGTGTGTGTGTGTGTGTATGTGTGTGTGTGTGTGTGTGTGTGTGTGTTGGACCATGCTGCACCTCTTGACTGTCTTGCATGCATTCCTTCAGGCTTAGGAACAGGTAATCACCACCAATGAGGTATTGGCCTTGAACTTTTATTTGCTTGTTTGAAAGAATATTAACTACTTTTTAGTTTCTTTTCTTGTTGCTGTGATAAAATTTCCTGACAGAAGCAACTTAAGGGGGAACGGCTTATTCTGGTTCACAGTTCCAGGTTAACTCCCATCCCTGAAAGGAAGTCACTATGGTGGGAGCATGACAGAGCTAGTCATGTTACATTCACAGTCAGGAACAGAAAGCAGTAAATGCGTACTGCTCAGCTTGCTTCTCCAGTTTATACAGCTCTCAGTCCCCAGCTCATGGGGTAGTCTCACTCACAATAAAGGTGGTCTTCCTGCATTGATTAAAATAGTGAAGATCATCCCTCATGGACATTTTCAGAGGCAGTTTAGACAATTGCTCACACAGGTGCCTAGGTGTCAATTTGACAATTAATGTTATCCATTAGAAGCTATTAATGTCTTTTTATATAAAAAGAAGTTGATTTAATTCATGGCCAACAATAACATCATATACAATCTAAATGTTTGTTCTCAGTCAAAAGACATAAGGAGCTTGGTAACCAACAATAACTACATATATGTTATAAATGTTCATTCTTCTCAGTCAGAAGACATAAGGAGACACACAGCCTCCTTATGACATGCTTTGCAGGGTAGTACTCACTGAATTTGTAAAACTTGCATAATAAAGCCTGAAATAAATAAAATGGAATGAACTCCTAAAGCCATTAAAAGTAGCCTTTATAGCCAGATAAAAGCCAACCAACCAACTATCGCATCATCAAGCCTTCTAGAATCCCTATTCCAAATAGCTTCTTTTTGCCGGAAGCCGGTGTCCTGAGCACAGTCACTGTTACTCTCACCCCATTGCTGTGCACGTGGAGTTTCTGCAGAAGTTCTTAGTGACATGTTCACACTGGAGAAGAATTACATTCTCAACATTTATGTACTTCCTGCCTTTGAGTGGCTCATTCCTGTGGCACATGGGAACAAGGTTAACTAGAGTGTGACAGGCCAGCTGATAGGAGATTTATAGGCTGAACTGACCGTAGTCTATAGCAGGAGCTGGTGTTTTGCAATTAATTATAACTTCAGGAAAATCAGTCTTTAGAAAAGGGATGCTTGCAACAATTCATGTGGTGTGAGGAGCAAGCATAATTTCCTATGGGCCCTCAGTGTTCTTGAGTTGAAGGAGTGAAGCCTCCTTACTCTGATCTTGCTAGTTCTGTAGTACAGAGGCTGAGTGGTAAAGACTATCGATTCAGTTACAATGCTTCACTTCTGTAATTGTCCTGTAGTCGCACAGTGATTATGAGTTAAGCATCTGAATGCTTCTTATTTTAGTCAGTCTGCTGAAAGTAAAGAATTTTCCAGAAACATTTTAAATTAGGAAAATAATGCTTCTTTGTCACAAGTAAGTCAAATGGTACAGAAAAGTACACGTAGAAATTTAAATTATTTCTTCTCAGTCAGAGAATTGGTTCAGTGAGTACTTTCCCTTTTTTGTAGTCAATTCTTTGCGCTTTCACAGCAGCTTGGTTGATTTCAATATTAATGGTGGAAAAAGTAGCAATGCATTTGTGAAGATTCTTTAGACACTTTGAGTCAGCTAGACTTCATTAGGTTATACTATGCAGCATTGCTTCATATGTTAACAGTTCTCATGGTTAAGCCACACTAATAGAGGGATCTGTCCTTTGAAGTGATCCAGTAGATAGTCAGTATTGTGTGTGCGGCTGCACTGTGGAAATAACTCCTAGATGACTGATCTTTGCAGGTAGTCAAGTGATGGATAAGTGGGTTATGGATGTTAAAGGGGTAGATGGGAGCTGCAAAGACCAATAGTGTGTTCCACTTTTGTGTCATTGGGGAAATCAGAGAGACCGAGCAGTTGGCATGTGCAGGAGGATTGAATTTTTGCCCATGTCCCTATAGGAAAACAAGGCTAAAAAGCAAATAAAACAGTATATAGACTTTGGGGGCCAAAGCAAATATTATTAAAAGTATTCCTAAACTAGCATTACCTTTTTACATTTGAAGGACATCTGTGAAGCAAAAACATTATTATTAAGCCTGTGTGGGATTTAAGTCTATGTGATGTCATATTTACTTTAGCCTGTGTTTTGGATAAGCTATGATTTCTCCTCCACTTAACTCAGAGAATATGTGTATAGAAACTGCAAAAGCAGGCTGGGGAGATGGCTTAATACAGGAACAGGAAACCTTGAGTCCAATTCCCCCAGAACCTATTTAAAAAAGAAAATCTAGCAATTTAGTGTGCCCGTGGTCCCAGTGCAACGAGACAGAAGGGTGTCTGAGGCTGGCCAGCCAGTCTGACCAAAATGGCCAACTCCTCAAAAACTAAGAAGAACAAAGGAAGATACTCAGTGTTGACCTTTGGACTCCACGCATGTGCGTACACATTCATGTTAACTGGTACACACACATACACACACACACACACACACACACACACACACACACACACACACACACGTACATGTATAAAAGACAAATACAGATTTGAAGATATAATCACACTTTTTAATTAGTCTGAGGTTCTCTGTCTCTTTCTCTGTGTTTATAATATTGGATATCATTAAGGAAAGAACCAGAAATGAGTAGAACTATGACAGGTATAATTATTCTTCAAGCTTGTGTCCAGGTAGGCAGCATGCATTACAGAATGTGGGTGGAGTGTGAGGAGCCATCCACCAGTCTCCAGGGTACATGCTTGCTCTCATTCTGTGTGAATCATGTCTCAACCACAGACACACGAAAACAATGAGTCATCCCCCACCTATTTCCCCCAGTTCATCCTCAAGATTTTCTCATTCAAAATATTTTAGCTTAGAAAATATTCAGAATCAACAAACAAGTCAGATAGGAGCTCTTCGTTGAAAGTTGTTACTGTTTATAGTAAACAGTTTCATTAGAGTGGAGGCTGAAAAAATTGTATCTGTTGTTTGTAGATTGAGATATGACTGGATCCTTAGGCTTTACGGACACTAATTATTATTGTCTGGGAAAAGTCAGATTATCAACTTCTTTATCTCACTCACTGTCAAAGAACACACAGTTGTTCTTTGATGACAGGAAATGGTAAATGCCCTATTTCTTTCCAAACATTGACATTACAGAGAATATGTGTTATGTGTCTTCGGTCTTTTCTTTCCTAGGAGAATTTGACATTTTTAAATTCTAAAGGTGGGTTCCTTTCCTTGTTATAAACAGTTTTTAATCCATTAGATTGAGGATTTAATCAAATGAACCTACTTTAATTATATGTATTGATTCAGATTCTCTTTTTATCATGATGGGATCAAATTGTGGATAAAATTCACCCCCTTTCAATCAGAGTGGAGACTATCTGCATTCTCAAAGTGGGAGATCCTGATATGACTGATGCTGTGTATAAAGTCTACCGCTTGATGTTGGAGGTCCCTGCATCCCATAGTTACCTTTTGAATGGACAGCCTTCCATCGTATTGTGATGTCAGAACCCCAAAACTATGATTTTCACCTTCAATTCTAATTCAAAATGTTTTATCATCCTCAATTATGTCATTTCAAACCTTCCTGAAGAACTGAATTTGAAATGTTGTTGGATGGTTGGCTACACTTTGTACAGAAAGGAAGTCTACTGTGTAACCAATGCAAATGCTTCAGAATTGCATTTGTTTGCAAACTACGAGAAAATAACACATGGTATACTTATGATATAGTTAAGTCTTCGAGGGTGTTATTATGACAGTGTTCCTTGTAGAAAAGGACAGACAGCTCCAGAGCTCACTGCTGTGGGTCCCTGGATGGGCTTGGCACTCAAGAGACTTGTTTGCCTTGATGGCAGCAGGAACTGCAGCCTTGGGCACCTGCTACAACAGTGACTGCTGGGTTGGCAGCCGCAAGTGGGTCCTGTCTGTCACCTGTCCTCGTGTTGGTAGCGTGCTGGCTGTTTTCCACTGGCAAATGCCGTTTTTCTGTCATCACCTTTGGAAATTGTGGCTCTGTCCTTTTCCAGTTACAGACTCATTACGTTAATCTCAAAAAGAGCACTTACTTTCAAATATTGATACTTATTTAGCTGCCAGTGTGTTGAGAAAGCATACGTGAATATATTCTGGAATCTACAACCTGTCAAAATTGAGACCTATGTAAAAGATATTTCGAGGCTTTTAAACATCACATGATATTGGTCAAATTACAGAAATATTTATTTCTGTGACATTTGAGTTTTTCAAGGGAAAAAAAACCGCTTTTCCCCAAGATGAAAATTAACAGACATTTGTTGTTGCTGGCATTGTGAGGAGAGCACAGTGGCACTTCATGGGTGGGAAGGTATTATTCGGAGGAAGCAGTGAAGAAAGAGAGGCAATAATGGGAGAAGTGGGGAAGAAGAAACCAAGCCTGAGGTCCCCCGAGCGTGGGGTTCTTAATGCAGTGAAAGCCTCAGTTCTTTTTTAGAGTTTTATCCATACCGATGGGTCGTCTCTAAACTTGACAACATAAGAGAGGATGAAAAATGAAATTGGACAAGATTACAAATAATGTTACATAATATGTTTCTGAAGGCTGCCTCACACAGTCAGGATCCTTTTGTACATTGTGATTTCCCTAGGTCCTTCATTTGTTTCCTTTGGAGATACTCCTTCTCAGATAGGTGTTAAGCACTGTCCTGGCCATCAACTTCAAATACCCTGCTGTGATTCAAGATAACAGCCTCTTCTGAAGTCAGCCTCAGAAGAAACAGCCGAGGACCACCAGCAAATGTGCATTTGTTCTACAGATTAATAACCAAGTCCTACAATTAAGGCTCTAATTGTAGAAAGCTGATGAGAGAGTTGAATAATTAAAAGACAGATTATAAATTACTAGGATGAACAATAATGATGTAGTTGGATTTTTTTTTTTATAATTTCAAACCATTGCCATATAACAAAAGTTTTAAAAGGAACTACAAGGTCAAATTCATAAGTATATTTACATGTCGTTACATGTGAAATCTAAAGATTGCCTTTAGTCTTAAATGTTTCTAATTACATGAGACAGTAAAGGAATCAGGGCTAGGGAGATGGCCCAGAAGTAGAGTATACACTGCTCCTAGAAATGAATGACAGGTAGTAAATGTGGGTTCCTCCTATGTGCCAGGCCTTGTGTCCAGTAGGGATGCACCGAGAGGAGAAATGTCCTGTTCCTTGTGGAGCAGGAGGTTGGCAGCCTACTCTCCCTTCATCTCCCCAACTCTCCCCCAAAGCACAGGTGACCTGTGCCTTCAGGATCAGTAGAAACCGTAGCAGGCTTTTAAGTGTAGAGAGCAGTGCTGGGGAGGCCTGAGAGAGGGTTGGGGACTGAGAAGGGACAGAGGAGTTGACTCTTTTTGAAGCTCTGGAGAGAAGGAGTCTAGACTCAGTGCACCTGACAGCACTGTCTACAGCCAAGGGGGTCGAGCTGCGAGGCTGCAGGAGTGTTGGTCCTGGAGAACACCCCTTCTGTGCTGCTGATGTCATACAAAGAAAGAGCAGTCCACCTTGAGTGATGCCGGGAAGGAAGAAGGAAGGACGGGGCTAAGAAGGATCATGTGGGATGGAAAAGGACCCCTCACCTCTCAGCTACCGACACACCGATATAAAGGGGGGTGAAAGTGTCAGGAGAGAGGACTCTCAAACTAGGACTCCAGTCCACTAAATAAGCGAGGAAAGGACAAAGGAGTGTGCATCTACAAAACATGAGAAAATAAGAATCTGCACTTCAGCTAATCATACGAACCAGAAACCCACCGTGAAACTAGAGAAAAACATAGAATACTGTGATATGAATTAATTTTTTTTTCTTCAGCCCTTTGGACATATGAAACAATCAAACAGAAAGCCTCATTGGGTTGAAAATACCAAAGCACAGCAGAAAATATGTAAAAAGAAAAGAGAAAAAGAAATAAAGTGAGTGTTAATTGAACTCTTGAGAAATATAGGCGATAAAAAAAACCAAAATAAATGAAAGCTAAATCGCAAGGTGTCCAGGGGAAATTAAAACGGTAGGCAACTGCACATTTAATACCTATAATAAATGTAAGTGGCCTATTCCCATCAAGTAAAAACAAGACATTGGCAGGACGGGATTTTAAAACATATGGTCCAGTTATATGCTGTTTGTAAAACTTCACCTCATTATGGTAGTATTGGTAAGATAGACGAAAAAGGACCATAAAAGTTCCACTGTGTAAACAATCACTTTCAAACTGGATGAGCCATACAAGGTTAACAGCAGAGCAGTAAATACTTCCAATAACAAAGCAATATACAGCCATAAAAGGGTTTAATTCACAAAAATCAAAGCATGATAAAGGTGTGTGCAATGAACATCAGCACTTCAAGGGCTTAGGGAAGCCGGGCTGCCGAGATGTTGCATTAGACAAAAGGCATATGCCCTCAAGCCTGGCGTTATGAGCTCAGCACCTGGGAGCCATGCGGTGGAAAGAACTGCCTCCTGCAGGAAGGCACCCCACCTACACATAAACGCTCGTGTACTTGTGCATACACCCTGGTTTGTTGTCCATTGCTGGGATGAACACTATGCCCAGAAGCACATTCTGTGGGAAGGGCTTTCTTCCATCTTATGGGTATAGGTCCATAACAGATGGAAGTCAGAGGAGAAACTCCAGCAAGGCAGGAACTTGAAGAAGTCACCATGGAGAAATGCTGCTTACTGGCTTGTCCCTGGCATCTGCTCGCCCAGCTTTCTTAATGAGCCCAGCAACACCCGTGTAGGAATGGCACCACTGGCAGGGGGCTGGGCCCTCCTCTGTCGGTTAGCAATTAGGAAAATGCTCCACAGACATGCCCACAGTCCAGTTTGACTGAAGCGACCCCCTAACTGAGATCCCTCAGATAACTGTGGGCTATGTCAGGTTGACAGCTGAGGCTAATTAGAACATAAACACACAAAGTAAATAGGTGTAAAAAAAATATAAGAAGCAAAAGGAAAAGAACACCTAGAGATCCCAAAAGATACTTTGATTTCGCCACCATTGTAGTTAGGGACATTAACATTACACTCTCAGTAATTGTTAGAACTATTATTCTATTCAGAAAGTCAATAAGGATTTAGAAAAACTCAATTATATTGTGAAGCAATATGGTTTAGTTGATATTTACAGGACTTCCTATCCAGTACTAGTAGACTACGTGGAACATATGTTATGGTAAACCATGTTGATAGTAAATAATCCTCATTTAAAACAAACTTCAAGCATGTAAAAGAATTGAGGACTGGTGAGAAGGCTCAGTGGGCAGAAGCACTTGCTGCCAGGTCTGATGGCTGAATTCTGTCCCACAACCTACTTGGTAGAAGGAGAGAGCCAACTCCTGCAGATTGTCCTTGGACCTCCACACTTGTACTCTACACATACATGCACTCACATACACAAATACATTGTAATTCTTTTCATTGGAAAGAATCGACACCACAGTAGGCATGTACTCTGCACTCGGTGGAACCTATCCAGAGACTACTAATGATGGACAGTTGAAGTAAGTAGTTGGGAGAGTTTCATCTAAATGAAAATCGTGTTCTTCCACCCATTATTCTGAATTGTTATTGGCTGAGAACGTGGGAAATGGATATCTTTCATCTGACAATGACCACATGGATAATGAAACATGCTGTTTGGTGGGAACTGATGGTAAATTGTTTCTCTGTCCACTTTTATTTTACAGCTTCTCTATTGAAAGGATTAAAGCACGCAAACATTGTGCTGCTCCATGACATCATCCACACCAAGGAGACACTGACGCTTGTCTTTGAATATGTGGTAAGTGAAATAAATAAGATTTTAGGCTAGCTAAATAGAAATAAAATACAGTGATAGGAGTTGATTTCTAAATTGCTGTACCGAAATGAGTGATTTTTCTGAATATGTGCAGTATTGCTTTGCATAAAATAATGGCCCTGTGAGAGTTTTTTTTAATATGTTCTCTTAAAGAACACCCAGAAAAATGTTAAGCTCCATTTTGTTAGGTATATGATTTATTTATAGCCTACTTGTTACCAGTGTGCTTAAGTTGTGATTTTTAGGCATATCGAAAAGGATGGTGACTATCAAAGGAATTCAGAGGCAACACAATATATTTTCCTTGGGATTTCCAAGTTTTCCTCCCCAGTTATTTTGGCCATGAACTAAAGCTTCCAATTTGTATCACATACCATGTAACAATCTTCTGTGTTGAGGGTGTCACTGCTGGAAGACCTGAACTTCAACTGGTGATTAATCTTTCTTCATTTTCCTCAACTAAAACATATGGTGTTTGTGTAGCACCGTCTCAGCATTTAACTGTGGAATCATGAAATGTAACCATGATAATTAGCATCCCAGTTTTCACAGATGGATCTGAGAACATGTAATTTATAATATACAAATGACACCGGTGCCGACTTTTTAGTGTGAAGAATAGCTACCGGGATTTTGAAGATTAAGTAAGGTCTCATTTTTATAATTACCACACTAGTTTTTTTTATTGAAATAATTCCCATTTTTCCTTAAAAGTGTAAAAGAATGAATATTTGAATCATTTTTGTCTTCTTAATGTCTGCCTGTGTCTGTTTATCATTTGAAAATTGTTGTCACATGAAGAAGCCATTCATCTTGTCTATTTACATATAAATGATAGATACATTTGAATAATATGGTAATGTGGCTACAAGGACAGCTACTACTAGCGAGTTGCATATATTACATGCTACGAAGAATGGAAGCAGATTCACACATCAATGCAAATATAATTTCTTTTGTTTCCTCCATCATTTGGAGTCAATAACGTATTGAGCTGACTTAGGCTTGGAATTTTCCATTCATGTTTTCTAGTATGTCTGATTTACATATTTCAATAAAACCTAGATTTTTCTATTTTTATTCACTATTTCCCATAATGCTTTACAGAAAGAGTATTTAATGATGTACTTATTCTCTCCCTCAAATTGAGCAACTAAACTAAAAGAAAAAAGCAATGTTTGGGGCACCTAAATTAACACACTTCATGTTTATTTCCCTGTACAGTTCACTGGTGTGTAGTTAAACACACACATATGTATATGTTAATTAAATTAATATATACATATATGCATAGATGTACACATAAACATGTGGCTTTTTGGTATGTTCTGAAATCAATATCAAACATTGCAATCGAAACATTCCCAAGCTTTATAATATTACCATTAAAATATAAATATTTTATACCATTAAAATACCATATAAAATCATTTATAATGATTTTAAAGTTGATGATATAAACTTATTTTCTAATCAGCATTAATTCTGTTGCTCCATGTCACTAATAGTATTTCTTGCTGGTCCTGGCGGCACATATCAGTATTCCCAATTTCTCAGGAGACTGAGGCAGGAGAGTCATAAATACCTGGCCTGCCTGTACTAGAGAGCAAATTAAAGGCCAGCCTGGTCAACTTAGCAAGACCCTGTGTCCAAGGGAGTGATATGGAGAAATGCAGCTCTGGGGCAGAGGACTGTGTCCATTACTGCTCTGTTGCTATGATAGTGTACGATAACCAAAGCAATGTATGGAAGGGTTTATTTTGACTTAGGATTCCCGAAAGGGTGAGTCCATCCCGGGGTGAAGCAAGACAATTTGACAGTTTTTGAGACACTAGTGTGTCTTTGCTTTAATAGTAGAATTCCATTTTTAGTTGGGGAGGCATGGCAGCAAGCAGCAAGCACAGCGGCAGGAGCAGGAAGCTGAGGGCTCAGACCATGAACTACAAGCCCAAAGGTGAAGCAAATTGGAGTTGTGGTGAGACCATGAACTCCCACAGCCTGTCATTAGTGATGGACTTCCTCCAGTCAGGCCCCAGTGCTCCATAACCTCTCCAATCAGCGCCACCAGCCGGGGTCCACATGTTCCAATCTGTGAGCCTGTGGGGGGCATTTGTCATTCAGACTACCACAAGTTCATGCTTCCTCAGTAAAAGACCTTGGACTCAATCTCCACTGCCACCTAAACAAACATACAAAAACCAGAAGAAAACAAAACTTTTTTGAAAGGACGTAAGTTATGCAATGTAGGAAAAATCAATATGCCATACTCTTAAAATCCTAAATGTAAAGATAAAGAAAGACAGTTTGACAATTTTTTGGACACTATTCTATCTTATAATGTTATAACATAAATGTTAAAATTGTTTTCAGTGGCTTTCTGAGGTATGCCTATGAGCCTCACTATGCACATATAATGTATTCTGCCCTTGTCTTTGACAGAGAACTCTAATCCTTGCTCTTTTGTTTTATTCCCACAAATGACATTTTAGGTTTCTGAAAGCCTTCTGAGGGCCAGAATAATGAAATAAGTGACTAATTGTTAGTGATATGGAAAAATACTCAAGGAAATGGCTTTGGAGATAATTAGCCCAGGAATTCAGGATAATAGAACTCGGTTGATCCTCTCAAGTACCATGAAAAGTTTCTAAATCATTCTGAAACTGAGTTTCCTACTTACTGTCAAGGTGTGCATATGGAATGATCTGGAAACTTCAAGGCTAGGGCTTGTTGGCCACGGGCTTCCCAGGTGGCTTCTATCTCAGCAGCAGGTCACATGGGCCTCTGAGATGTGTGCTTCTGGAACTGCCTTCATCCAGGAGATGAGAGATGTACAGGGGAAGGATAAGCAGGCTTGGAAAGGAAGCTGCTTCTTAATGGTCTACGATACCGGTGTAGCTCTCCATATTTCAGGTGTGGGTTTAAACTTGAAAGAGGGAGACAATAGCGTTTAGAATCATTGGCTCCAGAATACTTGTAGCTTTGATAATGCTAACAAAATTGTTCTTCTACTTTAACAGAAAGCTTAAGCAATTTAGTTTTTTATGCTCCTTTGTTGTTGTCAAAGACAAATGGGTGCCACATTGTGTTTAACAGTATGATGAAAAATGTGAGACATATTCCATAAGTGGAAATAAGAATATTAATAGTAAACACAATTATATAAATGTATGTTGCCATTAATTTCATAACTATTGTGTTTTGCCTTAAATTGCAAAAGAGCAAGCCATCTGGAGCATCATTTTTCATTGCATATTTAATAATCGTCTACAAAAAGAAGCAAAAGCCAGGCATGGTGGAAAATGCCTTTAAACCCAGCGCTTGGGAAGCAGAGGCAGGCAGAGCTCTCTATCAGCTCAAAGTCACTTGGTCTACATAGAGAGTTCCAGGCCAGCTAAGGCCACTTAGTAAGATCCTGTTAAAAATAAAGAAATAAATCATAAAATTGAATGAGGTTACCAGACATAGACAAAGTTTCGATTTTACAAGATATATAGGTTATAGAGGTTAATGTACAACATGGTGCCTAAAGTTAGCAATATGATATTGTTGGCTTATAGGATTTGGTAGGAGACCAGATATTACCTCAACTATTCTTGCCACCAAAACATGAATGAGCAAATGATGCAAGGATGTAGGAGATGGCCATGTCTATTACCTTCATTGCCTTTTTGTGGTGATGGTAACATGGATATGTACGGGTGTCCTGAGTCCTCAAAATGTGTGTGTGTGGTGGTATAAATAAAGTTGCCTGGGGTCAGAGCTATTAGAGCCATAGCAAGTGCGTGGCAGTGGTGGCGTACGCCTTTAAGGACCTGGAGGGTGGTACATACAGGCAGTGACGAGGCAGTCACATGATTGGGTTTACAACCAATGAGAAGCCAGAACAAGGAGACTATAGAGACAGACACACAGGAAGTAGGGCTCTCTTTCGGAGAGCTCTCTGGGCTGAGGAGGATCCCTGAATCAGGAAGGGTGAGGCTCTTGACTCTGACCTCTTGGCTTTCTTCTCTGAATCGGCTCTGTGTTTCTTGTTTGATAAAACCGTTGGCTACATCTACACTGAATTACATCTACGTGTGTGTGTGTGTGTGTGTGTGTGTGTGTGTGTAAATGTTAGTATATGAGTTAGTGCTCAGAAAGCTGCCAGTGAAAGGAGAAAAGCCTAGAAATTCATAATGAATCACAATAAATTAGATGTGGTCATTTTATTTCTCCTACTATGATGTAAACCACTGAAATAATCCAAACTATTATGGAACATATTTTAAAACTTAAAAATATAAGATTTCTCCTCATGAGAAAAAGACGATGTAACCAAAAATCATGTAAGATGATTGAAAGATGACCAAAAATACCATGATGTGTTTTCATAACTCTATTAATTTTATGAAACACTCTCATAAGTGTTGTCCACTTAAATTGTGAGATTTTGATGGTTGTTACTTTAACATCCTAAGTCTTGGCATAGTTTTTCATGCATTAGTCATTAACTAGGACTCGGGTATAAATTAATGTAGACTGCAGAATAGAGATCCATGAATGAAAACTAGGACATAGCCCACTTCAATGGTCACAGTGCTGAGGACACACCCTTGTATGAAATTCATCCTGATTCTAAGTGAGCCAAGTTAAGGCAGTGACTACCTCTCTAGTGCACACCAGACTACCTGACACATCAGAAATCTAATTAAATGTTTTTGTGTACACACACACACACACACACACACACACACACACACACACACACAGAGAGAGAGAGAGAGAGAGACAGAGAGAGATACAGAGAGACAAAGAGAGACAGAGAGAGAGGAGGGAAAATTTTTATCACTAACTCATAAATCATCATTTAACTCATATTTTGTTTTTCTGCCTAGTTGATCTACATTCCAGCTGTATTCCCTATGTTTAAACATTTTTTTTCTACCAAAGCAAATGTTCTTCTAAGTAGAAAATAGAGAATGAGTGTGATGCTTGAGCAGTTAGAGCAGCTATAGACAACGCATGGCTACAGATTCATAGTTGTGTCCGGGGAATTAAAGAAACTCTCTGTTCAAAATGAACGTGCCAGTCAGAGCTCCCTATTGCAAAACAGAACTTCTCCTTGGCTGACTCAGAAAGGCAGGGCTTGTAGCTGGTATTGTGGCTAGCAGCCCTGATGATTGGACTTTAAAAACAAGAAAGATGTCAGGTGACTCTGGCCAGTGAGAACCAGAGCAAGAACTATGGCAGGGAGGTATGCACTGAGCACCTGCTGCCATCACAAGTGTTAAAAACAGACTCATCTCTCAATTGCTTGCTTCCCCGGCTTCCCCGGGTTAATAGATATCACTGCTTTGCTAATGATGTCAAAATAACCTCTGCAGCCTCATTGCTTCTTTGGGTTGTTTTCATCCAATGATGAGCTAGAATTGTTTCTATAGAGTTGGCTGAAATGAAGTCACATGTCATGTTTTGACTGTACAGGACCCCACAGGACTGTGTCCAATGTTTATAAGGGCAGACAGGTCCTGTTTCTCATGAAGATTCACAGAATAGGCTGATCATAGTGGTGCATGCTTTTAATTTTAGCACTCATGGTGACATAGACAGAGATCTCTGTGAGTTCCAGCCAGTCAGTGCTATATACTGAAACCCTATCTAAAAAAATAAGTAAGTAAATTTACAAAGCACAGCAGTAGTTTTCCCAGCACACAGAGTGCGTTCCAATATAGAACATACTTCCCTTGGCTCCCTGAACCATCTCATAAGCAGACATTAGTTTAACTTTATCACGCAGTTACAGATAAGAATATGAGGTGAACACAGGTGACATACTCACATATCCTCCCTTTATGACCTTTGAGTGATTATCTAAATTGGAGATAGTTGAGAGTGAATCTAGTTTTTAAAATGTGCCTTAAAATAGGTCTCTGCATCTATAGGTATACAGGATAATAAGACCATTGGCAGAATTCCAAACTGTATTTTGAAATTGTTTTGATCATCTTCGTTCTCATTACGTATTATTTGATTGTCCTAGGATTTGATTTGATTGTTCTAAGAGCTCTAATGAGATCTGAACAAATAGAATGGCCATGAAACCTGCTTGTCAGATCACCATGCTTTTCTGTTTATGTCACTTCAACAGCTTTGCCCAAACCTATTGATTAATGCATTGGCATGATTGAGGAGTAAAGTCAATTGGGGAGTGCTAGAGGGGACTGTTCTTGACCTCATTCTCCTTATGTCTGAGTTAGAGATTCTGATAAAGAAGTGATAATGATGTGCTTGACCAATCTGTGTCTGTCATAGGTAGTACCCATAATTAACAGAGTGATGTAATCAAGGGTCAGAAAATAGTCTGATGAAATTATGAGTCCATCTTTCAAGGTAGATTCTGTGTAAAACAGTGTACTTGGCTATTTCCTAAAGGACAGTTTGGCTATATGTAGAAAAAGACAGTGCAAGCACATTTACTTACAAATGATTCATGTAGAACAAGACTGGTAATTTCTTTGCTCCAGTGTGAGCTGGCACCGAGATGTGACAGCAGACGATAGCCAGTGTAGGGTGTGTGTGTGTTGACAGGACCTGGAGCAAAGCAGAGCTGACACCGGTCGACTAATGAGATGACAAGGCAGCAGCAGTAAGAGTGATGGGAACCACGCAGAAAGGAGAGGGGAACAGTGCCTGTGCTCCAGAGAGGCTACAGAAGCCAAGTATTAGACTTCCAGGAGGCCCGTTATAGCTTCATTTTGGAAAGAATATTCCTGTGCTCTGTTTCTAGTAAACTAAACTTGTTGTTTTAGAGTGTAAGGGACACTTTATCACTAAATGTGTTCATTCAACAGGATGAATAGAACCACATCTGAAATTTAGTGTGGGTTGGGGTATGTGTTTCCTAACCTGTCCTGCATGCATTGCACTAAAATTTTATTGAGTGTCTTAGTACATGGAAGTCATGGTCCTACTGGAACCTTGGAGTACTCATAAGATCCCTCTGTTTTGCTGATAAAGAAAACCAGGTTCATTCATGTACTTCCTGCGCTTTCCAGTAGCTGTTTCCTGTCATCTTTCGAGTCTGTATAATGATAGACAGGGCCTACTTGCCATCAAGATTCACGAAGCAGGCTTGTTGCAGTGTTAATCCAGGCATCTCCAAGTTAGTTAGCAAAGGACCAAGTTTCACAACTTTTATGTAAATTTGTCTCATTTGGCACCACCATTTTTCATAAGCAAACTAAAATTTTTATGGTCCTTCACTTGAACAGTGATTAGTTGATTTGTCCTATAGCTTAAATGGGCTGTCTTGACAGACCCTTCTCTTTTGAGTCTAGAGATACAAATACCCAGCCCTTTATCACCCTAGCGTGATGGTACACACTCCGAGCACTTGGGAGCATGATACAAGAGGACCACAGATTGAACGCCACTATGGACTCTATGGCAAGAGCCTCTAAACAACAACAACAGCAAAACCCATACAGAGTAAACAAAATGCATGTTTGTGTCTGCAGTAAGCCTGGTGATCTTACGCTAGGTGATGTAGGTCCACAAGCCATTTGAGTTTAAAATTGCAGCCACACTTCTCCATATTGTGGTAGGACTATGGCATTTTGGCAACTTGGTGAAAACAGTTGACAGCCTGCCTTGGACTCAAAGACTTTCCTTTATAAAAGATTTTAAGGAAGTTTTTATTTTATATATGGAGAACTAGTTATGCTAGTGATTACATATTCTGGCCGGAAAAGCTGTCACTCAGAAGGGAGTTCCGAATGTGGAAGAACAGATGCGGGCCTTGTGGCTGGCCGACTGCAGGCAGTGTGAGATGCAAGGATGGGAACCACAAGGAGAAATTGAGGAAATGAAAGGCATCAAGCTAGCTTTCAATCAGTGCTCTCTGATGAACTCCTGTTTTCTCTAATTGGTAAAACAAAGTCAATTAACTTCTATTCTTTCCTTCCCCTGGTGCCTTTTCTCATCTAATAAACCATTGTAGTTTCTTTCAGTCATTGTCAGCTGTGTGTTCACTGTCGTGCTGGATGTTGGGATTGTAGTGCTTTTTCTTTGTTCTTGTGTCACACGTTCTGCATGGTGGTGTCCTTTCATGTGGTTGCCAGCTGTATTGCATGCCCTCAATCCTAATTCGGGATCTTAGGTTCTATGGTCTAAGATGGAAGTGAATGTCTGATTATCTACAAACAGTTATATGCATATTCCACCATATTTCAAACCATTTTCTTTGAATACATTCTGCCTCTGTAGATGTTTTGTTTTCATTTTGAATTCTCATTTTATTTTATAATTCTATCATTTAAACCACAGGCATTTAGTAGTGGAGAAATCACAGGGAAGATAAGAGCTATATTAAAAAAAAAAAAGAGGGTTTCTTGGGAAAGAAAACAGTTTTAATTTTCTTTTCCTTACCAGAAATACTGTTTTCTCTCTCTCTCTCTCTCTCTCTCTCTCTCTCTCTCTCTCTCTCTCTCTCTCTCTCTCTCTCTCTCTCTCTCTCTCTCCTTCCTTCCTTTCTTTCTTTTTGATTAAGAGATTTTCTATTGATTTTACATATCAACCACAGATTACCCTGTCCTCCCTCCTCCCACCCCCCAGCCTTGCCCCCCCAACTCACCCCCCATTCCCACCTCCTCCAAGGCAAGGTCTCCCCTGGGTAGTCAGCAGAGCCTGGTATATTCAGATGAGACAGGTCCAAGCCCCTCCTCTCTGCACCAAGGCTGAGCAAAGTGTCTCAGCAGAGGCTCTAGGTTCCAAAAAGCTGGCTCATGCACTAAGGACAGGTCCCTGTCTCACTGCCTGAGGTCCCCCTAAACAGTTCAAGCTAAACAACTGTCTCACTTATCCAGAGGGCCTGGTCCTGTACCATGGGGGCTCCTCAGCTATTGGTTCACAGTTCATGTGTGTCCGCTAGTTTGGCTAGTTGTCAAGTACATTTTCCAATCATGGTCTTGATGTCTCTTGCTCATATAATCCCTCCTCTATCTCTTCGATTGGACTCCTGGAGCTCCGCCTGGGGCTTTGCTGTGGATCTCTGCATCTACTTCCATTAGTCACTGGATGAGGGTTCCATCATGACAGTTAGGGTATTCGGCCATCAGATCACCAGAGCAGGTCAGCTCAGGCACCCTCTCGACCATTGCCATTAGTCTGTAGTGGAGTCATCTCTGTGGATTCCTGGACACCTCTCTAGCACTATGCTTCTTCCTATTCCCATGGTGTCTTCATTTATCATGGTATCTCTTTCCTTGTTTTCCCACTCTGTTCCTGATCCAGCTAGGACCTCTCACTCTGCTAAACTCTCTTTCCCCGACCCTTGCCCTCCATTACTCCCCCACTCCCAGTTTGCTCATGTGGATCGCATCCATTTCTCTGTCGCTGTGCCAGCCCTGTGTCTTTCCTAGGGTTGTCTTTACTAGCTAGCCTCCCTGGAGCTGTGAGTTGTAGTCTGGTTATCCTTTGCTTTATATCTAGTATCCACTTATGAGTGAGGACATATCATGTTTGTCTTTCTAAGTCTAGGTTACCCCACTCAGGATGATATTTTCTAGTTCCATCCATTTGCCTGCAAACCTCATGATGTCATTGTTTTTCTCTGCTGCGTAGTATTCCATTGTGTATATGTACCACATTTTCTTTATCCATTCTTCAGCTGAAGGGCATCTAGGTTGTTTCCAGGTTCTCGCTGTTACAAATAATGCTGCTATGAACATAGTTGAGCATGTGCCTTATGGTATGATTGATCATTCCTGGGTATATGCCCAAGAGTGGAATAGCTGGGTCTTGAGGGAAATTAATTCCAAATTTTCTGAGAAAGTGCCATACTGATTTCCAAAGTGGCTGTACAAGTTTACATTCCCACCAACAGTATAGGAGTGTTCCCCTTGCTCCACATCCTCTCCAACATAAGCTGTCTTCAGTGTTTTTGACCTTAGCCATTCTGACAGGTGTAAGATGGTATCTCACAGTCGTTTTGATTTGCATTTCCCTGATGACTAAGGATGTTGAGCAATTCCTTAATGTCTTTTTTGTCATTTGAGATTCTTCTGTTGAGAATTCTCTGTTTAGCTCTATAGCCCATTTTTTAATTGGACTGTTAGGTATTTTGATGTCTAGTTTCTTGAGTTCTTTATATATTCTGGAGATCAGCCCTCTGTCAGATGTGGGGTTGGTGAAGATCTTTTCCCATTCTGTAGGCTGTCATTTTGTCTTATTGACCGTGTCCTTTGCCCTACAAAAGCTTCTCAGTTTCAAGAGGTACCATTTATTAATTGTTGCTCTCAGTGTCTGTGCTGCTGGTTTTATATTTAGGAAGTGATCTCCTGTGCCAATGCATTCAAGACCACTTCCTGCTTTCTCTTCTATCAGGTTCAGAGTAACTGGATTTATGTTGAGGTCTTTGATCTACTTGGACTTATATTTCTTAAGAAAATAACAAGCTTATGTGACTGTGCATGTTAAGGTGTGGGAAGGCAGGAAAGTGACATACTAAGTAGAATAAAACTATCAAAAATGGGAACTAGAGAAAGTATTATTTATAAGTACAAGAAATTTTTTTTTTTTACTGAATGTGCCCAAGATCTTCATGATAAAGATAATCAATGGTTCCAGTTACCTTTGAATTAGGTCAGTAAATACCTGGAGGAAGCATCATTAGCAAATTGTAAGTGGGAATGTGCACATTGCTATATAACACACAAAATGAAGTGGAAATAACATTCCACAAATTTTCACAGTAACTTGAGAAATTTGTATAATTTTAATGTGTACTTCCTTCATCTTGTTTACTATGTATGCATGTGCATGTGTTCCTGTATGTGTGTGAATGTGTGCATGCATTTGTGTGTGTATGTGTTTGCATATGTGCATGTATGAATGCATTTGTGCTTGTGTGTGTATGTGCATGTGTTTGTGCACGTCTCTATGTGTGCACAAGTGTGTGTGTGTGTGTGTGTGTGTGTGTGTGTGTGTGTGTGTGTGTGTGTGTCTGTGTTGACACAAAATCTCCTGTTGCAGGGGCTGTTCTTGAACTGCCGATCCTTCTGCCTCTGCCTCCTAAACCCTGGGATTGCAGGCATATATCACAGTGCCTGGATTTCCTTGTTTAAAAGTAGTTATTTCTTGTTTCTTGTGTGAATATTTAGCTCAGGTCACATAGCATTTTAAATTAGTGTGCAGTCCTTGCTGTGGTAAAGGTGTGTATTTGCCACGCTAGATGTCAGGCATGTATTTGTGGTGACATCATTGTCACACTTGCATGGAGATTAGAGTCCTTTGGTTTTAAGTTCATTAGGGAAACAGAGATCTTCACCTTGTACCTTTTACATTAAGAAAACCAGTTCTGTTCTTTCTAAACATACAATGAAACTTTTTTGTTGTCTCTTAAATATGTCTTTTCAAAAGTTTTATTAAAGGTATTTGTGTGCATGTGTATGTAGGTGTAGTGTGTATACAGTGCCCAGAGAGGTCCTACTGTGGATGATATCTGATCTTAATTTGATTTCTCAGTTGACATACCCTTTCTGTATTCAAGAAGAGGGTCTGTCTGCAAACAGCTAGGACAGGGATCTAAGGACTGAGTAGCTACTGAGGACTTCCAGTTAACCTCTATATGTAGACTTCCTGTGTCTGAATGTCACTGTCCCCACTGACACTTCTGTATGTAAGCAGTATTGCTTCTAGACTTTCCTCACTGACACTGTGATATTTGTGCCTCTGTGTCTTACTGTGGTAATCTAGTTACTGTTTATTTTGGAGCATCTACAATGTGATGATATGTGGCTTTGACAGAATATAAAGTAGATATATATTCTGTTTGTCATCTTTATCTTGGAATCTTAAAAAGTTTAATTATGAATTATTCTTAAGCTTGTGATTATATAAATCACTGCATAATTTGTTAGTTTTGTTCACATTAATGCTGTGAAGCATGTACCATTTTGGTATTCATCAATTGTTACGTTTATTAAATGTGACAAAGGTCACATGAGTGAAGATACTCAAATTAACAGTGATTACATTACCATCAAATCCTTAAAATTTTAGAGACATAAAAAAATCTGAAGTGTGTCTTTTTAGGATTTTTTATTTCGGTAGAAATATTTATCTTCGCTAATTGTTGTTTGTTATGACTTGTCTTAATGGTTGCGGTGGTGGTGTACACGGCAATATGCATTCATGTTGTAGAAAACTGGCTGGTGGCCTGAATTCAAAACAATTATTCAGACTATAGACCCTTTGGGTTTTGCATTTACATCACTAAATCCTCATTTTTTTTTTTTTTGAGACAGAGCTTCAGTATTGTGAGTTAAATTCCAGGTTCAGTGAGTAATTTACACTCTTTTCTAGCTCTCTCTCTCTGACACACACACACACACACACACACACACACACACACACACACACACACACACTCCAGTTTTAAATCCTCAACAGATGCCCATGCTTCATCTCCATTTCATAATCCAGGAACTAAAAAGCTAATTAGTCATGGCAACTATTTGCTAAGTAAGAACTTTCCATATGGGGGATTTTTCATTTTTCCTTGATATGTGACCTGCTTTCTAGCTTGGAGCCCCAGTTAGCCATCTCTGTTTCAGCCGCGATCGGGGTGTCTGGAAGCTCAAGTTGATTCTCTTTTCTCCCCCTTCTAGTTCATTATCTGGTTTACTTGGATAAGGAGCAGAAGCAGTGAGGACAGTGTTAGTAATGTAGATAGAAATTTGAGAATATGTTGAAGGAAGCCATCTAAATCTGACAATAAGACAAAGTCACCATTGCAAGAGGAAAGAGCTATGGGGAGAATATGATTATTCACAGAGTATTTATTAGAAGAAAACGAAAGACCAATGATCTTTATTTATAAAAACAAATCAGATTTCAGCCCACTGAACAGTACTGTGAATTGACAGGCAAATTGTAAAGGGGTCGAAGGACACTTGACCATTCTTTTTTGATAATAGTATCTGTAACAGGTAAATGGGCAGCTTTTCATCCCAAGGGCTACAGCAAGATTCTCATTTTATGTGCCGCATACTAACATTGTAGCAGGCATTTTCCAGTTTCATTTCAACGTTCCACAGAACAGCAGTGTAAATGTGTCTGTGAACATGTGTGTATGTATGTATGCACATGTGTTTCAGAGTACAGTAATCCTTCACTAAACTACCTTAGAGAGTATGTCAGATACAGAGAGAAGGTGACCATATCCTTTTTTAAGTTAGCACTTGTCTAGCTACTGTAAATAATACCTGGAGCTGTTACCACCTCCAAGATTCGTCCCAGCTGCTGAGCCCCTCACTCTAATGGCCGCGCTGTTCCCTTTGTCTGGAGGCCAGGGATCAGGAGGGTTAAAGCCCTGACTGTGTTGGTGCATTGAAAGGCAGCTCTGTGCATTGGACACCAGTGGAGTTGACTTCCTGTATCCAGGCCCATCTCTTTCTCTTTTAGTTGGGTTCCAGTTTTCCTTTTATATTATTTTGTTCGGAATATACTTTATTACTTTCTATATAATAAACCTAGTATTCTTCTATTTTTGGAAGAACCTATCCTTGGCAAAGAACTATGAATGTTAATTTATAAATAGATGTTAACCCTTCATTTTCCAAGGGTGTGATAACTTTTGTTTTTAAAGATTTATTTATTTATTATGTATACAGTGTTCTGTCTGCATGAGTGCCTGTACCCAGATCTCATTGTTGGTGATTGTGAGCCACCATGTGGTTGCTGGGAATTGAACTCAGGACCTCTGGAAGAACAGCCAATGTTCTTAAACTCTGAGCCATCTCTCCAGCCCGTAATAACCTTTTAAGATATAATTAGTATATGGATTTCAGGTTTAAGTATCCAAAAATGTGACATGATACCGAAAAGGCCAAATATAGCAAGAATTGAAGGAAAGTTAATTTTGAAAAAAAAATCTAATAAAATATAGCATTCTCTTAAAGTTACTGAATTTTTATAGTTTTTAAAAATCTAATTCAAATATATACATACAGATTTAATAGCCTTCCTATGTTTTACCATATTACTAGTGAACAAAATATTGAGTAGGATTTGCCTAGTGTCAAATACTTTATTACTCTTTTCAGGAAGAGTATATGCCCTTTCCTATCTAACTTGGGCATGACATATTCCTTGCTTAGTTAATGAATTATCACTTGCTTTTGTGTAACTTGGTCAATGCTTACTATCATGTCCTGTCCATCACCCCAGAGATTACAGTGCTGTGTGGTATTGTCTTTGAAGACATGTGATTTATTCTCACATACATGTAATCTATGGATGTTTATGCATGTACGTTTTTATATATATTCTTATTATGTGTTACCTGTGCTTTTAAATTGTTTTGGACACACAGATTCAAGATCAGTAAATATGATTCTGTACTGCCCATTCTCATTTTTAAATGAACACACCCTGTGCATTAACATAAAAATCCCATAATTGTCTTTGATGTTGTTTCAAATTTCGCATAAATGTGCAATTCTAAATAAAATAAATCTGAGTGATGATCGTTTTCCGACCTTTTTAGTAGTCCCTTGTTTCTACCCTTATTTTAACTTTCCGTAACCTCGTTTTCTCACTGGGGGCTGTGACTTTGCTTTTGTTAGCATGGGCTTTTGTATCATGGGTGGTATCAAGTGTTCACTGTGTGTGCGGTCACCTTCTTTGCCAAATGTGTCTTATGCTCATCTCCTTGGTAGAAATTATAGCCAGTTTCAGATTATGAGTATGGTAATTGTGTGCCAAGCCCACTAATTAGTTAGATGTAAATATTGAGAGATATTTTACTCAAAACTCTCTAGTGTGACTGTATGAGATTATTTTTGGTATAATTGATTCAAGTTTGAATGCCAGTGCTGCCTTTTAAAAATTGGCTGAGGCAAATTTTCAAACGTTATGTTCACCCTAGAATCAGGAAAGTACAACCTGAATTCTTCTGTAACTGAGCAGTGAAGTTTCATTCTTTTCCTTGCAACTTGTTTTCAACAACCTTTTTTTTTTTTTTTTTTTTTGGCAAATTGTACCAATCAAGAAAAGGGAGGGGTATTGTGAACTCCGATTCACTGACTAGATGTTGGCATTAGAACCAAAAGCGTGTTATGGTGCGAAATAGCAGTGGTCTATGCTTCTAGAAACCTCGAGGTTCATACTTAAAGTACCAAGTATTCCTGCTAAATATGTCATGTGCCTGGGAAAAGTTTTATTGTTGGAAGTGTTAAAGTGTCTAAACTTTAAGGAAAAAAAGAATGAAATTGTTGTTTCACTGTATTTGTGCCCTGCCTCAAGCAACACACACACACACACACACACACACACACACACACACACACACACACACACACACACACAAAAAAAAAAAAAAAAAAACCAAAAAAAAAAACAAAGAATGTGAGGGGAGAGGTAAGAGATCTTTACCTACAAGGCAGTATGCTTCATGTACACCGTAGGGACAGCTGTAAGTTCCCTCTACCATGGCCATAACAGACATTTTGCAGACCTTAGTGCTTGAGAAGCCTTTCTCTAAACATGTGCTATTGTACATTGTGTGTTAGTCCAGCCAGGAGAAAGCGTTTCTAACCATGTTTTTCCCAGAGATCTCTCATTCAAGAGAGTTTTGATTGGTACTATTTTGGAGTTTGTGGCTCACAGGCATTCTTCCCCAGACAATCAGGTTTCATAACTAGACAGAAGTATTTAGGAAAATTTTAATATCATTGCTTCTCATACACCCTTCCCTGTTGTCTTGGGAAAGCTTGCCGAAAGTGCTGTAAGCAGGGAAAGGATCTGAGCGAGATTCTGTTTCCTTTTAATTGCACAGAGGAAGAATGCTGTGGCACATGATTGATTTCATTTGTATTTCTCTCAGAGTTGTTAGCAAATTCCTATGTAGTGAAGATGTTTTATTCATCCTTATGACTTTTATAATCTTTCACTCGTTTATAATGCCCTGGAAGATTGATACAGACTTTCAGGTGACTTACCAAAAAAAAAAAAAAAAATCAAACCAAACAAACAAAAAGAAAAGAAACAAAAAACTGAAATGGATCAACAATGTCTAATATTTTCTTTTTCTCATAATGTGTCCTAAAATTAATATGTTTAAAATTAAAAATTATATACACTTGAAGGTTCCTGCAATATAGTTCATTTTCTAAGTCACATGTCTCTTGTATGGCCAGCTCTGGTATGAGTACTATTTTACCCTCAGTGAAAGCTAATGAAGAGGCCCTCCGGTCATCCTTCCATACATGCTGGGCACGCTAGCCAGGTACTGTCACCCCAGTCCTTGAGAAGGTGAAGCCAGCCTAGACTATACGGAGAGTTCCAAGCCAGCCTGAACACAGTGTGATATCTTTTCTCCCCACAACCCCCAACAACTACAAATCCAAACCAAACAACCAAACCAAAATGATTCTAGACTAGTCATGTTATTTACTGCTGTCTTCTTTCTGGTCTTGATCTCTTCTTTCCACCTCCTGATCTCTCCCTGTTTCAAATTCCTTTTGCTTATTGTTGCCCTCACGCCATAATTTTATGGTCTTCCATATTTCTGAGAGGGTGGCTGCAAAAAGTGATTTCAGAATTAAGATATCCTTGAGTACTATTCCAGACCCTTTTGTTTCGTATGTGTATGTGTGTGTACATGTGTTTGCATGTGTGGGCATATCTGTGTGGGGATACATGTGCAACATACGTGAATATGCATTTGGAGGCCAGAGGTTGTCTCCATCAGTGGTTTATTTACTAAGTCAGTGTGTCTCACTGAACCCAGAGTTAGCCAGAGCTGCTCGTCTAAACAGCCTGCTTGCTCCAGGATCCCGTCTCTGCTTCCCATATTGGTACTGGAGATAGGTTTCCAGGCTCCCCTGACTTTGTGTGTGGGTGCTGGTGATTGAGTTCAGGTCCACATGCTTACGTGGTAAACACTTTGTCCACTGAACTGTCTCCTCCTCTTCTGTTTGGTGGTACTTGCAGGGGAGCTGGTCAGGCAAGAGATACATGGCTTGGAAAGTGAACTGTACTGCAGTGAGCTTCAAGTATGTATAATTTTTAATTTTGAGAATAATTCATTTTAGTACACACTATGACAAAAAATATTAAACAATTTTAACTTCTTTTTGTTTTTCAAATTCTTCTGGTAATTCACTGTTTAGTATATTCCATTCTCTATATCCTTCTGTTTTTATTTTTCTTTCAAAACTCAACCTTGTCTCAAAGTACCATGAACGTTTTGAAAAGTGATTACTTGAAGCTGATACTGTTCGCTCTTCTTATGTGGTTTAGGCTTGTGAGTGGTTTGCTGTATGACATCTGAACCACACTAGGTAGCCCTGTCCTCCCTTGACTTTGGAGAGCACATTCAATACAGCTATAAATGAGCTGTAGAATATCTCATAGGTTTCCACAGATTTCCAGAATTGTCTCCAAATTATACATTGAATTTGCTTAATTTCAAAAGGGAAGACTACTTGTTCCCCTTCAGAAGTTTCCTAAGACTCCTGTAGATGTAAATGCATTTGAGTTTAAGAATTAGCGTCCGCAATATTGAAACTACTAGAGACACAAAGTATTGGAGCATGAATGTCTGCATTCCTTTTATGAGTTTGACTCCTTTTGTGGGGCTGTCAAATCCTTCTCTATATGATGTTATTCCCAGAAGTCAAATAGCAAGTATTTTGTTTTAATGGAAGGGATATTTAAGGTTGCTGGTTTTGCATGATGGGAATGTGGTTGGAAATGTCTCCTGCATGCTCACCAGCCCCAGGCTGCTCGTGCATCTTGGATTGAGAAATGACAGCTGCAAGCATTTAGGCAGAATTATGGACAGCCACACATAGGTTTATTATTACCACAAAGGAGGAGAAAATGTTAAATGATTAAAAAGAAATGTGTAATTCATTTAGAAGTAAACTGTTCCATACTGGTTATTGCAGAAGAATTTTTGTGTAGCATAATCTACTTTTGTCTTAATTACTTTTACCCTCCCTAGGGAATATGTGTGTGGTTTATTGAGAGAATTTCAAACATTTCCTGTGTGGTTTAAAACCAGATAAAAATAAAATAGTCTAGAAATAGGCTTTGTAATATTTGAAATAAGTTTGTTTAGAAATAGTGAAATATTTGAGAATAATATCATTGCTTGTGTTAGGATATATAGATTGAAGACTATGTTGTCTCTTGTAGTATCAGAAGCACAATACTTCAGTTATAATTGGAACCTCAGAGGAAAGAGGTGGCACCTCTGTGCTAGTTTAGAAATGCTTGTTTTTGTTAAAGATGCTGGGGAGTTATAATGCATTGGCATTGTAGCCTGAATAACAGTTGATTGCTTGCTTAAAGTTGACCTAACACCGCAGTTTAAAAAAAATAGTTCTTTCTTATATATCCTAGATGCAAACTCCCTACATTAGTTGCCTGGAATGCCTGTGATTTTTGTCTTAAATGCTGTGGGTGGAGCTTTCTTTTCATTTCTCTTCATTAATGAATGATTCTCATATTTTGGAACTTGCAACATTATGATTTGATTAGTTGTGATTTAGGACTGAAATAGGTGAGTGCTGTTAAACTTCACAGGGAAAAATACAATGTCAAAGTCAATTTAAACCTGTGGGCTGCATGTAAGAGCAGTTTGAACATAACTGCTCAGTAATTTGATGTTTTAATTTTTGTAGCAATCTGGGTTGTTTAAAATCAAGCTTTTACCTTGAGGGAAATGCCTGTGATTGCTGTAGAAGAAAGGAGTGTTCAGCTTCTATAAGCTTTCTTCCCCTCTCTGGAGCAGTGACAGTTCCCTGGGGAATTGTGTGATGGTAATGAACTAAGGTTAGATAGATTTAAAAGGTTAGATAGTCTTCCAAAGTTCATAGTCACTATGAAAGTACTGTTTTAATATGATACTGACCTTCTGATGGCGTGCCAAAAAATGTAATCTATCATGTTCTTTTCCTATTGTTGTGAACAAATATCTGTTAGGAAGCAACTTACAGGACAGAAGTATTTATTTTGCAACACAGTTGAAGAGATGCAGTTCCTCTATGGCAGGAAGACATAGCAGGTCTGTGAGGTGCTGATCATAGTGCCTCTCCAGTCAGAAAAGCAGAGAGAAGTGGATGGTAGTGTTCACCTGACTTCCTCTTTTTACCATTTTTTTGTTTAGTTAAAACATCATCCCAAGGTATGGTACCACCCACTTTCAGGATGGTTCTCTGGAAACACGTTCATAACCGTGTCAGGGTATGAGTTTCACAGAGGATTCCTATTCTTATCAACTGACAATGATAATTAATCATCACAGTTTAAAAAAAGTTACATGTGTCATGTCCTAGACATGGTACAATGTTAATAAAGGTAACCTTAGTCAGTTGCTACAGTTACCACCTTTTTCACATTCAGAGTTATTGTTATTGCCATAAATTTGTGACCACATGAGATACCCCTGAAGAGTGAATAATGGCTCTTTTCCTTTAGAAAATTACAGTGTTTTTATTTGCAGTGTTTTGATCTCTTATAATCCAGATTACCATTTAAAGGTTCTCTATAATGGTTATCTTGCCTGGATGAAGAGGGGATACCTAGAATCAAACTGGATTGTGTAGTAAGAGGATTTTCAAACAATCCAAGGGCAGTGAGGGCCTAATATTTGGATGCTTCAATTTATCTCTCTTAGCAGCTAGTTCCTAACATTTAACATATACCATGTTTTTTTTTTACTGTATACTTCAATGTACTTTTGTTCATAAGTTATATTTCATTAATTTCATAATAAAATTATAGCTGAGCTTTGGTGTTTAAACATAAAATTAGCGCAGGTATTAAGAACATAGAAATTGTGAATTAGTTTTTAGTCTCTGTATTATCTCCACATTCTTATGCTTAAGGCTCAGGTTGTTTTTCTTCTCACTATTATAAAATTTTTACTAAGTGTGAGCATATTGTCTTTCCTCTCTCTGTCAAGTGGAAAATTAAATCAACAATGTAAAGACTATGGAGGCTTTTCATAGTAATTTCAAAATGATGGGTTTTGTTGGTTATCCTCTCTAGGATCTTTATTTTTAGCCTAGATGCTTAAAAATAGGACTGTGCTATTTTCATTCCCATATTTTGGCAGTGCTTCTGAAGAACATCAGACGTAACTCAGCTGTGGACATCATACTTAACATTACAAGTGAACAGAAACAGATACATACGTTTGGGAAGGGACTTTGTTTGTCTGATTAGGAAAGTCCCTTCTATAAGCCTAGGACATTCAAAAGCAAAATTACCCCAAGGAACTTGATGATTTTTAAATAGCAAGTTTGATTATTTGGAGCCAACCACTGAAACCTGAGTTGATGAAGAATAAGATAGGCTAAAAGATCCACAAATATATAATGAGTGCTGGGCCATACCTCACAATTGAATAGAATCATTTCTGCCAGTGGAAAATGGGCAAACCTTCATGTCCAAGAGGTTGGCAGAGTTTCAATAATTTTCTCAGCCGCAGTGTTCTGTGGAAGTGTGTTGTTTCTGTCTAAAAAAAAAAAAAAACCAGAAAGTTGAATTTGCCATCCAGCCCTTGCCTGTCTTCCCTTCTGTTGCTGGTCTACCCTTCTCTCACCCCCCTGCCCCTCTGCCCTCTCCCCTCCCTCCCTCTTTCCCCTGGTTCTCTTTTTAAGAGCTATTTTTGCATGGACCTGTTTTAATATTGCCATGCTGTGGTTTTTCATTCATGTCTTGCTGGTTAAGCCTCATGACTGACCGGCACGTGACTGCTGGTGGTCACTGTGGTTTGAAAGCCTGCATGTGACTTAAACTCTCCAAGACTCTACTTTGCTAAAGTATTTATGGGGATGAGGTCTTTTCATTTTCTGTGGTTTCTCCATGCCTTGCACTTTACAAAGCCACGATCCTCTCCTGCCTTCTAATATGATCCAGCCAATAAGAAATTCCACCAGGATGACCAGCAGGTTCAGGACCGTACAGACTCTTTTGTTGTGAATATTTAGTCTTCAGTGGGCTCTCATTTCAGGCATCTCCCCAGACTCCTCCTTCCCCTAGCAATGTTCCCTGAGCAATCAGCAGTAAGGAAGGAACAGATAGCCAGGTGGGGCCGAATCGTTAGAGCCAGGCTTCCTTCCTCTGTTTCTGTGTGGTCTATCAATCTAGCCACACTTGGATCCACCTACTCCAAGGAAGATTGATTTGAAGTTCCTAGGCATCAAATATAAACCCGTCAGACAGAAGCATCTGTAGTTCTTCTAAATGACATTACCCTGAAGACAAA
Source organism: Peromyscus californicus insignis (assembly GCF_007827085.1). Taxonomy (NCBI): domain Eukaryota; kingdom Metazoa; phylum Chordata; class Mammalia; order Rodentia; family Cricetidae; genus Peromyscus; species Peromyscus californicus. The sequence goes on from NW_026294584.1 coordinate 16,253,934, forward strand.
CAGCAGTGGTGTGGTGAGTGTGAGGGGGAGAGGTGGGCCCATCAGGGGAGGAAAGAAGAGAGGCCAGTGCACACAACTCTGGAGACTTCAGAGGGTGAGCTGCTTGAAATGCAGTCTTCAGGGAGCTGTGCTGTAAGTACTGCTTCAGGATTAGAAGAAATTGCCAGAGATGAATCCGGACGGATCTGAGAGGATCTGTCCATCACACAGGAAAGTGATCTGTTTGTCACTTGCCACAGAACCTTCTGCTCAAAACTGAACCCAGATTCACATTGAAAAATGGAAGGATCAAGGTACCTTGTGATATCATTGTTTAGCCCCTTATTTCCACACTAGTCCAAATCATAAGGGACACACGATCCAGAACTGAGGAAAGAAGTTAAAGAAAGATTGAATGAAACTTGTAAGTTTGCTGCATCTGATTCAGACCAAGGCAGAATGCTCTGTTTAAGGGGGGGAGGGGCTGTCTCTGTCTGTCTGTCTTTTTTTTTTTTTAAACTACAGTAATAGGAAGAAATCGTTAGAAAACAGGAAGGGGAAACAAACAGCTTTTAGTGTGGGTAGAATTGTTTGTGGAACACCAGTACTATACTGGACAGCAAAGTCTGGCCTTGCACTCCTGTTTGCCCCTCCTGCACCCAAGATTCTTCAGACTCTTGATCCCGAACACTCAGAACAATCTGAGGCCCGTGGTGTATATGCTGGGTCCCTCTTAGTGGTTGAGCATAGAGAGCAGTATAATGTGAAGAGGATGTGTATGAAGATAGGCCTCACGTGGAACCATGAAATGCTGCCACCTAGGAAAGGCTTTTTTCCCCTCTCACTAGATTTTTAGTCTCATTTTTTATTTCAATTCTTCCAAATATTCCTCCCTAATTTAAAAACAAGACAGAACATCATCATCATCATCTCTATTATCTAATGTGCACTGGCATTCTGGAAGTAGTATTAATTTTCACAAATGGACATCTGAGGTGAGTGTGCTGATTGTCAGTCATTACACAAATGAAGCTGATGTAACAGTGAGAGGTGTGACCTACACAAGGTGACAGAGCTGCCACCAGCTCTGTTTGAATCTGGATGGTGTCCCTGCACACATGACCACAAACCATGTGTAAAGAAACATGGAGTCAAACATTTAAAGCCTTGATCAAAATACCAAAGATATATATTGTTTAAAATGTGAAGTAAATATAAAGGCTTGACTTGAAAAGATCTCATTTCCTAAGACATGTCTCTGGGAAACCTCTCTGCTGCAGGTCATGATGCTGGGTCACAGGGCAGACATTAAGCAGGTCATTGGCCTCCCTCAAGAATCAGGACTTTTTGCTTCATTTTTATTATGTTTTTTTTTTCTCCCAGCTTTGTTTTTTTTTTTCAACAACATGCATAAATACTTTATTTTTGAAAAGATGAAAACAATTCAGAAGTAATATACTATCCACAAGAGTTAAACAATGTTAGAGCAAAGACTTTGTTATATTTTTAGTACAAAATCATCATGTGTTGTATATGTAATGTCATAAGAGTTCTTTCTTATCATCCAACACCCCATCCCTTTCCTTGTTGATTTTGGAGGTGCATGTTAACAGATGCTTAGCTCTTCCTTCATTCCTAGGAGTTTTCATGTTTGATCTTACTTTGTGAGTTGGTCATCTCACAAAGTATGATAATTTGTGGAAGTATATTTGTGACTGTAGAGTTTAGTTTCCCCTTCCTTGCCTCTGTCTGGGTTGACCCTGTCCCTTGGAGACTAGATGGATAGCATCTCATCCTTTCCTGTGTCCTGTGGTAATTTGCATATCTTACTTTAACATTTGAAGGACTTTCCATCAAAGTCATCTGAATTTACTTTTTTTTTTCCTTTGGCAGTGGGGGCATGGTTATAGCTCTTTAGTTCTCATTTATAGAATAAAATGTAGTAATTAGCTGGTTTTAGAAAAAAATTATTTTTATCTAGATATCAAATATATTGAATAAATGATGTTTGTAGTAATTGGTCTGTTGTGCTACTGCTGTGGTATATTTTAAAATCACTGCATCTTTGACTTACATAATTTTTCTCTTTTCCGTTTTAAAGAAGGCATTGCTATCTAGTCCAAGCTTGCCTCCCATTGTTCATCCTCCTGCCTTAGTCTCTAAGTGAGGTGGTAGGAATATCATAGGATGCCATCATATGCAGTTCTCCTTTTGTGTCTTATTCTCAGTGTTAATTATATCTTGACCAAGTCCTCTACTTTAAAAGAAGTCCAGTTCTCCAAGGTTGATTTGCTTCGTTGTGTTACTCAGGAACCAGGTTTATTGTCTCATACTTTCAGGGGTGCAAGTACAAACAGCACAGTGCTGCCTCTGGCTAGGACTCTTCTGGCTGCACTACATCGTGACGGATGAGGCCAGGGTGGGGGCACGAAAGATCCTATAGCAATACTGAGCGCCATGAGGAATTCAGTGTCTCCTGTGACAGCTTGTGTCTCCCAGACATGAGGGCAGGTGTTTGTCATTCCAGCACTTTAGAGAATTTCTAACTCAAATCCAGTGTAGGCTACATAGTGTCTCAAACAAAATGAAAAAACCAACCAAAATCTCTCTTGAAAAATTACTCGGGGCCCTACAAGAACTAGTTTTATCCCTTCCAGTGACACACCCCCAATGACCTGATAACCTCCCACTAGACTCCACCTCTTTGAAATCTCAACAGTTTAGCACCATGTCCTTTGAAGCAAACTTCTAACACAGGAGTCTTTTGGTGAGAAGGAATACTGAAAAGACATCCCAACCACAGCAGACACTATTAGTATGATTGGACATATCTTCTGTGCATCATTTTGCTTGTTGTGTGTTAAATATTAAGCCACTTAGCTATCGTTCTTGTCCTATGTATCTATCTTATATCAAACATACCCAGACACAGAGGCACAGACACACACAATGCATGTATTACCTTACACATTAAAAGTTTTCATATACAATTTTATTTGTTCTTCAAAAATAAATGTTCTTAAATACTTATTTGTTCCTTTCTGAAGTTGATGTTAACATAGCTACATTTGAAAGAATGGGAAAGTAAATAATACAAGCTATCAGTTTTAGATCAAAGTGAATCCCTCAGTTGCTTAAATGCTTGAAATAAAACTTTCATATAGTTACTCGGGAAAAGCCCCTGGACCCACTGTACTTATATTTTAAGTTTGTTTTAATGACCTTATCTTATATGTAAAACTCTATACATTTATGTCAGCTGTCTGGTCTCATAGATCTTAATTTTCAAATTAAACAGTTCCAACAGTATGGAGTTTGACTGATTCTTTTTTATTTATTTAATTTTTTTTTCATTTTACATACCAACCACAGTTCCCTCTCCCTCCCATCCTTCCAATTCCTCCCTCCCCACCACATCAAGGCTGAGCAGAGTATCCCACCATAGGGAATGGGCTCCAAAAAGCCAGTTCATGTAAGCGGGTAAATCCTGCTCCCACTGCCAGAGGCCCCACAAACAGATCAAGCCACACAACTGTCACCCACATTCAGAGGGCTTAGGTTGGTCCCAAACATCAATCCAAAGTCTGTGGGCTCCCACTAGCTCAGGTCAGCTGTCTCTGTGGTTTTCCCCATCATGGTCTTGACTTCTCTTGCTCCTATAATAGCTCCTCCTTCTCTTCAACCACACTCCAGGAGCTCAGCCCAATGCTTGGCTGAGGGTTCCTGCATCTGCTTCTATCAGTTGCTGGATGTAGATTCTATGATGACAATTAGGGTAGTCACCAATCTCATTATAGGTTATCCTTTTCTTTGAGTCTAATATCCACTTATGAGTGAATACATACCATGTTTGTCTTTCTGGGTCTGGGTTACCTCACTCAGGATGACTTTTTTCTAGTTCTACTCATTTACCTACAAATTTCATTATGTCATTGGTTTTTGTTTTTTGGGTTTTTTTTAAACTACTGAGTAATACTCCATTATATAAGTAAATGTACCACATTTTCTTTATTCATTCTTCAGTTGAGGGGCATGTGGCCACTTGAGATTCTTCTGTTGAGAATTCTGTTTTGATCTCTAGCCCATTTTTTAAATTGGATTGTTTGTTATTTTGATGTCTAGTTTCTTGAGTTCTTTATATATTTGGAGATCAGCCCTCTGTCAGATGTGGGGCTGGTAAAGATCTTTTCCTATTCTGTAGGCTGCCATTTAGTTTGACTGATTCTTATCCCCTGAGTGGTTCTAGATAAAGGACAGTGCTGTCAGAACATATATGGACCAGCTCTTCTGTCCATTTTAATTTGTCCTTGGACGGGCTAAGCTTTCTCAGAACTGATTTCTCCTGCAGACTTTCTGAGGTGTTGAGAGGACATTCTGCCCCTTGCAGAGCTAGTGCTCCTTACAGGTGCTGTTACAGGATGCTCTCCATGCTGCTGTGATACCTGGCACTCCCAATCCGTAGCTGTGTCAGACCTTCCAATCTCCTCAGAGAGTGACCTGTGTGTAGTGTATCATATGGGCAGCAAAAGCTCATCATGAAGGATGAGGCTATGCTCAGCCATGTGTCATCAGCAGTTGCCATGTGTTGTACAATCAAGTCCCAGGAACAGAATTTGAGCTGTGGACATGATGGTTACAGCAAAGTCCTTGAATGCTTTGTAAAACTTGCATGCCCTCAGTCACCCAGGCCCAATAGACACAGAAACACTTGATCATACATTTTGTCTTATAAATTATGCGATTCCTTACAATAAGAGAACAAAACTTTGGACTAAACTACTGCTTTAAGAAACCTTTGGGTCATTCACCGTATAAACAAAAGTCAGTCAAGGAAAGATACTATTATTGGCATATTAACTTCTCATGCTTGAAAAGTAACTGCATATTACTGTTTTAATTCATAACTGTCTGTCTTTTTTAAGTTCTTACTTTGAATATGTTTTTATCAATTTATAATTTATATTTAAATATAGTCAGTTCTTAAACTAAAAAATATTTGTGTGTTTGCATGTGAAAAATTCCAATTATTAATTTCATTATCATATGGTTTCAGATGTTTCCAACTCACATAAAGTAAACAAGAACTTAAATTCATTCATGGAAAACTTGTGATTGGAGTTTTGTAATGTATCAGAATATATATTCAATGAGGACGTTGATACTGAGCAAACTATAGACGTGTATTCCCTTTAATACATGTGTTTGACATCAAACCTAAAGGTGGAGGGGGTTCTGTTCTGGTTAAAAATGGGGAATGGTGGAGCTTGCAACTGCATACACTAAAATCCACCCCCATGTCCTGTATTTGTTTTGTCCAGAAGGTAATAGTGACTTTGAAGTAGAAAAATATTGATTCATCATGCTATAGCCAGAGGGATATTAATACATTTCCACTCTTTTTTCCAGCACACTGATTTATGTCAGTACATGGACAAGCACCCTGGAGGACTCCATCCAGACAATGTGAAGGTAGGAAAGGGGATTTAAAAGCCAAGGGTTCACATTCTTCATATGTACTTTTGAGCCTAAGATTAACATCTCTATGATCATTTACAAGTTTTAAAAAATCTTTTGTATAAAGGATATCAAATTTAAAAGAACCAGTTTTTATTTTAATTGGTAGAAATTATGGTGTTTTATCATTAAGTAGTTTTACTATAGAAATATTTAGATTTTTTTTCTGTACTTTGTGGTAGCTTTTACATCATATATTTTATACAATACTGTAAATGATAATTTCAGATAACTGAGTTAAAAGAGCATTTGTAATGTATAATAAGCTGAGAGCATTTTCTCAAGTTTTAGCAAAAAATATACAATTTGTTTTTCTATAGATATTTACTATATCCTATTTCTCTTGAGTTTTTCATCTTTGTTTAAAGGATGTTTTCATGAAAAACTAAAGGAAGATAAGAAAAAAACTGACTAGAATTTGTTTATTGTTATGGTCACACATTGATAACTGTGTATTTTGCCCCCATTGCAAGGATTCAATCATTTATACATGAGATTCCTGCTGTACTTAAGAGTTTTATTAATTTATATGACATGTTTTCAACATTGTACTAAAATAAAATGTCAGATTACTACAGAAAAAAAAAAAAGGAAGGAAGAAAGTGCCATGCCAGCAAAAGGGAGATGGTGAATGGTGGTGGAATAACATTTTGAAAATTTTGATGCAAAACTATTTCCAACCTGGCATCACATACGGACCATCAAGTGAAGACTGGGGATAAATTGTATTTGTGCCCATTATAATGACAGCATCACAGAGACGTGGTCTCTTCAGGACCCACATTTCACAGAAAATAAACATCAGAATTTCTGAGAGTGAGACACTTCATGAAGGACCTTGGCCCTCTGTTCAATGTTAACTTCCCTATGCTATGAACTACATTAAATTACTGTGGTCAGCTGTATTATGACTTCATAAGCAACTGGTCACATGAGTTTATTCCCATTTTCATATTGAAGATAGTAAGTAATCTTTTCTCTGACGTTACAAATAATTGGAAACTAGACACAGTGAGTTTGAATACCCTGTGTTTGACATCTGACTTGCAGACCGTGGATACTGACAGCCCCATCTCCTTGGGAGCCACTCCCCTATTTATATGTTGCCTTTTCCTCACTGTTTGCTAAGAGGAAAGTCACTCCTCCATGGTAACATTTAGCATTTTCACTGCAGGTGAAACTATTCTCAAAGATGTCTGACAATGACATAGTGACAGATGTCCCATAGGTATTTCTGTTTGATATGTTAACATATTTTTTCATGTGGTCGTATTTATTGTCACTTAAATCTATGAATACAATGAAGAACATAATGATATTTACTAAATTAACAACTGTTCATGTGCTGTGTTAGATATTGATTAAAAGGAAACCAGTTGAGCTAAAAAGAAGACATTGAACAGTTCTATGTTTTAAGAAGATTTGAAAATCAGGTGAAATGAGTATGCCCTGGGCTGTCAATGGTTCAGTGGGTCAAAGCACTCATCACACACAGAGTTGATGACCTACTTAGAGTCACAGGATCCTGCATTGGAAGGACGGCACCCACTCCAAAGTCTGTCTTCCTCAGTCACGCTGTGACATACATGTGCCCACATTCACATACAAATCACACACAATGATAATGAAATATTTAAATGAGAGCATGTATTAAAAGGCTGTGTCTTTGTCACTCATCTAATGCTCAGTGTTTGGCTAAACATGCCAGATATCATCAAATGGTCATAAGATAATGCTCAATAATTATTATGGTTAAAAGAAAGAAAAGTGAAATGATCAAATTCTTTTGCATACAGATTTGTCTGTTTTGAGAACTAGTTTTCTCAATATACATCTTGACAATGTGCAGAAATAACATTTTAAACATTTATCTTGAATTCACATATTTTCTTTGTTTTTAGTTCATACATACTTGTTTATTATAAACCGTCATCAGAGTAGGGAGATGGCTCCATGGATAAAAGTCCTTGTCACCCTAGGACCCACATGGTATAAGGAGAGAGCAAACTCCCACAGGTTGTCCCCTGACACACAATGTCACACATGTCACCCCCTATAAACATACAGACAAATAATATAATTGATAAAGTCAATGTACTTGTGACTTAAAGGCAGTTTTTAAGTTTGATTTGGGCAGAACTTGATTTCAAGTTCCACAAATATAATGTATCCTGGGAGATTAGAGAGAAAGAAGGCACCTGGACCACCCTGTGGCCTCTGACTCTGCAGGAGCATTTGAAACCTTTTAAGTTAATTTGGTACTAATTTTGGGCAAAATATTTGTGAAAGTTTTATTATTTTTGTGTAGCATTCCTGGGAAGTACTAGAATAAGCTAAAGGAAATTAGTCAGTGTTAACTAAATTTCCCAAACCATGCTGCTACTTTAATTGCTTACCGAATGTGTCTGTTATTCATATGGCATTCTGAAATAAATATTAACTCTTAACTAATAATTCATTTCTAAGTGTTATGTACATTTTTGACAAATGAGTGATTTCAGCAATTAGTTACTTAGAGGACGACATGAAGGCCTGAAGACAGGCCTTATTATAAATATTTATGAGGATTAAAGACATAGCAACCCATTTCTACAGCATGAAAACTGGTGTTTAGGAACCTGCTTAGCTTTCTTGGAGACTACTTGTTTTTCCACATTTTTAAATACTATCTAATTTAAAGCATGTTAGAGTTTGGTCACAATTGGATCACACACAAAACTTGTATCAGTTTGTGATCTTATACCTATTAGTGAGTTGTAGATTGGCTATTGAATTTTTTAAACAACTGAAACAGTTTAAATGTTCCCCTTTATTCAGGTTTCATGTATTTAAAAATTGATAAGCTTGAAAGAATGGAAATTAAGGTTCATGGGGAAAAAAGGAAAGATTAATTGATGCTGTCTCTAGCTGACAGACATAGATGTAGATGATGGTATCCTATTATCATGATGAGATTGAGTCTTCCTGTGTTTTATGTAATGTATTTCCATTTCTGTGGTAGAATGACTTTTCTAGATGATTCTTTGCAAAATTATATTTCCCATTTAAAAAAAAAAACCTAAAAATGACCAGAGTAATTTTGAACTTGCTGCTTTATTCCCTGAAGTATCTGCAATCCTACTGGTATAAAAACTAACTCCAGGTTTTCATTTCAGATAAAAATATGAGGTTTATTATGGTTGAAAAGTTGCTATCTTTCTTTCATAGTTCAGAGAACAAGCAGGTGTATAACAGATAAAATAATGTTATGCCAAATTAAGACTGTCTTCTACAGATGGCACTGAGAATTGATTCCTAAGTGAGACTCTGATGTTTAGAGAGAAAACCAAATGGCACCTGATTTTCTCCACAGTCTTCATTAGAGCTCTCATTGAGCTAGTAATGATGCCCTCTGATGCATTGCCAGGAATATTACAGAGCTTTTCCTAATTCTGTATGTTAGGAAATAAGATTTTTTTCATGAGCCCATTAAATAGTGTTGTTTTTTTTTTTTTTTTTAAATTCTACATTCATTCTTAGTGCCTGACCAGGAATCTCCTGAAAATTTTTATCCTAAGAAAAAATAGTCCTTGTTTAGAAATTCAAGAATTGATGATAAAATTATAGTAAAATTGTGTATATCAGTCCATATTGTATTGACATACAAGGGGCAGCTAAGCAGTGAATTTTAGGATTAGCATGTGGGGCCAGCATTCAGTGGGATCATTTGCTGATATACTTGTTAACTGCTTGGATCTGCCAGAGGAATCAAGGCCAGCTAATTAAACAGTACATTCCTCAACTGTAGTGTTTTAAAACTCATATTTAAAGGATGATAGGATGCAGTCATTGGAGGCATGTTATATGTAGTTGTAAGGCAGAAGCACCCACCTGGAAGTGCCCATTGGGAACAGGGAGATGTCATCTTGGGATTCAGACTTTAAACTAGCTTATTCTCCCCACCTCTTTCCATTCAGCCTTGGATGTTGCACTGGACACCAGTGTTTTATGTTTATCAAGACAGACAGGGATACCCATAAGGGAAATCAGCAGGTGCAGTAGAGTTGCACACTTGCACACTCTACTTATGACTTTTCTGATTGTCTTGGCTGAGCATGGCTTTTGTGTGACAGCTAGGTATTATAATAGGTATTATCTCATCGCTGTGTAAATTTGTATTACTTCACACACCTCTGGGAGGTTATTGAGAGAAATGCATTGGTCATATATACCCAAACTCGCAAGTCTTTGATTATTACATTTCACTTGAAATTATTTTTTTCTCTTTGGTGTAGCTTCCTTTGATGTATATTCTCCAAGAATTTTAGACTTGATTCATTATTTGTCAGCCTTTCAGATTTCAGATTGTATCTTTATCTCTTTCTTAAACAAATTCACATTGCCCTTCTTGATTCATATCAAGATATTTTATGCTGCTTTTTGTCTCTAAGATATTGTTATGGACACAAAAAAAATCATTGAAATATAAATGCTTGTTCATTTTCATTGTGTGAGAAAGGAATTTCTGCTAAGTTTTTAAGTTTGGACTGATTATTTCATTAAACAGAATCCCTGTGTTCTGGTAAGTTTCATGTCAATGTGACACTAGCTACAATCATTTGGGAACATTTCTTAATTGAAAAAATGCCTCCGTAAGATTATCCTATAGGCAAACCTGACCAACTCCTTGATTAATGATTGATATGCGAAGGTCCAGCCCACTGTGGGTGGTGCTGCTCCCTAGGCAGGTGGTCCTGGTTTGTGTGAGAAAGCAGGCTGAGCAAGCCATGAATGAGCAAGCTTTGAGTTCTTGTTCTGACTTCCTTTCATGATGAATTGTGATATGCAACTGGTAACTGAAATAAATCATGACCTCCCCAAGTTATGTCTTGCAAACACACCTGTTCTAGATCTTGCAGCTTCAACCGGCTTACTCTGGGCGTTTCTGTCCAAGAGCATTGTATTGCCTGGTGTCCACCATTATGCTGAACTGTGAAGGAAGGTGGGTGGAAAGCAATTGATCTGATGAGCCCAACTTTTGAATAATATGAAGGCAGTTATTCCCACAAGAGCATGCCACATACCTCAAAATCTCATCTTTAAAAACTATTTCTGTTCAGAAAGCTTTTATCTTTGGGAAAAACTTAGTGTTCCACAATCTTAGAAATGTAAATTAATTTTTATAGTATCTAGGAATTCTGAAATATGGTATTTATCTTTCTCAAGACATTATAGGAGTACTAAAGAAAAGTAGAAAGTAAAGTAGAAAAACCCATGGGCATGGATGTAGTGAGTTTCTACCATGCATGTTTCTTTAAAACTGGATGTAATGCAGTGCAGAAAATGCGTCCATGTAGCCTGATGCGCTGACATGGATCCCTGTGTATTTCACTGTCTGAACAGTGCACTAAATGCTTTCAAGTACATGCAGAGTGACACGTCAAGGAGTAGCTAGTGACTTATGTTATTGAACAGCCAGGTTTTTTTAAAAATCCATTTCACTTGTTATCCTTGTATAACCTTCTTACTATTGCTTAAAATCTGACACATCAAATTCCAGTGATGCTTTGTAAAGTAAAACTATTTGGACATAATTGAATATATTAAAAATTAGGACTCAATATTTACATTAGAATTTTCAAGCTTAATTAAGTGGAATGAGTCATGATGAATCATTCTATAGATTCTCCCAAACTGACGAACTAGCTTTTCAAGAAAAATATTATCTGATACAAGTTATAGAATATTTTGTCAATGTTTCTAGTTATTTTTCTAGAACGATGGACATGTAACAACATCTAGAACAATGTGCACCATAATAAGGTCTCAATAAGTGGTTAATACTGCAGTCATTTTCTTTAGCATCGGTTCCATTGTTATTCATAGAATTGTGAAATGATATAATTAATGGTTCACATAGCTGTTAAAGGTATCTATCCAAGACTCAAGCAGTCCTTCTTAAAATGAGAAACATAAGATACAGAAATATTAAACAGCCTCCAGATGACAGCAAAGTAGATTAGCTTTCTTTGTAGGAAACTACTGGCAGGCCATGGGGTTGTGCCCTGTTGCCCATAGCTCTTATTGTTATATTTGATATTCTTTTTTATTTTATAATTAATTTAATTTTATATATCAGCCATGGATTCCCCTGTCCTCCCTCCTCCCAACTCCCAGTCTTCCCCCCACAACCCTCCCCCCATTCCTGACTCCTCCAAGGCAAGGTCTTATATAATCTCTAATAAACCCTAAATTTACTCCTTAAAGGAAAATTTTTCACACCTTGGAAATTTGCACAATGTTCACCATGCTTAATCCTGTATTAAGGAGAACCTTGTATATTAAAGAATCCTTGTATCCCTGGTTACTCATAGAACCTGATGACTAGACAGTAAGATAAAGTGCGCCTGAAGTTACATCTTAGACACTGGTGCAAGGAGTTACTTTCAAAGCTCGCTGCTGTGTCTCTAATGTGTCTGAAGAATTAATGTAGCATATTAAGTTCCATAATGTATAGCTTTACAAACTCACTTTCAAAGTTATGATTAAAATACCTGCTTTTTATCCTTCTAAAACTTGTTTGACAAGTTTCAAAATGGAATAACATATTAAAAGACACTTTTAAATGAAATTTGTTAAGTTTTATCTTCTTTTTCTTATACATATACAGCAAGGTGATTCTGTATATTAGTAAGTGTTGCATTAATAAAGAACAAAAAAAGGGGGGTATTTCTAGGAAGTATATGCCATGGCACTGAGATTGTGAATTGTTCCCTGCAGAGAATGACAAGATGTGGGGGCTAGAGGTCTGCTCCTGACAGAGTGGTCCCCATTCATCATATCATTGTTTAAGGCCCGTCTCATTTGGTATTTCAATTACAGAAATTGAACATACTCATACTGGGGTGTAACCCTTCAGAGAATGTGAAGATCGGTTTGGAAGAAACTTTTCAGAAGGATTAAGTAGGATATTCCATGACCAGGTGTTCTTGGGAAGACCTCCCGTACACTGCTGTAGAGAGATAGGAATGTGACTCCAAATATAATCTATCAATCTTGCCCATGGTACTGTCTGCTGCCATAGTATTTATTTCTAGGAAGATTTTTTGAATAGAAAAAGGAGACTTGAGAACCTTGAATTCATTATATGCTAATTGGTTCTTTTATGAAGTTGAGTTCATTTAATAATGAAAGCACGTTGGTATCTGTTCAGCCATGCTTGTAGTAAGCATCAGAAGTATGACTGACTACATTAGGGATAATGTGATGTGGTCACGTTCACAAGCATTGTGAGAACTTTGAGGAGGCTTGCTGCAGACTTTCCTTTTTTGTATTCCTTTATCAGAAATGCAGACTTTGAGATCAAAGGGATTAAATAATATAGGTAACAGTACTTGGAGCGACGTTAGCAAGCAGTAAGTCTTTATTCCTTTTCATCTGTACGGTTCCACTGGCATTTTACTCATTTTAATAACCAAGTTGATCTGATTCTTTCTCTTGGCCTGTGTGGGTCACTCTGGTGGTCCTTTCCCCCTTAACATCCTTTATTGTTTTGTAGAAGGTCCTGTGAGAGCTAAATTGTGGTATAGTTTTACAACATCTGAGAGACCTGGCATTCCCAGAAATTTAAATGAGAAAGTTAGGTCCTTGCCTGATTGTGCATAAGGAGAACTCCCCCATGACTGAGTATGGTTACTGTCAGTTAATGTCAGTGACCGTGGTTAATACCCCCGAGTATTGCTGAGGAGTGGCACATAGGGTGTTCTACTTAGCTCACCCAGGGGCAGAGTTCTTAGTGCTTCCACCCTGCCTACCAGCTCCTAGACTGTCAGCCACTGGAAGATGGTATTTGTAAAACATCTACTCTTCTCCCTGCCCTTTTTTCTTTTCCTCCTCCTCCTTTCTCTTCCTGCTTTCCTCTTCTTTACCTTCCCTTTCCTCCCTCCATCCCTTCTCCTTCTTTCCTTCCTTCCTTTCATTTGTTTTTTTGACAGGATCTCATTATATAGCTCAGGCTGGCCTGGAACTTGCCATCCTCCTGTCTCAGTCTTGAGTGCAGGGATTCCAGATGTGCAGTAAACACCTCAGCTTTGGTGAAGTTTGATATTGTCATCTTGACACACTTACATCTATGACACTTTGTTGGAAATTTTACAGTTTTGTACATTATCTTCTTTTTTTATTCTGAATTTGTTATGCTTGTGGCCATGGCCTCAAGTTTTCTCCCCAGAGTAGCGGCAGTTTATCACACCATTATTTCAGTTTCTGTGGCCAGGGAATACATAGCCTAATCTCCTATCACATATTCAGAGTGGTGAATTTCCTGAGTTGTTTTCTTCTCACAGGTAATCTTCATATAACAGCAGCGTCAGCTCTGTTACTTTTTTATTGCTAGATTGTCCTTCCTTGGACCTGCAGGATACTGAGTGTGAACTGTAGTGTGAAGGTCTCCTAAGGGGCAGGGATCTGTTCGTGTAACTGTCGATCTTTCTTTGCATGATGGTTCCTGGCAGTGTACATTTGCTGTCTTGATTTTATGTTTTTTTGGGGTCATGTTAGCCCCCAGATTTTAGAGCCTTTGTGCATTTGAAGCTGAGTGTGTGATCTCTTCCTTCCCTAATACTGGTTTTAATCTTCTTCAGCATGATATCCTAGTTGAATAGCTTCTGGATTAACACAAGGATTATATATTTTCACTAGTTACTGAGGGTATTAGAAGAGGAACCCTTTGGTCCTGCTTAATCTGCCCACTTCTGTTCTTAGCTGTTTGAGAATCCTATTCCAGGACTTACTATCTGTGATCTTTTTTATCTGTCCCTATCCAGATGTCTCTAAATCCATTTGGTAATACCATTAGAATTGCCAACTGTGTATCCAGTTTATGATGAGGCATAAGGGATACAGTCTGTGGGAGCTGGGGTACATTCTGTACTGCGGGTGATATGTTCAGAAACTACACTGGGAATATAGAGTGGGAGTGCTTTATCCAGAGCAGAGGGGCTGGGAAGGTGATGGGAAGATAGTCAGGGAAGGCAGCAAGGACCAGGGTTCAGAGTGGAAAACCAGCACGCCTGTGAGTATGATGTTGCAAGATCTCTTAGAGCTGGGGAATAGAAAATCGTAATGACTGAGCACCTGGCTGAAAGCAGAGTTCAGATCAATAGGTTCAGAGGCCATAATCTTGGATGTTCATATGCTGTCCTATCAGTTTGAGGAAGCAGCTTCTATATCAGCATTCCTACATGTGTTGATCCTTGTCCATAGTTGCCATAGTAGATTAGCAATCGAGCAGTCTTGGCTTGTGCACTGGCTCTTCCACTTAATTGATGAGAAATCTTGAGAAACTACACTGTTTCCTCATCACTGTGATGGGGATAATGATAGGGTGTACTTTGTGTTATTCCTGTCAAGTTGGAAGCATGGCCATAGTTAAACAGCCAAATCCTCAGTCCTATAGTTACTAAGCAATGCCTAGCATCTTGGGCAATGCCAAATTTTTCTTAACAAAATGTTTATTTTTAAAATTTAGTATATGCTGTCTACATACATGTATCTCTTAAAGATATTTAAACTCATTGCATTTTAATTCACCTACTTGGCTTCCTTCTAAACTAAAGAACTAAGGAATTTCATAGAAATCATAAGCCTTAATTAAGTCCTAGGATAAGGAGGGATTAGAAGTGAAGAGTGATGCTAGTGATCATCAACTCTTTCCATCTTCGACATCAGAAGAGGTGAGAGGAGGCAACCTCTGGAAAGATGCTTGTTTTCTTGAGTCTTTACGCCAGAAGTCTCATGTGTTCTATCTCAGAATAGATGTCCACATCTATCTACTTGCACTCTGGAAATAGTAAGCCAAGGCCTTCTCTTGCCCATGCATAGTTATCACTGATAAAGATTTTTTGAGGTGAACTAATTGTACTGTCATTTCAACATGTTATGTCAGTAGACAAGTGTGCTTGGATCTCATAGCCCTGGTTAGTGGGAGCATTCCAGAAATGCTAGCTTCCAATGCCCTCAAGGAGTTGCTAATCATTTCCACTTGAATATTTCAGAGTGATTCAAGCTTTGGTCTTTTAACTCATGTTAGATTTCCTTGGCACAGCCTTTTGATACTACCTGGATTTATGAGCAGGATGTACTTGGTGCATAAATGTAAAAGCATGTTTGTTTGAGTTTTGTTTTGGGAGATTCACTGTTTAAATACTAGGTCAGTGAGAGTGACTTTGGCTAGCAAATTATTTAAAACTAACTTTTCACAAGTGGGCCTTTGGGATACCAAGTGAATCATACTTTTGTTATCAAAATAGAAGCATTCGTTTGATACGAAACTCCAAAGCAAAGGCCACTAGTAATTTTATAAATTATTTGTCACATCCAAACTATTGCTCTTGAAGCCTTGCTGCCTGTGCTAGGCTAGGTTAGCTCTACAATTAGTGAAGGTACACATCTATCTTCAGACAATAGCTAATCTCTACAGCCATATGTATAAAGGCATCCTGATCGCAATTTGCTATTAATTGGACCACGTGACTTTTGTTTTCATTGTCTTAAATCATGTTATCTTTTCATTCCTTAAACATGTTAGTGGGTGGATCCATGGATGTCGATTTTTATAGACTCAAATAGGAATAAATGTTTATCTTTTATAGTGTTATAGATTGCTTTGCTCTCTTAGACATCATTTTAGTCTAGAGAGATCGATACTATAAAACTGTAACCACCCTATCTTTCATATTCTCTGTCATTTATAGAAAGTAGATTATAGAGCTCTGTGGCTGAGGACATGTCTTGATTGACACCATGAAGTTTTAGAAATTCTACAACTTCTTAAAGAACTAGTGGTTGATATGCTAACGTTGCACATTTTGCTTAATCATTGGTAGGAAATTTAGAGGTGTTGCCCATTCTCACTGATGTATTTGGCAGACTGTGTATATGAACTGGCATTTATCTGAATTTGGATTATAACTCTCCTCCCCCTCCTGTCTTTCCAGTTATTTTTATTTCAGTTGCTGCGAGGGCTGTCTTACATCCACCAGCGGTATATTCTGCACAGAGACCTGAAACCACAGAACCTCCTCATCAGTGACACGGGGGAGTTAAAGCTGGCAGATTTCGGTAGGAAAGCAGTTAATTACTGGTTTATTTGTCACACTGTGAGAACGCCAGGCAGATGGCGGCTCTGCCTTTGTTAGGTGCAGTTCTTCTGTCATCGTGGATCATGGTAATTTTTTTTTTCCGGAACAAAGAAATTATTTCCATCCTTTGAAAAATGATGAAGTAAAACATAATGATTGGTGGATTTTTATGAAGTAGAAGGCTGTTTACTGGTCTTCCTTACATGATCACAAGATCTTCACACATGACATCAAACAATATCTCAGTAAAATTTGAACATAGAATATACTCAAGGAAATCTTTTTTTTATTTTCTTAGTTTTTATTATGAAAATAATCTAAAGCAAAATGACAGTATAGCCCACCACACAACTCCAAGAAGTCTAAACATTTTATTAAACTTGAAGAGCTGTGAAGTGAAATCTTGGTACCACTTTTAGGCATCGTGGGCTGGACAGTGTTCAAAAGTGTACGTTACTCTAAGGATATAATAATGTAGGAAAAGTAGTGTAACCTTACCAGAAGTGACTATTATTTTTGGTATTCCTCATAGCTGTAAATGAGAATGCTTTTTAAATTCTAGCTCCTAGAGCAGGCCTTTTAAAAGATGTTCTTAGAAATTTGAAACTTGGCCTTTCACATATTTGCGATTCCAAAGGAGGCAAAACTGGCGTCTCTCCCTCCTGACAGTGTGCTGTGGCTCCGTGGGTTCCCAGCAGTGGGGAATGACACTTGATGGCAGTGTGACGTGTTGACACTTCACTGCCTCAATTATTTTTGAATACATATTCAGATTAGAAATTTGTTCCATTAAGAATGGAATGAAAATATTACCCTTGGGATGTAAACATGCCTGAGGTTGAAGCAGCCTTTTGAGGAAACTAATTATTTTCCCCATTCCAACCCCTAATAAATAAAAGAGAGAAGGGAGTGGGTGTTTATTTCAAGGTCAGGTAGCTGAGTATCACTGGACACATTTACTTTGCTAGCTTTTATGTGTTCCTTTCTTCCAAGGAGGAAATGAAGCAAAAGTTAGCATGTTTAGTGATGAATGTTATAAAACACATTTCCTGATAAGTTACTTTAATATAAATAGTGAAACTTTGCATGATTTCATGCATGTTGTTTATGGCCAGATTTGGCAACAAGATCATATGAGGTAGCTAGATATAAATAAGAAAATGCAGATATATAGACATAAATACAGAAAATAAGTAATGGAGGGGGGAATGGTAGAGAAGAATTGTGTAGTTCTTCAAAGTCAAGGTAATAGCTTTGCGGCAGACATTTTGTAGTTTGTCACTGTCAATAACTTTAAAAGAATTTACATTTTAACGGTGATTTTTTTAAAATCATAGTTTGCTAGTGTAAGATAATCTGTTGAAATACATTATTGTGTTGAACATTTAACCGAACTGAGCTTGTTCCTTAAATTTTGTGTTGAGTATGTCAATAATTACCTGTTTGCACAATTAAAGATACCATAGAATTGTATGATGTACTTTATAATTAGTCTTACATTTTAAGATGTTATTATTATTATAGCAAGGTGAGCTCGTCTTAAAAGACTCTTAAGACTTTCAGTTGTCCAATATCAAACGGTTAGCCCTGAAACTATACATATAGCTAACATTATATGGACTCACAGGCTATATTTAGGAATATATATTTACAAACAGAACACTAGCGTTTATATCAGATTCAGTAATAAATTGGATAGAAGTCTTAAAACCTGAAGTGATATTTTTTAAATTTAGAAAATTTAGGAAAATGAGTAACTCAAATTATATTTTAACCTTTTAATGTATTTTCTCTGTGTCTGTTTTGTACATCTTGTTTCGCTTTCCTTTTACATATCCTCAAAAAAGATACATACTGTTTTATAAGTCTTTGTCTAAAAAGAATGTGTCTTTAATGTTTATTCATGTTAAGAAGTATGACAAAATCATTTGTATCAGCTGGGATTTTTCTATTATTGGCTAAAATACCATTTCTGTTCAAGCCTTTGTCAAGGATGTTTTTATTTTCCTAATTATCTACAATTATGCACATTCCTGAATGTATGTATCTCTCTCTTTGTAGTGAAAGAAAGATGTATGAGAGGTGCGGTGGTGTTTGAAAGTGATCATTTCTTTGGTCCAGGCTGATCTGCAGAGGATGGCCCCGTGTGCTCTCACTGTCCCAGTCAGTTGTCTAGCTAGGAATGTGCAGTTGGCATACGTCCTATGCATAGAGTGTAATGAGTGAAGCTCATTCACCAATTGACAATTTCCCCCCAATTAATTGTGCATTATTTTGTATTTTAATTTAAGACATGCAGTTAACTGTGATTTACTGTGTTTGGGCAGGAGTGTGTGAGAGATGAAGGAAAGGCATGGGAAGGTACAGTGAAGCTGAATAGTCAGAACGGGACAGTTCCAGGCAGCAGGACAGTTACACACTGGTCTGCTTTCAGAGTCTGACACTTGAAGAGCTTTGGAAACCATTTCTTTGTCTTACCTTTCTCTCTTATGTGAACAAATGCCATAAACGTCTGAATAAAAGAGGCAAATGTGTTCTAAATGACTCTATTCCCTATACTATAAATGCTGCTTCCTTACTAGAAAAAAATATCAGCGGATAAAAGCACTAGCATTTATCAGGTTTATTCTGTGTTCTGTATATGCATAAGTCATTTCTTGTTTCCTTACATAAATAAGCTTATAAGCAAGTAACCCAAGTTTTTGAGAGAAGTGTGAAATTTGGAATGAAGTAGACCTTAGGAGCCTGGGCCGTACAGGTGTCTGGTCACAAAGCTGGGATATCAGGTGCCTCTTTCTTTATTTTTATAGACACAGACATTTCCCTTTGGGTAAATTGCTGCGTAATTCTTTAAAAAATTCTTTAGTAAAGTCTTGATCATTATGTGAATGCTGTATATGGATGTGTGTAGATATATTCTACATACAATAAATATACCATTCCTATGTATATAGATCACACTAATAAAATACATTTCAGAATTTACAGAACATTTTTTTCATTTAACTAATTTAACAGTAATTGTTGAATTGGATTTTAATACTAGGGTGATTTTTAGCCTTGGGATAGACAAACCAGGTGTTGCTGTATTTATAGATCCTTCACCTGGGAGCAGAACATAGTTGAACTGTCTTCAGTAAGCCAAGTCCTGCTTACTCTCACCTGAGCATTATTTTCTACATGTTTTTAGAATGAATATATTGTAGTGGTTTAACCTCGACCTTCCTGTTGCAGAGGTTTACTCGGTTTTTATGTGGTCAAATTGAGGGCGACATTTGGACTCATTTCTATTTGTCTTCGCATTATCTATAGGGAAAATATTAATGCAGCCTATGTCCTTACCACCTTGGTGCTGCTGGTATACTGTGGAGCAACAAAATCCCCAACCTGTCCGCTCACCACAGATGCTCATCTTCCTGCTCCCCGTGTAGCTGTCCTTTTCTTTCTCTCTTTCTTTCTTTCTTTCTTTCTTTCTTTCTTTCTTTCTTTCTTTCTTTCTTTCTTTCTTTCTTTCTTTCTTCCTTCCTTCCTTCCTTCCTTCCTTCCTTCCTTCCTTCCTTCCTTCCTTCCTTCCTTCCTTCCTTCCTTCCTTTCTTTCTTTCTTTCTTTCTTTCTTTCTTTCTTTCTTTCTTTCTTTCTTCCTTTTTTTATAGAAGGATAGTTCATGTTACCCTGCCCAGAATAGGACCGTTCTCAGTACTGTCACTAATTTAGCAACTTCAGTCACATTTCTAATGCATTGAAGGTCACTTTTTTTTTTTATTTTTTGCTTCAGCTACTTCTCTTGCTCACTATTATCTGTACTATGTGCACAACCCTACAGTAGAGACTAAACACAAAATATTAATAACAAATTTTGGCTGACTGGATAAAAATGCATGAGTTATCATCTGAAGAATAAGACTCACTTGAATTTACTAATTTCTGTTTCTTCTTTGGAAAACTAGCTATTTATAAAACAACTGTCTGTTTATCAGAGTTGTCCCAGCTCTTGATAGTCAAGAGTACAGGTGGAATTGCTGGGTGAGGTAGTGTGGAGTCTTAGGTTCTTTTGAGTCTCTCACACATGGGCTTCACACAGTGCTTGGTATTACAAGGTCTAACAAGTTGAACTGTTATCAATTGCAGAGTGTATCAGACATTGAATTAAGAAATCATTACTGAATTTAACTTGTGGTTGTTGAAGAAGTCATTCATGTTTTTTGAGCCTTATGCTTGGTGTGTGAAATGAAAGACCACTGGACAAATATATTCCAAAGTCCTATTAGTGTTGATGGATTGTGTTGTACATTTTTTAACGTATTTAACCTGTTTTCTAATGACTAGGGACTTGCTGGAAATTAAAAATCTGTTCACTAAATCTGAGTCAGTGCTCTGACATTCCTCCCAGGAATCTAAATATCTAAATATCAGTTTTTTTCCCTCCTCCTCCTCATCTTCTTTCTCCTCCTCTTCTTCTTCTTCCTCCTCCTCCTTCACCTCCTCTTCCTCCTCCTCTTCCTCCTATTCATTCTCCTCCTCCTCTTCTTCCTCCTCCTCCTCTTCTTCCTCCTCCTCCTCTTCTTCCTCCTCCTCCTCCACCTCCTCTTCCTCCTCCTCTTCCTTCTCCTCCACTCCTCTTCCTTCTCCTCTCCCTCCTCCACCTCCTCCTCCTCTTCCTCCACTCCTCTTCCTTCTCCTCTTCCTCCTCCTCCTCTTCCTCCTCCTCCTCCTCCTCTTCCTCCTATTCATTCTCCTCCTCCTCCTCTTCCTCCTCCTCTTCCTTCTCCTCCACTCCTCTTCCTTCTCCTCTCCCTCCACCTCCTCCTCCTCTTCCCCTTCCACTCCTCCTCCTCCTCCTCCTTTTGTGATTAAGATAATCCCATCATTTCCCCCCTTCCCTTCTTCCTGCTCCTAACTCATCTCATATGTGCCTTCCACACCCTCACTCTCATTCAGATGCATGGCCTCATTTTCTTTAATTATTGTTGCATACATATGTATATGTGTGTGTTTATCTCCAAATATGTAAATATAACCTGCGAAAGTCCATATAATGTTATTTATATGTATATGTCTTCAATAGTTTGGAATTCAAACAGATGAGTATGGTCATACTTTCATGATGTATGGAGTACAATAAAAGAAAAGAATTGAAGCATGGATAGCAAATGCATGAATTCATCAAGACTTAAAAGTTTATTTACTATTTAGTAGTATAAGAACTCAAAGTATTTTCCATCTAAATTCAATTAGAGCAAAGTGGACTATAGATTTCCAATTTTGTGCAGTTTTTGCAAGAGGATGTGGAATCATCCAGGTTTCTTTTGTTTTTAAAGTCACAGTCTAACTATATTGAAAGACATTTAGGTTAGGTTTATGCCTGGGGGTGAAAAGAGATCACCAAGAAGTCTCTAATAAGCATTTGAAATCATAGTTTATTTTACTGGCTAGTCAGTGGAGGAATGAAGTTAAACAGCTCTGTGGTTTTAATCAAGGAAAATCACTTTGTTTTCTTCCTACCATAGGCCTAGAACATAACCTTCCTAGGGTCAATAGTTCTCACCGAGATTTTTAGGGAACTTTTGTAAATCAATTTTAGATTAATTTAAGGGACATACTAGAAATGTGTCTTTGTAGAGGACATATTAAGTGCACAATTGTTCTGTGCTTCTCAGAATTCACATAGGAAATGGTAGAACACAAAGAAATAAAATTTCAGATGCAAAGATTCAGTTGGTTTGATAGATATGAAGTCTCTAGATAAAAGTCTGGTATTCTCAAAGGTATAGATGTCTACCTCTTTTGTATTGTTCACAAATGAACATTAGAGCTATAACAATAAATTTAAAGTTGAACTTCACCAATTTGTCATGGCCTGCAGGATTCTATTTTACTGTGTCTTTCTTGAAGCACATAGTTTGTAATAATAAATGGCTTTATTACTCAATGAAGTATCACTATTTTTAAAAGGCCCTTAGAACATTAAACACGTAAACAATTTTAATGCAAAGTTTAGGCAGTTGCTTTTATGTAGCTCTGCAAACAGGTAATATATTTAGAATTAGCTGCTCCACTCTAGAATGTGGAGAGGGCTATGGGCATATCCTTGCCCTTCCTCTCTCAACATCTGGCACTAAAGTCATGCACCTATGTGGTGAGCTCACACTGATACATTAGCATCACTCAGGTTAGAGACGGGTATCCACCCTTACAATATACCAGAGGAGTTTCATTGGGGAAATCTCTCCTGGAAAGCAACCAACAGGTGGTATTGGATGTGGGAACTTTACTTAGACCAGCCTTGAAGTGATAGAATGGAGTACTGGGGGTGAATGAGGTCAAGAGCCAGCTAAATTGAGAGTCCTCGTTATGAGATGGGCCAATAGATGAAAGAGCAGGAAAAAAGTAGAAAATTCCAGGTCCATGTGATTTTGATGGTTTATGAATAGATAACATTAAACTCTCAAAATACTTAAAATTAGCTGGTAGCATCATAAGAATCACTGATTCTTGTGACTGGAGTTACAAGAAAACTACAAAACAAATGTGATCTGTAGGTACAGAGCGTGGTTTTGTTGTTAATGTCAACATCCAGCTGCCAGTAGACTCAGATCATTGGGAATCTTGTGCTTTGACCTGATCAAAATAGAGGCACCAAATCTATGAGGGAAAAGGAAGGCAAATCAGTTATAAATCTGTAAGAGAAAGGGAAAATCTTTTACGTTCACAGTTTCAGGATTTTTAATGTGCTGTGTTCCCCTGTGGCACTTAAACCCAGGCTCTAACGCACATCAAGCAAGTGTTCTACCACTGTGTTATACCCCTAACCCCTCTCTGCATTTTGATGGAAGTTCAGAGATTATATAAGAGATTCCATAGACTTAGTACTCCAGTGATGGAAATAAACTAGCAGTATGATAGCTAAATCAAGAAGTGATGCCTTAGCTACTATTGGCCCTGCCTTATGACCAACGTCTTCGGTGAAGCACCAAGTAGACAAGTTATTTAACCCATTTATGATCTGTTTCCCAACCACATAGAAGGTAAGAGTGTTAACAAGGTGTCCCTGTCATAATAGTTTTTGCTGATATGGTGACCTGGGTCAAGTTGAGTAGTAAGGTCCCTGTTGAAATATGGGATCCAGAATGTTAGATGTCACTCTGTATGACCCACAAGAGCCAACCGTGTATCCCAAGGAAACTGTAAGAAGAGAGAAAGGAGACATTTCTTACAGATCTAGAGGTCTTACTGGAGTTACCGATTGGGATTGGAGCCTCAGTAACTTTACATTCGTGATATGAATTAAAGCATTGAAAAACCCTATAGGCAATGGAAGGCTGAATTTTTGTTAGCAGTATTCCTGTTACCATTCGGCCATGCTGGGCTCTAACTGAGTAAATGCCAGTGAATCCTCATGGGTGTAGTTTTCTAGTACCTCTCTCTTCTATGGTACTGAACTTCCTTTTACTCCCAACACTCCTAGCACCCACTTTGGGCTATTGCTGCATCTCAATAAACAATTTGCCAAAACCCAAGATAGTGGCTGGTTTTCTGAAGATTCAGTTCAGCTCTGACACTAACTGTGTGAGCACAGTCACTAAAGATTAAAAGCTGAATGTCACATGACTGCTCATACTTCAGCTGCCAATCACAAACCCTTAAATTCTAACCAGATACCTATTAATAGGAGTTCCCACAACTTCCTCCTTAGGTTAAATATGCTAAAATGACTTGCACACAAAACTAAAAGCACTTAGATTTACTAGTTGACTGTCAAAGGTACAATTTGGAAACAGCCAACTGAAAGAAATGCAAAGGGAGAGAGTAGGGCAGAAATGTGTGCAGAGGGGGAGTGCAGAGCTCCCAGCCTTCACACTGGTCCAGGCATGCCAGCTCCACAGCACTTCAGAGTTTCACCAACCAGAAAGCTCTCTCCAGCCCATCATTCAGCTTGGGGCTCCAGTCATCATCAGTCATCTCCTCAGTGTACAAGTAAGATAGTCCTACAGTTGAGAGATTTCAGGGGTTTTACGAGGACTTGTGTCAAGACCTGGAGACTAAGACCAAATATCATTATGATTAAACATGGTCTTTTCTGTAGGAAATCTGCAGAGTATGTTAGGAACCTTACTAGGACCAAAGGCATCACAGTTCTTCCATCATAATGCCACATGCTGGTGAGAGATAATCATGCCCACCTCTAGGCAGAGATATAGCTCTAATAGGTCAAACAAGTGATACAAAAGAGAGAAGGTCTTACACAGATGCAAACACACGAGTATGCGAAGTTAAGATGGAGTAAAGCCTCCCCAAATACAGATTCTGGGGCCAGATGTCAGGGTTTGAGTCCTCCTCTATTGCTTATAAGTGGTGCATCATTTGGTGGGTTACTGAAATTCTGTCTCATCAATGTATTTTTAAATGTGTGTGCTTTACAAAATTGTTACAAGAATTTAAATGGTTTAGTGCTTGTAGTTTATCTCATAACAGTTTCTAGGTTAAAATATAAAAAATATAAATTTCTTTTATTTTTTTTTTCAAGACAGGGTTTCTCTATGTAATTTTGGTGCCTGTCCTGGATCTTACTCTGTAGACCAGGCTGGCCTTGAACTCACAGAGATCTGCCTGGCTCTGGGATTAAAGGCTTGTGCAACCACTGCCCAGCAAAATATAAATTTCATATTTATTATTAACCTATGAGATAATTAAAGTGGTATTTAGTTCAATGTGATATTTTTTTCTAATCTTTGCTCCTATGCAGATAGATTCAGATTTACTCCTTTTGATTTAGTATTTCTGCTGCCTCCACCCAGAGTGGTGTATTGTTTCCTTTCTGCTCTGTGTGACATTATGATGTAATACATATCTTTTGGTCTTCATCACTGGTCCTTACTGACTTCTCAAACCTTGGTAATGAATAGAGTCAGCAAGTTTGCCGCTTGAAAGAGACATGAATACCCCAAGCAGAGGCACATCCTTCCTGCTTCTGCTCTTATGCCCTTTTCCAGCCTTGACATCACTCTTGAATACCAGTTATTATATTTACAGAGATGCCCCTGAGAACTAATGAGCTTTTCCTAAATGGTTGCACTTTTACATCGTTATCTTCCATATTATATGATATAAAATTATTGACTATTTTTAAATGTAATTACTTGGCAAGGGGAGACCTTTTAAAACTTGCGCAGTAATGTTGGCTTTCTGATGTTTGTACTTCCCACCATACTTCCTCCGTCTGACTTCTCTAAGGAGAAGGACTAACAACACCGGGACATGCTGTGGTGGCATCTGTACGACAGATTTGTATCACTGTGCCTTGCTTTCAGAGTAGATGCTCCATGCTAATTCCTTTAAGAGACAGAACACTTCTTAGCTAAGCAAGAGGTCACTTAGCTTTTACACATTCATGTCCTGTGATATGTGGGACCCTGTCAGATGTTTTCCTGAGGAGTGACTTATGACTTGAGTAAATTCTAAAGATCATGAGGAAAACTTGTTCTGAGAAAAGTAGCATTATACAGTTAGATCTTCAGAATGTGTATAATTTTACCTTCCTGTCTCCTGGTTTTACATCCGAGATTCAACCATCCATGAATGAAACAAGTAGGAAAATTTTTTATAGTAAATCATAAAGTTATTAAATTTGAGACAATCCTTTGGTATTCATGTGATTTTACCATGTATCAAAGAAGAGATTAAATTTATATACTGAGATAAACTTTTAAATGAAGAATTATATCTTGACTGAATATTTGATACTGCAAAATGTAGAGTGTCTTCAAAAATTTTTAGAGTTGATCAGTGTTTGATTTTTATAATCATCAATGCTGGGAAAACAAGCTTCATATACATATATAGCCTGAAATGACAGAAGTTTTCTGTCATTATTTGTAGCCAAGTTGCATTCAATGGTTTTTTAAATCAAACTTAAGTCAACAACTCAAATAGCCACTTTTCTAATTAAATATTCTAATGCAACACAATCCAGAGAAATACTGCCTTGATTATTTATATGATGAGGAATGATGATAGGAAAATATTAAGACTTTGCCTTTTTGTAATTAAACCATGATGTTTCTATAAGAACAGAAATAGAATTCTTTTCTATTGAAAATAGATATTTTTCATACAATATATTCTGATTACAGTTCTTCCCCTCTCAGATCCTCCTCACCTCCCTACCGATCCAAAACAGCTCACTCTCATTAGAAAACATACAGGCATGTAAAATAATAATAAATAATAATAATAATGATATAAAAACAAACCAGAAAGGACAAAACAAAAAAAGGAGCAAAGAAAAATCATAAGAAATACATACTGATACAAACACACACACACATTCACACACAGAGAAATCTCATAAAAACAAAACCAGAAGCCATAATATATAGGCAAAAGACCTGTAGGGGGAAATTGCCCAGATGAAGCATTATGAGACGTACACACACACACACACACACACACACACACACACACACACACACACACACTCACACTCACACACACACGCACACACATACACGGGGCCGGGGGGGGGGGGGGGGGGGGGGACGACACCATGGAGTTTGTTTGTGTTGGTCAGCTGTTGCTGACCATGGAGTCTGTTCCAATGTGTGGCTTGAATACCCAGTAAGACACCATTGGGAAAACAAAAAAAACCAACTAATTTTTCTTGTGTGAGGGATTTTCAACTGGGGATAGCTTCTGGGTTAGGGATGAGAGCTCTGGCCTCCTTCCCCTCTCCTGCCTGGACTCCATCTGGTTTAGAGTTGTGCTCGCCCTGTGCACCCTGCCACAGACTCCGTGAATTCACATGTGCGTGATCCTGGTGTTTCTAGAAGACCTTGTTTCTTTGGTGTCTTCCATTCCCACTGGTGCCTAGAACCTCTTGGCGTCCTCTTCTGCAGCTCCCTGATCCCAGAAGGGAGAGATTTGGTGGAGACATCCCTTTTAGGACTGTTTCAAGGTCTTACTTTCGGCATGTGGTCTAGTTGTGGGTCTCTGTTTTGGTTCCTGTCTGCTGCAGAAGCTGAGCAAGACACTGGTCTGTGAGTGCCACAGAATGTCATTAGGAGTCATTTCAATGCTGCATTCCTTTAGCAGAACACTAGTGTTTGGTTTATCTTAGGTCCCTCGCCCATCTAGTTTCAGGTTCTTGACCGCCCAAGCAGTATTGGAGGTGGATTCCATCTCATGGTGTGAGCCTTAAATCCAATCAGATATGGCTTGGTTAGTCCCACCTTCTGGTGCCATGAGCACCAGTCTGTAGAGATGGAGGCTCTAGTTCGGCACCAGTTCGGCTTCCCCACCTTCAATGAGTTATATAGGTGTTGTCGTCTGCAATAGGTAGGGCCTTACCATCAGTCTGTGGGGAGCAAACAATAGCCCTGGCAATAACCTGCATTGTTTGGGGTGTCCAGAGGTCCCCCTTATCCAACAGCTCAATTAGATGTAACTCCATTTGTGCCATGGAGGTTTCACTTGGAGGTGACAGATACCTATGTGGGGTATCATCTCCTCATTATTTGGTGATTCAATTCAGATTCCTTTCATATGTGTATATATTTTGGGAAGCTTCTACTGTATTGGATTTCATAAACCAAACCGGTAACGAACATGGGAGCACAAATCAGTGATCCCAGAACATGAATGCCTGAGTACCAGAAACGGCTAAGAATTCTAGACCAGGTTTAGGTGTAAAGTGAGACCCTGCTTGTCTCAGAGAGAGAGAGAGAGAGAGAGAGAGAGAGAGAGAGAGAGAGAGAGAGAGAGAGAGAGAGAGAGAAAGGGAAAAAAGAAAGAAATATTTACAGTTTTCTCTTATTCTGTAAACAATAATCATACAAATATTTACACAATTGGATGTTATAAGTAACCTAGAGCTTGTTTCAATTATAGAGAAGAATGTATGTAGATTATATGCAAATAGTAGGGCATTTTATGTGACACAGAGCATGCTCAGATTTTGATCCTTGGGGATTCTAGAAAACTACATTGGGGATGTGAGGGGGTGCTAAAGAGTTTTGTTTTTGTTTTTAAATGAGGAAGTCCTTTAGAAGCACACCACTCATTCTACTCCTCACATTCAAGGTTTGTGATGTATTAGGCATAAATCCTGCTGCAGTCCATGTCAGTTGTTCAATAATTTGAAGTGTAATTGCATGTTGACTTCTAATCATCCTTAGTGATTGGCTACACAGTAAAACAGTGAAATAAGTTTAGCTGAGAGCAATGTGAAGAGCATTCTAACTTGTTTTTTAGAACTTTTTAAGGGCCGTTTGTTTCATAATTAAATCTAATTAATTTTGAAAGTTTATTTGACCAATCTTTTTAAACCTCAAGAATAAAGATATATAACTAGAAACATTCATAATTTGGAAAGGCCCATGCTATCTTTAAGAAAAAGTAGATAAAATGTCAAAATGAATGATTTGAAATAGTGGTTGATGGATGATTTCACAAGTTTATAAACCAAGTCATCTGTGTCTTGTACACGTCTCTGCAGTATAAATAGCAGCGTCCTGCAGATTTTCATCCCTGGCTTGGACAGCAAGCAGTGTCACTTCAATGGTGTGCTTTGTCTGTCTGACCGTCTATGTGAATGGCGTGGCTGTGGGCATCTGGGCTGTGCAGTTGAAACAAAGAACGAGCACTTTGCCTGGTACGTGATGGAGAAACCAGCCTGGATTGAGTGTTGTTTCTTCTGAGTATTGACTCCAGTGTTTGGAAGCATCCTCATTATTGAATCCTAAAGACATTTGATCTGCAGCAGTTGACACTAGATTGCTTTTAGGACAGAACAGTGACTCATTCAGTTCAGTTCTTTCTAATAGCAATGATGGCCCTTTTTACATTTTATAAAGTACTTTCATTGCTCATTATTTTATTCTCTATGAAGACAATAGTACCATTCTAATTGTTCTGTTTCAATGAGACAACATCGATACATGCTTGCCATTATTAGCTCAATTTGGGCGTCAAAATGAACAATATTTTAAATGAACTTTTCTGCTGAGTCTGCAGGATAGATGATAATTCATCTTGAAATAATCTTATAAGATCATTTGATTGCTTTCATATGTTTCAGGTAACATGAACAATCTTCATATAGTGCCGAGTCATGTTATGATCAGTGATCTTATAAATATAAAATTATAGCTAAATGAATTTTGCAGTCAACTTACCACTTAATTTTTATACCAATTGAATAACTGCCAATGGGGTCTTTGATCTCCCCCTGTGTTAAGCTTTATACTGCCAATTAGAATCAGTGACTTCAAATTCAATTGTAGTATCAATTTACTTAGCACTGTACCCAAATACAGAAGTTTTGATGCAGACTTGGAATTTTTTGAATCACTGAAGGAAGGGCAGAATAAACATATAATTTTTTTACTCATTAGCTCTAAAGTTTTATCAAGAATTAAAATCCTCCAAAATCTATAAAGGGTTATCTGTTAATTGAACACAATAATGTTGAAGGCACTGAGGCATTCATATTTGCCCTGACTTATCTTTTCTTTGCCAAAAATAAACATGTTTTTGTAGCAATCGGGAAGATTTTTTTTTATCATTTTTCTAAGTGACACTATAATGTCAAGCAGGATGCTCATTATACTTTATTTCCACCTTTTTCTCCCTCTCAGCAAGTTCTTCTGTCTCATCCCAGTCCATAGACCTTGTCAGTGCTGCTGGGAAATTATTTCTACCAGATGATGGTGGCAGGGAGGGGGCAATGAAGAGGAATTACTGTTTTGTGTTGTTTGTAGGTATAAATTGTTTTGTTGAGAAATACAAGTACATAATTTATTTTGCTAACAAAAATACCGTATTTCCTAGTAGAAGATAAAAGACCAGAAATGACTATGGAAATACTTTAAATGAACTTTTCCATCCTTGTATGACTTGGAGGAGGAGTAGGGCAGTCCCCCCGGTTATTTGGATGATGGTTATCTCCTTTGATATCTTTGGATATCTGTGTCTCTTAAACTTACAATTAAAATCTAAAATGTTATTTCTAAAACAGGCATGTACACTAACAAAAAATAGTTTTAGAACAGGATGTGTAGCCTAGTTGGTAGAGTGCTTGACTGACATGTGCAAAGCCGTGGTTTCAATCCCCAGTACCGCAGCATGCAGGTGTGTAGCAGATACCTGTGTTCCCCAGTGGAGGCAAGAGGTTCAGAAGTTGGAGGTTATCCTGGTCTACACAGTCATTTTGAGGTCAACCTGCAATACATGAAACTTCTTCATAGAACAAAACATCTTAAAAATTAAAAAAAAAAATATTACCTTGGTCAAATTTATTTAAGGAGTAAGTTGCATGTGTGTATCCCCTAGCCCAGCACCTTCTTTCTATGGAAATAAAAATGTAAATTAGCTAAAGATTTCAGGCTCCTGACTTTTTTTTTTTTTAATTTAGAGTAAAATGTACCATAGCATTTCCTAGGTTTATTAAGCAAGGATAGATTTGAGACTCTCTTGGACATTAATTTAGAGACTGTTGTATGAGCTATCTATTGTTCTGTGATAAATTTCTACAAATTAACCTACCTAAAAAGGCATGCATTATTGTGTCTGAGTTTCTATGGGATGGGGCCCAGGCATGGATTAACTAGGGTCTCTGTTTCAGGGGCTTTTCAAGCTGCAGTCAATCAGAATCATCATACTGGGGAAGTGGCTGATCTCCACTTACTTGGCTGATGGCAGTTTTAGCTCTGAGTGCTTCTGTGAGGGAGACAGTAGTTGAGTCACAACCACGCTCAGTTGATACCTACACAAACCTGGCTAACAAATGCAGAGGTCAAGGCTGAAAAGAACAAGCCTGAGTTGAATTGTCCCTTCCTCTGAACATGCTGAATCTCATAGCCAAGCTTGACCAGCAAAGACTGATGCTGAGTCATTAAGAGTTGTGTTTCCTCCAGAAGCCTCGCTTTCTCGCAAGGTTGACAGCCCCAAAGTCAGACTCATTTAGCAGTGAAATTTAGTTAAAATAAAACATGATAGCAAGAAATAGAAGAAATGTTTGTTTTAACTTTGACACTAATCAGCTGAGTGACCTAAGACAAGTCACTCAACAAGCTTGATGTCTGTAAATTAAAGAGATTTCAATGATCTCTAAGTTTGAAGTTCTGACTTGCAATATTTTGAAATGTTTCTTAAAATCTAGTTCTTGTGTTGGGACAACAGCTCAGTAAAGCATTTGACTCCCAAGTATGAGTAACTGAATTTGGATCCCTAGAAGCCAGGGAAGATGCTGGATAAGATGATGTGCATGTAGAACCCCAGTGATGGCAGGATGGTGTGCACATAGAACACGTGATGGCAAGATGGAACCTGGAGACAGGCAGCTCTCTGGAGGTCATTGGCCAGTTAACCTCGCTACCTGCAGAGGCCCAGGCAAGTGAGAGATCCTATCTCAAGCAAAAGATGGAAGAAATGTAAGGAGAGATAACCAAATTATCCTCTGTCTTCCACCTACATGAACACACATGTGGGTGTATACATCTACACCCATATTCACTTGCATATGTGCATAGATATATACACATATACATGCACACACACATACACAACTACACATGCAAAATTGTCTCTAAAATAAGCTTATTCCATTGCCTACCAGATGTATATACATTATACATTTTCTGGTCATTTCCCCAAGCATGCTTTTGCCAACTGGAAAGTACTTCTATATTGCTCAGGGGAAAAAATGAAAGAAATATGACAAATATAGACTTATTGTGACTGCCAGCTTCATTTGGAATGAAGATCTCTGTATTTTCAGTGACATTTTTCCAGTCCATTTTGTGTTGCTCTAATAGAATACCCAAATTGTGCAATTTATGAAGAACAGACGTTTACTTCTTCATAGTCATGATTTTAGAAAGTCTATGAAGAACAGACGTTTACTTCTTCATAGTCATGATTTTAGAAAGTCTAAGATCAAGCTCAAGATTGCCAGCATCTCCTGAAGGCCTGTGGTGTAAAATAGAAAGGAGAGTGGTGTGCACATATGTATGTGTTTGAATGTATGTACGTGTGTGCATATTTGTACATGTGTGTATGAATGTGTGTAGGGGTGTGTGTGTGTGTGTTTGTTTCACACCAAGCAGGAAACTGAACTTGTTGCTTCATACTGAACCCACCCCCTTTAACAATGGTATCAGTTCACTCTTGTAGTGTTCTCAGGACCTAATCATCTCATCCTGTTCTAGTGGCTCTTACATGAACCTTGGTGGTCATCATCCAGTCACTGCCACTCCGTAAAAAGAGAAGGAATGGGGAACTTTTGATCCTTTCCTAAAGTGTTATATAAGTGAACAGCGTATTTCCCCCTCTTGGGTGCTGGGAGTTCAGTCAAAGACCTTGGGTGTGATAGACAAGCTTTTGTCCATGAGCCACATCCCTCAGCCTCTGTAGACAATGAAAAGTGTCTTTTCATACACTAAAAGGCAGCATGTAACCCTTCCTCTTTTTCTCCATATTTATTCGTCTTCATAAATATTGAGAATAAAATAATACCCAATAAGAATAATTGAAGAGCCCTTGCTCATTGTCCAGTAAGCAGGCATATGGGAACATTTTATTGCTTTTCAGTACCTTCAATTCTTTGATACTTTCAGACATATCCTGACAAAGTGGCAACTATGCTATTGATAACATAGATTCTGATTTTCCCTAACACAGCAGAAGGTTTTTTATATATTAGTTTTTAAAGCTGTAAATAATGTTTTAAACTAGGAGTTATTAAAGAAGAAAACAGCTACGTTTTACCCCATCCCTAAGATAACATCTGTTAAAATATTTCTCAGCTTTACTGTGAGAATACACGATGATGTATTTTTCTTTTAACATTACCTTTCCACCACTTTTGCAAAATGTCTGTGAACACCTATTTGAAAAGATGAAAGGACCAGGTGTGTTTGTTGGTGCGTGTCTGTGATCTCAGCACAGGAGATGTTGATGCAGGAGGACCGAACTTCAAGGCTGTCCTGGGGACTTGCTAAGTTCAAAAGAAGCCTGGGATGTGTGAGACTCTGACTCGGACCAACAGCAACAATAACAACAACAACAAAAGTGGAGGAACGATTTACTCATGAGGTCTGAGTCTTCAGTCCTGGGTTGGTTGGTTTGTTCAGTTTGGGGGCCTGTGGCAGGGCAGAATGTCATGGTGGGAACTGTGTGGTCTCTGTAGTCTGCTTCCTCCATGGTGACTGTGAATCAAAGAGAAAGGAAGGGATCCAAATACGCTCCAGAGCCACCCGCCCAGAGACCTGATTTTCCCATACTAGACTCTACCTCCCAACTACACAACAGGTTAGTGTCCATGTCCTTAACACATGAACCTGTGGAGCTGTTTATGATCCAAACTACAGCACTAACAGGTACTGCTACCTCTAAGGCCACAGGATGTTTCCATCTGGTAGTCACCAAGTAGCCTGTCCCAAATGTAGCTCATAAAGTCAAGATTTGTGTAAGATGCCAGAAACACTGTCAGAAACAGGAGAAACGTTTTTCTAGAAAGTGGCAACAGTATTGATACAGAAGTCCAGCAACACTGTATTCCAAGGTCAATACTCTGTTGCTCTTTTTAATCTCAATATTGAATGTGTAGTGCAATTTCTCATACCAAGCAAGCTGGAGCTGGGGAAAGCTACATAGTCTATATTAGTCCTATTTCTTTCTTTTCTTTTCCTTGTTTTGTTTTTGGGGTTTTTGTTTGTTTGGTTGGTTGGTTGGTTTTTGTCCTTTGAACTCTATAGTCATTCAATTCTCTTAAGTAATAAATGTTTTCAGAATTGTTGAATGGTTATTGCTTTAATTTCTAAGGTGTCTAAAGCCAAATAATTTGTTTAGATTCTTCTAAAACTTCAGCTTTTATGCCTTCAGATTTAGTGTTTTTATTGTGCTCTATTTTACACACACACACACACACACACACACACACACACACACACACACGCACACACGCAGACACACATACATACACATATGTTTTAGCACCTATATGTGTTAAAATTCAGTGACTTCTTAAATTGCCATTAAAATTAGCTCCACAACCATGTAATTTTTTTAGAACCACTCAAGTTTTAGATTGCTTTATTGCGTCAGAAATATCCCATTGCCTGTTGCATTCCAATAAAGAATATTTTATTGATTCAAATTTGTTATGAAGAAGGAAGTTTCTCTATTTGAAAATATCTTAAACTTCATTGTGAGGTGTCAAATATAGCTTTATTAGAGAAAGATAAGTGATTTAAAGGACAAATTATTTGGCCTGACAAGCTGTGAATATTTCAAACATACTTAACAGGTTCAGGAGAAGTAAGATGTGCCTCAGATGTTAGCTTTCTGTGAGTAGTTTTTTAGAGATAGGACAGCTGTCTGCAATAGTACAGCATGAGCTTCTGTCTTTTTGTTGACAGCTCTCTCAGAACCAGAACTCTGTTCTGAGAACACGCTGGGCCCCCTAAACTTAGCGTGTGTGATGTTTTCTGACAAGTGAGGAAACAGGACCTGTCAGGTTGCTGATTCTGTGTCGGAACTTCTCAGAGTCTCCCATCTATATTGCTATGTCCAGTGGTGGTGTTTGGTTATTTAGAACACTAAGTCTGGATGTAGAAGTGAACCTTTCCTGCCCTGTGTGATATGAATGGACATAAAAAAAAAATACTCCGAGCTGTTTCAAAAACTTTAACACTTTAATCATCTTAGAGAAATTTATTGTAATTTCATACAAGTAAATTTCCCTTTAAGGCAGATTTTATCTGCATGATTCCGATAGTTCCTGCAAACTTATCTCTGGCTTTAAGAGCAAACCTGGCTATTATGCAGAAAGTGAGGTTTGGAAAGCAGCTTGTTTGTACTGGTGAAGATATTTGGATCTTTTCTTTTGACTTCTTCCACCCAGTCGTTAACTCACTTCTGCAGGCTCTAGTCCCACTGTCCAGCCAAGGAAGCCTGCCATTCACAGCGAAGAACGACCACTTTAGGACTGTTGCATCGAGAGAAAAGGCTGGAATCTTGGGGGGGGGGGGGGGGTTACTGAGACTTCCCAGAACTGGGTGAGGAGGATTCATTGATCTTTTCACTTTTTCTATCTAAAACCAGTTATTTTTAAAAATAGATAACATGCACCCAGAGTGATAAAACGAAAGAATAGTGAAAACTAGATTCCCTCTCCCTCCCGGTTAGTCCTCATTGTCCATGGATAGCCTTGTACACTTACTCGTTTCTCTTCCCCAGATAAAATGTGCACATAGAAATTCATAACATGCTCTTACTCCATGCTTTGCTATTTCCCTTCACAGTGTATTATTATTATTATTGGCTTCATATTAGTATTTAAAAATGTATTGGCCTCACTCTCATTTTAAGTACATACCATAATTTGTTCAGACAATTTTCTCCTATACTTTTAAGGCCATTGCAGTCTTTTCCTACAGTGTCACAATCAATGCCCAGACACTTAAGTCTTTGTGTTTACAAACATGTAGATGAACACCTGAAGTTACCATTGGTAACTCCCTGAAACTTTGGAAACATAAGCAGTGACTTCTAAGTAGTTCACTGTCATTCACTGTATTGCTTCTGTGAAGTTCTTGTGTGTGTGTGTGTGTGTGTGTGTGTGTGTGTGTGTGTGTGTGTGTGTGTGTGTTGGGGGGGATTCCCAGGTTCAGACAATCCCCTGCATTAAGTAGGTTAGTTCTACTCTCCAGTGACTCATCCATCAAGGTAGAGTGCTAGATGACAAATCAGATCTGCAGATGAATCTTTTACAGTGACTTGTGACACCGGAATTAAGATTAGGGGAAATTTGAATGGTTTGGCATTGAAATGAGCTATGGAACCTGGTGGAAAAAGGTAAGCAGGAAGGATGCCCAGAAGCATAGGTGCCCCAGAGTACAAGCATGGCACTATAACTCCATCAAATGGGCCTCTCACCAGGTGCAGGGCAGCTTCTGTTTGAGCACATGAGCTCCCAAAACCAAGGCTTGGGAGAAATGATGTTTCTGTTTCTTGAGACCCTATGACTCCTGAGGGGTCCACAATCAGATCTCATGGATCACCCCTTCTCCAAGCCACGAGACAGATGTCTCCATCATACCCAATATTTAAATGAGAATGCAACAAATACCCCAGCATCTGCACTCTTGTGAAATTTAGACTTAATTGAAAGCACACTCCGGATTTACTGGGCTTGTCCTTTGGAGAGTAGAGACTAGCTCTCACTATGTCCCGTTTCTTCAGTTCTCAGGGTTCTGAAAACCTGTCATGAGGAGCTTGAGAAAGCATCCTTGCTATTTTCCTGAGGCAAACATCTTTCTCCAGGAAACCACAATGCTTCAGAAACAGCTCTGCCAGAAGCTGCCCTGAGTTTACCCTAACCCTTTTCCTCCCTGTCAAACAGCAAAATGTAGGTCACTTTCACAGCCTGCTCCAGAACAGTGATGCGGGCTTCCCTTTACATTTACATAACAGGAATTAAGTTAGTTTTCCTGGAACAAACAAACCGTTTTGAAGGTAAGGTCAGGTCTCTTTCTTCAGTGAAACTGAACAGCTGGAGGCTTTGAAATGAATGTTTTATAATTCTGCCCGTCCGTGTTGTCTAAAAACAACAAAACACAACACTTGGTTAACAATTTGTGAGGCAGCTAAGCAAGGCCTGGAAGAATCAGGGAGGCTGCTAATGCTGCTGTTGAGACCTTAGCTCATTAAATACATCTGAGTAGTATGGTTTGTAGCCTGTGAGCCTCCTGACAGGAACACTGATGCCCTTCTTGAACATTCTTTTGACAGACTGGGCATTATGTAAGCTCTGTGTTTTCTAAAGGTCTGCTATTACATTGGAACACAGAAGGTCTAGGTACAGGAGGTCGGAAGTGAGGTAATTACAAGAAATGTCATTATTCCTAGGGGTCTTATACTGTAGGTAGGGAGATAAGCAAAAATTGAATATAGGAACTAAAACAGTTTTAGTTAACGACCTCTGAGAAAATGAGAGGGAATAAAAATCTTTAAGGAAAGATTAATTTTTGAGGTTTTATTTACGCAATCGTGGCTTTTCTCTGGTTATGTTGGGCTTCCTCACTTGTCTGTAAAGGCTGGCTCCCTGCCATTTGGCTACCTGACGCTATATGGTGGACCTCCACGCCAGTAACCAAACATGACTTTTGTCCTTCTCTATTCCCCTCCTTTAGACTATTGATGAGATTTGCCTGTCTTGGGAAATTTTTCTTTATAAAGTCTAATAAAATTGTTCTCCAGCTTCCATTTGAATCATTCTGAACCTTTTATTAATTAGACTAAGAATCCCAAGAGGTAACCCTGGTTTCTCTAGTATCATGTGGCAACCATAAAAAGACTCCCCCAAATTTCAGGAATACAAGAAGTCAAGAGACAGCCTGACCATGAAGCAACACAATAGGCTCCTAAGCTATATTTTCTGTGGGAACCCCTGCTTCCTGTGGATACCCCAACTCTGCCACATGGAGCTGAAATCCCTTCAGAGCCTACTATGATGCTGTCTACATGTCTATGGCATCAATAACTTTTCTAATAACCTATTACCCCAAACAAAAACCTGCCTCAGTGTGCCCCTTGAACCTTAAACTGAAATCTTTAATATTTGGGTTTTTTCTTTCTCCAGGAAGGGATCTTGACTATTTATGAAATTGGACTTTAGTCACAATAGGGACTTGAACAG
The DNA here is from genome assembly GCF_007827085.1 of Peromyscus californicus insignis. Classification (NCBI taxonomy): domain Eukaryota; kingdom Metazoa; phylum Chordata; class Mammalia; order Rodentia; family Cricetidae; genus Peromyscus; species Peromyscus californicus. The sequence continues at coordinate 16,292,241 of NW_026294584.1, forward strand.
TTTTATTTGAAACCTCCATTGTGAAACAGGTGCCGGATGAGGTGCCCTGGATGAGATGTGTTGGGTCTTCTTCTCTGTTTGACAGAATGTATGCTTAAGCTTCTACAAAGGACCTAGTATTTCAGACACTCAGGCTGGGTAGCTGCTCCTGCTACATGTGTAAGGCCAATAGTAGACTCCCTGTGGACCAGATACTATGGCATAACTGTCAGAAGCTGGGGCTGCAAGGCAAGCGAGAAGTGGTCCCAACCGATCTTAAGAGGCGGTCTTAGAAATGAGTGACTTGGGTCATCTTGTGCAAACACAGGACCTGAGTCATTCAAAGAACAGTTCTTTGCATGGAGGAGGAGGGGAGGGGATTCATCAGAGCTTCTAGAGGACTCTTTTTCAATAGTTTTTATGGACAAGTTAGGTAGGAGTTGGTCAGTTAAATAAGGCACTGCAGGACATGAGACCATGTTGTGCCACTAAAGTAAAGTAAAGTAAAAAATAGGCAGCTTCATTATTTGCTCAAAATGGGCCTAAACACAAAGGCTACAGGAATAGTGTGGCTTTTATTCCTTAGAATTTACACTTTTACAATACACTCAAAGGATTCATTAAGAGGAATGACTGGGTGTGTGTGAGAGGATATGCTGTTCATAGTATTTGCCAGGAAGCATTGAGTACTTACTTGGGTCAGCTGCACAATTAAGTGTTTGCAATGCTTCCTCTTGTTTAGTCCTCAGGAATGCAGACTGGGTCAGGTGCAGCCGTAGTATCAGGATCCTAAAAGGAGATAAAGGGAGACTCAAGCGGGCAATTGGAGAGTTTAATGAAGTGTTTATGAAACTGGGTGGTTAAGGAGGTGAAACATTTCCAGGCTAGCAACAAGTGCAGTTTTTCCATATCTCTGCCATGCGGTTACAGCAGAGTGGTGTGGGAGCCCCCTGAGCACCATGGCTGCATCCATCTGGGAAGAAGGAAGGGAAGTAAGCAAAGGAACCTTGGTTTTCTCCTTCCCTCTCATTTTGGTCAGTGTATCTCCCTTGACCCAACCTGACTTGAAACCAGGGGTCTCCATTGGAGATCCTTCAGTACAGCCTCTGGGGAGCATACAGTAGGGTGAGGAAGCATACAGAAAGCACATAGGGTAGGTGGATATCCAGGAGAGCTGCCATATGCATTTTCTCGATGACATGTCAGAGGAGCCAATAAGCTGTGTTTGACCACAAATCACATTGATAGTAGTGGTCTCGAGAAGGTGAAACACACACCATAAAGCTGCTGCTTTATCTATGGAAGGAAAAGGAGACTGCGCCTTGTGACTGACAGACCAACCAGGAGCTCTTAAGGCTCAGAACTGAAAAGTAAGGGGTGGAGTGGCATGTGGACAGAAAGATGGGGATGAATTGGGAACAGTGGATGCAGATGGGACCTCAGTGATAATGTTGAAGAAGACACAGGGCTATTTACATCCCATCCAGAATGAAGACTGTGGATTCTTCTCTGCAGTGGTGGTGAGACTTGTATATTTATGCAGTTTTGAAAATATTTCCCCAATTCTTAGTTTTACAGATTTGAAATTGTGACTATTTTTTCTGTATTAGCAACATCCAATCCTACTTTCAGGATAAACAGGATAGTCAAAATAAAGTAAACCTGTATTTTTCTTAGTAGAGGTTTTCTTGTAATTATTCTAAAATCTTGTGTTGAGTGCAGTGTTGGGACACCAATGTATGATTTGACCTCTCCTCAAAAAGTATGATATGGAAAAAGCAAAACTAGTGGATCTCTGTGAGTTCAAGGCCAGCCTGGTCTACACAGATAGTTCCAGGACAGCCAGGGCTGTCAGAAAGGTTGGGGAGCACCAGTAAAATTAAAAAGTACTTTACTCATTCAGTTGCACAAACTTTTCTCCCTTAAATTGCCTCAATAGTTGCCTTATTAATTTGCAAGTAGTTTAGATGGGTGTTTACTGTTATAAAAACATCTTAGTTCATTTAGAGATTATTGGCTGTTTACATCTCATATAACATTTACAAAGTTTAGTCAAAGTATGTCAAAGAACGTTGACTTTCCATGCTGTTGGTTTTATCTTCTTTTGATTGGCATTCACTCCCAGGCTCGAAGTGTCTACAAATAATCCTGTAAGATAAACAAGGCCCACTGTTCTCCTGGAAAGGATCAGGGGCTCAGGTCATTGCTTAGTATGTGTGAGGCCCTGGGGTCAACCAACTCCTGGTAGGGATTTATGTGAACACATGTGTGCTTTGGTGTGTGTGTGTATGTGTGTGTGTGTGTGTGTGTGTGTGTGTGTGTGTGTGTGTGTGTGTGTGTGTGTGTGTTCTGATTCTAGCAAATTAATACTCTCCAAAGCCTTCACAGCTATGAAACAAAACAGCAGACAAAGCAGGTAATAACCACGCACAGCTGACAGTCTGGCTTGCAGGTCCACGAGCATTTCCCAAGAGAAATCCCTTGGTCAGTTTCTCTTCTTGAGGGTGTTTTGGGATTGCTCTGCAGCTCTCTGGGCAATTCAGACGTTTGTTGTAGTCCGTTCAGATCTGTAGCGGGGAGGAAGGGGCAGGGTCTCACTGTGCTTCCTCCTTCTTCCTCCTTTGCCTTCCTTTCCCCGGACTCCTTTCTTCTTTCCCTCACCAGAAAATCCTCTCCAGACCACACACCGTGCACAGGTTCCCAAGCTTCTGGCTTCATGGGAAAAAGGTCACACGGGGCCTTCGAAGCCTGGCATGGCCACTTACTACCTTGTGACCTGAAGCTCATTATTTTCTCAGGGTATTATTTTTTTTCATGATTGGGACACTAGTAATCTCACTAAAATTTTAACTTTTAATTCTTTCTTTTTTTTTTTTTTTGAGATTATATTGCTCATCCCCCCTGCCCTTTTTCCATCTCAATCCTCCTATGTACCTTTCCCCATAGTCCTTCAAATTCATGTCCTCTTTTTCTATTACTTTTTGTTATATATATACATACCCATATATTCACATGTATTCCAAAATACATAAGTACAACCTGCTCAGTTTGTATGTTGTTACTTGTGTGTATGTTTCCAGGTATTTGATATTGGATAACAATTAGTGTGTTCTTCCCTGTGGAGGACTATTTCTCTTACTCCCAGCATTCCTTAGCTTTTTGTAGTTCTTTGTGTAGGGTTGAGGTCTTATGGACTTACCCCTGTTCATTTTAGCATGTCTGTATTTGATATCCTTATTCAGCTCGTGTTTAGGCAGCCAATCATTGTGGTGGAACTTTATGGGTGTAGCTTCGGATGTTCCTAAGAGACACAATCTCATAGAAAGCTCCCGATGCTCTGATTCGTACAGTCTTTCTGTCCCTTCTGCTGCAGGAAGTGCAGGAGTGTGTTGTAGATGTCTCATTGAGCCTGAACTTCACAAGTCTGCATTTTTATTGGTTGTGATTTTCTGTAATGGTCTGTCTGTGCAGTTTCCTTGATGAAGCTTTAGGATAACACTCATCTGTGTGTATAAAGACAAGTATTTAGAATGTAGACACAGAGTATGATGGTTTAGTAAAGTGGCTTCCATAGGTTCTCCTCTGAGATAGTCACTAACCCTGGGCAGACTTGGCTGACCAGTATCAGGCATGATTTCTCTCTTGTTGAGTGAGTCTTAACTCCAGTTAGAAAGCTGTTTATTATTTTCAGAGTGTGCATGCCACTACTGTACCCTTAGGGTTATTACACTGTGCTGGTCACTTTTTTTTATTACAACCATTAAAAAATATAATGCATTCAAACTCCTAAGAATACCCACGTGATTATATATAATTGTTTTATAAGTTCTTAACAGTTCTGCTTGTATAGTATAAACACTAACGTATTCAGTGACTTTTATAATTTGAATTATCTATAATAAGGCCCAGTAAGAACTTAGTCATGATTTGAATGTATTCCTCAAGAGCTAAAACCTTTGGTATTAATCCTCACGTTTCTGTTAGTGTTAGGACCTGGTACTGCCTGGAGGTAATTAGGACTAGATGAGGTCATGAGGGTTCAGCCTCCATGATGTTTTAGCATCTTCTTAAGAGGAAAGGACAGGAACCAAAATTACATATTTTCTCTGTTTTGTCGTGTGATGCTCTTTGGTCTGTTGTGATTCACTGTACAAAGCCCTTACTAGATGCCTAGCTAATTCTAGCATCGTATTCTTTTTTTTTTTTTAATTTCTCTCTCATACATTACATCCCAACCACGGTTCTTCCCCTAGCCTCTGTTAAGGTCCAAGAGAAGCCACCAAAAAAGACCATCAGTCACGTATGAAATTAGCAAGAGCATTTATTATTTCCAACATGTTGGGGTGGCAAATAGCAACCCCAAAGAGAGGTCACAAGCTACTTTTAAGCTTAGGAGAATTCCGGGGAGGAGGGATTAATCTGGTGCTGATTGGTGGAAGAAAGATTAGTCTGCGGGCTGATTGGTAGGAGGCTCTAGTGGTTAGGGACCTTCTAGCTGCAGGGTAGGAAAAGCTATCTTTAGCTAGCAGAAGGCTGTGGGTCTCCTGCTGAGCCAGCAGAAAGCTGTGGGGTGCCTGCTGATTGGTTGCCCCTGAGTTGTGGTCTTCTGGAGAACTGCTTGATCAGCTCCAGCCAGTTCCAGTAAACCGAACCCAAGGCTCAGTCCCTGGCAGGGCTGTTAGAAACCTATCATGGCTCTGGTCTGGCTCCCTGGCCCTCTTCTCCTCCCCTTCAGTCTATTGCCCTACCTTCCTTCTTCCCCTCTCCCATAGATCTACCCCCACTCTGCCTCCCCTTTAAAAAGAGCAGGCCTCCTAGGAACACCCATGAAACAGGGCAAAACAAGCTATGGTAAGACCAGGTACATACTATTATATCAAGGATGGATGAGGCAACCCAGTAGGAGGATCTGGCAAGTAGGCAAGAGTTGGAGACAGTCCCTTTTTGCAGTACTACTAATCCCACAAGCACACCAAGCTATTCAGCCATAGCATATATGCAGAGGACCAAGGTCAGACCCCTACAGGCTCCCTGATTATCTGTGAGCTCTGATGAGTGCTGGTTAGTTGATTCTGTGGGCCATAATCTTATGGTGCCCCTGATTCCTCTGGTTTCTCCAATCCTTCCTCCCCCTCCTCTGTAGGGCTCCCTGAGCTCCACCTAATGTTTGGCTGTGGGACTTGGCATCTGCTCCTGTTAGTCCAGCATCATACTCATGAACTCCTCAGCCATCAAACTTCTATTCTTTGTAAATTAATAAGTCACAGGTATGTTGTTATTGTAACTGAAAACAAGAGCATTGTTTTCCTCTGCTTTAAAAAGAAAGCATTTCAGGAAATAAGTAAAAATGATTCTCTCATAAATTTGTCTTAATTTTTTTACTTCTTTTAAAAGCTAAAAATGAATATATTAATAACTACATACAACATTTCAAGTAAGATAGATAGATAGATAGATAGATAGATAGATAGATAGATGTTTCCCTTGTGTGAAAATCATGCCTTTGGCATAAAATTATACCTTTTTAAAACCTATAGTTATAATTATTTCAATAAATATCTTTTTAAAATTTTCCCCTTTTATTAAAAATATATTATTTTCTCATACTATGTATCCTGATTACAGTTTCCCCTCCCTCTACTCCTCCCAGTTCCTCCTCACTTCCCCTCCCATCCAGATCCATTCTCTTTCCATCTCTCATTAGAAAAGAACAGGCATCTAAGAGATAACAACAAAATATAACAAAATAAAATACATCAAGATAAAACAAAAACCATCCTGTCAAAGTTGGACAAGGCAAACCAACAGAAGGAAAAGAGCCCCAAGAGAAGGCACAAGAATCACCAGTTCAACTTCTCCGTGTTCAATGAGTTGTGTGGGTGTTGTCTTCATCGTTGGGGTCTTGCTATCATTTGTGGAGAGCAGCCTATTGTCTTTGCCAACAGCCTGAGTTGTTGGGGGGTTTCCATTGCACCCCTTTGTCCAACAATTCAATTGGATGTAATCCAGTCTCAGAACTGGAAGCCTCATTTGGTGCCAAGAGATGGCCAGTTGGGACTCTGTCTCTCTCATTATTTGGGGATTTCACTAGGATCATCTTTATATATTTTAGGAAGTATCCACTGCACTAGGTTTCCATACCACCCCTCAAATGTCCCTCAGTTCTAGCTGCCTCTCCCTGCATTCCCTCCCTCAACTTCATATCCCCTCCCCGTCTACACCTGATCCTCCCATTCTAGTCCCCCTGCACTCAGCTCATTCATGAAATCTGTTAAATTCACCGTCCCCTAAAGAGATCAGTGTGTCACCCCCAGTCCCTTTCACTATACCTAATCTCTGTGGGTCTACAGATTGTAGCGTGGTTATCATTTAATAGCTAATATCTACATATACATGAATACATACCATATTTATCTTTCTGAGTCTGTTACATCACTCACGATGTTATTTTCTAGTTCCATCCATTTGCCTGCAAACCTCATGATGTCATCTTTTTTTAACAGCAGAGTAATTCTTCATTGTGTAAATGTACCACACTTTCTTTATCCGTACTTCTGTTGAGGGCCATCTAGGTTGTTTCCAGGTTCTGGCTGTTATGACTAGAGCATTGTGAATATGGTTGAGCAAGTGTCCTTGTGGTAGGACAGAATACCTTTGGATATATGTTAGAGCTGGATCTTGAAGTAGATCGATTTCTACCTTTCAGAGAAACACTGTACAGTTTGTTATCAGAAATGAATGAGTGTTCCCTTTGCTCCACATCCTCACCAGCATAAGCTGTGACTTGTTTATTGATCTTAGCCATTCTTATGGGTATAAGATGAAATCTCAAAGTTGTTTTGATTTGCATTTCCCTAATGACTAAGTATGGTGGTTTGAAAGTAAATAGCCCCCATAGGGAATGGCACTATTAGGAGGTGTGGCCTTTTTGAAGTAAGTGTAGCCTTGCTGGAAGAAGTGTGCCATGGTAGGGGTAGAATTTGAAGTCTCTTGTGCTCAAGCTTTTCTCAGTGTGACAGTCTACTCCCTATTGCCTGCATATCAACATGTAGAAGCTCCTTCTCCAGCACCCTGTCTACGTGCATGCCGCCATGCTCCCTGACATGCTGATAATGGACTAAACATCTGAAACTGTAAACTGCCACCTTAATTAAATATTTTCCTTTTAAAAAATTGTTATGGTCATGGTGTCTCTTCACAGCAATAGAAATCCTAACTAAGACACTAAGTATGTTGAACATTTGAGATTACTCTTTTATGAATTCTCTATTTAGATCTGTACTTCATTTTTAATTGGATTATTTGGTTTTTTGATATCTAGTTTCTTGAGTTTATTCCCCTCTTTCTCTTCTATCAGGTTCAATGTGTCTGGTTTTATGTTGAGGTCTTTGATCCATTTAGAGTTGAGTTTTATACAGGAGGATAAGTATGAATCTATTTGGATTCTTCTACAAGCAGACATCCAGTTTGGCCAGCACCATTAGCTGAAGATTCTGTCTTTTTTTCAGTGTGTATTTCTGGCTTCTTTATCAGAAATCATGTGTCCATAGATGTGTGGATTTATGTCTGGGACTTCAATTCCCTTGATCAATGTGTTTGCTTTTATGCCAACACCATGTTATTTTTATTACTTAGTTTTCTAGTTCAACTTGAAATTGGGAGTGGTGTAACCTCCAGAGGTTTTTATTGTTCAGGATTGTTTAGCTATCCTGGGTTTTGGGTTTTTTTCCCCCCATATGAAGCTGAGAATTGTCTTTTCAAGTTCTGTAAAGAATTGTGTTGGAATATTGATGGTGATTGCATTGAATCTGTATATTGATTTCGGTAGGATGGTGATTTTTTTTTTTAACTATGTTAAATCCCATGAGCATAAGAGATCATTCCATCTTCTGATATAGTTTTCAATTTATTTCTCCGAAGACTTAAAGTTTTTATTATACAAATCTTTCACTTGCTTGGCTAGAGTTACCCCCAACTATTTTATTATATTTGGGGCTATTGTGAAAGGTGGTGTAGTTTCCTTGATTTTTTTTTCTCAGTTTGTATATAGGAGGCTTCTGATTTTTGTGAATTAATTTTGTAACCAGATACTTTGCTGAAAGTGTTTATCAGTTGTAGGATTTCCTGGTGAACGTTTTAGGATCACTTTTGTATATTACCATATCATCTTCAAATGAAGATGCTTTGACTTCTTCCTTTCTGATCTGTATTCCCACTTTTTTACCTTACAACTGTAATTATTTCAATAAATATCTTTTAAAACATGTACGTGTGTGTGTGTGTGTGTGTGTGTGTGTGTGTGTGTGTGAGAGAGAGAGAGAGAGAGAGAGAGAGAGAGAGAGAGAGAGAGAGAGAGAGAGAGAGAATGTGTGTATGTGCATGCACACTAGAGTACTGCATGTGCCAGAGTTGTTTTTTCACCATGTGATTTCTGGGAATCAAACTCAGGTCATCAGTCCTGTAAGCAAGTGCTCTTACCAGGTGAGCCATCCCCTTCTTATTAATAAATATCCTTTGTTCAATATACTCACATGCATACTCAATGATGTTTTAGATAATATTATTAATTAATACCCTTTATAAGCCAGTGCCTCAAAAGTTGTGAGTACTATGTTGTAACATGAATTGCAAAAGGTCCTATTAATAAAAACAAACCTGGAGCTAGGTATTGGGGTATTGGGGTGAACACTGAAAGATCAGAGAAACAGAACAAGCCACATCCAACCTCACCTTGCCAATTCCTCAGCTGATCTTGTTTCCTCAGACTGAAAGTTTCTGAGTCCTCACACAAATGGATCTCAGATGAACTGCTGCTAAAAGCCTAACATATACCTTATATACCTTTCTGCTTCCTGCCATCACTCCTTGGGATTAAAGGCATGTGTCACCATGCCTGGCTATTTCCAGTGTGACTTTGAACTCAGAGATCCAGATGGATCTCTGCCTCCTGAATGCTAGGATTAAAGGCTTGTGATACCACTGCCTAAACCTATGTTTAATATAGTGGCTGTTCTGTTCTCTGACCCCCAGATAAGTTTATTGGGGTACACAATATATCAACCACACTATGTCTTAATTTAAAACTTAGATTTTTAAGACAAGCTTTGTGTTTTTTACATTTAATTTAAAAATGGTAATGAGTGTAGATCAAATCAGATGGTAGGGTACTATTTAGTTCATGAGGCCCTGCGTTTGATCCACAACATCCAATAAGCCAATTCCATGTGTAACTCCAGCACTCAGGAGGTGGAGGCCATAGACCAGAAATTCAAGTTCAGCCTCAGCTACATAGCAAGTTCATGTCCAGTCTAAAATCTTATCTTAAAAAACTAACAATAATAAAAGTTGGTATCAAGCCAGTGTGGACATGGCAATCCATCAGAATTGCCAATCTGCTCAGGTCAAGGCATTCATTTGCTGTGTGGTGCTGTCATCTGGAATTAGAATAATACATCGGGTTTCATGAACTGAGAAGCAGAAACTAGAAACATAAGCCAGTGAGCTGTGAAATGGTGGCATATTAACTCATGCCCCATTGAAAATGCTTCTACACCCTCTGCTCATGCAGATGGGACAGGATCAGTGATGCAGAACTGCTTAGGTGAAAGCTTTGAAGGAACTGGGGTGTATATGATTTTTATACATCTAATGAAGATTTTTTAGGATTACATCTGTAGGATTACTGAAATTGGTTACTTAATGAGCACTAAAATTAGTCTGTCCCAAGTATCAGGAGACCTTTCTTACTCAGTATGTCAGATTCTAAGTAAAGTTGTTTTCTGGGTCACAGAGCATCTGCCAGCTACTCTGTTTAGCTGTTTAGTACAAATACAGCCGTTCTCACATGTGAATAACTGGATCTAGCTGCTTTCCAAAAGAATTTATTTAGAATGACAGGTGCCCATCTATTAGTCCAATTTATGGACCTAAGACTTCCTATCCCTCATTTAAAAAACAAAAAACAAGCCAAAAAACAAACAGACAAACAAAACAAAACAGAAAACATAAACAAAACAGGCTAGAGAACCCTAGGAGCTTGTGCAGATGTAACTACCTGGGTGATTCTGGAACCAACATCAGGCGATTTGCTGTGGCATGTCCGCTGAAGCTTCATTTAATACACAGGCTAACCCACAACAAGGAGTTTGTCAAACAGTATTTAGCCCAATCATTCTAAGTGGCCTCACTATATCTATTAATTTCATTTCAATAAACATCTCTCAGAGAAGCATGTATTTTTATTTTCTATACAAGAGTAAAAATTTATAAGTCCTCTAAATAAAACTCAATGACATGAGCATTTTCTTTTTCTTTGGAAATTGTCCTAGTTTGCTTTATGTAGCTTGGTAAAATACCATGACCAAAGCAACTTCAGAAGGAAAGGGTTTATTTTATGTACAGTGTCAGGTAACAATCCATCACTGAAGGAAGACCAGGCAAGAAGCCAAGCAGGGCAGGGACCTGGAGGCAGGACCCAAAACAGAGACCATGGAGGAAGACTGCTTACTGACTTGGTCCCCATGACTTGCTCAGCCTTCTTTTTTTATACAACCCGGGCCACCTGACCAGAGGTATGTGGGAGCCCGCTCCCACATTTTGAAGGGTTCTTAGGTGGAGAGAAAGGAATTAAGAAATAATAGATAGAAAGAGAGACCTAGCTGACGAGAAGAAAGACAGAAACACAGGATAACTTTGGGAGGGCCTGGATCAATACCCAACAGCCACTTTGTTTATTCAAAAGGGTTTGTTTGTTTGTTTGTTTGTTTAACAATGCCAAGGGGCAGGGCAAAAGACCTCCCCCTGGCAAGATCAAAGCACACCATATAGCCAAGTGTAGACCCTTTCAAACACCTAGTAAACACGCCCATGGTCAAATCATCTGGTTATGCAGCCCTGCTGGGTAAAAGCAAGCTCAAATTCTCAGACCCTGAGTAATTTCTCACTAGGAAGCCTCTGTGAACTCCCACAGTGGTGTCCTTGAATCAATCCATTATCAGGTCAAAGCTCTCATGAGCCAAACTCTTCCTAAAAGCTTTGCTTCCATGCATTGCATTACACACCCAGTGTTTAATGCATGAATTTCCAAATTAGATGCTACTGATTTAAATGTATAGCCCATACAAAACCAGTATGAGACAAATAAGATAAGGTCACAGAGGCATGTCATGTCATTCCTGGTAAACTATTCTGTAGGCGAGAAGTAAAGGAAGAAATTTAAAATAAGGAAAGTAATCAGCAGGGTGTAACTCACTAGGGAGAACAATCAAAGTAAGAGCTGGAGAATGTCCATTGTTTGGTGTTGAAGGTCTCACCTGTCTAGACAAATGTTGAGAATATAGTCCTGGGATTTTGTCTTTGTCCATGCTGGAGGATGGGACCAAACTCAAGGTGGCAGCAGATATTATCTATGAGTTACTTATGTTATAGACATGGGGAAAGGAATTCTTTCATTGGAAAATTGTAAGCTACAAAACTTCTTTGCTTCTGGAAATCTAAGATTCTATCCAGGAATAGTGGTAGCCCAACTCTGAACTGTCTGTCAGCAGTAGTTGTTAATAGCAGGACCTCTCCTCCCAGGTCTGCCCTCATTAGAAGCGGCAACACTAAAGCTGTGTACATCCATTTGTTCGGAAAGCGCTTCTAGGGGCCCACGGGCACCTGCACCCTCTCGGTGCACCAGCTTAGCCGTGCTGCACCGTGCAGACAAGCTGCCCTCATCTGGTGTGTGTCTCACTTTTCTTTTCCACTTTCAATTCAGACTGAACATTAATATCAGAAGTTTTGATAATCGCCCATGAACTTCATGTTTTTTAAAAGGTAGTGTAGCTCTCTTCCTGTAGTGTAACCATAGCAACTGACAGGAACAGAGAGAGAGAAAGCTTTCACACATGCTGTGCTAATTAATCCTGTCCTACAGTTTCCCTTCAGCTGGAAGATGCAGTTTAATAAATTTTGCATGAGTAAGCAGGTTTTGATTTGTGAACTTTACAAAAACATAGTGTTGTCTTTACCAAAAAGATTGGGAAATGGCACTAGAATATCATATTTCAAGGTATTCTTTTAAAAAAGCCATTGTTTAAGTAATTTGGTGTTTTCTGGAAAAAATAGGGTTTACTTTTCTTATTAAATGAATATAAATATCCTTAGAGTGAACACCTTTTTGTTCATTGATGTATGGTACACCTTCAAAACTAACAGCTTTTAACTGACCATATCCCCTCAAGAGATGGAGAAAACCGTATTCTGAAATTAAAGATCCTTATTTTCTATATGACATATCTATGTGCAAACCCTCTTAAAAATAACTCTTTTTAAAAAACTTGGAAAACTCATCCTCATTGCTCTTTTGGGAAGTATTGTCGCCCAGCTGAATGAAGCTGTGGCTCTCTTTGACCTAAGTATGTGAGACCCAAGAAAATAGTGTAGACTAGGAACTTATATTTGTATTTTCCACAAATACTTAACCAACGTAACAACTCACATTTGGTCTGCAATCACATGTAATAGTTGATTTCACATGTAATCTTATTTAGGGCATTCTGAAGTTTCTTTTTTTTTTCAACTTAGACTATCACTTTCTATTTAATAACTAGCCTGATTGTCTGAACTGTCAAAGAAAATCTCACGTTTTTCCATTTTCCTATCTCAGTTTCAGCTGTCTGACAATAAGGCCTCAGGAAAAGCTGGAGGATCCAGCTCGTGTGCTCTGGCATCCCATTTGACTTGACAGCCACATATGGGATGAGTCAGAACCTATTTCCAGACCTGTCCTTGGCTCTTTGGTTTCTATATGGAAATGTAGTCGTGTGGGGAGCAGACCTTTGATGAGATTGCCAATTCCTGCAGACACTTTCCCTGACTTATTGTCAGATTAATAATACAGTTTTGTCAGAACTGAGAGAGGATTAAACCTTGCCGAGTAAAGAACATGCTACATGGAATCCGTGGTTGAACACAGTTCTATTTGTATGTAGAACATTAGGTGTAGTAACGAGTATTTTTGTATTTTTTTTATATCTATACATTTTTGTATGGGATATATGTGAGCTTTAATGAATTCTGTATGTCATCACTTTATTTTAAAAACTAAAGTGTAGAAAAATGACTATAATGATAATTGAATTAATTATCAACTTTTTGTCCTACTAGCTACCCTATTAATTACAAAATTTACATATAACCCAGAAGATTAACAGCTATGGCTAAAAAACAGGAAGAAGTGATGTTCCTAAACATCTCTGATAATTTTAATATATCATTGAAATGAACATGCTTAAAAGTAGCTCCACAGCAAAACTTTGCATTATATTATATTAAGTGTAATACTGATAAGCAATCCTTCATACTTGTGGTGTTGATTTGTTTCATAACTGTGAAAAAGTGCCAGAGGTATTGGTGAAGGAATGGTTTCTTTTTGCTCATGGTCCCAGAAGTTTTAGTCAACACTGGGCTGGTACTGTTGGTTTTGGATGTATGATAAGACAGAATAGCATAGTAAAAAAGCCCATGTTGGAACAAAGCCCATGTCACCTTGTAGCTGTCAGGGAGCAAGGAGAGAAAGACTGTCACCCTGACATCTCCTTCAAGAGCATGACCCAGTGAACCAACTTCCTTCTACCAGGCCTCATCTCCTGGAAAGTTCCATCAACTCCCAGTACCACTGTGGGCCACTGAAAGAGTCTCTAACAAATGGGCCATGAGGGTCCATTTCAGATCTAAAATATTGCATTAATCATTAATGACATAGCCAGATGGTCTGATATGATTTGTTTTACTTTCAAAGCAACATTGTGAGATGTATGACTTTTAAAAGAAGTAGAAGGGTGGGGGGAGATGGCTCAGTGGTTTAGAATGCTTACTGCTCCTGCAGAAGACCTGAGTTCAGTTCTCAGCACCCAAATCAGGCAGATCACAACTACCTGTAACTCCACCCCAGGGAATTCAATGCCCTCTTCTTGCCTCCACAGGCACTCACATGCATGTCAACATAGCACATGCATGTACGTATATATGTATGTGCACACACACACAATTAAAAATAAAAATAAATCTTTTTAAAAAGGAATTAGACTGGGGACATAGCTTGTTGACAGTATGCTTCCTTACCATGTTTGGGGTGGGTATGTTCAATTCTTACAATCCAATGTAAATGCAGTTAAACCGTTTTCAAAAAAGAATTAGTCATCACATACAAACTGGGGGAAAACACTCAGGAAAACTTACTAAATTATGAAAGGGGCAGGGCTTGATGGATGAATCAGCTAGTAAGAGCATATGCTAACATACAGCACCACAGAGGACCATGGCTGCCTTCCAGTGTCCACACCAGGCAGCTCACAGACACATGTAACTCCTGCTCTAGATTTGACCCCCTCTTCTGGCCTCTGTGGGCTGCCATACTCTTGTGCATGTACCACCATACACATAAGTAAAAGTAAAATAAATCTTTTAAAAAATGGATAATCACACATACCAGAGGTAAACCATGCAGGACATACATGAATACATGTTTTGTTTTGCTGTCTGTGTGTGAATATTTTTGATTTCTAGGTCAAATTGCATATTTTCAATTAAAGTAATTTTGCCACTTTTTCCCCATTACAGTTGATGTCAGCTTTCATCATCTATCTGTTCCAGTTTGCTTATTGCTTTATAATTATGTAGCTCATGAGTTTTCAGATAAACCTCCCCAGTGTGTGTCTACTTATGAGTCTTTGAGAAACACTCACCATAAGAATGTTTTTGGCAACTTATTGAGAAAAGTATTGCAATTTCTTCTTATAGATTCAATAGATGTATAAACATTGGTAGCACTGATTGTTTGTAGAGCTGGGAGACGGTAGCTTTCTTAATATATCTTTTCTGCAAGTTATTTGCCCAAACAACATAGAGACTACATATGTTCTCCTCAAACTTTGTGTTAACCTTGACATTGTATTCATGAATCTGAATTACATTAGTGCTGTGTAACCTTTTAAAATGGAACATTTGAATTTAAAGCATGTGTTTTTTTCAAGCCCATTTAACCTCTTTATGTTTCCCATAACCTACAGGTCTTGCAAGAGCAAAATCCGTCCCTAGCCACACGTACTCCAATGAAGTGGTTACCTTGTGGTACAGACCTCCAGATGTTCTCCTGGGCTCTACAGAGTACTCCACCTGCCTTGACATGTGGTGAGAAATGAACACTTCAGCTAATCTGTGTGCCATGCTTGGTCTGGGCCAAACCTAGACAAACGTCTAACAGTTTTGAGGGAGATCAGTTGTGCAGGAGTGTTGCCTGTGTGTGGCAGTAAAAAACCTCTTAAAACCTGCTTGGGAGTGGTATCTCATCAGAGTCTGCTCCAGGTGGAACCTTCTAAGCATTCTTGATGAACAAGGTCAAGGGTTTTTGTTTTGTTTTGTTTTTTCATCAGTACTGTAATTTTCTGTGTAAGGTCGTAATTTATTGTTTTATTTTATAACAAGGAAGTGTGTCTCTCCAAAGAGCAGTAGATTAAGAAGTAACATGTAATGAGTTTATACTTAATACATAGCTCTGGTAATTGGTTTGATTGAAAGTTATTGATAACATTTGTCCAAAATGAAATGCCTTGTGTTTTTAAAAATATGGAATCATTTCAGGAGAGTATCATTTCGTGCAGTAGTTCACCAGCTGCTAAAATATTTTTAGTGTATTAGAAAAATTAGTAACATTTGTTGCATACTTGTTAATACTGACAAACTACTCTGCATTCCCAATTATGTGAGATTTAAATGTCATAATCATCAAAGGGAATGAATCTCATTCTTAATACTCTGGAGAGAGTCACACATGGCCATTGAGCATGGCTTTTCCTTTTCTGGATTCACGATTAGGTTTGAAGTAAAATAATTCTTGTGGTTTGTGTCTGTTTTATAAAAGGGCCATCATTCTTGAAAGATTATGCCCCTGTATTTAGAATTTAGCTACATGATCATATAATGTTTATGGCTTCAGTAAAACTTCAGTATGTATCATTTATCTTCCTCCTGTGTAGTTACTTCTTGGTTCTACCCCCTCAGAAATCTTGGCTCTTAAAAATTAGGGACTTTATTAATGTGCGTTTCAGATACCCCTAGCTGTAGGATTTGATGTTCTGTGTAGCCACTGACATCACCTGCAGCATCTCATGTACATGTAGCTGTCACTGTAGGGTGGAGATATATAGCTTTCAATAAAACTGTAAGAATCTAGGCCATCAACCACCCAAAGACTGGTTATCATAAATTTGTACGCCTTAACATAAATCTAATAACATTTCAAAGATTTTCTAAAATCCCAAGAATAAATATCACTATCTATTGCTGAGTGGCTGAGTTGATCCATCTCTTCATCACACTTCTTGGCCTTGGCTTTTTAATGGCTATTTATTCTTTCCATAGTTAATATCTTTCCCTAAGGATAGGCCTATCTTTGGGCAACATAGATACTTAGATCCTTAATTATAATGAGGGAAAGTTAGAGATAGAGGCCAGTGCACACACTAGGGTACCAGTTAGTTGCCTTCTTAATCACTTCCTACTTTCTGCTGTTAGTTGAGAGTTGCCTATGCAAATAATAATTATATCACCATCTTTTTCTATTAATTTCGCATATGGAAATTCTTGGTTGTCTTTCAATGAGTTCAGCTCAGGTCTCTACTAATAAAATGTGTTTTGAAATATTTGTGGTGTGGAGCCATTTTTGTCTCAGTTGCTTGGCAGTTTAGTCAAGACTGTACCCTCCTCACCACAAGAAGCTCTTCTTCCTGTGCCTCAATGTTGGCAAAAAACAAAAAAAAAAAAAAATGTTTCTAAGGGACTAGGGACATGGCCCAGGTATGAAATGCTTGCAAGTGTGATGACCTAAGTTTAGCATAGTAGTTCATGCATGTAACACATCAGGGAGGATGAGGAGGCAGGCAGAATACTGTGGCTTAACTTAGCCAAGTCAGTGATTTCCAAACTCAGGGGGAGACCTTGTCTCAAAACTTAAGGTAAACAGCAAGGACACCATTGACCTTGATACACATATATGTACCAACACTCATACATACACACACTCACTCGTGTACAGCACACTAACATAATGATGTTTAATAGATTGTGCTTAATGCTTAGTTGGATGGCCTGAATTCAGTCCCCCAAACCAATGTACAGTTGTGAAAATGCTGGGCAGGCAGACCCCTGGGTCGCACTGTCCAGTCAGCCTTATTTACTTGGAGAACTCCAAGCCAGGGAGAGAACTGCCGTTCTCCTGCAAAGGTAGGGAGCTTCCGGAGAAACAACACTCAAAGTTGACCTCTGACCTCCATATGCATACATACTCACACACAGATCAGTACACACGTACATCTATACACATGTGTGCACACTCAGGTTAGGGTAGAGGAAAATGCTCTTTTTTTTTTTTTTTTTTTTGGTTTTTTGAGACAGGGTTTCTCTGTGTAGCTCTGCGCCTTTTCCTGGAACTCGCTTTGGAGACCAGGCTGGCCTCGAATTCACAGAGATCCGCCTGGCTCTGCCTCCCAAGTGCTGGGATTAAAGGCGTGCGCCACCACCGCCCGGCAGGAAAATGCTCTTTATAGTACCAAGTACAGGACGGGCTCTGACTTTGTAATATGTTTGTTTCTGGCATACACTGTTTTCTCATCTGCCCTGCTTCACCCTACCCTGTAGAGGGAAGTTTCTCCAGTCCTGCCTGGCCCAAGGTCTGGACAAATCTCTCCCACCCTTGGTCCCGCAGCCGCTTATAAAGTAATCACTGTATGGCATATGGCTTCAGCTTCTTGCTAGCTAGTTCTTTCATCTTAAATTAACCTGTTCCTATTAATCTATATGTTGCCACGTGGCCATGGCATTACCAGTCTGCTGGCATCTTGTTGCTCCTTCAGTGGTGGCTGGCATCTCTCCCGACTCCACCCTTCTTCTCTCTGTATCTCTGCTTGGAGTTTCCACCTGGCTATAAGCTTTCTTGTCATAGGCCAAACCAGCTTTATTTACTATCCAGTGGAGCCACACATGTTCACAGCATACAGAAAGACATCCCACAGTACCACCCCATGTGTGTGAGAGATGGTTTGGTCACTTGCTGCCAATTTGCTTTGAACAGAGACATAATAGAAGTGTCTGAAGAAGCCTGTTACTTGAGAGGAAGGGGAAATCTGATAGAAAACAGTGGACCCCAAATGCCCTTTTGTCTCCATGCCGACAGTATTCATTGCCAGACACAAATAGCAAATGTGTTAGGTTTGTGCTTCCTGTGCTTATTTTCAGTTTACTTCCAAGCCCTAAAATCTATGTTATGTCTATGCTATGCCTGTCATTCTGAATCTGATTTCATTCCAAGCAATTTTCTAAAAGCTGTTTTGCTATTTTGCAATCAGGTAAAAATGTATGTGTCTTTCCCACGAGAGGGATGTTCACAGGGCACTGATTTTTGCATAATCAATGGCATCGATGCAGGATATGCAGACACCTGGAAATGGGATTGTAATTGAGTCATGGCTCAGCTGCACCAAAAAGAAATACAAATATTAACCCAGAGATAGCAGCAGGGAGGCAGGTGGCAGGAGTTTCGGGCTATTTTTACAGTTCATTTACTGTCCTGGGGCTGGAGTAACTAAAAACTGATGATCCCTACACAGTGTTCAGTAGCCACAGGCACTAAACATATTAATGAAGACACATATGCAATAACACTGTCAGCGTGTGATGAAAATCAGAGCTGGCACTGTTTGGAGCTTCTCCTGGAGGTCGCCAGCACCGTGGCGATGTGTGAATGCAAAGTGCGACTTAAGAACTCACCGAGGTCGTTTTGATACCTTTGTTTCCCTTCATAAATGAAGATTAAATTGAACATTGACTCTTGTAAAACATCTATTAATGCTTGGATGTTGTAGCTCCTTGAAAGTCAAAGCATGGAAAAGCATTGCTAAGTTTCTAGGTCAGAGAGACTTAGGGGGTTCTGAAGAGCACAGGAAGGGAAGCATGGATATGGAGGCAGTGTATCTGTGTAGCTCTTCACTTGCTAGAGACTGCTGCTCTTTCTGCAGAGCTGGTATTTTAAATAAAATTATCTTCCTTTCTACATGCTCAGAGCTGTGTTTGCAGCTGCACACATCTCTAAAGCAGAACATTGTTGAGGATTATTTTACAGGATTAATTTTTAATATCAGGTAACTAAATTATCTGTTGTTAATAAATGATTATCTCATCAAAGGCATTGTGCTTTAGAGGGGGCCTGTGATATCAGCTACAGTGCCCCCCAACACAGTATGCGAAGAATGATGGTATGTCAAGTGCTTCCTATCATCATCTTTTTTAAAGCTAATTAACATATTAACTATGCTTGTCAAAATGTGGGGCAGATAATTTATAAATAAGCCTGTCAAACATAATGAGATTGCATATTAAATCACCCCATCTCTATTACATCTCTGATTTAAGATTAAAATTAATTTATTTAACATTGTAGCAGCTGGGTGGTTAGGAAAAAAATCTGTGCTAGTCATAATGTATAGGAAAATGTCTGCATCAAAATTGATTTTTAATATATTAGAAAGAATATTGCCCATTTATTAAGTATCATAAAGCCATTTGGCATTGCTTCATATTACATAAGCTTAATGGCCATACATACTGGCGACATCCAGTGTTCTGCCATCATCTTTACTGATCTTTCTGTCTTGAACTAAAGCAATTTATACAAAAAAAATTTCTTAAGACTAGGGTTTATTTACCATTGTTTTAAGAGAAAGAACCATAAGTGAACCTTCCTATACCTGCCACCCTGAACATAAGTTTATTCTATGTGAGGTCTATTTTAATTTGAAAACTTGAATAATAATAATAATAGTAATAGTAGATACTTTTATTGACCATAAACTGTATCTAAGCCCTGCTATGCTTTTAAATTAGTTCCCTATTATACAACACAATAAAAAGCACTCACAGAGTGACGTAACCAAGGTCACATGGTGAGTAAAAAGCCAGTATGCAGTCTAGGGCAGGATTCTCAGCACCCTTCCTTACAACAGTCTGTACTGTCTCATAAGATGATATGTAAGGAATTGCTCTTCTTTTACTGCTAATGTAACTTTGAAACACAAACGAAGTACTTGATAATATATCCTGCTTTGATCCATGTTAGATCAGATATTTTGGGTGCCTCTGGTTCTCACACCTGAGCCTGTGTCCTAGCCTGGCTCTCCTGACAGCTTTATTCCAATAGCTTCTACTATATAATTTTATTCAAGGGAGACTTTTTTAAAAAAAAAAAAAAGCCAAGACATGAATCATTGAATTGTACATTTTCATGGTACTGCTATCTACGCTGACATACATTTTCCCAGCTCCTAGTCATTTATCACTTCTGCTAAAGTGAATACATCCATTTTTTAAAGGAGTGCTAAGTAAGAGTGAGAATTGGAATTCCTGAGCTACAACAGAGTCATCTCTCTGTCAGTGTTGCTTGCATGTTTTCTAATTATTACAGTCATAAGGCAAGGAAGATATGAAACAGTCATTGTTAAATTTAATAGTTCTCTAGTAGTTCTTAAGCAATGCTCAAATAATGCATGATCTGACTGACTTGCTGTATCCACTAACAGTGGGATGCAGTGGAACAGAAGAACTGGGATAACCACAAAGATCCACATGTTCTTGGTGGGCAATTCTGAGCTCATTGCAACTAATGAGGCCTCTTAAATTTGTCACATTGTAACTCATCAACATACAATGACACTTTTAAGAGTTAATAATTCTGCAAGGATAATAGGTATGGAGGATCTAACTGTGCCATGTGACTTAGAATACACTACAGCAAAAATTGGTCCTTCATTTCAGTCAGAAGAGATTTGCTAGTGTTTAAATCAAACCTAAGGACCGACTGCTGGCTACAAAAACTTCTTACAGAAAATTTATCATTGCCTATGAGTTTTCTTGGTCAATACAGCCTCTAGCCCTGTCTGGTTGTAAAACTGTGGGTTGCCTGCCAACACACCAAACCCAGAGCTGCCTCTGGAATGGTCAAGGGAAGCAGTTATTATTAAAAATGTGTGGTTATAGTTTTTACATCTCATTGTTTATCAGTGTGTGTTGGTAAAACAAAGAGTGTATTTCAGTCAAGATATTTGGCCACTTAGTAGTAATGATAATATATAGAATGAATCATCTAATGTAGACCTCCCTGCTAAATATTTCTAAAACAAATTAAATTTCACCTAATTTCTTTTTAATCAACATTAGCAAAGTAATTGGCTACCCACAAATGGATTTCTGAATGATTTCAAAATAGCCAGTCACAGAGACTAAGTTTCATGACATTATTATACCTTGGTACACTCCACTGACTCACTATATTGTGAGAATAGAAAGAGATAATCAAAAGAAATTTGGGCAAAGTATAAAATTATATAAATGTTGAAAGCAGTATTCATATTGTCTTTTGGGATTATCAGTCAACCAAATTAAATATCTTGTGTTTCTGTTGGGTTATAGCATCCAAGAGGGCTGTGGAATACGACAGTGAAATGGAGATGCTGTATTTGATTTTCAGGAAACAAACATAGAGGTTCTATCTTTGGAATTAGAGTTTTTGACTCGGGAGAGTCTTACATGGGAGAGTGGGGCATGGGTAGAATATAGTTCTGTGTTTTAATCTAGAAATATGTAAATTAAGGAATATGGCATGTAAGTTAGTACCTTTTTTTTTTTTTTTGGTGTGTGTGGTGTATGTGTTCATCTGTCCAGGCATGCTTGTACATGTGTGAAAGCCAAAGATCATTGTTGAGACATAATTCTGTATCACTCTTCAACCTATTCACTCATTCATTCATTCATTCATTCATTCTTTATTGCTTCATCAAGGCTTCTTTGCCAGTGAGTTCCAGGGTCCTACCTGTCTCCACCTCCCAGCTCTGGGGCTACAGATGTATGCCCTATGCCTGGCTTTTTATGCACAGGCTGGGGATCCATTCCCCACAAGCACTATGTAACTGAGCCATTTCCCCATCCCCCCTTTTATGTTTTAAGATATATATATATATATATATATATATATATTCATATATTTATATTCACATAGAAATCATCTCTGAACATGCAATGCTTTCCTATTTAAAGAAGAGGCTATGTTTAACAAAAACCATACTGAAGCCCACGTCCACTTCCTTCTCCCACTGTTTCCAACTTAGTTAACCAAAGCTTTCAACTATTATTTTCAGTTTCCAGAGAGAAAACTGTGGCAATTTCAAGCATAGCTGGTTAACTAACATCTACCACAGTAGTGTCAACAGCAGGATCAGAGATCCACACACGGCTACTCTCTAATTTCTCAGGAGTGACTGGCCTTTCCAACCCTTCTGGCAACACTATATATCTCATAGGTTCTACATAACTGTTTGTCTTATTATCTATCAATTTATTCTATTGACTGATTTACATTGCTAGAGAGCTAATCTATGGCTTTGTTCCTTCAAGCACTGTTGATATACTTTTTTAGACACTATACTTAGTGGGTATTATGATTGATGAAGACTATTCTCTCCTACCAATTTTGTCCCACTCCACTTTTACCTCATTATCCCTGTGTAGAATCTGCTTTATATTTTTATGCATGAGTGTGTGAAAATTACTAAAAATTAATAAGTCAGATAGTATTCATTATACTCCCTTTATTTTTTATATAACCTTTTGTTTCCTGGATTTTCTAATTATATTTTATTTTTTTAGTTTCATTGCCTTTATTCATATGTTAATTATTTAAAGTTTAAAAACATAAAGTTATGAAACATATTTGAAAAATGTTTTCCAAATGCTCAAATAATATCACCAAATATGTGTCATATATATTAGTTTCTAAGATTGCATTTTAATTACAACACTTCTCCCTTACCTTTCCTCCCTCCAGCCTTCCCATATCTCCCTCCCTGCTCTCCTTCAAATTCATGGCCTCGTGTTTTCACTAATTGTTATTGCATTCATATATGTATACACACATATGTATATTCCTAAATATAATTTGTGGAGTCCATACAGTGTTACTTGTATGTGCATTTTCAGCGCTGACTGTAGGCAATAGACAACCAATTGCTGTGCTCTTCCCTGGGGAGGACCACCTCTTCTTCCAGCTTTACTTATCTATGGTTCTTTATGTAGTATTGAAACCTCTGTTTCTTTCCTCCATTCAGTTTGCCATGTCCCTTGGTGTCGTCCTTTTTCAGGTCACCTCTGGACAGTCATGCTGGTGAGACTTTATGAGTATAACTTCTGATGTTACTAGGAGACACAATCTCACAGCAAAGTCCCTGATGGTCCTTACCCTCTCCCTCTTCCACAATGATCCCTGAGCCTTAAATGTGGTACTGTTTTCTTGTGTACCCATAGAATTTTTTAAGTTTGTCGTCTTTAAGGAATACGTTGTGTTAAATCTTTGTGTGTATACATTTTAAAGACTTATTTATTTTTAATCTCTGTGTATGTGTCGATGTGAGGATATGCCATGGATATGTAGATGCATATAGAGGCCAGAAGATGTTATCAGATCTCCTGGAACTAGAGTTAGAGGCAGTTGTGAGCCACCTGCTGTGAATACTGGAGAGCAAAGTAGGGTCCTTTGGAAGAGCAGGAAGTGCTTTAACAGCTGAGCCATATCCAGCCCCAGTATGCCATGTATAGTAATCAAATCAGGAAACCAACAGTGCCATCTGTATTTGTTACTATCCTTAATGCTGTGGCCAAATCCCTGACAAGAAGCAACTTAAGAGAAAGGGGGTTTATGTCAATCATACAGTCTATCCCAAGAGGAAGTCTGGGCAGCAGGGGCATAAGGTCACATTCCAACTATAGTCAGGAAGCAGAGAGTGACAGATGCGGATGCTCAGCCTGAGTCCTCGGTCCATGACGTTGTGGACACATTTAGGATGGTCTTTCTCATCTCACTTCAACTAATCTAGATAATCCCTCACAGATGGGGCCAGAGATCTGTCTCCAAGGTGATTGTAGATACTGTCAAGTTGACAATCAGTGTTAACCACAAGTCTACTCCTTGTCAACTTGACACTTTGGCATGCATGTAATGAAGTGATATATGAGCATGTATATCATAATATATGTTATATGATAGTATAATTTATAGATGAAATATATATTTTATATAATTGATCATGCCTTCTTTCCTTCTGATTTCAAATGGAAGCTTTCTTCAAGTGTGAGAATAAGAGGGATACTTGGCCCTTTGCTTATTTTTGTAAATATGTTATTATGATTGGAGAGACCAGTTGACCCTTTGGTTCTTCATCTATCGTTGAAGCTTAATCTTCCTTGTAAATTTGACTAGATCTGGGGTCATTCAACAAACACACTTCTGGGCATGTCTTGGAGGTACTTTCCAGAGAAGTTTCACTGAGGAGGGAAGACCCACCCTGAATATGGGTAGTGCCATCCCGTGGGGTGGGGACCTGAAGTGAATATAAAAAGAAAGGAACCCAGTGCTAGCATTCTGTGCTCTGAGGTGAAGAGTCAAGGCCTGGAGCTCCTCTGCCATCATGCCTTCCCTGTCATGATGGATGGCAACCTCTAACCATGAGCCCACATGTCCTCTTCCTTACTGAAGATGCTTCTCGTCCAGTACAGATCATAGTAATCAGAAAAGTTACTAATGAGGAACTGTGTGGGTAAAGCCTGGACTTTCCTGTGTGAAATCCTACAAAATCAGTATTGGAGACCTATTCTTGGTACTTCCTCAGAAGCTGATGATGGTAGATGTCATCCTCAGATCAGGGTAAATTGAGAGCCAATGATCTCACAGACCAATTCACACACTTTTCAATAGATTCCTCTTTGTTCCTCTCAACACCTCCCCATTTTCTGCTCCAAATTTCACCATAAGTCTGAAGCTGTGTTTGTTCAGTTTAACGTATTCTGCTGGTGTGTGTCTAAGAAGAGGAGGTGGGTGGTCAGAAGAAGCCTACTTGGCAGTTAATCTTTTTACAAATTCCTAATCCTGCACCCTATTTCCGTCTGTCAGATCCATCTTCACAATGTTTAAAGCCTGTGTCTCCATGTGCTTAGCCTTTGCTAAGTTGCTAAATGAAAAAGCTCTCACTGTAACTTGGAATTGTTGCTGTCTGTAGTCTGCGAAGATCACCAGAGATTCACGCACGTCTGAAAACAGGTTATCTCTCACCCACATCTCTCACCCACATTTCTCACCCACGTGTGCCTTCTTTTGTGTGTGTATTTAATTTTATTTTTCCTATTCAGATTCATTGGTTTCCTTGGAGAGAAAAGAAGAACTGTACATTTTACTGTATGCCATTCTCTTTTTGATAATTCAATACTCATTGCTTTAACCATGAAAAGTTGGCTGCTAGAGTCCTTGCCCGTGGATAATTGTTAAGGTGGCCCTGGGTCCAAACCAGTGAAACAACATAGCATTGGAGGAAACTTTGTGAATGCCGGCCTCTGGGTGTAATGGCAAAAATGGATAATCCTTACTACTTAATTGTTAGTGAAATAAAAATAACTTTATATAAGTAAGTAAACTTTACAAGAAAACCATATTTTGACTTTTGAGCCAGTTATGAAAGGAAATAAAATGTAAATTCATAGTTTTTAAAAGATAAATATTTTCTGTGAATATAAAGAATCTATTGCAGAGGATGGTCCTTTGGATTTATATCATGTACGAATCCAATATGAACTTGCTGTTTGAACAAGCAAAACTTTCCAAGGATGTAGCTCAGTTGGCAGAGTGCTTCCTAGCATGCATGATGCCCTAGACCTGATCCTGGTGCCATATAAACACAGGTGTGGAAGTGTATAGCTGCTGTCCCAGGCCTTGAGATGTTGAAACAGGAGAATCAGAAGTTCATTCTCTTTTTTTTTTTGTATAATTTCCTTTTATTACTGCTAAGCAATGCCATTAGAAGAATAAGGAAAATAATGCAATAATTCTTCAAGGTTTATTTTGTTTTATGTATATGAGTGTTTGCATACCAATATGTATATGTATCACATGTGTGCCTATTGCCTGCAGAGGTTGGGAGAGAGCATTTGATTCCCTGGAAGTGGAGTTAACAGATGATTGTGGTGTGGGTTCTGGGCATCTCTGCAAAAATATCAACTGTTCTTAACCACGGAGACATGTCTCTAACCCCAAAGCAACAATTTAAAAGAATTGAAGAAAACTTATCTAAAATAACCTACCAGTGGTCAAGAAATAGCTTGCTAAACTCCATTAAAATACTCAGAACTTGGGGTATGTGTTGGGCACTTAGTGATTCCCAGAGGCGGGGTCTGAGTAGTGTTTTCTGGGGTGCATGTGGGTAGTTAATCTTTGGAATGACATTTTGTATTCTTTGTATTCCCATGTGAGATGAGAGATTCAGTGAGTGAGATGCTTATCTAATTACATTTCCTACAGAGCCCAGCAAGGCTTTTTATCATTCTTTCTGATTGATAGTTCAAACAGTTCCTCCTTTATTCCTAGCTTTTACCGTATTTGCTTTTAGAAATTGAATGCATTCATAACCTAATGAAAATTCAACAGATTAAAACTTTATTATAGCAACTATATAAACTTATAAATTTGTCATGTTGAATTTAACACATTTAGCTTAGAAGGTGCTTCTGAGTTAAGAAGCACCGTGAAATCAATTTATAATTTTAGTGTTGTTTTATGACCATTTTGGACCCCCACCCCCATCTGGAGATGTTTGGTTATGTTTCTCACACTGTTTGATGGTGGTACAGAAACAAAACAGAATACAAAAGACAAAAGCATCTCTATGATCCCAGGGTAGCCCCACTCCCATGAAGATCTCCATTCTACATGCGTGAATCTACCCATTCATTCATTCGTTTTGAATGATACTTGACAGAATAGTCAAGAGTGTAAGGAAGTTGACCCTGCTTGTAAACAGCACCCTCCTGCTTAGTCTGTTGTCCCCTGCCAGGTCCCCTCAGCCAATTGCTAGTCTGCATAAATGTCCAGGGGAAATGCTGGGCAATGCTCCAAAAATCTCACAGCTTTTTCAAAAAAAAAGTGGACCGTGACACTTAGTGAAAAGGATTCTTGACTTCATATTTTGTATGTATTTTGTGAATTACTAAATGATTCTTAAATATCAGCTGCCCTGTCACATAAATTAGTATGGCACCATTGTAATATTCATAATCAGAGTGTATTAAAATTCAGCCATGCCATTTGATGAAGGTGCCTACATATCAATATAACATACAACATAAATTGAAGTTCAGCATTCTCCTTGTAGAAGAATAGTTTCCATGAAATTTTTAGTAATTTCCCTTTGTGATATACTAGATACAGTTTCATAAAAAAAAGAGGCTTAAACATGTCATTTGCTTGGATCTTTAAGATGCCCATGAAGAGCCCTCCTGCCCACCCACCCACCCCCATTGCTGTAACTTCCTGTTTTATTGCACAGGAGTTAAAGCATTTGCCGAGAGAAGCCTTTAAAAAATAGCTTCCTTGAAATGGAAGAGATCTACATGAACAGCCTGGACATGAGTGGGGTTAATGAAGGGCTAGGGTCGAGGGAAAGAGAGCTTGGGGGAATGGGAGATCCCAGCTGGATCAACAACAGAGAGGGAGAACAAGGAATAGGAGACCATGGTAAATGCAGACCACATGAGAATAGGAAGAAGCAAAGTGCTAGAGAGGCCCACAGAAATCCACAAAGATACCCCCACAACAGACTGCTGGCAGTGGTCGAGAGACAGCCCAAACTGACCTACTCTGGTGATGGGATGGCCAAACACCCTAATTGTCATGCTAGAAACCCCATCCAACGACTGAGGGATCTGGATGCAGAGATCCATGGCTAGGTACCGGGTGGAGCTCTGAGAGTCCAATTAGCAAGAAAGAGGAGGGTTTATATGAGCGAGAATTGTTGAGACCAAGGTTGGATAAAGCACAGGGACAAATAGCCAAACGAATGGAAACACATGAACTATGAACCAATGGCTGAGGGGTCCCCAACTGGATCAGGCCCTCTGAATGGGTGAGACAGTTGATTGGCTTGATCTGTTTGGGAGGCATCCAGGCAGTGGGACTGGGTCCTGTGCTCATTGCATGAGTTGGCTGTTTGAAACCTGGGGCCTATGCAGGGTCTCTTGGCTCAGCCTGGGAGGAGGGCACTGGATCCGCCTGGACTGAGTCTACCAGGTTGATCTCAGTCCTCGGGGGAGACTTTGCCATGGAGGAGGTGGGAATGGGGGGTGGGCTAGGGGGAAGGTGAGGGGGGTAGGAGGGGGGAGAACAAGGGAATCCGTGGCTGATATGTAGAACTGAATTGTATTGCAAAATAAAAAATTTAAAAATTAAATTAAATTAAAAAAATGGGAAAAAATAGCTTCCTTATTCTTCATCAGCCATAAATGAAGCAGAAGTCAAAGACATTCAGGCTTCATGATTGATTTTTCTTGTTCTGCCTGGTTTCTGCTTAATCCTTTGAGGAACACCATTGTTGGTTGTGTTTTAAATGACTTCCTTCATTAATTGCTCTAAAATACAACATGTATTTCCTTGCTGTTTGATGTAAGGTTTTGCATTTTCTGACTTGCTTTCCTCAGAGTAGGCTGTAATTGGGGCATTTCCCACTCACTGTAAAAGGTTACTGGTTATCAGCAGTCCGATGTCCCTGGTTATCTCTGTGGGTAACCATCATCCATACTCATCTTCTTCAAATACTCAGTCACTGTGGTATGCTGAGGGTACTTCCAGTGGTGGTACACATTATTTTCTAGGCTAATTGTTTTACACTCTCTGCCCCAAACTCTAATTCTGAACGCTTGATTTCAGCTCTGTTTTTATCTAGCTATCATTATGTCACCTGGATAGAAAACAGAATTCTCATCTTAATATCCTTTTGTCTGACTCTGGTGAGCTAATCAAGACATACTGTTCTAACTGGGGTGGCAGCAGAGAATAATGAAGTGATCATCCACCCAGGACTCAGGAGTGAAGCTCCCAGGCCTCACACTGGAACTGGACATGTACTTAGAAAATGCAATTCCTTTATAAGTCAAAGACAATTAATTGTTTGAGGCATTGCTAAAGTTCTTGTATCTCTAAGTTTTAGCTTTCAAGTAATTCTGATTATTAAATGAGAGGTTTCCATGGCAACTGTTGGAGTTCCTTTGGGGTATCTTATAAAGAAAATTGGAGTGGTGGTGGTATTTTGGGAGAAATTTTTTAAACTTTTTATCCTATACTGTAATGTTATCAATCAGACATCTACTGTAGATGTATCCAACCTTCTTATTAAATAAGAAACACAGAACCAATGCAAAGAAGAAAGCCAAGAGGTCAGAGCTAAGAGCTAAAACCTTACCCTTCCTCCTGCGGTGGTCCTACCTCTCCGAACCAGAGCTACCCCTGTGTTAAAGTCTTTATATAGAGTTCCTGTCCTGCCTTCTCATTGGTTGTAAACCCAACCACATGACCGCCTCCTCACAGCCTGTCTGTATAGGCCTCCAGGTTTTCCATGATTGGTATTAAGATTAAAGGCATGTGTATCCAATAATGGCTGTATCCCTGAACACACAGAAACTTACCCAGCTCTGCCTACCAAGTGCTGGAATTACAAGCGTACGCTACCACTGCCCTGCTTTCCTATGGCTTGCTAATAGCTCTGACCCCCGGGCAACTTTATTTATTAACATACAAATAACATTTTAATACAAATAAAATATCACCATAATCTCCTTTGTCTCTTCAGACTCATTTATGTCATTGATTGACTCATCGATCAACTCACTCTTTTTAAAAAGCATTTTCTGAATGTTTTACTAGTCCATGTGCTGGCCTCACAAATGAGGAACGTCCACCTTGCATTCAAGATCATGCATTATTACACAAGAATGTAGTTGGCACAGTGGTAATTCTGAAGGAAAGGGTAAAAAATCTATCCTTGGAGAGTGCTCAGAAGTGGAGGCACAAAGGCATTGCCCAGTGGTCATCCCCAGCTTAACTTAAGAAAGCTGTCTATCTGAGTTAGGTTACTATTGCTGTGATGAATCAACAGAACCAAAAGGCAAGTTGTGGAGGAAAGGGTTAGAAAGTCAGAACAGGAACTCACACAGGGCAGAAACCTGGAGACAGGAGCTGATGCAGAGGCCATGGAGGGGTGCTGCTTGCTAGCATACTTCCCCTGGCTTGCTCAGCCTTCCTTCTTATAGAGCTTAGGACCACAGCCCAGGGATGGCACCACCCACAATGGGCTGGGCCCTCCAACATTGATCACTAATTAAGAAACGGCCCTACTCCTGGATCTCATGGAGGCATTTTCTCAATTGAGGTTCCCTCCTTTGAGATGACTCTAGCTTGTATCAAGTAGACATAAAACTGTCCCGCACACCATCCTTCTAAGTTGGCAATGCTGGGTGCTTACCTGGAAGAAGGAATCACTAGGACATAAAGTGCTAGCTCTTGTGGATAGACATGTCAGGTAGCAACCTAGAAACTAGTGGGGGAAAAGGAGGACAGAGAAGGAAGAGCAAGTGCCCAGAGTTAAGAAGAATTCTCGGACTAGAACAACTGAGAGCTTGACTGTTTCCCAGGACAGGCAAGGTTTTCAGTGATTTTTGGATTTATGGCTGGGAACTCTGAGATGCTAAACAGAAAACTAAAAAGAAACAAGAAAACCAAAATATTTTTTTCACTTGATTAAAAATACTACTGATAAAATACAGACATGTACATGTTCTTGAACATATATGAGGGAAGTTGTCGTTGGAGCATATGGAGCACGTGGCACTTGGGTGCGATGGGGCCCTTGTTTCTTGTTGCTCTTAACTGCATATGTGGACTCTGGTCTGAGACCCACAAAACCCCTCCAGGGTCGACCTGAAACTCCACTCTTCAGAACCCATTCTTTACTTTTGCTTAATTCTTATTCTGATTTGCTTAATATGTAAATACATCTTGTTAGAGGCATAATTTTATTAAATGTTTGGAAATGTAATGCCAAGTTGTCCTTTTTACTAAAACTCTATTGTATGGAATTGAATTTTTCACACAGAGATTTTCCTCACAGTCTAGGGCTTTTTATTTCCATGGCCTGAGAGCTAAGTTTTCCATAGAAGTATTTGACAAAGATATATTGTGCCTTTCGGTGCCTAATGAAGCGCTAACCACAGTAAATGGTGAGTGACACTTTAATCAATTCAGTCCCATAGTACCCACCAAGGGCATGGTGAAGTGTCATTTTTTAATCTTTCACTTTTCAACGACAGAATGCCAAGATGAAAAGATCACATCTGTGATGTATAAGAAATTTTCTTCTTACAGGGTATAATAAAAATAAGTTGATTTTTCCCCTTTTTCTTTTTGGCCTTTTATAAGCTGGTCTTCTGGAGAGCAGAAGTTGGCCCGTTTTGCAAGTAGATACATTTCTTCAGAGAAAAGTGGGATAAATATATGGTCACCTTGGTGCATAAAATAAACCCAGCTTTTATTGGATAATGGTATATTTCAGCGAACCGTAGCTAAATAAAATTACCTGCTAGGTTAATTAACGAGGAAGCTTTCTGGGTTAGTGTTGAATTTAGATTGCTTCACATTTAACCTAATTTAGTTTACTAGTCCATTGTTTGTTGTTTCTTCAGCCACAGCTCTAATACATGTTCACAGGATGTATAGACTCACCCAAACTGCTTTCAAAACAGAATTATGAAGATTATTTTAGATTCTTGCTTTTCGGTGTCTGACTTGAAGAACCACCCCTCATCACTTAGGAGTTTGTTAGAAATTCAGAATCTCACCTCAGCCCTCACCTGGTAAGCCAGAATCCAGGTTCTGATAGGATCCCAAGACCAACATACACATTTGACAAAGCTTCTTCCCATGATGCTTTGGATGGACATATGGGCTAAGGGTGCTGACATGATGTTGAAAAGCAGAAAGGCAAGACGATAAAGTTGCACTGAATTCTGGGCTTGTTCATCTGCTTGCCTCCTTGTCTTGGTCTGAAGTGCTTTTCCCAAAGGTTTGAAGCCGTAGATCATTCTAGATTGCTGTGAATAAGTATCTGGACCGATTTGGGGGCCTCCTGCAGCTTGCAGTTGGAAAAGCCCACATGCAAAGGTGCAGCTTCTCCCTGCTGTGACATGGCGGTTCAGTGGGTCCCCAAGGCCTCTGCACAGAAAAGGCACAGGCCCTGCTTGGTCAGGATTCCTCTTGGCCTTGGCAGATAAACCCAGCCACATGACACTGAAATCTTCACTTCTCCTTTAAAGATCCCCCACATAAGAAATATCAATGTTTGCTAATAGATAAAAGTAGAAACAAAATATGTAACATTTTCAATTCTGAATTAGACCATACTGTAAAATGTTAAAGTCTTTCTGATTGTTTACTGAGATTGAATCAAATACTTGATTTGAAATTTATTGAAGGGGAAAACACTGTTTTAGTTTTTTAACTGTTTGTGCTAATATCAAAATTAGATTAATGTAAAGTAGAGAAATAATAATGTATAAGTACTATGTTTCCTTTCTTTCAGAGATTACCATTTATATTATGCTAGGAATCAAATATGCTGGGTGACAAATATGATTAGGTAGTCCTACCTAATTTTTTCCTTTGTTTTGGGATAGGGTCTCATCGTGTAGCCTAGACTGGACTTGAACTCATGATCCTCCCGGATCAGCCTTGCAAGTGCAGGGAGTGTAGGCCTATGCCACCACATACAACATAAAATCTAATCAGTGCTTTAATAAACAGGTATTTCAGAATGCATATCAGTAGGTGGTTTGGGTAACCTCACTCTATTCCATCCAGTTTTGGAATTTGGTTATATAATTAAACACAAGGATCAAGAGAGACAAAGATGCTCAGGGACAGAATGCAACCTACCCAAGTATAGCTATGAGCTCCTCAAGTGAGAATTGCAGCTTAGTAACAAATATGTTTTTTAACAGAGTTTAAACATGAGAGTTAAGAGAAATGGAAGAATGTGACATAGGCAAGGGTGTGGGCTCCTCCACAGTTGAAAGTGTCTGAGCATTAGTTATAGATGTCATTGCGTAGCTTTCAGTTACATCTCAATAGGTTGCTGAGAAGCGCCCCCCCTCTCCGGTCTTGTCCTTCTTGTTCTGATGGGCAGAGCATTTTGGATCAGATTGTAATCTGATAAAATAAAACCAGAAGCTGTTGAGGTTGCACAAGGGATTGCTGGTGGGATTTCTAGAAAACTTAAGGGTTTTGGCTTGGAAGCATGGCCCTAAGCAGTTGTTTACTGTGCTGGAATTCCTACTTAGCAGCTGTTGAGAGGTCTCTAACCAGACCCTAGGGTCTTTCCTTCTCATATCCCCCTACTTTCCCATCTTCTTCTCTTGCTTCACTATGAGATGATGCAGCCAAGGTCAGGGTCCCTCTCTAGAACTTGTACCTGTTGTTTGGACTTTTAACTTCCCTAACTGGGAGGTAAATAAATCTCTCTCTCTCTCGTTTTTTTATAAGGCTAGTCTACTTTGTGTATTTCATGATAGGACAAAAATAGCAAAAGGGCTGTATATGTTTCCAGTCTCCAGTATTTAGTACAAGGAGGAAAAGTCGTAAGGTATAGTATAAAAACAATGGACCCCCCTTATCAACACAAAGGGTCAGTGATGGAGGGTATAGGCATAGTATAGGCAGATAGAAAAAAAAAAAAACTCGCCGGGCGGTGGTGGCGCACGCCTTTAATCCCAGCACTCGGGAGGCAGAGCCAGGCAGATCTCTGTGAGTTCGAGGCCAGCCTGGACTACCAAGTGAGTTCCAGGAAAAGGCGCAAAGCTACACAGAGAAACCCTGTCTCGAAAAACCAAAAAAAAAAAAAAAAAAAAAAAAAAAACTCTCCTGGAATCGTAGATCCCAGAAATTGTACATTTACAAACAAAATTCAATTTAATAGATGCCTCTCAGCATTTATGTTATAAAATAAATACTAATGTTTTCAAGAAGTGAGATATTTTTCTCCCCACATCTTCTAAACAGAAAACAAAAACTCTTTGTAACAATAATAGGTCATGGAGAAAAAGTCTTTTCTCACTCCTAACCAACTCCGAAGCCTACCATTTTGAGATGAAATCTTCACAAAACTGGTTTTTGAAGCGCATCCCTCTTTGTATTTTCTCTGTTCCTCAGCTGTTAGTAATTTACTCATCTTTAACCAAGGGATGTTGATCAAGGATGCACAGTGACAGAGAGGTGTGATCCAGAGACCTCTCCACTAACATGGTGATGGGTTGATGGCACTACAGTGGATTACTGAGGAATACTGAGTGTAAATATCAAGTTTTCTCACCACGGAAATAGGTGTGTGAAATAATACAGATGTAGATTAGCTAGATTTTGCTATTACACACACCTATTTCAGAGCATCATGTCATATATGTGTATGTGTATATCATATATAACGTATAATGTACAATAAACAATATAATATATAACACATTATAGATATATAATATTTATCATATTATTTATGTATTATCTTTATATATCATCTATAATTATATATTATTATATGTTTTAATATACCAAGAAAGTAAATAAATCTGTGAGGAAATTAAATGGTTCCTTTTCTCAGAAACCACATGAAAATCCACAGCACGCAAGAGTTGGCACATGGGCCTTTACATTATTTTATATACACATACCCTAGCCCCACCCATCCAGACAAGGAGCCCACACTGTCCTCACTGAAATTGTTCTAGAACTGAGAAAAGTGAGGTGAAGTAACAACTAGTGATTGTAATGGGATCTCCCTTGAAAGTTATGTCATTTATTTCCTTTTAAATTTTAATTTATTTGTTTATTTTGTTTTTATTCATATGGATATTTTGCCTGCATGGATGTCTGTGCAGCTCATGTATACAGTGCCTGTGGAAGCCAGAGGAAGGTATCAGATCCTCTGGAACTGGAGTTAACAGACAGTTGTGAGCTGTCATTTGGTTGCTGGGAGTAGAACCCTGATTCCTCTGGCACCTGGATCCCCTGGAAAAGCAGCCAATGCTCTTAACCACTGGGCCATGGCTTCAGCCCCTCTGTGATTTCTTAATTAGCACAAATTGAATATCTGTTGATATGTCCAACTGTCAAGTTTCTTCCTCTGAGAGTAGTAGAAGAAGGGGGAGGAGTTTCTAGCTGAGGAGTGAAACAAAAATGTTGTAGAAATAAATTTGACCTCTGGAAGCATGAACCTAATTAGTCTTATCCATAAAAACCAGGAGTCACATATCAGATAATAACCTGAAAGATCAGAGAAGCAGAGGAGCAGCCACTAGAGACTTCTCACCTCTATGAATCTTTAGACCAAAAGGGCAGAGGTCCTGTCTCTACCCACCTTATCATTTCCTGTCTCCATCTCCCAAGTGTTGGGATTGAAGACATGAGCCTCCCAAGTGCTGGGTTAAAGGTATGAGCTACCACCGCTCAGCTTTTATGGTTAACTAGTAGCTAACTCCGCCCTCTGATCTCCAGGCAAGCTGTATTTGTCAGAACACAAAGAAAATATCACACAGCATTTCTCCCTTTTTGTCTAAATAAAAAGCGAAGGTTTTAACCAACATAGAAAAACTATATACAATAAATACAATGACTATATTAAAGTATATAAGGAAATAATTACATTAACAATGTCTAGTCCATTAGCATTTGACAAATTCAGAGAAAATACTTCATTATCTCTCCTATCTTGGTGAGTCCAAAGTATTATACCTAATTCACTTTCTATCTTAACTTGCAGTACCAACCCTAAGTTTTTATGTCTCTCAACCTTATACACTCTTCACCTCTTTAGTGACTTTCTTTTCTGAGACTGGTAACAAGGAAAACCATAACTATCTAGTCTTCAACTCCATCAGAGACCTGAGAAGGATATATTACCTGAATAAACAGGAAGTGCAGAGAAAACAACTTCCAAAATTAAGAAATGACAGAAACTGCTGGCTGCATAGACAGTCACTCAAGGTTCTGCAACATTGGAACATCCATCTTTGCCCTGCAGGCCTGGAATACCTGACAAAGTTTTCTGTGGAGCAGAATTTTTGAAGGGCTGTCCTGCCTTGTCTTGGCAAAGTTCAGCAGTCACTTTCTTTTCTGTCTTCCTCATCCAATTTGGACACCATACTGTCAGCAGTCAAGGCAAGTGGAGTTTCTTGCCCAGTGGCTATCTTTTGCCACAAAGAAAGTAAACTCCATATGAAGTTTCTTCGATGCCCATCATCTTCTCTGAAGTAGGTTGGTACTGCCAGGAAAAGACATGTCTCATTTCATAAAATAAACAAACACAAACTTTATGTTATTAAAACATCTTGCCGGGTGGTGGTG
This sequence comes from Peromyscus californicus insignis, assembly GCF_007827085.1. NCBI lineage: Eukaryota > Metazoa > Chordata > Mammalia > Rodentia > Cricetidae > Peromyscus > Peromyscus californicus. The sequence goes on from NW_026294584.1 coordinate 16,328,563, forward strand.
GCGCACGCCTTTAATCCCAGCACTCGGGAGGCAGAGCCAGGCGGATCTCTGTGAGTTCGAGGCCAGCCTGGGCTACCAAGTGAGTCCCAGGAAAGGCGCAAAGCTACACAGAGAAACCCTGTCTCAAAAAAAACAAAACAAACAAACAAAAAAACATCTTAAATACCATATTCTGTAGGTTTCTGAAGTATTTGAAGACCACCTGCCTATCTAAAATATATCTTTGACCTTGAAAACATTCTTAACATGACTCCAAGTTTGTACAATATGTTCTAACAAAAATAACCTTAAATGTGTATCAAGATACAAAAATCCATATCAATGTAAAATATTTAAAACTAGTAGTTGCTTTTTTAATTTAAACATAGATTCAATAATCACTTTTTTATCCTATCATTTCTATTATATATATATATGTATATATATATATACATATATATATATATATAGTATGACAAAAATAACCTCAAATTTGTATCAATATACAAAAACCCAAACCAATGTAAAATATTTAGGACTAGCAGTTGCTATTTTGGTTTAAAAGTAGATTCAATAATCTACCCTTTTATTCTATTTCTATTACCACCCCCCCATTTTTTTAGAACAAGATCCCTGAATCTAATCTCCTTTGCTCAGCTTTTTTCCTGACTATACCAATAACAACTTGTAACCAACCCTCCTATAGCTTATAACCAACTCCCCTAAATGGTAAACAAATATCCATAACCCACTGAATGACCAAAAACTGCCCACCCCACCTCTTGGGAATATAGGTGTCATGTTCTTAAAATTACTTCCTGCTGTCTGGGGGTGGTAGCATCTTTTGGAGATCCTAAAAAAAAAAAAAAGAGAGGTAATTGTCAAGTCCTGGGAGAGCTAGTTGTTTTATTTTTTTATCCAGTCTTTGTGTAATGGGAAAGTCCTGGCTAGACTAGTCTCTGAAGCTGGATGATCTCGGCTAGCTACCTTGAAATTGTCCTGAGCAGTTTGTACTCCAAAGCTGTTCTTTAGGTTGTATGGGTCAGGTTAGTGGTGTTACTGTAGTGTAGATAGAATTGCCGTATGGGGCCCCATCCTGCTTTTGGAGACTTCAAAGTTCACTGTTAGGTATGGTCATGATTCACTGCAAAAAACTTAAACATTTTAAATGTCATATGCAGCAGATCTCAAAGATGTTAAAGGACCATAATTTGCTATTTACGTCCAGAACCTCTGGCTGTTTCTATCCCCTTTCTTCCACTTTTCCACACAGAGCGATATCAACAGCACTTAGTTTTCTCAAGATTCCCCACTTACTAGATTCTGTTTCCTCTGCCTGGAATGCCCCATGCCCAAACCCATGTTGTTCCTGTATCCCATAATCCAACAGGCTCAAACTCTGTAGCCCTTCTAACCTTCAGGCTCCAGCTCCTCTAGCCTTCCACACCGAGTGTAGTATGTCCTCAGATACTGTTCTACATCATCCTATGGAGCTGTGTAACATATGCTATAGTAAAACTGTCATGTTTGTGTATGGGAATGTGATATAATTTTCCTAAAATTGCCAATGATCCTTAAATTTTATTTGACCTTACCTATGAGTAGTGAAGTGGAAAAAAAAAACACTTTTTTTCTTAAACTATTAAAGAAATTAATGTCACATGATAGAGAAAAGTATAAATCATCTTTTTATTATCTTATTATAAAGAGATATTACTGGATCAGAGTAGATTTCAGTAGTAGAACACTTGCTTAGCATGTGAAAGACTCTGGGTTTGATCTGTAGCACCAAATTGGATGAGAGAAGAAAGGGTATTGGGCTGGGGTATATCTCAGAGATAGTCCATTTGCCTGATAAATACCAGGGCTTGACTTTGAACCCAGCACTATCAAAAACAAACAAAAAAGGAAGGAAGAGAAGAAAGGGGAAATGGATTTTTTAAAGATGTTTAAAGGTATTATGAATTTACTGTAGATTACCCAATCAAACTGGAGAGAGGAATAGAGCAGTTTTTCTTTGACAGTTCAAGATTAATGCTGATTATTCCCACACTGTAGATTAGTTTTCAGCATCTAAAATCATGTAATTTTTTTTGACTAAGTTTATTTGAGTTCATTTTTATACTCTATTTTTATGCCTAATTTCGCATTCCTTCTTCACAGTGAATACTACCAAATTATATCCAGGCCTGAAAGGATACTTTCATTGCTCATTATGGCAAAGAATGATCAATTATGTTTTAATTCCTATTTTAAATTTTTAAAATATATTTTGTTTCTAGTTAGTGTATGTGGGGGTGGGAGTGCCTATACACATGAGCATAGTGCCTGTGGAAACCAGAGGCTTCAGGTGCCCCTGGAGCTGTAGTTACAGGCAGCGGTGAGCCAGACAGTTTGGGTGATGCAACCAAATGCAGGTCCCCTAAATAAACAGTATGTTCCCTTAACTGCTGGGGCTGGAGCCCCAGCCCCCATGTATTTTGGGTAGTGATGTTAACTAGAATCTACTATTTTGCATTTTTGTTGTTGTTGTTGTTTTGAGACAGGGTTTCTCTGTGTAGCTTTGTGCCTTTCCTGGATCTTGCTCTGTAGCCCAGGCTGGCCTGGAGCTCACAAAGATCCGCCTGCCTCTGCCTCCCAAGTACTGGGATTAAAGGCGTGCGCCACCACCGCCCCGCCTATTTTGCATTGTAACTCAAAAAAAGCATCCACATACTGATGACTTAAATTAAATTTGTAAAACATGAGTATCAAAAATTTGAAAGCTGTGTGTTGAGACCTGGTTGACTGTGTCAAGTTACCTTAACCCGTTTTCTGAAACCCGTAATCCTAAAGTCGGGTTTCAGTAAATTGAATCGTGTGAAACCTATTAGCTGAGCCTTTGTCACCAAACTGTGCTTCCCAAATTACCACACAGAGGCTTACATTAATTGTAAATGCTTCACCAGTAACTCAGGCTTACTACTAATTAGCTCTTACACATAAATTAACCCATAACTCTTATCTATGTTTACCCATGTGACTTGCAACCTTTTCTAACTACAACATTCTCAGCCTTCTTCCTGTGAGTCTGGCTGGTGACTCCTGATTCTGCCGTTCCTCTTACCAACATTCTTAGTTCAGTCGCCCTGTCTATACTTCCTGCCTGGCTACTGGCCTATCAGCGTTTTATTAAACTAATTTGAGTGACAAATTTTTACAGTGTACATGAGAATTATTCCACAGCATTTCCCCTTTTTGTCTAATTAAAAAGGAAGGTTTTAACTTAAACACAGTAAGATTATATACAACAAAAACAGTTATTAAGTAATAATTACAGTAACACTATCTAATCCATTTGCATTTGGCAAAAATAGAGAAAATACTTAATTATCTATCTTGGTGAGTTTAAAGTTTTGTATCTAACTTACATTCTATTATAAATAAGGAAAACTGTAACTATTTAGTCTTCAACTCCATCAAAGACCCAAGAAGGGGAAATGTTACCTAATGACAGGGACCTCAAGGTGAGTGCCTAGGCAGTCCCGCAAAATTCCTCTTCAATATTGGGGCATCCAACTCTGACCTACAGGCCTAGCATGTCTGACAGACTTTACTATTGAAGCAGGAAATTTTGAAGGACTGTCTTACCTTGTCTTGGCAAAGTTCAGCAGTCACTTTTCTTGCATTCTGCTGGCCCAGTTTGGACAGTAACTATCAGTAATTAAGGCAAGGACAGTTTGTTTGCCCATATGACTAGCTTTTACCATAAAGAAAATAAATTCCATATGGAGTTTTTTCAATGCCCATCATCTTCTCTGAAATAGATTGGTGCTTCTAGGAGCAGATGTGTCTCACTATCATGAAAAGCCTTAGGTTATTAAACATATCAAATGTCATAATCTATATATCTTTGAAGTGTCTGAAGATCATCTGTCTAAATATATCTGTGTATGACCTTGAAAACATACTTAACATGACTATAAGTTTGACTGCTATAGATGACTATTAATCTATTTCTTAATTATATGTTACATTTTTAAATAAGTTGCATAAACCTAATATCTTAAACAAGAGTAGAAATATACATGTGGTATAACAAAATTAACTTTAAATTTTTATCGATAAACTGAAATCCATACTAATGTAAAATATTTAAGATTAATAGTTGCTTTTTGGATTAAAGAAGATTCAATAACTTACCCTTTTATCCTACCATTTTTATATTCCCCCTTTTTCTTTTCAGAATAAGATCTCTGAATCTAATCTCCTTTGTTTAGCTTTTTTTCCTGACCATTATCCATAACAACTTGTAACCACCACCCCCCAAATGATGACAAACATTCATAATTTATTTTTGGGAATCTGGGCATAGTTCTTTAGACTACTTCTTACTGATTGGGGGCACTGGTAATCTTTGGAGGACCCTGAGAGAATTTAGGATTATGGTCAAGTCCTGGCTGGAGTATTCTGTGAGGCTGGATCATCTCAGCCAGCTGCCTTGAAGCTGCTCTGGATGCAGAACTCAGAGGAAACTGCAACAGAGGCACTCTGAAATGTTGAGTCATCTGTGCCATCCTCTCCCACTGGAGATTTTTCAGGGGCTCTTCCTTGACTTTTCGTAACCCAGAATGAATCCATAGCCTCTCATTTCCTGTGGAAATAAAAGCAGAACCTTTTCCCCAACACAACATATCCCTTGACTTAAATTTTGAAGTCAGGACATTTTTTAAATATATAGGTTGGTTTAATATAGCAGTTTTCATAATTGAATGTCTCTCAGCAGTTATCATTTGCTCATTAGCAGTCAAAATATTTAAAGACAACATAATAACTTACAGTATCCAGACTCTTTGTATATTTTTCATCTTTATGTGGCCTTTTTTTATATTACTTTACTCACTCTTTTAGGACTTTATTATTTTAAAACTGTGTATCTCTTTTTTGACTGTTCATACCTTCTCTTTTCTCTCCCAAGCCTCTGTATATTTTTAAGCACATTGTAAACCTTTTAGAGGTGTTTTTTTTCTTCTAAATCTGTCTTTACTGCATATCTCTATATTTTTCTGACCACATGAGTCTTTAAACTTCTAAGCAGGCTAAGACTAAAGTGTAAGCTTTGGTGGCTGTCTCTGCCCCAATCCTTGGCTTCCTGAGAGTCTAGTTTTATGGCAGAGGTACCTGCAAGAGTCATGCTTAATGTCTCAACTTTGGGAAGCTGTTGGGTCCATCCTGCCACCAAGTAGTATGCAGCCCTCTGCCCACAAACCCCATTTAAGTACTCCATAGCAGGACCTCCCAAAAGAGCTGGCCATGCACGAACCAGGAAGCCGTGTCTTAAAGGAGTCATGCCTCTGCTTGCCACTAGCAAACAGAGCCTACCCAAGAAAATGCTGCTACCAAGAAGCTGTGCTTGACTCTGTTCTTTTGTGTGTTTAGAATTCTCTTTTTTTAACATTTTCCTCAGGTTTTATGTGGAAATTCTTGTTGAACGTTTGGACACCAGACTGTGTTCTTTCTTTGTAGTGTGTATGTGTCTTCATGTGCTGTGTGTGCATGTATACAGGTGCACCTCCCTGTGGAGACTGGAGGAGGACATTGGGTGAAACAGGGTCTCTCACATAACCTGGAGCTAGACTGCTGACCAACAAGCGCTAACAACAACAAGCAATCCTCCTTCTGTCTCAGCCCCAACAGTGCTAGGCTTACAGGAATGCATGGCCATGCCCGAGTTTGTATATGTATGCTGGCGATTTAAACTCATGTCTTCATGCATGCAGAATAAATACTATGAGCCATCTCCCTGGTATTGCCTATCTTATTCTTAATGAAGAATTTAGACTCAGTAGGTAATCATTATAAGAACTGGCAAAGAGGACCATTATCCCTATACAGCATCATTTCTTAAGTGTGATGGTTAACCTCAGCAGACCATTTGGTGCAGCAAGCTTGCTCAGCCTGTTGAAGGGTCACAGAACTAATGGAGCAGAGAATGAGAAGGGCACACAGAGTGGTTCGTTCATGTAAAATTGAAGGACTTTTGTTACTGGTTGGCAGTTTCAGTAAAAACAAATTCCTCTGCATTAGTAATACTAATACACTGCGTAATTCAATTTTTTATTTTCTTGTGCATTCTCTTTCTATATGGTCACTAAGTATAATTGTGTAATTCTATTGTGTAATTCTATTTTGTGCATTATAATTTCTATATGGTTACTAAGTATAATTGTCTAATTCTATTGTGTAATTCTATTTTTTATTTTCTTGTGCACTATAATTTTTATATGGCCACTAAGTATAATTCTTTCAACGTCATTAGCGTACCCTTCAGTGTCTTTGAGAAAGATGATGTCATCAGATATATCCTTTAGGAATGAAAGTCCAAATCCCTTAGCCAGCCAAGTGGTTAAAAGCCTACAGAGTAACTGTATCATTTTGTTCCAACTGAATAGAACTGGAGTGTAGTTTTATCTTCTAAGTATCATATTTTGGAGATGATGTAAACTAAGAAAAGTAGCTGTAAAAGAAATTCTGTAGGCAGTTCTGACAGAGTAACTGTTACCTCCCCATCCCACCAGCCAGCTCAGTTCTGCACAGATAGAATGTTGTTAGCTTCTGCTGAAACTCCTCATAGTCAGTGTTGCAGGGTATGGGGGCAATATGAAAGACAAAGGCAGAGAACAGAGAGTTTATTCTTATGTACAAGCAGGAAGGTGTGGATATTCCAAATCCACAATGTGTAATGTGAGTTTAAATAAGAAGACAATGGAAACTCAGGTCAATATTCTTGGAAAGAATTCTCGACAGAAAAATTTTAGAAAACCACCATACTAACATTTTAAGTAGAAGTAATCAGACATCTGAACTCCATCTGTCTAGAATGATACGAAACAAATTCTCATTCCCCAAGTGAAATTGTTTTAATGATGTAATGTGGGATTTTGTGCAGTCATTTTGGCAGCATATATCCTTATGTGTGTGTTTAAGCTAAAGTTATGTGGCATGCATTGTGGGAAAGGCATTCCTACTAGCATTTGACTTTAACTCAGAACAGCGTTGGTCACAACTGTGATAACAACTGGAGCAGCTGGACAGAAGTGAGTCACTGGTCTGTCTCTTACCCCAAGGGATTCTGACGTAGGTTAAAGATCCCATTGTTTGCTTGCCCTAGATGGAAGTAAATGCAGCATTTGAAAAAAATGACATGGTATGGTGAGTCAGGGAACCTAAAGATGTTCAAGGTAGAGGCATTGCAAATCATAGAGAATGATCATGAAGTAGAGAGAGCTGTCTGCACATCCTGGTCTCCTGCAGGCAGGAACCAGGTTAGGTCAGAGGTGCAGGAATGAGAGTTCTGTACTAGTTCTTTGCCATTAGTGTGACTTCTCTGGTTTATTCCAGTTTCCATCTTCTTCCAAATGACTTGTTCTCCCAAATCTCAGCACAGCATTTGACTAGCTGTTTGCCTGTACTATGGATAGGTGCTGTGAGCACGGCAATTCAGGTAGGTGGCAAGGTTGAGCTCATTGGATGATGGATGCATTAAGAAAGGGTATGACTAGTAAGCTCATGGGGGGGGGGAACTGTCTTGTCTGCTAGGAAGTCTATGGAAGGCTTCCTGGAGGAGATGACATTGACCCAGGATTACAGAGGCTGAATTGGATTTAGCACTCAAGAGCAAATAGGTAAAGAGACGATGTTTTAGGTAGTGAAGCAATATGAGCATTTCTCTTTGACAGTCGATAAATCTAGCTCAGCAACTCTGTGTGTAGATGCCCTGAACCATCTCAGTAGCCTAGGCAGAAGCTTTGGGGTTTGTGGTCAGAGCATTTGTGGGTTTTAAAAGTTTCCCAGATGATGCTGATTCAGAGTGCACTGAGAACCACCAGCAGCTGAAAGTACAGGCCATTATGAGTTGTGAAAACATCAGGGAAGGGAACTGGAAAAGGACCACAGAGGCTTCCTTCCCTATGTTAAGCCAAGGACTTTCTCACCTGTGACCTGCAAGTATAAGGGGACCACTGAAGCCTGCTTCTTGATTGGTTTCTATCATTTTCAGAGTCAGGGTGGCTGCACATGTTTAGAGTCCTTTCGGAGCAGTAGAAAAAGTGGGGTGCAGAGTGTGGGTCTAGGTGTTGCCTCACTGCTTTGGTTGATCATGGAGAGTGTTGTTTATTCATTGCCTCTTCCTGGGGTGGGGACATTTTAATCTCTGCTTTGTGTTTCTAAACAGAGTTATTGAAGTTTTTCTAATGATTCTTTTCTCTTCAGGGGAGTTGGCTGCATCTTTGTTGAGATGATCCAAGGAGTTGCTGCATTTCCAGGAATGAAAGACATTCAGGATCAACTTGAACGAATATTTCTGGTAAGTTCTGTATAAAGTGCTTCTCAGAAAAACATGTTTCTAATTAGTTACTTAATGATCTGCTGGAAATATTTTAAAACATAGTTGTCCATTGTTGTCACATCTAATTATAACATTTTTTTGCCTTTAAGTGGCAAGGAATTATTCATTGACAAGTGTGCCTTTAAATTATCATATGTGAATAAAATGATAACGTAGTAAGAATGAGAGAGATAAGAGAAGTAGTGTAGAATAATGGGCTGTAATTAACATCCAGGCATAATGGTTCCAAATAAAGTATGTAGAGATTGGGCAACTTCCAAGAAGATGGAGCTCATCTAGACACTTCCCTCCATGCCTGCACAGTAGGCTTCCACTGATAACTGTCATCTGTAATATTGAATGTGGAGAATGGGAAGTGCAGGGGACATGGTGACCTTGCAGAGGAAACAGCCAGGCAAAAGTCACCTCAGTCAGGTCTGTGAGACTGTTCTAGTCTATGAGAAGTCACATGGTGGCATGTTTCCTTGAGATGATGTGAGGAAGATGATGTGTCGCTCCCATCATCTTCTTCCTCAAACTGTAAGTCCACTCTGGCTATGAAACCAAAATGCAAGACATTCTGCAAAATTCCCTACTCATACTCTTCAAAACTTGTCATTGTCATAAAAAACAAGGGAAGTCTGAAAAACTCTTATAATCCAGGGGGAAGCTAGGAGCATGTGACAGCACAGAGTGATATGGTCTCATGGATGGATCCCTGGATCAGCAGAACACAATAGAGAAAACCAGTGAAACCCGAATGAAGTATGGGGTTTAGTAATGTCCTTGGACCGATGTGGATTTTTATTTGGTACAAATGCACTGGGTAGAGCTTAAACAAGAGAAGCTGAGGGAAGGCTGTACCAGAACTCTCACTAATATTTTGGCAATCTTCCTATAATTTTAATTTCTTGTTAAAAAAAAAAAAGTTGTATCTTGAGTTTTGGCAAAATTGTTGTGTTGAAGCAGCTTGTCTGTATCTATCCTGTACTGTCTTGTTTTATCTTGGTGGCTTTGGACAGGGTATTACTCACTTTCTGAAGCTGTTCCCTCAAAGATGAGAGAGGAATTCTTCTCGAAGGTCACTTTGAGGAATCACTGACTTAGGAATAAGAAATGCTTCTAAATGCCTAGCACACAGTAAGCATGGGTTGTTCTCATTACATCCTTTTCATATCAAGTTCTTTCATTCAGTGGGATTTTTGTCAGTAGTCAGAAGTACGTTATTTAAAACCCAAAATAATATCTAGAAAAAGTATTTAAACTAAGCACATTCTGATAACTCCTATTTCCATACTTCTCCTTACTTACAAAACTCTCTTGTGAAACCACTGAGGTGGATTTTAGTGTAGACTGTGTCGGGAGATGCATTGTCATTCATTCTAGAGATGTGGGCTCTCCTTTTCAATAGAAGAATGACAGGGGGGGTGCTGTGCATAGATTGAGACTGTCACTGTTGTGTTCCCCTCCATGTCAGCTGTGAAATGATGAGAAAAGACTATGGTTCCCTCACGCAGTGTCCCCTATCACATAGCTGCTGTACGATGGCAGATGGACGAATAGAAGAGTCACTGACTGAGTCTTCAAAGAGTTGTGGTGTTGGATTTTCTCTTTCTCCTGGAGGTTATCTTTATCTGTTTCTTTCAATTGTATTAGAAGTTATGGCTGCAATGCTGAAATGGACTCTCGTGATTACAAAATAATGCATTTTCATAATGGAAAATCCCCATACTGTTCAAAGGTACAGAAGCTGAGTGTTACCTCCATGCCGCCATGACATGACTCACACAAAATCACTTTAGTGTTTTGGTATATATATGCCATTGAATTTTTATATGTGCTCTAAGAATTTAATCATGTATTGTCTACCATTTGTAGGTCCCATTTTCATTTCATAATATATAACTAAGACTTCATTGGAGAAAATTCAGAACCATGTCATCATTTTTAATGACAGAATGTTTCACTATATGGATGAGACGCTATTTACATATCTAATCCATTATTTTTTAAAAGGCTACTAGAAACTACATTGTATCCCTATTAAGACTAATTATTAGAATTGAAAAAACCTTAATGTAATAAAGTCAAATTTCATAAATTTGTTGACTATTCTTATATATCCATTGCTTTATCTAAACACACAAAGCTCCTCATCCCTTTTTACTCAATAAAATCTCTTATATTTTTCATTTCACTGGATTAGGCCTGTAGATTATGTAGGAAACAAATTATATAATATTGAGCTTTTGGGGTGGTATTTATTTTAAGTGTATGAGTGTTTTGCTTGCATGTCTGTCTGTGCACCATGTGATTTCCTGGTGCCCATAGAGGTCACAAGAGAGTGTTGGATTCCTTGGGACTGGATTTCTGGATAGTTGTAAGCTGCTATGTAGATGCTGGGAATCAAACCTGAATCCTCTAGAATAGGTGTTTTCAACCACTTATTGTCTCTCCAGCCCAGTTAGTTTTGTTGTTGTTACTGTTTTAGGTTTTATAGCCTCAAAATCTTCATGTAGATGAGAATGACCTTGACCTTCTGATCTTCTTGCCCCATCTCTCAAGTGCTGGAGTGATAGATGTGGCCTACCATGCCTAGTTTATGCAACACTGGGATGGAGTCTAGGGCTTCATGTGTTGGTCGATTACTCTACCAACTGAGCTATGCATTCATTACCAGCCACATGTATAATTTTTATAAATATATTTTTATTTCCTTTTTCTATACTCTTCACTTTCGTTGAATTATTTTAGACAGTATATCCATAAGAATTCTTTTCCTTTTATTCCTTTTGTCTGTTTATAAATATGATGTGTGTGCATATTCACATGTGTGAGGATGCTTGAGTGTGCATGTGTATGTATACATGCTAGATGTACTCATTTCAGTGTGGAGGGCCAGATTTGATATTGGAGTCTTTCTGGATTTCTGTTCCATCTTATTCTTTTGAGGCAGGTTGCTTTAACCAAACCCAGAACTCACCAGTAAGGCTAGTCTGGATGCCCTGACTCCATTTTCTGAGACTGGAGTTATAAGAATGCCAGTGTGCCTGTCTGATGTTTAGATGGTTTCTGGAAACCTAAACTTAAGTAGTTCATGTAGCAAATCTTTTCACTGAGCCATTTCTCCATGAGCATTTCTACATACTTTGTAATTGTATAAAACAATTGAAAAAATCATTTTAAAGATGTATAGTTTATATATTATCTATATCATGCTAAATCATATCTAAATAATTAGCTGTCAGATTTGTTTAATACCCAAGTATAGTCATTATATCACTCAGTTATATTTTGAGACTAATTTCTTACATTTCTAGTTAGCTTTTAATACTGAATCCTTTCAAACAATAATTATATAACCTTTCCAAATTTTTTAATTAGTTTCATGTTAAAAAATACTTTCTTATATTTAAAATAAGAAAGTCAGGTGTATAACCTTGAACCTCAGCACTTGGGAGGCAGAAACAGAAGAATCAGGATTTCAAGGCCAGCCTTGGCAATGTAGCAAGTTCAAGACCAGTCTGTTACGCAAGACCCTATCTCAAAAACCAATAAATAAATAAATAAATGAGAAAACATAAAAAGGATTAGTTTCTTTTTGTATATTCAGGATGAGTTTAGAAAACCTGAATAGTGATATGAATGAGTTATATGTTATATCAATAGAACTAAGAAAATGAGTTTCACAAAGCAATTCTTCCTGGAAATGTTTGTGTAATGCAAATAATTTATATCAGAGAGCATTTGTTGGCTCTCTTCCTGTATGGATATTTAGCTCCTATTTCTTAATTTTATGGCAATGCTTTTCTAATTTTATGGGTATCCAGAGACTTTGAGCCCTGGCTAGGCTTTTAATAAGACAGGGAAATAAATCATTACAAATTTCCCATGGGATTATTGATGTACCAAGACATGATTCGCTCTTCTTAGAGCACAGAGACCTGTGAATGCAGATAACCATTGTGACTCCTGACAATAATTGTTTCATTTCCCATAGATACTTGATGTACATAATGCTCTTTAAGATAAAATGCCCTTTGATCGTTAAGAGCTGAAGATCATTTTCTGTGGAAGATTGCTGCTTCAGAATTGAATGACCAAACACTTTGCCCTGAAAAATTAGTCAAAATCAAACTAACATCTAGGAACTTCGGTTGTCAAATGTTATAATCTTAAATATTTTATAATCTCCTCTGGATTGTTGTTATTTGCCAGTGGGTTTGTATAACATGCTAAGAAGCCACTTTCAAGACTTAGTGATCACTCAGAGCTTTGTGATCTACTCTCAGGACTTAATGATCACTCAGAACTTTGTGATCTACTCTTTGGACTTAGTGATCACTCAGAACTTTGTGATCCACTCTCAGGATATTGGACAAATTCAGTATGGTTGAATCAATGCGGAAAATGCTTTTCCTCAGTGACCTTTCATATCTGGCCTAAATAAGAAGGCTATTAAATGGGGATTAAATCTACTAGAAACTGCCAAACCTCTTTTCTGAAGTGGCAGTTGTATATGTGGGCTCTAGTAAAGCATTGCCAAGCAGACAATCAACTTTGAAAGTCATGAAACATGAGATTATTTGGTTTGTTTAGTATCTTAATTCTGAGATTAAGTACATTCATTTTTTCCTGTAAACTGTGTATACAAAAGTGGTTAATAACCTTGAAGCATTAAATTAATAACTTGTAACCTAAAATTTAATTAGTTCACACATACCATATCTTTATTAAAAATGTGCAAGGCAGCGAAGACCAGCTAGTGAACGCCTTTCTATTTTTTTTCCTTTGTACTTCCCTTTTTTGGTAGGAGAAAGCTGGTTACATTTTAAACAAGTGTAATTAATTTGTTTTCAGAGCACTATAACCATGTTGGTATACAAAGTGAGCTGCTGTTGCTACAATCTGCAATTTCAAATCGAATCATTTTCCTTGCATTCATGATGCCCATATGCAAGACACAAAGGTGGTAGCATTTGTTGGAGAGCTATTCAAACCAAGTGAGGTTGCATGGGACTAAAGAGCAAGTTCTCTAAGGAGCAGCTTGCTCTGCTGATAGACAGGCAGAGTGATTTGTTTTCATTCTCCAGCATTGCCTGTTTTCAAATATAACATGGTGTGCTCTGTTCACCTCCATTAGCTGCAAAACATAAGCAGAAGATACGTTCATTTAGGTGGGTGAGAAAAATCAGAACTAATAAAAAGAATTTGTATTCTGAACACATTGTTCCGGCTTGAAAAAGAAGCCCACACAGTAGAGCCCTGGGAATATGCGTCTCTCACTTCAAAACAGCTGAGCAAATGGCAGAGGGTACATGCACAGCTGTCAGAAACTTGGGCAGATGCTCCAGGGTTTATGTGGCTCCTGGCCCAGAGTACAGCAGTGGTGACAGAGGGGCACATGGTTCTGTTTTCCAGGCCTGTTCTTTGTCTCCCCTCTTTGAATGCTGATGAACCCGAAAGGCTCCCTCACCTCTGCCTGCTAGGGCTCCTGGCCGGCAGCGGAATTTCACCTCCTAGTTGTCAACCTACTTTACGTTGTTTGATGGGTACATTGATTAAAATATTCCCCTTCACCAGCATATGTGCCATTCAGGATTCAAGTGTGTGTGTGTGTGTGTGTGTGTGTGTGTGTGTGTGTGTGTGTGTGTGTGTGTGTGTGTGTGTGTGTGTGTATGTCACAGGGCACATGTGGAGGTCAGAGGACAACTTTTTGGAGTCAATTCTTTCTGCTGTGTATGACCATCACGCTTGGTGTTAAATGCATTTACCTCTTGTTGACCAAAATTTTTAATTCTAAAAATATATGATATTATAAGAATAGGCCTCAGGCTTGTGGATGTTTAAAGAAGACATTTCTAGGAGAGGTTTTATTGTATATTGAAGGAAGAACAAGGGCTGAAGATAGACATGGAAACAAGGGGGTGGGCATGTGGAGAAAGACAGGAGGTGATGGCTTAGCTCTAGGGTAGGGTGCTGGGTGAAATTTCATTCCCACAAGAGAAGATCATCCGTAAGGAAACAAGCAGATCTATCTTTCATTGCTGCTGTGAGAGACACTGGCTTTCTCACCATGTTCAGGTGCTGTCTATGAAGATGGCACTTATTGACTGGAGGTAGTGGGCGGAAGGCATAAAGATGCTAGGGATGTGAGTATTGAAGGCCGAAGGAATAGCTCATGACCACAGCATTAAAATGAAAGTTCTCAAGAACAAGTCTGTTAAATTAAGGCCATTCTTCCTCATAATCCAGTGAGTCCAGACACTCTTACTGCTTTGACCTGCTTTACTAAAGTGTTTTCCCCTCAGGATGTTTGCTGTGTGTGAATCCCTCGGGTCTTGTATAGATTATTATCAAACATGAAACCGAATCAACAAAGAGACTTTGCAAAGCTGAAATTATGAGAAGCTTGGCCGTAAGGGCTTCTGAGTTAGCTCACCGTGAGAGCTAGCATGGAGAGAAGGAAGTGAGAGATGTTTCTGTCTGGGAGAACAGATGACGGATGCCCAGAGCAGAGCAAGCCTGAGCTCACTGTGCCAGAACTAGAACCTGAAGGGTTTCCCCTGTCTCCAGTCTACATTGAGGTTAATGAAGCTGCTAAAGAAGGCCATGTTTGTAGCTTCTGAGCAAATACTTCTATGATGCTAGAGTGATAAAGCCAGGTTACAGGGGAATTATTATGTGAGTAGACTATAAAAAATTGAAAAAGATAGCCATCTCTGAGAGATGGGTCAGTAGAGAGGGTTGATGTTACCCTATAGGTACTTTTAAGTCAATATTCATGTGTTTTATGATACATCATAAATATTTTTCCTTTTATTGAAAATAAACTTTTTTCTCATAAAATATATACTGATTATGGTTTCCCCACCCTCTACTTCTACCAGTTCCAACCCACTGACCCTCCCATCCAGATCCACTCCCTTTCTGTCTCTCATTATAAAAAAGCAGGCTTTAAGGGACAATAACAAAGTAAAATAGAAACTATCACATTAGAATAGGGCAACACAAAGAAAAGGAAAAGAGCCCAAGAGAAGGCACAAGAACGGGACCCACGCATTCACACACTCAGGAATCCCGGAAAACACCATAAACTGGAACCCATAATATATCCACAAAGTACTTGTATGTCAAAAAGAGAGGAAAATATATGTATAATAAAATAAAATATTATATATTAAAATAAAATTTTAAAATAAAATAAAATTTAAAATAAAAAAGAAAAAGTCTTGACATGACATTGAGACAAGGAACCTTCACAGATGCTGCTGAGTTCATTTTCATACTGGCCGTTTACTGCTGGGCACACAGCTACCCTTAAGTGCAGTTTGTTTCCCCAGTGAGACTCCCTTGGAGGAAACCAAATTTTCATTTGTAAGTTGTTATTAATTGGAGATTGCTCTTGGGTTAGGGATGGGGCATGTGTCTACTTCTGTGTTCAGCTCTAGGACCCCATCTGGTGCAGACCCGTGCAGGCCCTGTGCATGCTGCCTGGGTCGCTGTGAGTTCATATGTGTGTGTCAGTCTTGTTGATTTCAAGGGTCATGTTTCCTTGGTGTCCTCCATCCCTTCTGGATTTTTACACTCTTTCTGCCTCCTCTTCCATGAAGTTCCCTGAGCCCTTTGGGGGAAGAATTTCATGGAGACATCCTGTGTAGGGCTGAATGTTCCAAGGTCTCTCACTCTCGGCATAACATTTGGCTCTGGGTCTCGGTATTTGTTCCCATCTGCTGCAGGAAGAAGCTTCTCTGGTGATGGCTGAGCAAGGCCCTGACCTGCTTCCCTGGCTGAGGTGACATCATCACTATTTTTAAATGATGTAGGTTAGGGTGTTTGTAAATGACGCTGAAGATCAAGGAAGGCATAGTTGATAAAGCACGGCCTCACAAAAAGCCAGAGAGAGTGGGGAGCGGAGACGGTGCCCAGAAAGGAAGATGCTGATGCTGTAGAGAACAGTGAAAAATGCAGTACAGTCTCAGGTTCCTAGAAATGAAGGGAGGGGTGTGGGGCTAGCAGGCCGTGTGAACTGGGGCGACGCTGACAGGGTGTCTAAGACTCTCTCACTGTAGGGACAGTAACAGGTGATAATTTGTGACTATGAAGTGACCAAGGGAGGACACAGTTGCTGGCCACTTTTTGAGGTCCTTTATTGATTTGAGTTATTGTTATAGAAACAGAAATGGTTTTATTTCCAATTTCTAAATAATAGCTTGTTTACTTTCTTATTAATATGGTCATTTTTATAACTGTGATCGCCCCCTTGCCTGCTTGTAGTTCCTGGCTGTGGTTAGTGTGGGGAACCTGCACCTACCTTTTTACCCAGGGTACTCTTGAGGAGTGAGGAATCAGAGATTTAGATAGGATAGAGGGGAGAGAAAAATGACAGAAACACAGGATATCCTTGGGAGGGTCTGGATCCTTATCCACCGGCCCAGAACTTTATTCAAAAGGCTTTTTATAACAGTGCCAAGGGGAGGGGCAAAAGACCTCCCCCTTGCTAGACACAGCCATGTGTAGACCCTTCCAAACAGCTGGTACCCAGGCCCATCATCCAATCATCCTCTTACGCAGCCCTGCCAGGTAAAGCAGGCTCAGATCTCACTAGGAAACCTCTGTGGGCTCCCACAGGTTAGTAGTATTTAACAATGATTTTTTAGTTTAAACTAATATATTCCCATTTTATATTACATATAAATATAATATATAGTAAATATATTAATATAAAATAATGAATATGTTACCATTTTGTCAATACAGGGATATATTGTTGGTGTGAAGCTACCTCACTATTCCAATTGTGTCTCATCATGCAACCAACCTAAAACTGTGTTTCAATACTTAGTTTTAATTAATACTAATAATTTCATAGATGCATCTTTCCTATTTTGGGGTAAGTAATTCAGTGAGGGCTTGCCTGGGAAGTTCTGGGATTTGATAGAAGTCATGGCTAGTGCTGGACTGAGCAGAGGTTGGAGCAGGTAGACTGGCCAAACCCTTCTGTCTCTCTTTGTGGTCTTGGGTAGCTCCAAGGTTCTCTACCTCTGGACTAGCTTGGGCATCCTCACACACGGTGCTTGGGCTCTGAGAGTGTTTTTGTGTGGGGGGTGGGGTGGGGTGGGGGGGTGGTAATCACCAAAGAAGCAAATGAAGCTACTGCCTCTCTCTTACTCGGCCTCAGAAGTCACAGAGTAACTCTCTACTGGGCAAAGCAGTCATATACATCCTTCCCAAAGTCCAGAAGACCCTAATTCCAGGAGGGAGGAGTAGTGGAAATAATCAGACCACTTTTTAGGATTGCCACTCTGGCTGTCTCACTTTTCCTTAAATCCTGTGAGGCTGGTAAACAACTTGGTCAGGAGACATATTCTGCCAACAGTCTGTTCAGACTCCTATTTTTTATTTCCCTTTTGTCAAAGCTCATTGTAGCCCCCACAGTGCTGTTTGCCATGATGAATGTGAAAGTGTGAATTGTCACATGATTTTTTTCAGGCCTTTGGGTGCTTCCTTTGCTCACCCTCCTTTCTTCCCCTTGCACTAGCAAGTTCACAGATGTGTCAGACTGAAAAACTGGTTACATACTGCTGTAGCGTAACAGATCTGAGGCACGTGAGGAGGTGATGACACCTTTTCAGGGTATTAATGGGTTGTCATATGACTGAAATTCTGCCTGTTTTGAAGCCTTTCTTTCATTTGTAAATGTATGTCCACAGATAAGAAAAAGGAGCATTCCTAAGAATAGAACCTCCTTTCTGTGTGTCGGCAGCATCTGAGATGCCTCCCCTTCCCCCCCTTGGGGAACTGGCTTGGATGTAATGAGTTGCTTCTAATAATTAGAATATGGAGATGTGTATCAGTTCTCAGACAAAGCCACAAAAGATTATTACTTCCGAGGCTGGAGAAATGACTCAGCAGTTTGGAGCACTTGTTGCTCTTACAGAGGACCAGGGTTCTGTTCTCAGCATCCATATGAGGGCTCACACCCATCCTAACTCCAGTTCCGGGGGATCTGCGGCCTTCTTCTGACCTCCAATTGCACCCAGCATGCATCTGGTACACATACATGTAGGTAAAATATTCGTACACATAAAATTAAACCAATTTTTAAAATTAATCTCTTTTAGAAGTTGTCACTTTTCCTTTAATGCTATTCTAAAGCTAGTATCATGCAAACAAGGAAATGCAGATCTGTAATCAGCCTGTCCCAGCACCATAACTTCTGATCTCTGGCATTACGTGATTAATAATGTGTTTCCCACACTGATTTTGCAACTCCCTTTCTCTTACACTCCCGAAAAGCTTACCCTTCAGAGTGAGTCTGTCTTGGCTATTAATCTTTTTGTGAAGAACAGCTTCACTTCAAAAGGGACCTTCAATCATCGCCTGCCCAAGCCTCTGTAAGGAAACAAATCTTCCTCAGAATATTTTCTTCTCACTTGATCTCTCAAGTCTCATTATTACGTATCTTGATAAAAGTCTGTCGCTGTTTGATTAAAATTCATCTTATAAAACAATCTCCCAAGGCATCAGAGCATGTCCCTTAGAGAACAGTTTCTAAGTCAAGCTAACAGCTATCTGACCTTGGAAGTGATTCATCCTCCATCTCTCTTATCTTCAGACAATGATGGGCTTACATTCTCCAGGCTGTGTGGAGGCCATGGCAATTTGTATTCTTTCCAAACTCTCTTTGTTTGTAAGTTTACTAGTACTGGAAAAGTGTTAAGTGTATAGCATCAATGTGCCATTCAATATTTTTTCTCTTAGCGTAGTAAGTGATCTAAACAAAGGTTTCTATGGATTTTTTTTTTTTTTTTTTTTTTTGGTTTTTCGAGACAGGGTTTCTCTGTGTAGCTTTGCGCCTTTCCTGGGACTCACTTGGTAGCCCAGGCTGGCCTCGAACTCACAGAGATCCGCCTGGCTCTGCCTCCCGAGTGCTGGGTTTTTTAATAACTGTTTGCATACAATGTGTCCCTGGTTGTCAGTCTCTGCTTGGGAATTCATCATCTCCCAAGACAAGAGCAAAGGTCAGGATTCCACTTTATCATTCATGTTCACCAGGCCCTGGTGACCATGCAAGAAATGGTTAAAGGACTGTATTAGTTACTTTTCTGCTGCTGTAATAAAAATGACCAAAAGCAACTTATAGAAAAGAGATTTTATTTTGGCTTGTGGTTCCAAATGGAGCTCCCATAATAATCAGAAGGAGCAGATAGCTGGTCAGCTGATTATATTTCATCCACACAGACAGAGCAGAGTGGGGAGGGGATGGGGCAATGGAGAGGATGGTACAAGGGTGAAGCTTTAAACCCCAAAATCCCATCCCAGTGACAGATTTCCTCTAGCAAGGCTCTACCTCCTAAAGGTTTCATAACTTCCCCAAACAGAGACACCAACTGGAACCAAGTCTTCAAACAATGCCCCACTGGGAGAGGGACAGTCCTCGTTCACACTATCACAGGTATACATCCTGTGCTATCCAGTCTTTGTGCTTAACACTTACATATTTGTCTAAACATAATTCGCCATTCTAAATACTAGCAATGGCCCCTGTCCCATGGTGGAGTTCCCTGAATCCCCAGCTGGAATTCCCTCTCCTTTCTCACCTCTAGTGTCTGCATTAGCCTGTCTGTTACTTCCCTTCGATTTCAACCCTGCACTGCAGTTAGGACTACTGTTTCTGTTCACTTTCTGGGGTATAGGACTCAGTGGTAGGGCGTAGAAAGGAGAGGGGTACTTTGTGCATTGCAGGCACTGGTGCACACTGCGTCCATAGTAACTCTTAATGAATCGATGCGTGTAGTGGCCATGGGAGTTCCTTTAACTCATTTTCCAGACTTCTGATTGTTTGTGTGACGCTCCATGGCCTCACTCTATAAGATTTAACTGTATAGCCCGTTGCTGTCTCAGACTCAGGTCATCCTCCTACCTAATCTCTTAAGTAGTGGAATTAAAGGTTTGCACTCCTGTATTTGGTGCCCACCTTTATTCGCTCTCCTTGAAATACATACTTTGGAGAATTATGTGGGAATGACTTTAGGAAGCACATAAAAATTTAAAGGTATTTCTTTCTTTCTGCATTAGAAAAATAGATGTGTTTTTGTTTTCCCATTCGTCATTCTTGGTTCTAATAACATCTAATCACAAATAGATTCGATATAGAATAGATAAATTATCATTCAGATGCAGAGTTCATTCACTGAAGTTCAGTGGGACAAATTACTATCAATTTACTCTAAGCAAACTCCAGTATTAAAAATGTTTCCAGTTTGCCAGGTGGAAGGCAGACAGCTGAAAGGTGTTGATGAATCTTTTCGAGGAGCAACATTAGACTCAGTTCTTGAATCTCCTGCCACTTATGACAAAACGAGCATAGTGCTTACATCTCATACAGAATGGTGATGTGTGCACATCTGATCTTGTGCGCTTCTGGCATTAGACTCAATTCATTTATCATGGAGAGGATGCTACTCTGAAGGAATGAAGAAGTTATAATTATGGGGATACTACATATGACTATATATTATTTATAAATTTTCTTACAGTAAAACTTCATTCTAAAGCTACATAATCAGGAAGTGTAGAAAATGGCCCATCTCATAATTCTGATCTTCCCAATATACCATGGTGCTGAACTGGATACAAAATGTTAACAGTATTTACTTTAGGGAAATTACAATCACCTTCCTCACATATCTAAGCAAATGTAAGAGGATGTGTGTTCTTTCCAAATGCTAAGTTCAGTTTTTGCAATATATTTAAAAATAATATTTATGGGGACTCTCTATACCTTCCACTTAGTTTTCTTGTGACCTTAAAACTATACTCAAAGGGAAAGGGATATTACCCATAATAAATTGCAGAAAAATACAGTTCACAGAATTCATTATCTTCTGAGCTGATGTTATCTTCTGTCAGTGAGACATGATATGGAAGGGAGTAGATGCTCTGCCAGTAAAAATAGTTTTTCATGCTAATAACAGCTATGGTAAGGGGGTGCTGTGGGATGTTCTGTATGGCAAATGTGTTGCTCTGATTGGTCAATAAATAAAACACTGATTGGCCATTGGCTAGGCAGAAGTATAGGCGGGACAAGGAGGAGAATAAAGCTGGGAAGTGGAAGGCTGAGTCAGAGAGACACTGCCAGCCGCCATGATGAGAAACAGCATGTGAAGATGCCGGTAAGCCACGAGCCATGTGGCAAGGTATAGGTTAATGGAAATGGATTAATTTAAGCTGTAAGAACAGTTAGCAAGAAGCCTGCCATGGCCATACAGTTTGTAACCAATATAAGTCTCTGTGTTTACTTGGTTGGGTCTGATGGCTGTGAGACTGACAGGTGAGAGAGATTTGTCCTGACTGTGGGCCAGACAGGAAAACTCTAGCTACAAGGGGGTGGGAAGGGAAGGACCATAAGTACCAAGCTCTGGAACAAAGGAACGGAGAGTGTAGTTATGAGTACAAATCAAGGCATTCTCCTGTGCTCAGGGTCAGTGAGATGGTTCTAGCTCCAAGCCCAAAGACCTGAGTGTGATCTCCTAGACCCACATAGGGTGGTGTGGAGCAAAAAAATCACACATGCCTTGTGTGTTCATGTCCCCCCTCCCTTTGGTACACACTAAATAAATGAATGCAATAATAATAATACTATTATAATAATCAGCAATCCTATTCTCTGTGTACTGGGGCATGCTTGGGATGGGAGGATATTACTGATGATAATTCTTCTGTGATTCAGTTGGTATGAATTGGTCAAAAGAGAACATTGGTTTATTTGCCCCAATCTGTATCATCCTTACTTCCAACAGAGGAAGAGATGCTCAACCACACTGTCCCTCACACAAAACTCGGTGATATTAATAGAAAATTGTATCTTGCCTTTGAGTTTTAAGATCAGAATGGTCTATTTGTGCAAACATGAGTAGTTTGTGACCCTTATAGATATTGAGCTATCATTGTTACCACTAAAACATTGTATCTTGGCCATTGTTTTAGTGTTTAATTTTTTTTCTTTTTTTTTTTTTTTTTTTTTTTTTTGGTTTTTTGAGACAGGATTTCTCTGTGTAGCTTTTCGCCTTTTCCTGGATCTCGCTCTGTATGTAGACCAGGCTGGCCTTGAACTCACAAAGATCCACCTGCCTTTGCCTCCCGAGTGCTGGGATTAAAGGCGTGCGCCACCACCGTCCGGCTAGTGTTTAATTTTTGTTGTTGTTTTGTTTTGAGACAGAATCTCAGGTATAGCAGGCTGACCACCAACTGGACTTCTGATTGTCCTGCCTCCATATTCCAAATACTGGGTCTGCAGTTCTGTACCACAGATTACTCTTTTAGCATTTAAAATCTAATAGTGCACCACACTACTCAGATCACTTTGATTTCCCTACAATGAATTGCTTTGACTTCTGCTTTCCAAAGTCGTCATTTTGCTCATGAAAATGCTGTTAAAAAAAAAGCTGGAGGGCTGATGGGGGGAGCATTGTTTCAATAAGCCAACTGCTTGCTGTCAATCCTCTCAGAAAATTAGCAAGCTGAATAGTGTGAGAACTGCCTTTGACCCACTTGTGTAGCACGAATCTTAAAAGGTCTTGTTAAATAAAAAACACGGGAGCCAGATATTGGGGTGAATGCTGAAAGATCAGAGAAACAGAATAAGCCACATTTAACCTCACCTTGCCAACTTCTCAGCCAATCCTGATTCCAAGAATCCTCAGACTGGAAGCCTCTGAGTCCTCTCCTCACCTGAATGGATCTCAGCTGAACTGCTGCTAAAAGCCTAAAAGCTTAAAAGGTTCTAGTTACTGGTCTTCATGCGTTGTATACCTTTCTTCTTCCTGCCACCACTTCCTGGGGTTAAAGGCGTGTGTCTTTCCCAAGCTAGACATGAGATCTCAAGTGCTGGGATTAAAGGTGTGTGTTACCATGCCTGGCTCTTTCCAATGTGGCCTTGAGCTCACAGAGATCCAGATGTATCTCTGCCTCTGGAATGCTAGGATTAAAGGCTTGTACTACCACTGCCTAACCTCTATGTTTAACATAGTGGCTGTTCTGTTCTCTGACCCTCAGATAAGTTTATTGGGGTACACAATATATCAACCACATTTCCCCTTTTTTTTGTTTAAAATAAAAAAGTTATAACTAATATAAGAAAAAGTATATATAATATATACAGTCAAGAATTACATTAACAATGTCAAGTCCATTAACATTTGACAGATTCAGACAAAAAATTTCATTACTTATCTTATTTTGATGAGTCCAAAATTTATATACAATATACAAAAGTCCAATCCAATGTAAAATATTTAAAACAAGTAGTTCCTTTTTAAAAGTAGATTCAATAATCTACCTTTTTATCTTATATCCATATTCTTTCTTTTTTTTTCTTTTCTGAGTAGATTCAAAAATCTACCTTTTATCTTATCATTGCTATATCTTCCCTGTTTTCTTTTCAGAGTAGATTCAATATTCTACCCTTTTATCCTATTTTTCTATATCTCCCTTTTTTTTCAGAGTAGATTCAATAATCTACCTCTTATTTTGCATGTTAGGCCCACAGCTCAAGATGTGAGTTTGACAAATACAGAGACTCCCAGTCAAGGATTTTTGTGTTGAGTGTTCAGGGCCTCACATCCAAATCAAAGGAATGTCTTCAGTAGATTACTGCTGCCTCCACATCAGTGTCTTCCCATCTTTTCTCATGTCATCTTCCCAGAAAGCAGCTATGTTGTGCTTCTCCATGTTCTGCTCCCTCATTCTATCATGTTTCCACTGCTGTCACTGGGCCTGGTGTGCCAGGATTTGTGCCTCCAGCCCTGAGATGACATCCAGGAAAGCTTTAGAAAGGCCAGAGTGTTGAGATTCATAACTGTCACTCATTCTTAAGATGTTGCTATCGTGACAGAATTATTTATTCCTTCCACATCACCTGAGTGATACTATGGCAGTGTTCCTGAGCTTCAAGACAGCCTTTGGCCATACTTAGGGCAAGTTTTAGAAAGAAAAAATAAAAAATGAAAAATTCTTCTAAGAGTCTTTCTCCTAAAGTTACTGGCATTTTTCTGCTAAAGGCACAGTAGCTCTGTATGCCTAACAGGCTCAGACAGGCTTCTGCAGCAGGCTAATTAAGAGATGAGTAATTGTAGAAATCTAGAGGAGAGAGTTAATCAATGTGGTCACACTGAGAAGAGGGACAGATGAGGGGGTCCAGCAGCCACAAGTCATTCTTCCAGGCATTGACACGATCTTGGGTTGAAGGGGAGAGAATTGGGGCAGAGCAAAGATGAATGCTTAGCTTAGCAATCCTGATCATGGTATGTTCTAATTGATGTCTCCCTCTGTCTGGCTCTGCAAAGTGCTCCCCAGGAGTCAGCCTATGTCTGGCTCTGCGGAATGCTCCCCAGAAGTCAGCCCTGGCATATCTGTTTCTCATGAGGTGGTTACTTCCACTCCACAGTGCAGCCTTATGGTGATGAATGCTTGCCTCCGGGCTCCTATTGCTTGGGGACAGTTTGAGCCCCAAGTTATAAACATGTTTATTCATCAGCCTGTCGTTTCTGGAACTGAAGGTAACTCAGGAGGAGCCAGGCTGTGATGCATACCATTAATGTCAACTCTCACTCTGGAGGCAGAGGCAGCAGAATCTCTGTGTGTTCCAGGCCAGCCTGGTCTACATAACAAGTTCCAGGCCAACCAAGGATACTTAATGAGATCCTGTCTTAAAAAAATAAAAAGTAATTTTTAAAAAGGTTGAGGGAACACGGAGCCAGAGAGAGATAAAATAATGTAAGCTTGGTAGGGAATCAGCACCTTCAAAACCCTGAAAACGGCTAACATTTCCAGAGGGGCCGCCATGTTTGGTGATATCTTTTAAAGAACCACACTTACTGACCCAGCAGGCTGCTGTATGCTTCAGGAAGCCATCAGGTCAGCATATCAACCGATTACACATTGAAAAATCAATGGGTTTCTACATCTCTTAACCCAGATTTTTTCAGAATATGTAACTGAATCAGCAAGCAAAATTATTGCTTCAGTCAGTTGGTTGTTATAGATTTTCCTTTTAGTCTTGTGACCTGAAAACTCTTCAGATTAATATTTCCCTTCATGCTCTTCAGCAAGTTTTGGTTAAAAATGTTTCCTTTTCACTCCCTTTTCTTTTGTTCTAGTTCATCTCTTTATGACAAAATTGTATCACAGTGAAATTGGCTTTTAAATATCGTGGAGAAACAGTACACTGTCTAGGATGACAGATTAATTACCTCCTTTCCCCCCATGGGAGCCTGGAAAGAATCTGAAGGCATATCTTGGCTGATAGCTTACCCCTAAGGTCTGTGTGTTCTACCAAAAATAATGAAAAAAGGAAATTTACCCCTGTTACTGCCTCTCAGGGTACATAGCTTTGATAAGACCAGCCTGTCATTTTGTATGATAAGATATAACATTTGCTCAGGAAGAAAAGAAGAAAGGAAATGATGAACTTCTCTTCCTGGTGTGTTGTAGTCAAACCTGCTGGATAAATGATCTAATGGTAATGAAGACAGGACTTGAAGGAACATTCCAATAATAGCCCAACTTTTCTCTCTCTCTCTCTCTCTCTCTCTCTCTCTCTCTCTCTCTCTCTCTCTCTCTCTCGCTTTTGTTGGGAAAGGCAGTATTTTTCTCAGAAATGTGCATAGCGACTATCTTTTTATCTTGTTACTCTCTTTATCTCCTATTAGTATGTAATTCTACTAAACACTCAAGAAGAAAATCAGGATATACTTAGTATATTGTGTATTTATCTCCTGGCCATGTTCATGGAGCAAAGTTGGCTGCCTTGAATATAGTGAGTTATCTCTATTCAAGTAACTCTTGTCATAATATTCCATCCTGCAGAGCTTAAACCAGATAGAGGTATTGAAAGCTCCTTCTCTGTGTTATACCATGTTAAAGCCCAGGGAAAAAAATACTGATGCAATTTAACCATTTATTTTAAAGGTGTGACGATCATGGTTCCAGGAGATGAAAACTGGTAAATGTGGTCCGAAGCATTTTTAAAGAGAAATTCTTGAACAGAATAGCAGGGGTTCACTTTCTTCACCTATAAAATGAAGTTATAGTATCCACAGCTTTCAAAGAAAAACTCTTCAGTAGTGTAGCTCCTTTTTGAAATAAAATTTCACCAATAATCTTAAGTGACTCCTGCCCCTGCAATGCAGCCTTCTGATTTCCTTTAGTTATTAATTATTCAAATTATTTGTGCTACATAGTAGGTATTTTAATCCTATAGTATTGCATTTCACAGTTCATAGCTTGGCATTTATTTTACTAATTCTTAATTGTAAGCCAAATAACAAATATTTACTCAACGTCTACCTCAGGTTATTTCTTGTGATGCAAAGATAAATAAAACATTGTTCCTTTATCCCAGGACCTCATAGTATGGCCAGGGAGAAGAACCAGGAGTGTGTTACTGTAACATGTTATAACAAAACCTCATGTCTGTAGCCTACTTAGTAATCCATCCAGTTAACGTCTAATAGAAATATCAGATGTAACCAATCTCAATCTTGTTTCTTGATGTATCACACACAAAATAACTCACATTTGTTCTCCACATATTCTTCTTTTAGTAAATAGTAGTACCTTTTGAAACCAAAGCCAGCAACCATTCTAAATTCTCATCCTTTCCTTTTCCTAATCTAACAAATAGTTATTCTATATAGATAGTTCTACTCACTCTAGTCCTAAAACAGATACTGATTTGGCCCCCATTTTACAATACCTTTCTCTAAGTGTAGGGAAAGGGGGCTGGCTAAAGAAGCCCACCCTGACCCTAGAGCCTACAACTAGGGAATGATGGCTCAGATCAGGGCAGAAAGAAACACAGTTTGACTCAGTCAGATCAGAGCTATCTCTGCCCCTGGCCAACTGACTTGTGAAACCAACCAATCACAGAGCAGGACAGTAGAACCCTGGGCCCCAAGTCAACCCCTGGTTGACTCCACTCCCAAGACATCCTGTGTAAACCGCCCTGCCTGGTCAGTTAGAAAAAAAAGACTATTCTCTCCACCCTGGTAGAGGCAGCTACTCTCCTGGACTCCTCCTTCCCAAAAAAATCTCTTTCTCAAAAAGAGTTTTGGGTGTGAAGATCTTCATTCACTGGCGTAGAGAAGATCCTTGCTGAGACATCAATCCCTCAGTGGACAAAACAAGGGAGAGCTGAAAGAGCAGAGCAAGGAGGAGCTGAACAGAAGATCTTTGCTGAGATGTCCCTCAGTGGACAGAGCAAGAGAGTGTTGGAAAAGTAACAGTTTTCTCTGAAGCCAGAGGAGATTGCTACATTTCTGCAGGGGTTTCCCCTTTTGCAGAGAGAAGCAGAAGAAGCAACATTTTAGGCCAGAGAAACAGAGCTCTGCTGGTAAGCCCCCTTAAAGGGGGACTGAGCAAAGGCTCTCCAGGAGAGGAGCAGGATTGCTATATCCTGCGGGGAGACCATTCCCCATCACTTTCCCAAACAGTCAGGATACCCTTCCCTGCTGAAGCAGTTCCAGGCCTGACTTTCCCAAGAAGTCAAAAAAATTTCCCTTCCAGGGTTGGGCTGCTTCTTTGTAGTTCCAGCAGCTGTGCTCCAGGTGTCCAGGACACCTTCAGGGCAGAGCTGTTATTCTGAGCAGCTCCAGGTGTCTGGGATACCTCGCCCTCCAGGGCTGAACTGTCTCCTTGCAGTTCAGCCATCAGAGGTGTCCTAAGCAGTCAAGGTGTTGCCTGACTCCCCAGGTAGTCTGACACCTTTCCCCAGAGTTGCAAAACTCATGTTTTGGTGCCAAAATCCGGGACCAAACCCAGAGTTGTTGCAACCAATTTACTTACACTAAAACCCCATTATACCTCCATTGGTTGTTTTGGAATGTCATTCTCTATACTATGAATATGTGTTGCTGTGATTAGTTGATAAATAAAATGCTGATTAGCCAGTAGCCAGGCAGGAAGTATAGGCAGGGTAAGAAGAAGAGGAGTCAGGAGTAGCCAGCCAGACACAGAGGAAGCAAGATGACAAGGCAGAACTGAGGAAAGGTACCAAGCCACGTGGCTAAACATAAATAAAAATTATGGGTTAATTTAAGCATAAGAGCTAGTCAGTATTAAGCCTGAGCTAGTTGCCGAGCAGTGATAATTAATATAAGCTTCTTAGTGATTATTATATAAGTGGGCCATGGGACTGTGGGGGGTTGGTGGGATGCAAGAAAACTTCTAACTACAATTGGTCACTACCACAGCTCCCATCTTGCCTTCATCCTGGACAACACTCTTCTCATTTTCACCAGCAACCAGAATGTATTATCTTATTAGCTTGTATACTTCAGAAGAAACTGTTGGTTATGCCGCCGAGCTGCCCCTCGTGGCTGGTCACCACCCGCGGCGGCCATGCCCGCGGAGGAGCGTGCTGATTGAAAGAATCTTAGCCATGGTTACCTTTTTAGAGCTTTATTGCGGGGGGGGGGGGGGGGGGGGGAGACAAAGAAAGACAGAAAAAGACAGAGAGAGAGAGAGAGAAAGAGAGAGAGAGAGAGAGAGAGAGAGACAAGGGGGGGAGGGAGAGAGGGGGACCGACGGGGGGAAGGAGCGCAAAGGAGAGGGGACAGAGAGAGCCCACAGAGGGCCCAACCGCTTTTTAGGCTGGGAAGCCGGCGAAGGCTGATGACGTAATTAAAGGACGTAAATAAGGACCAAAACCTTACAGAAACAACAATGGTGCATCCTGGGAAATGTGTGATTTATTTCTTCTGTGTGATGCAAACAGGCTATGCTCCATGAGTTATCCAGCCTTGGCATCTTTTATATCCACAGCCTCTTGCTCTGTGGGGTTGGCCATTGTCCACCTAGTTGAAGTACACTAACTAATGCAGCATTGAGGAGCCTTTTCTTAAGGGCATGGCCTAGAAGTTGCTTGCTTTCTTTCCTAAGTTTTGTCTAGAGTCCTGCAATGTGATAAGATACAGAAGCATGATAAAATACTACCACATGTTCAAAAAAAAATTCCAGAAGATTGACTGCTAGTAAAGGAAATAGACAATGGTTATAAATAAACTTTCACATGGTGTGGATATTCAGAGTGACAAATCATATTAAGGCTTTAATAACTTTGTGTTGCACTGGATTAAAATATCAAACAGGTTCTTCCAAATACAACACATCAGAATGTGTGGCAGTCAGCTAAAGCAGTGCTTTGAAGTATTTTATGGCATAAAAGCTTACACTAGGAAATGGAAAAGTTTGACATCAATGATTTATGTGTTTATTCTATGAAGTAGTAGAACAGAAGCGAATTAAATCAAAGCCAACCAGAAAGAAAACAATAATAAACGTCAAAGAAGAGAGATGAAATTGAAAGCAAAACCAATTGAAAACATCAACAAAGTCAAGAGCGGTTAGCACTTAGACTCACTGTTCAAGAAATAAAAGAGAGGTATTGCCAGAACTGGGAAAGAAAAAGCAAGGGGCTGGACGGCAGACAGACGATTGGCCGGAGCTGGTCCACAACTGCAGGTCAGAGACAGGTGGCCAGGAGTCACAGGCCTCTGTCCTTGAGCCCAGGCTAGCTTCTGGCAGGCTGAAGCTGGCAGGCGAGAAATAATGCTGGAGAGGCCTGCAAGGCTGCAGGGAAAGCATCACTAGGTGACCAGTACACTGCTAGGGTCTCCTGGCCCTGCCTAGATCAGGCCAAGATCCTCCCTCCTCCAGAGTCCCTTCCACATCCTTGACCTGACAAAACTGACCAATGGCATGACTTCTGGAAAGAGGGAAATAACACAGGGAGGCGCTTGGCACTTACTGGCATTGCCTTGACAGGAGGGACAGTTGGTAATGTCCACGAAAGTTCACTGAAAATTTCAAAAACTTTTTTCATTTTCAGACACATGAGTATGTATAATGTTATTATTGACTAATGGGTGACAAAATTGGACTTACATACCATGAATTAATGGTGACAATTCCATGTCAGGAAAGATTACAACTCCAGTTCAATGCATTTGTGGTCAGGAAGCCCTGGAATATAAATAATTTAAACTGAATTTGTTGCACTTGGATGAAATGACACATTTTGGGAGAACTCTAAGGTTTAGGATTTCACATTCCAGGGTGTGGCTGCAGTACCATTCTGACACAGAATTAGCATCTCTAATTAATGTTATGTAAAACAGAGGCTGGGGAAACAGAGCATCAGGGACTGTTCCTTGTAAGGCAAATAGTATTTTTAGGACCAAAGTGGATTTTTCTTTTCATCCACATGGCACTCAACAGATGGTGATGTGGGCGGCTGTGGTTTAAGATCTGAAGTAGTTCATAAAGACATCCAGTCTTATCCTTGTCCCACCCAGCTACAGGCCAGTCCAGACAGCTCTACCCAAGATCAAGCCACCCATTCCTGTGGGTGGACCCAGCTGGACCCCGCAGACAGGCAGTACCCTGGAGAGGAGGATGGCTGGAGACTGCTTGTTTCTGCTTGCTGGCTGTGCTCAGAATAAGCATAGCCAGGCCGATTTCAATGTGAAAAAGAATGTGGAGTTTTCCTTCCCATGGCATTCCTTAATTCATAAAAATAAATTCTAATACTGAAATCATAGTTACTTAGAAGATCCCACTTTGAATTATTTTTAATATTTCATTCCACCTGCTATTTATGCTGCATCTGTCCGGAGTCTCAGACTCTCACTGGGCAGGTAAAAGAAGTAGGGGTAGAAAGCCACTTAGCATGTGGTCTTACTTATACCAGAAAGATTACATATTCCCCTTGATAAGAATTTCTTACGACCGACACTTGTATCTCCAAATTCACTCTCTTAAATTTGTCATATCCTATTGTTGTTAATTGTTCTCTGAATCAGTAACCTGATCCACTTAATTTGATTTAATCCTGTCCTGTCTTTTGTTTATTGTAGCCCCCACTGGCCTGGACCGTGCTATGTAGACCAGGCCAGGCAGGCTGGAACTCATGATCAATGATCCTCCAGCCTCAGCCTTCTGAGAAATGAGATTTCAAACACTCAGCACCGTGCCCTGCAGATCTTGTCTTCTTTTATGACTTTCTAAATTAAAACGTACTCCAGTCCCACTAGATTTTGGAAGTTTGTAAGTTGAGATGCCAAGCTTCTCCAGCACTGCTCTAACTGTAGGAGCTCCGATTAAAATGCCATCCTGTCCTTGTTCTTACTCCTGAGTGGTCACTTCCTAAACAGGATGTATTTGAAAGTGGTGTATGTTTCGATTTTTTAAAATGTTATAAACATTATTCCAACTTGTTTTATTTTTTTCAACATAATTCAGTCATGAACAGTTTTCTTACTCATTTCATATAAACCTTAATTTTGTTTTAGCTGCTACATGTCAATCCAATCTATGTGGGTACATAGTTATCCCTGTTTCTCCTGCAGATTTAGATTGTTCTTCAATATCTCACTATCATGAAAGGACAAGCCCACTGGGTCAGCTCCTATATAATTCCCAGAGCTTTCTACACTTACATTTCCTTTGCAGAAATCAATTCTTGAGAGAAATAACTCTCTCAAAGCATGAGCTTCCCTGCACCCCATCTGCATACACTCTCCCCCCCCACCCCGGTGCCAGCATGCTGACTGACGCCGTGTGAGTCAGTAGTCCTGCACGGCCCAGTTTTCTTTTCCAACATGCACTGCGCCCACTTCTGCAGAAGCTTCTTTATGTCTCAGATAATTTGCCATGGTAGCATGATTCCCCGGAGAACAGTGTTCAAGCAGCCCTTCCTGGGACTTAGTTCATCACACACTGTTCTCTAGTGAAGTGTGGGCTACATACTCAATTAAACAGGGTCAGTCTTCTTCATCCTGTGGAATAGGATATTAAGCTATGATAAGCATTTTCTAAATAGACAGAACATGCTAGACACATTTATAAAATGTATAACAACCAGATAACTGTTACCAGTAATTGGCAGTCAAACAAATCCGCCTCAGCTACAACCACCCACCACAGGAGCAAAATAAATGTTATTTTCCCCCACTTTCTCCCAGATGAATAGAAGCTTCAGATTCATTTCAGCTGGATGGAATGAAAAAGCCTTCAAGCTACCACCTGTCAATAATTCTTTTTTTTATTCTATAAAGACAGTATAGCATCAATAAAGATAGTCTGGAGAAACAGGAGAGAGAAAAACAAAACTCCTGACAACTTCTTTATTATCATTTTTACATCTGGTTTTCTAATTTATTGCCATCTGTCAGTATTTTCACGTGTTTAATGTCTCCATGAATATAGTTTTACATTCCGATTTGTTTGTTAATTCCAAGCATTGCATTTTGTTAGACACTCCATGTAATGGTCTCAGCCTGACCCTCTGTGAGTCAGGGATGGGGGTGGCCTCCTCAGAAGAGACTTTCAACTTCCTCATCTGTCCTGTTAGGATTTCAGTTGCCCCTTCTTAGCACAGCTCAGCCTTACAGAGCATCCGAGGCCATGAGCAAGGCTGGGGAGAAGGGCAGAACCATGTGGAACCTTGGAACACACTGGTGGCAGTCCTTCCCCTCAGGAGTCTGGCCTCTGGCATTTCACAGAGCTCTGTTGATTAGAGGTGCAGCCAACAAATGACCTGAAATTGGGAGTGGGATCCTCAGAATAATCAAGGGTGAGAGAAAGACAGGCAGGTGAGGAAAATGAACACATAGTGACCTGTGCAAGCATCACAGCTTTTGTGCTAAGTTTAGAACAAAGGCCAGATGCGAACACTTGAAGGCAGCCTGCATGTAGGTCATTCTTTGAGTTCCTCTTGTATTGTTGTTAGTCCTGCTTCCTCCCCTCCCCTCCCCCTTCCCTCCTCCCCTCCCCCTTCCCTCCTCCCCTCCCCACCTCTTTCATTCCTCTCTCTTTTCTTCTTTCCTCCCTTCCATATGCACTGTGGCCCTCAGATGCCTACTTGACAACATTCCCCCTAAAACCAAGGCTTTTTCTACAGTGAGCAGAAGAGAACTTACAAATACAAAAGCCCCTTTGATTATTTTTCTTCTTTGTTTTCCTGAGCCAGGATGCTGATTCTATAGATGACAGGAGTGTTTTACGGGTAAGACATGGCACTGAGTTTATTGAAGTATATGAAACGCTCTTGAACAAGCATGTAGAGCTGTATTTTATGCTAAATTTTCTCCATTTTAAAGCTATCCCTGTTTTGTAAATTTTAATTGCTTTATTGAAGTATAATTGTCATATTGTAAATTAAATGACTGTGTGAATGTGTATGTGTGTATGTATGTATGTATATATACAATTAAATGACTGTGTGTGGATGTATACCTAATCATTTAATGTACAATATATAATTAAATGATGCAATATAATTTACAATAGTGTGTGTATATACACACACACATATATCCATAAAACATACTCATATTTAAGACAGTATCTATCATCTCCCCAAAGCCATGTGCCTCCTGATCATTTCCACATCCTTTCTCTTTTCCTCCTCCCCTCTCCTGTATTTCAGGCAGCCTGTTGTCACTGCGGATTAATTTACATATTCTAAACCTATAGAAAGACAGCCTATATGTTGTCACTACGGATTAATTTACATATTCTAAACCCTATAGAAAGACAGCCTATCTGTTCTCACTGCAGATTAATTTACATATTCTAAACCTATAGAAATACAGCCTATATGTTGTCACTACGGATTAATTTACATATTCTACATGTTCTCTTGTGGTGGGGAGTTTTGCTCTTTCAGAGAATCTATTTTGACATTCATCTTGTTTTAACTCTTGTCAGTATTTAATTTTTTTTTTGTATGGATAGACCACTTTTTAAAACACTTATGCACACTGTTAGATATTTAAGTTGATTCTAGTTTTATTGTTTCTAGCTATTACACATCAAACTAATATTAATAGTCAAATGTCTATGTAAAATAATTTATGTGGGCCCATTTCCTTTTCTTTGAATAGATATGTAAGATTAAAAAGGCTAGATCACATGACTCAGAGGATAAAGGTTCTTTATTTTTTTTTTCTGGTTTTTTGAGACAGGGTTTCTCCGTGTAGTTTTGGTGCCTGTCCTGGAACTCTCTCTGTAGACCAGGCTGGCCTTGAACTCACAGATATTTGCCTGGCTCTGCCTCCTGAGTGCTGGGATTAAAGGCATGTGCCACTACCACCCGGATGGATAAAGGTTCTTACAGGACCCATGTGGTACATGGAAAGAACTAACTCTTTCAAGTTGTCCTTTGAATTCCACATGTGCAGTTTGGCATGTGCATACCCACACATAAAATTTAAAAAATCCTGACTGTTCATTCTCTAAAGTCATTATGCCTTTCTACATGGTGTAGCTAGAGTTTTCCTTCCTGGCCCACAGTCAGGACAAATCTCTGTCACCCACCAGTCCCACAGCTGCTCAGACCTAACCAAGTAAACACAGAGACTTATATTGCTTACAAACTGTATGGCCGTGGCAGGCTTCTTGCTAACTGTTCTTATATCTTAAATTAATCCATTTCTATAAATCTATACCTTGCCATGTGTCTTGTGGCTTACCGGCATCTTCACATGCTGCTTGTCATGGCAGTGGCTGGCAGTGCCCCCGCCCCCCGTCTCCCCCCCACCCCGCCTTCCTCTTCTCTCAATTCTCCTCTCTGTTAGTCCCGCCTATACTTCCTGTCTGGCCACTGGCCAATCAGTGTTTTATTTATTGACCAATCAGAGCAACTTGACATACAAACCATCCCACAGTAACATGGCCATGAGAAGTGTATGAAAGAGAGTTGTAGTCTACATAATCATCAGCAGTATGTAAGAGTTACAGTCTACCTGTCCATCAGCAGTTTATGACTGTTACAGTCTACCTGTCCATCAGCAGGGTATGACTGTTACAGTCTACCTGTCCATCAGCAGTTTATGACTGTTACAGTCTACCTGTCCATCAGCAGTGTATGACTGTTACAGTCTACCTGTCCATCAGTAGTGTATGACTGTTACCGTCTACCTGGCCATTAGCGGTGTATGATAGTCACAGTCTACCTGGCTCTCAGAAGTATCTATAAGTTATAGCTATTGCACCTCTAATTTTAGAAAACAGGTATTTCTATTTAATAGTGACATTCATTTACATTTTCCTAGGGATTAAAGATGTTAAACAGCTCTTTGTGCCTATATTTGTCAACCATATATCCTCTTTGCTGAAGTTTCTGTTCAGATAATTTTTGTCTCTTTTTTATTGGATATTTGTTTTCTAATCATTGGGTTTTGAGTCTCTATGTGCTCTGGGTAGCGAGCTGCATTGGCTATATAGCTTGAAAATGGCCTTTCCAGTCCCTTCGTTGCTTAATAGCTACTTTTGGAGAGCAAAGGACATAATTATGGTAAATACATATTAAACTACCTATAAATATACACACTTACGTGCACACACACACACACACACACACAGACAAGTTTTGGGATAGGGTGAGTGAGGTGGCTTAGTGGATTAAGATGCTTGCCACTAAGCCTGAATCCCTGAGTTTAATTCCCCATACCCACATGACTCTTGGAATTTGTTCTTACATGTGTACTGTGGCATGCCCCACTCCAGACACATACAAATATTTATGTTTTTGTATATTCACATAAAAATCAGCTTTCTGGGGCTTGGAGAAATGACTTAGAAGTTAAGAGGTCTGCTTGCTTTTCCAGAGGACCAGGTACAATTCCCAGTGCCTACAGGGTGGCTCATTAATATCTGTAACTCTAGTCCCAAGGAATCCAACTCCCTCCTCTGGCCTCTTTCCACACGTCATGCACATAATAAAGTGACACATAATAAAGTGGGCAAAACCCATACACATAAAAATAAAAAATAAAGGTTAATTTTTTAAATTTAACTTTCCATTTCTAGTATATGAAAATACAATGATTTTTGTATGTTCATATTATATCCTATAACCTTAATAAAATCAATTTATTATGGTAGCTTTTTTAAAAGTTTTTATGGGGCTGGAAAGCTGGCTTAATAGTTAAAAACACTTGCTCTAGTGGAGGACCTGGGTTTGGTTCCTGGCACCCACATGGTCACCCACAACTGTGTGTAATTCCAGTTTAGAGGATCTAGGACCTCTTCTGGGCACCAGACGCACATGTGGTATACAGGCATACATACATGCAGGTAAAAACACCTGCACATGTAAAATAAAAGTAAAGCTTTAAAAACATTTTATGAATAAAAATAGGGTTATTTTTCCCTCCTTTCAATGGTTTTGCTCTTTTCTCTCTTTCTTCACTTACTTTACAGATTATAACCTCAATTATAATATTGAATAGAAGTGTTCAGTGTGGGCATCTTTGTCTTGTTCATTTTAGGAGATGATATGGCCTCTAGTCATTAAACCTGCTTTTAGCTTTGCAGTTGGTTGTTGTTTGCAGGTTCCCTTTGTCTAGCTGAGGAAAACTTTCTGTTCTTAGTTCCTGAGTAGCTGCCTTTAAAATGTGTTCTTATCATTGGTTTTACATGGCCTTACTGTAATTTGTTGAGAGGTATTTCCCACCATGCCCTTATTCTTGGTGTTTTCTCAACTTCTTGGATGTTCATGGTTTTCATGAAGTTTGAAACCTTTTAGGTCGTGGATTTCTACTCCACTCCCAGCCCCACTTCATTTCACTCCTGTAGTCGGAAGGTTTCTCCAGTCCCATCCAGCCCCACAGTCTGCAGCTACTTATGAAATAATCATTTAGAAGCTTAATTATCAGTTGCATGGCCTATGGCAGGCTTCTTGCTAGCTAGCTCTTATGACTTTACCCATTTCTAGTAATGTATAAGTTGGCACATGATCGTGGCTTACCGGTACTTTCACATCTTGCTTCTCCTGGTGGCAGCTCTTGTCTCTCTAGACCCCGCCTTTCTCTTTCCTGTCTCTCTCCTTGGATTTCCCACCTGCCTCTAAGCTGCCCTGCCATAGGCCAAAGCAGCTTATTTATTAACCAATCGGAACAACATCTATTCACAGCATACAGAAAGATACCCCCCAGACTCCCCTACAAAAGTTTCAGTGACTGTTGGGTCTTTCGATTCACTGGTTGTCACACAAGTCACTGATACTTTAATTTCCTTTTTACTTTTTGCTTTCCCTCTGATGTCTCCCTAGTGTGTATCTGTCATTGTGTCTTCAGGGGAATTATGCTTTTCTTCTCCAGTGTCTAACTCAATGTTATCTTCATCCAGTGTATTGTTCTTCTCATACATCAGAAGTTTTCTTTCTAGAAGTTTATTTTGTGTCTTCCTTGTGGAAATCTCTTCTATACTTCTACTTAACATGGATAGTGTTTCCTGTAGCTTTTTAAAGTATAGAATGTCTGTAATTTTCCTTTCCACAAATTCTTTTATTTTTTTGTCTTTTCTGAATTGGTATAATTAATTCAGTTTAATTTTCTCTTATTTATTGTATTTTCTTTCTTCTTCAAATGCTGAATCAGTTACTTTGGCATCCTCAGGACTAAACACCCAAGAGAAACAAGTCAAGGTGAGAGGACTTTCTTTTGACTCATTAGCTCAGAGGTTTTAAACATACTTTCTGGTTCTCTGCACTAGGGTGCACATCAGAGCAGCAGGGTGTGTGTGCCAGAGCCTTTTCTCTACCTCTAGATGAACAGAGTCAAAGAGCAAAGAGAATACAGAAAGGACCTAGCTGAGATGTAGTCCAGTGGTATAGCCCCTACAACCTGCTTGGTCTCACTTCTTCCCTGTCATTAACTCCCAATAATGGTGTCATCATATTATAAATCCATCAAAGAACTAACATGTTGTTTAGGTAGAACCCTTACAATCAGATTGGCTCTTAAGACAAAACAAGAGTCTCAAAACAAGTGGGATTTGGGCTGATCCAGAACATTGAGACTGGCCCTTTAAGAAGGACAGGTTCTTTGCTCCAGGGTTGTGCCACTACCCTGCTCCCCCCGTCCCCCGCCATCCCCCCCTCCCCAGGATATTGCAACTGTTACAAAATGGCCTGTGTAGAGAAAAGGAGCCTATTCAAGGGAGGGTACTTTTTCCAGGACCAATCAGGAAGGAAAGGGAATCAGAGGAGAGGACCCCTAGAAGCTGTAAAGTCAGACCCAGAGGTGCATTCCCCCATTCTCACCTCTGGAACCCAACCCCCAGAATGTGAGCTGTTTGTTCTAACAAAAGTTTGTAGATGGATTTCTAAACAGTCTTATTAAATAAGAAACACAGAGCCAAATACAGAGGTAATAGCCAAAGAGATCAGAGAACTAGCGAAGAACCATGACTGCCTTATCTTACCACCATGCTGCCATTGCTTCCCCAGAGAGAACTTCTTCCTGTGTAACCTGTGTTTTTATTGCCTTTCTGTTCTGCTTTCTCATTCATTAGCTCTAAGCCCAGGCACATGACTTCCTCATCACTGCCTGTCTATACAGACCTCCAGGTCTCTATGGTTGGTACTGGAATTAAAGTCTCATGTCACCACGCTTGGCTGTGTCCTTGACCACACAGAGACTCTGCCTGCCATGTGATCGGATTAAGGGCATGTGCTACCACCGCCGGACTTCTGCTTATGGCTCGCTATGTGACCTTGCTATGTGACCTCTGATCTCCAGGCAAACTTTATTTATTAACATACAAATAAAATCACATTTCAGCACAATTAAAATATCACCACATTTCCCTCTTTTATTCTAATAAAAAGAAAAAAAGCTATAACTAATATAAGAAAAACTATATACAATAAGTACAATAACTTTATACAATATATACAAGCAATAAATACCTCAACAATGTCTAGTCCATTTGCATCTGACAAACTCAGAGAAAATACTCCATTATCTATCCTATTTTGGTAAGTCCCAAAATGTACCTGATTTACTTTCTATCCTATCTTATATTACTAACAGAGAACTGTCTTATAATGTCTTTCAAATTTATACACTTACACCTCTTTAGTGAGTTTCTTTTCTGAAATTCTTAACAAGGAAAACTATAACTATCTAATCTTCAACTAACTATAACTATCTAATTTTCAACTAACTATAACTATAACCATAACTATCTAATCTTCAACTCCCTCAGAGACCCAAGAAGGAAATAATATTACCTAATAAAACAGGAAGTGCACACAAGCAGCTTCCAAAAAAAAATGCGAGTTGACACAAACAGCCAGCTTCCTGGACAGTCACCCAAGGTTTTTCCACAATGTTGGGGCATCATCTTCAGCCTATAGGCTTATCGTATCTGACAGACTCATTTGTGAAGTAGGATGTACACAAGGCCTACAGTTCGACCTCACATTTGGTGAGAGTAGTCCATGTACCAGAAACACCTGAATTCCACTAGTGCCCTGTCATGATTCAGGATTTTAAATTCTGGAAATTGTTGATGTTTTTGGAATTCAGCTGTCCATTCTTCTTGGCTTGTGGGTGGCTTCATCTCTTTTTTTTTTTTGGTTTTTCGAGACAGGGTTTCTCTGTGTAGCTTTGCGCCTTTCCTGGAACTCGCTTGGTAGCCCAGGCTGGCCTCGAACTCACAGAGATCCGCCTGGCTCTGCCTCCCGAGAGCTGGGATTAAAGGCGTGCGCCACCACCGCCCGGCCGGCTTCATCTCTTTTATTGAATGCCAGTCTACCATTGAGAAGTTAGACTCTGTCAGCCTAGTTACTCTTTCAAGAATAACTGTTTCAGCAACTGTTCCACTGCCCACCAGAAGCCATCAATTCACTGTACCATATAGTTATAGTTTTCCTTGTTAAGAATTTCAGAAAAGAAACTCACTAAAGAGGTGTAAGTGTATAAATTTGAATGACATTATAAGATAGTTCTCTGTTAGTAATATAAGATAAGATAGAAAGTAAATCAGGTACATTTTGGACTTACCAAAATAGGATAGATAATGGAATATTTTCTTTAATTTTGCCAAATGTAATGTACTGGATATTATAACTGTAATTCTTGCTTCATTACTGTTTTGTTATATGTAATTTTACTATGTTAAAGTTAAACCCTCCTTTTTGATTAGACAGAAAAGGGGAGGTGCTGTGTAATGTTCTGTATGCTGTGAATATGTTGCTCTGATTGGTTGATAAATAAAATACTGATTGACCAGTAGCCAGGCAGGAAGTATAGGTGGGATAAACAGACAAGGAGAATTCTGGGAAGTGGAAGGCTGAGTCAGGAGATGCCAGCCCACCGTCCAGGGAGCAGCATGTAACAGCACACAGGTAAAGCCACAGAACATGTGGTGATACATAGATTAATAGTTATGGGCTAATCTAAGATATAGAGCTAGCTACCTAAAAGCTTGAGCCATGGCATTGCAGTTATAATTAATATAAGCCTCTGTGTGTTTACTTGGGGGACTCGAGTGAGAGAGATTTGTGTCCCAGCAGGCTGGGTGGGACACAGGAAAAGTTCTAGTTACAAAAGTTATTTTTTTCCCTCAGTGCCTGCAGAATCTGTAACTGTTACCTTGTGTCCCAGACCCACAGAACCTCTACTTTTTGCTGGGGTTGGGTATTAGCATAGAAGCTAGTCCTACCTCAGTCTCTGTTACTTTCTATCTAGGACCCTCAGATTATCTCCCTGCTGGCTGCAGCATTAGTATCCCCTGACCCTCAGATTTCAAATTTTCACTTTGTGTCCAGGACCCTAGGTCACTTCCTGTGCTCTCCAGGGGCTGCCATTTTGGTTCCCTCCCTTAGCTGTTACTTTCTGTTCAGTGATCTGCTCATCTCTGCTGCCTTCACTCCCTGGGAGTCTCATCCCTGGCAGTTTTCACACCCCCTGCCTCTTGCTCTCAGGCGGTCAGGGGTCCCTCACTTTCTAATGGTGCCTTCTCTCTGGGTGTGTCTTCTGTCCAAGACTCCTGTTCCCGTGGAATGAACTCAGCAGTACCTCTGGATGACTACCCTCCACCCAAGACACTGGTAACAGACACAGGGAAAGGTTCGCTTCACTACTTCCATGGTTGTTTCTTAGCTGACAATCAGAATTAACTGCCACAAATCCCCAATCATTTTTTATGCAGTGACATAGATCACGAATATTTTCTTATCATATTCTGCTTATTTTGAACCCCACTCAGCTATTCTATGACAAGTTCAAATCATGCCTGAGAGTTTTATCTTTTTAGCCTTGTTTTGCAGCTCTGGAAAATGGGAACTAAGACGCATTTAGTGCAGTGGTTCTCAACTTTCCTGATGCTGCGACCTTTAATACAGTTCCGCACGTTGTGATGGCGCCAACCGTAAAGTTATTTTCGTTCCTACTTCATCACTGTAATTCAATTTTTGCTACTGTTATGAATCATAGTGTAAATATCTGTGTTTTCCGATGGTCTTAGGTAATTCCTGTGAAAAGGGTCATTCAACCTCCAAAAGGGTTGCAACCCACAGGTGAGAACAATTGGTCTAGACTAAGTAAATTCTTCTTTAGTACTGAGCCAAGACCCTCCTAGCTATTTAAGCAATGTCCTGTGAATCCATGGAGTTTTACCTCTTTTCTTTGAAAGGGTCACTTTGGCATTGAAAATATCTGAGCAATCTGGGTGGAGACCTGTTTTCTATGCTGTTTCACTGATGCCAGTAAAAAGAGATCATTCTATTGACCACACAGAGTCTCATTATCCTCATGGGGTATTTTGCTTTGTCCCCTAAATTTATCTTGAAATAAAATAAATTAATAGAATTTAAAAAGTAAAAAAATAACAATAATTAAAAACAATAACAAAAGTTGGTTGGTTCTGAGTTCAGAAAATCTCAGTGTCTGTCATAATCACAGACTTCATGTAACAGGATTATTTGAGGTAACAGGTAATTAAGACACAGTCTACAGTGGTGTATTAGCTTTGTACGTTAGAGAATACAGCAGAGGCTTTCCATCCTGCATGACTCTGTGACTGATGAAAAACTGTTCAGAATGAGCAAATCCAACTACAAAGTAGGTGACCTCATTTTATTATCCTTTATAATTACAGATGTGTCCAGAGTGTTGCACCCAAACGCTGGTGTTAAAGCTGATGGTTTTTTTTTTTTTTTAAGTTGCTAAGGTATTAAGACATCACACAGGATGACAGTGTCTTTTTGTTGTCTCTATCACCAGGCTTCACCTTCAATTTATTTTAATAGCCCAATGATGGTTATTTTCTTGTTCTGAAGACATTCATTAGAAAACCACAGTTCTAATGTGGAATAAGGAAACAAAATTTAACTGCAAAGTAAACTTCCTTTTGCTTGTATTAAACTGTCCACTATTTTTCCCCCTAGCTTTCCCAAATTAGTTTATATTTAGGGATTTCCTCTTTTGCGATGCAACACTTTATTTAGACATGGAAATCTGAAACACAAAGACATCTAGAATAGAAATCAAGAATGCTGTGTGTGAATGTCTCTCTAAGAGTCAAAACATGAGAGCATCTTTAAAATAATAGTCAACCCCATCTTTTTCCTAATCTTTTTGCCAAACATTACAAATTCTTCAGCATGTATTGATAATAACTTCCCCTTATTCCTATCAGGAGACCATATATTGCTACCAGGCCAAATGTGTAAGGAATAGACAAGTTATTACTTTAAACAACCTTACCAGAAGTTAATTGTCATTAAGATGCAGTAGTTGCTGTCTGTGTTGCTTCTAATTGGTACTCTTTGATTTAAGATATGGTCCTTAGTATGTGCCCAGAATGGGTGAGGAACCTGGGTGTGGGGAGCATCTCAACTTCCAGAACCCAAATGACCAGCTATATAAACCCACCATTTGTAAGATACCTGGTTTTCTGGGACAACAGTGAAAGCCCTTTCCATCTCCAAGTCTATGATTAATTGCTTGTCCACATAGAAACCTTTATTCCTTTAGAACTAGTTTTTCACACCTGATGTCAGCTGTCACTCATCTCTTATTCACATACTAAGACCATTCTCCTCCTGTGTCACTGTCTTTATCCACCAGGGCATATCATGCACAATGTGTTCTTTCTTACCGGGGTCTACTCTGCTTCCCCTTGCTACCCTTTAGCTTTAGAC
The DNA here is from genome assembly GCF_007827085.1 of Peromyscus californicus insignis. Classification (NCBI taxonomy): domain Eukaryota; kingdom Metazoa; phylum Chordata; class Mammalia; order Rodentia; family Cricetidae; genus Peromyscus; species Peromyscus californicus. Next base: position 16,371,909 of record NW_026294584.1, read on the forward strand.
GAAGGCCTGACACTGGTCTCTTTGACTCCACCTCACACACCCATTGTTTTTCTTCACCAAATCTAATCTTTCCCCTTAATAACCAAACTCCTTATATTTTTCATTTATTGAGCCCTGGCCCTTTCCTGAAGGCACTCTATATTTTCTGTTTGCCCATGTGCTTTCTGTTTTGCACCACCACTGCTGTGGTGACTGCAGCCTCAGCAAGCTTTCTTAGAAGTAATTGCCCTTTCATTGGCAATTCACACAGGTTGTCTTCATCCCATTTGCTATCTGGGCCGATTATTGCACACAATTGCATGGACACCCTGCAACATTCATCTTCTAACAGGTTTACTCTTTCCTAATATAGCATGGCTTGATTCTCATAACTGCTTCACAGAATATAGGTCAGGTTCAGTTTGGTATATATACATAGATTAAAAGTATCTGATCACACCACAGGACACTTTTTTGGATTTCAAGATACATTTTTAAAAGACAGCTGGTGACTTATATTTTAGAAAACTATGTTTGAAATACATTTCAGAAAATCAATGGAGCATACCAAAATAGTTTCTACTTCAAGTCATAGGGAGTAGGCTCACAGCATCCCCACTTTGTCTTTCTAGAAACTGTTGACCTAAAGTGAACAATGTCTGTCCCACCCTGCTTCTGTCACTGGATGATTTTGTGTGGAGCTGTAGATAGCTGCTCATGAGAAATGTAGCCCATGACTAGTAGGCGCTACAGAACAATGCCTGTAGGTTCGGGATTCTTCTCTTGTGAACTTTGATGGGAGAATATTTGAAAGCCAGTGTGTTTCCTCTGATGGCAGAAACCTAGTGCTCCACCATGTTTCCACCAGTCACCCTTTACACGTGCCTCCTTTGTCAGGGTTTCCAGCAGCCTTTCAAGTGTAGCAGACTTAACTTTGTGTTGCCTGAACTTAAAGGCAGACTGTTCCAAACATGCACATGAGTGTTGTGAAAGCCATCTACCCAGTTTCCCTCAGCAGTACAGTCAGTTAGGTGAACATTCCCATGCACTTTTACTGTCTGTAGACTGTTCTCTTAATTGCCTGATGTCTGCTTAGGGTCCCACCTTGAACTTCAACCGCTTTTGAGAACGAAGCACACTCTTCTGCCTTTCCCTCTTCCTCCCTAGCAGACCCTTTCGAGCCTGCATTCTCATTAGTGTTCAGTGAGTACCTGGAAGGGAGTTGAAGTCTAGGTCAGAAGCTGGTTCAAGGGTGCATCTGAAACTTAAGGAAAGTATCATCTTCCTTGAGCCTTTCCATGGCAAAGCCAAAGAACCTATGTTGCCAGGTGCCTTTCATAGACATTATCTACAGAGAGCCTTACAATTTTAGAAACCAGATTCTTTTGGAGGGATAGGGGAGATAGGAGTGGTTTTTTTCTCCCCTCTATTGAACTTTCAAGCAAAACTAAGCAAATCACTGTCAATGGTAACATCACATGTACTAGTACTACAGAGGAATAGAAGATGGCCTGAACAAGACTTCTGTTAAAGCCTGCCAGGCTTCAGTATACCTACCACGCCTATTCACAAAAGAGGAGCAGGAAATAAGGAACAAAACTATCACATCAAGTCCTGGCACTCCTAGGATGCTCCTTGTTTGTCTGTTCTTAGGTCTCTGGTGATGTCTCTTTTCTTCACTTCCTCTGTTGGGATCCATCGTAATGAGCAAAAATGTTTTAAGGACATAGGTCTATTTTCTCTGAAGTTAATACTTCTTATGGAGGCATATTCCTCTTTTTCAAAAGAAACTGACCTATGACAGTCTCCTGCTGTTTCCTCCAGTATGGAAAGATTTTTTTAAGATATGTAAAAGAAGAAAAAGCTAAATACAAGCTGGGTCTCTGTGCCTTCAGTAGGAGAAGGAGGAAGGGGGCTGAACAGATGGACATGATGTGATGTCCAGGGATGATGGTATGGAGAGTTTCCTGTCGCTCTCCTCCTACAGCACTCACCGTAGAGCCTGTGCCAATAGAAACTCTTTCAATTGAAAACATTTAGGAACTTTTCATTATTATTTTGGTCTTGCAATGCCCTTCCTAGAGACTTTTCAGAGGTCTCCTTTTAAAACAAGGATCTCTTGGTCAGCATTGATGTAAGCTTTTGGCTCTCCAGGAAGTGAGATACTGGAGTTTTGTAGCGCTATTGCTGATCCTTTCTAATGCCAGAAGAATAGGTGTTGTGCCGGACATTAGCAGGGCAAATGGGCAATGCTTTACACCGGATGACTGTCTGAGCTTCTGGAGGACTTGGCATGCACAGCGTTCTGAAAGGAAGGCTCACCATGCATTCTATCAATCACTGCTCTTGTTCTGTGAGTAGCTGCATTTGCCCACAGAGATAAGGTATTTTGAATTACAGGGCCACAAGGGTGTAAGTACACACCAGCCTTCCAGATTATTTCCATAACTAAAGGATGGTGGTGGTGTTAACCACCTTCATGCAATTGCAAGGCTTGAGTGGAATCAAATTAGATTGGCTTTGCATCAACCAGAGATTATGATGGCAAACAGCAGACAAATGAGGCCATGTTTCCTAAAAGAAAAAAGGAGGCATTGGTATTTCTGATAAAATGTTTTATTTAATCCATGGCATTGATGGTGAATAGAGAAAAACTGAATAAATTTGAAATCTTCAAAAGAAAGAAAGCAGAAAGAACCTGAAAGGAAGGGAAGCCACCAGCGTGCTCTCATCAGGGCCTCTGTTCTGTTCTGTCCTCTGCAGTTTAGCTGCTGCTTGTCCAAGTACAGTGAACCACACTGTTGGAGCTTTGTATGTTGTGAACAGGAAGGGACCATCTTGGTCTGTCCCCTGTGTTTGCTGCAACAGAACCCTGTGAAGTGAATAGCACGAACACTAGAACTTGTTCCCCAGAGTCCAGGGGGCTAGGAAGTCCCTGATCAAGGTACCGCTGGCATGCTTGGTGCCTCTGTTCCTCACAAAAGAAATCTTCGCCCTGAATCATCACATAGTGGATGGCAGAACCATGATTTCCTTAGCCACTTCTGAAGACATCATCCGACCATCACGGTGCAGTCTTTACAAGCTCACCACAGCCTCACCCTCCATGTCCTAATACATTAGCACTGGCGTGTGGGCTTCAACATATGAAACTGGGGGACAAGTGTAGGGAATTGAGGAACATAAACACAGCTGGTGTGTGACTTGTTAGCATCTTTGTGATGACTGAAGATAACACAGAGTTTAGCAGAGAGAAGGGATGGGGCAGAGGCTCTAGCAAGCTCCAGTAAACAAGAATAATGTTGTGTTGTTACTGGCAGAAGTAGCAGCCCCATGCTGAGCTGGCTTCCATTTGCAGCATCTCCACAGCAGCCTGGTGAGCATGACTGCCTCTGTATGGACAACTCCATCTGACTCGTAGCTCCATGGGACTTTCATGTCTATAATATTAAGCTTTAACACTCCTGCTACCTCTTTGCCCAGAGAAAATTACACCAAATAGATCTGACTTTGATCTATTTTCAATTTTGGCTGAATTATGGACAATAATACACTATTTTCAAGTAGTTAGAAACTCCAGGCTACAAAAGATCCAAAACCTTTTTAGCCTTTTCAGATCTTGAAAGCAGATGATTAACCATTGTCAGCTCTGCATTGGCTTGAGCTTTCTTTCTGTTGAACTCCTGGCTCCAACTCACACTTCAATTTTTCCTTTAATCTTATATAATACAGTTTTTTGTAATGCCTTAATTTCAGAAGTGGATATTTTTGCATTGGCTTTGTTATTTTATCAAAACCATAAGTTTTGCAATATTCTATTCTAAAGATGCTTTTAACCTAGTGGTTGCAAAGCATCTTATCGTACACAAAAGGACTATCAAGCACTGATTATACCTGCCTATACCATTTAGAACTTCCCCATTGTGTCAGTGCAATGAAATTCGATGGCGATAGGTCTCTGATGAACTAGAAGCCCAGAGAACTCATCCTACTCTGTGCTAATGTTGTATTGGCACGCTGCTGCAGAACTTACTCAGATTGCTCAAGGCAATTGTTCTTGTTCGGGTGCTCATGCACGGGTTGAGGTTGGCAAATCCAAGTTTGCTCATTAACTATAGGTTGAGACCAGCATTGCTCTGCATATTTTTCATCCTCCTTGGGCCAGCAGGCTAGTTAAGGCCATTCTTCTCTTATTGTGGCAGGACAGCAAGAAATGTGAATGGAAATGTGATGCCTCCTAAGTCGTGGGTATATAACTGCCCTTTCCCTTCCAGCCCCGTTCCATTGGTCGAGTGAGTGAAATTGCCACTATGGAAATACATAATCCCACAACAGAAAATGACAGTTATGGAAAATGGTAAAGAATGGGCATCTTCAACATGAATAATACAACTGACCACATCTGGCTTTCCCACTCCACTAATTGTCGAGGGACTCGGAGCCGTCACCAAGCCTCAGCTTTTCAGTGATTACTTACTCCATTTCATCTATCCCACATTGCTTTTTAACATGTGATGGTTTGTGTTTTCAATTTTACAGACTATGGAATCACATAGGCCTCTGGGTATGCCTGTGGGAGATTATCTTGATTACATTAATTGAAGTAAAAGATCCATCTGTCGTGTGTGGCACTGTTCTTAGGCTGAGATCCTGGACTTGGTGAATGAGGAAAGAGAACTGGGCAGTGTGGTGATATATTGTATATCAAATAAAGCTTGCCTGCAGATCAGAGGACAGAGCAGCCACTAGATTAAACATAGAGGCCAGGCAGTGGTGGCACACACCCTTAATCCTAGCGCTCTGGAGGCAGAGATCCCTCTGGATCTCTGTGAGTTCAAAGCCACCCTGGACTATATGAGATTGACTCAGTATAGGAGAGAAACAAAGCCAAGCAGTGGTGGCACACACCTTTAATTCCAGTACTTGAGAGCTCATGCCTTTGCTACCAGTATTTGGGAAGCACACGCGCGATTAATCCCAGCACTAGGAAGGAAGTGATGGCTGGGCGGAGAAAGGTATATAAGGCATGAGGAGACAGGAGCTAGAGCCTTTTGGCTGAGGACTCAGAGGCTTTGAGTCAGGATTCGTGGAGTTGGTGAGGTGAGAAGTGGCTGTGGCTTGTTCCTTTGTCTCTCTGATTTTTCAGTGTTTACCCCAATATCTGACTCCAGGATTTTTATTAGAAGCCCATTTAAGATTCGAGCAACAGGGCAGCAGATATTCACTGATGACTTTTTGCCTCCTGTTTATGGATGTGATGTGACCACTTGCTTCAGGCCATTGCTGCCTTGACTTCCTGGCCAAGGTGGACTTTAACTGTGAGCCAGAGTAAATTCTTTCTGCCTTAAGTTACTTTCATCAGAGTATTTTGTCACAGCGAGAGAAAACAGCACAGCTACCTACCCAGTGCCAGGCCTTTTGCTGAAGTGATGACGGTATTCTAGTGAGCAGGGTTGTCAGAAATCTTTGCTCACTTGGATCACATATTCTAGTCAGAGAGAGAAAGAATGAATTAATAATGTGACATGTGCACCTACATGCATGAGTGTGTAATAAAGATGGAAAATGCAACGCAAAAAGCGGAGCAAGGAGATAGTTCCCGTTGCTCTGCTGCAGAAGTTATTAATGTGTTTTTACTTAGGGCTGAAGGGATGGCAGAACTTAAAAACTGACCATTGGCATTTAAATACTTTTCCTTCTAGATTCTTTGTGATCTTAGATCATTTAGATATATCTTAATGCTTCTATTGAGGCATAAAAAAAATTACAAGAGACTCGGTGTCTTAAAGTCACATGCATTTATCATGGCAGTGTCTGTGAGTAAAGTGTCCAGGCAAAGCTTAGCTAGGCCCTGGCCTCAGGATCTCCCAAGGCTACGGTCTGTGGATTGCATCCCTTTCTGGAAGTTGGCCTTCTCTTCCAGTCTAATGTGGTTTGGTGGATCTTAATTCTTCATGACCAAAGAACTGAAGTCCTCCCCACCCCTTCCTCCTTCCCTCCCCTCCCCTCCCTCCCCTCCCCTCCCCTCCCTCCCCTCCCTCCCTTCCTCCCTCCCTCCCTTCCTTTTTTTCTTTCTTTCTTTTCTGGCTGCTTTTTTCTCCTCAAGCTATTACTGCCAGTCAGCAGGAGAAGACCTCCAGTTTATTGAGTTCTAGTATGCTAGAGCCGTATAGGAGGAAACGCCGCTGTCACTGTCCTGTGCTGTGGACTGGACGGCGTTAGAGTTTCAGCCTGCATGGAATGGCGGAGGCCCGGGCACGGGCATGGCCCATTTGTAGTCTTAGTGTCTGACTGCCACACACAGTGTTTAATCTCTTGTGTTGTGCCCCGATTTTTCTCCTCAGTAAAAGAGATCTTGTTCTCAACCTCGTGGGGTAGTTTTGAGAAGTAAGAGCACTAGATTAAGTAAAGCACTTAGGATACTACCTGACAGCAGAAATCCCTGCATGTTCTCTGCTTTGTCGCCTCTGGCAGGTAAGGACTCTGCTGCAGGACTTTAAAGATCTCTTACACCTCAAATCTCATAGTTTTTGTTTTTTGTACATTAGAATACACAAATGAACAAATAATAGGAAATCCGCTTAGAAAAGAAAGAGCAAGGGAAGGAGGGCGTGACCTGTGGAAGTTAGCCTCCCAGCCCTGCGTCAAGCAAGCAGGATTCACTCCTCCTCCACGCTGCTGTCAGTAGTGCCTCCCAGGGTGTTTCCTGGTTCGATATTTGGGGGAATATCAAGTGTCTGCTTTGTAGCTAAAGCATTCAAATAAATGCTGCTTTGTCAGAATCTATTCTCCTTTGGTTATTATACGTTCCTGAATTGATTGAGGCCTGAAGTCTTGAATAAACCACTGGCAGATGCCACTGGCTTATAATGTAATCGGTTGAGCACAGGTGCCAACGCTTTGTCTGGACTGTGCAAGTGTGAATGGCTTTTGCCACTTTTAAACATGACTACCTGGGGCAGCCCCATCCCTGCATGAACTTGACTGACCACGAAGGTCCACAGGAGAGGGCTCTGTGGTCACCTCCCTGAGGTCTGTGAGGCAATACAGTGAGTCCAGTGCTTGCTGCCCCTGCCGTCCTGTGGAGAGCTGCTGATGGCAGCTGTCCCTTCTGGGGTGTGGAATGTGCTGGAAACGACTGAGAGGGCCATCTGCAGGGTCAGGTGCTTCCACTCCTGTCTCAGTGAATGATAGGCTCTGTCTGGAGCAGGGGGGCAGCCTTGGTTGTTGTTTGTGTTGTCCTGGCTGCACAGGCCCATCATTTAGAGGTTTTTTAACAGCGGTGATTTGCCCTTTGGATCTGCCTCACTCTGTGGTGTGGGGTTGTCATGTGCATGCATGCAGTATGTGTAACAGTAACCCCAGTTTCTTGTCTTTGGTTGCCAGTAGCCCTCCCTACCCTAAACCCAAGCTATGACAATCAGCAGTGTCTAAACATTGCCAGATATCCAAGTGCATTTTCTATTTTATAAATAACATCTTTTTAGTGAATTTTAAAATATGCCATGCATACTCTTAATAAATTCAAGCAGTACAGAAGGGCAATCGTGAATTATGTGTCTTTTACTCCAAACACCCGAGTGACATTCTTCCCCTCCAGAGACAAAAATGCTGTCATCCTTTAGTTTACAAATGTTCAGCAATTGTACTGGAATTTATGGAAATTCACATATGGGCATAGACTTTTAATACACAGGTGTATATTTTTTATTTTTTATTAGCAACTTTTTACATTTCTGTTTAGTATGGCTTGAAATAAAATGGTCAGAATAAATCTGCTTTAGTTTGTTCATATTTCTGTATTGAAATATGAATCTCAAGGATGATTTTGCACATGATGGAGGATCTGCCTCCCTTCCCTGCACTTGCTCAGCTTCTGGAGCCTTGCCTCATGGTCTGTCTTAAGACTGATGCCACAGGGCTGTGAGGAGGAGCTCTTTGGGCCATCAATATTTTAAGCTTTTGAAGTATGCATTTTTCATCTAACCAAACAACCGAATCCTTCAAAAACCCTAACAGCTAGTTTTTTGTTGGGAGTACAGGAACTTTGGTTTTTATTGATTTCCTGGTGTTACCAAGGACACTACATCCATGATAATGCTATATTTTTTTTTACATCAGAGCACCACTTACAATAAAATATGTTGCACATAACAATATGTTCATTTATCAACATGTGTGATTTACTGCTTTTCATAATACATTCATTGCCATTCCATAAATGTATTTTTTATGTTATAGTACCAGAAAACATATAGTTGGGTTTGGTGGGGGTGGGGGTGTTTTTAGTTTGGTTTAGTTTTGTTTGGCTTTTGGGTTTGTTTGGTGATGATAAAGGCAGTGGTATTCTTCATATAAAGTTGATGTCCTTGACTTTTAACAAGATATACAATTATTCAAGGATGTTCTTTCAAAGTGACACCTTCCACGCTTAGAGATGAGCACAGCAGTGCTCCTGACATGATTGTGAGGGAATACAGCGACTCCACAGAATCAATTAGTTTTTGAGTATTCACATAATATGATTCAGAAACTGGATGTCTCAGAATTGCTAAATAATCACAAGGACCTAAGACCTCTAAGTAGAAACGGTGGTGTATAGGGGATAAGTCCATTGGTTTATTGTTAATATTACTATTTCTAGCAGCTAAAAATTTCATGCTAAGCATTTCCATACTTTATCTCATTGTCTCATGATGCTATGAAATGTGTGCATTGCTAGCCCGTCTTCTGTAAATGGAGTGTGTTTCTTAAAGAGGCTGGGCAGTGGGGATGTAGCTCAGTTGGTAGAGTGCTTGCCTAGCATATACTAAGTCCTAGGTTTGATTTCCAGCATTGCATAAACCAGATGTGGGAATAAGCCCAGCACTTGGAATGTAGAGACAGAAGATCAGCAGGTTAAGGCCATCCTCCGTGACATACTGAGTTCAAGAGCAGCCTGGGACCACGGTGCTAACTCTGACGATAGTGATGATGATGATTGTAGCTAAATATTACTGAGTATCATTTCATATCTCACCTTGTTCTCAGCACTTTACATATATTACTTTATTCAGTCTCCTCACCAAATCCCAATGAGTTATCCCTTTTTGCCAAACTGGGAACTGAGATCTAGGGAAGTTAACTAAAATAAAGTAAAATTACAGGGTCCCAAACATTCAAGTTCAGATTGATAGGTAGACTGATTTTGGAAGCCACCACTTTATCATGATTTCTAATGCCATGATTGTGTGAGTGGTGGTGAGTTGCAGTCCCAAACCCAAGTCTAGACATTCTCTATCCACTGAGAGAACTAATGAAAACAGCTCATTCCTTCTGATAGAATGTCATGTAGTGTGGGGTGTGAGTGCTCGTCCTCTTCAGTACCACACGTAATAATTATGTGTCATAAAGTAGTTATTGCAGGTGAAGAAGATTCCTTCTCAGCCTTTTAGCTGAGGCCAGATGCAGAGATGCTGAAGGAATGTGAGGCTGTGCATCACTTTAGGATTGCCCCCACACTTCCGGTACCGCTGGGATGTCTTGGTGGCTTCCCAATCAAGATTCCTAAAAATGCCTTCGCTAAAATAGACAGTTTCGCCCTAGAAGATACAGCCCGAGCTTCAAACTCGGCAACAGTGTCATATTGAACTCAAACTTGCCTTTGAGAGGGCTGGGGAGATAGCTCAGTCAGTCAAGTGCCTGCCATACAAGCACGAAGATCTGAGTTCAGAACACATGTAAAACGTTGAGCACAGTGGGTCACATCTGTAACTAGCACTAGAGTGAGTGTGTATGTTCGGGGGTAGGGAGCTGAGGGACACCGGACCTACTGAGACAGATCCCCAGAGCTCTCTAGCCAATCAGTGAGTGCTGTGAGTGCCAGGTTCAGTGAGAGACTTTGTTTCAAAAATATGGAGAGATAAAGAGAATACCTGGAATGGACTTCTGACCCCCACAGGGGCATGCCTGCCTATAGCCATAGGCATGTCACACACACACACACACACACACACACACACACACACACACACACACACACACGAATTCACGAATCAGCTTTCAAAAGGAGGAAATTTTGTCTCTTGTAACAACATGTATCAACTTGGAGAACTTACCCTAAGTAAACAGGGCACAGAAATACCATAGTTCTCATTTGTATGTGGAATGTAAACCAAACGAATTAATAGAAGCAGGGAAGAGACTGGTGATTACTGTATTTCTGTTCTTTTTGAGATTGAACCCACGGCCTTAAATGTTTTAGGAAAGGACTGAACCACAGAACTATGCCCCTTCCTCTACACATTTATCTGTTGATTGACATTTTTTTCCAATTTGTAGCTGTTTTAATGTTTCAGTGAACATACTGATTTCATGTCCTTATGCTATATACCTAGAAATGGAATTACTGGGTCATCTGGTGATTCTAGTTCAGTTTTGCAAAGGGCCTCTAGACATTTTTCTACTAATATACATTCCCACCAATAATAACAGACCCTCCTCTAAGTCCTGCTTCTTGAGTCTACTTACCCTCAGCCAAATCCCACCATCTGCATCTGCAATGTGGAAGAATCTGGCCTACTTAGATTATTGTAGGGATTGAATGAGGTGCATGGTGGCATGGCAGAGTACCTCCTTCCCCTTAGCCCGTGCTCCCCAGCACATCTTCCTTCCCTAGTAACTCCTCCCATGCACCTAACACCGTGTCTTACAGCTTCCCTGAAGTCTAGCATCCTGAACTTTCTGTGTTCCCAGCTGTGAGTTTTCAACCTTCCTCACAGCTCCAACCTGCCCTTGAATGCAGATGATGCTGAATAACCTTAAATCATCATGGGAACTGGGAGCTATGTCTGTGGGAATCTTTAATCACCTCCCTTCTGCCACTAGAGTTATCTAAAACATGAGGACTTTTTTGGGTGGGGTGGGAGAGGCTGTATATTTTCAATATTAGCTTCTAATCTGGCCACATATCATGTCATAGTACATGTTCATGGCTGCATGTGTGTATGTTCTGTAGTAAGCTCACGTCACCATAAAGCTTCATTGCCATACCCTGCTATAGTTGGACCTGTCTCTTTGTTCAGATCTCTTAATTCTGAAGTCTGCTGTGAAGAGCCTGCTAAGAAAGAGATAGATTCCTCCCCGGGGAATTGTGCAAAGATAGAAATGAAAGTTTTAAAAGGCATCTTGGGGAAACCCTGACGGTCAGTTCAAGTAGGAGGAGGTTAATTCAGGAGCAGCCCAGGAAGGTTTATGACTTCCGCCTCATTAAATGGTGTGCACACATGCATGGAAAGCAGTACGGGAGGGCGATGAGAAGAGGGTGCCTATTCTTGGACTCGGGTCTAATAATTTAAGGGACCGTGGGTGACCTTGATCATATGGTTTCTCTCTCCGGGGACAAGGCTAGTCAGAGAAGGAAGACACAAATGACTGTTTTAATTTCACCATGGTCTGAAAAGGCACCGTTTGTGATGTCGATGCTGCTCTTGTGAAAGCAAGAGTGAGTGCCAACTGCCTGTGCAGTCACTCCAGCTGCGTGGAAAAGTGGTAGAAGAATAAGTCCCTGGGATTTTTTAACAATGAGATGATTGCAAGTAAATCCTTATTTGGGGCAGAAGTGGATACTGGACTTATGTGCATGGATGTAGCATATGTGTGTGGAGGTCAAAGGTCAACTTCAGGGGTCTTTTCTCCATAACTGTCCTGTTTGTTTCTGGGACAGTATCTTTTCACTGGGATGGAACTTCCTGAATAGACTAGACCGGCTGAGTAGGGATCTCCCGCCTCTGCCTCTCGAGTCCCGGGACCACAAGCATTCACCACCATCAAGTCTATTTTTACACAGATTCCAAGGATCCAGCTCAGGTCCTCATGACAGCCCAGTCCTGACAATTCATCTTCCAAACATTCCTCCTCCACACCATCTCCAGTCCTCAACTTGTTTCAGTGAGCAACAGAACTGAAGAGGCAGAAAACTCAGAATCTGGGCAAACTTGTTTGAAGGGGAGACTTGCTGGCTTTTCTGGGAGCTTAGAGCACCAGGAGCCCCTGAGCCCTGGCAGGACTGGCCTCGGCTCCTTTTGCTGATGGTCATCTGTCCCTGTGACCTGTGGAGGGGAGTGCAGTGGAGACAGAGTGAGCCACAGGTTGCCTTCTGCAGCGGTGAGGAGCAGCAGTGAGCAGCAGCAGTGAGGAGCAGCAGCTGAGCTGTGGCCCGGCCGGCCGAGCTGTTGGCTGCCCAGATCCTAACTCTGGGGAAACTATCCCTTACAGAACATGATATGCCAGCTTGGGAGTGTTGTGTGACTGGCTGGTCATCCCAAGAGCAATCAGCTTTTCAAGAAATAACAAGGCAGACTGGTCCTGTGGAGGTGTGATAGAAAGTATCCTGCGAATAAGCTGAGGCTCTTTATCTCCAACTCATCCTGAGAGTGAGGGCAAATTCTCTGTCCAAGGTCAGCATGTGTGTTTAAGTTATTTTTCTGGTGTAATCTAATGGGAATGTCCCCAGAGTTCAGAAACCATCTGCTCTCCCTTCCCCGACCAGTAACCATTAGCCTGTGTAACCTTTGGCAAGTCACTCTGCCTGTCTCAGATACCGTGAGTGTATGTCAGCATAAATCAGGCTTAGGGTTTATTGTTCATCTTGTCCCATTTCATAGCCACATGTGATGAAGCCCTCTCCCCCACCCTCTTTAGAAACTGTCCACATTCTCCTGGTATAGGAGAAGTTAAAAACTGTGTGCCTCTTACCAGAGACACATTTAGGCCAGGTTCCCACTTTCTTTTCCATGGTGTCTTTAAGTAGGTAGAGAGGTCTGTTGGCTGCTTTCCCCATCAGTGTTCAAAGGTATTAGCCGAAAGATAAGGAAGAATGAATATGTATCAACTTAAGCGTCAGCTGCTTAGCTGGTGCATCTGTAATCTGCAATGTGCTGTTACAATTTCTAGCTATTTGAAAATAATTGAGTTATTGATACAGAAGTGCTTCAAAGTATACCATGAAGTTATCTGGGTGTGGTGATACATTTACAATCCCAGCACTCAGGAGGCAGAGGCAAGAGTGTAATGCACTAAGCCAGACCTGTCTCAAACAAGCAATGCATATAGGTAGGTAGGTAGATAGATAGATAGATAGATAGATAGATAGATAGATAGATAGATAGGGATGGAGGAAGAGAGAGAGAGAGAGAGAGAGAGAGAGAGAGAGAGAGAGAGAGAGAGAGAGAGGTGTATTCCTATATATTATTAAACTTAATCAAAAAGCTTATATATAGCTTACAGTAGTAGGATGCAGTGATGTGTCACTTAGCATGGAGAAACACAGCAACTTCAAGCTGCAGCCTAGGCATCATAATAGTGGTGTGAACCTGGACCTCAGCATTGTCCAGAGAACTGCAGAAACCCTGAAATCCAGGTGCCAGTGACTGTGGGGAGCGGCCCATGCTGTCATTCCTGGGAATGCCTCCTCTTACAGTTTAACTTGATTAGTCTTAGATTATGAGTCACAAAACTAAATGCCAGTTCCTGACCCTCTGCTAGGAGCCAGCAACCCACTGAAGGGACCATAGGTAAAGCGGGAAGTGAGTGGCCAGGACAGCATCACACTATGTGTAGAAGTCGGTTCTGGACAAGAACACACCCCTTGGTCCTGGAGTTTATGATTCGTGTCACACACCTAGGCTCTGGCTTTTTCATAGTTAAGACCTAGCTGAGCATGGTCACTGGCAAAAATAGACTCTTGTAAATTAGTGATAAATAAATAAAAATTTAATACTATACATATACTGTTAAAATATTTCAGATACAGCACTTTTTATAAAAAAAAATGGCATGCACAGTGCTAGATTTCATTCTTGTATTTTCAAACCATTTGTCCTCTCTGATTCTCCCCCCTTCTCTTCTTGTCCATCTGTTTGAACCCCCTAGACCCTTCTACATCCCCATACCATCCTTTCAGCTTTCATGTCTCAAGTGTCCTGTTGCTCTCCCCGTTCTCAAGACCTCTTTCCCACTTCTGCTTGTCTTTCTTCCCACAGCCCAGGCACATACTAATCCCCAGTTACACACATACAAGAACCCCATAAGCTAGGATCTACATGCGGGAACATAGAATTGAAGTACATTTTAATAAATGTTTTTAATAAAACTACTGTTGGCATAGATTCCTTCAGCGATTTCCTGCCAGTATGCCTACCATAGGCTTGACGGTAATTCATTCAGCACTGTATACCCCATTCAAAGCTCTAAAAATAACAGCCTCATTTTTTAGAGTGCGTAAATGTATGGATTTTCTTTCCAAACGCAGGCCTTGTCCTACATTTTTGCAGCATAGAAGCAGCCTTTAAAGAGCAGAGCTTGCCTCCTGGGATAGCCCCCAGGCCCCTTCTGCTTTCTGCTGTTCCTTCTGCTCCCAGGAACACCACAGTACAGAGAAAGTGCCCCCTTTCTATATACCTACCTCTCTCAAGAGCCCCATGTTCTGTCTCTCAAATGCCCCATCCCATGTATAAGTAGATGCCCCTATAAAAGACAGGATAGGAAATTTGGAAAAGAGGGAAGGACCCCAAGCCTGTCACCTGCTGGAGATGCATGCTCACAGCCTCCTTGGCCCACCTCGCCATTGGTCCTGGACCTGGTACTAAAAATCCAGGGGTGGGGATGGGAGGGTTGCCTTTGAACACTTTCTCATCCCTTCCACGGTAGCCTTTGCTCCTTCTACATAACAGACCTTTTAGTTCTGGGCCTCTGCCTTTATTAATCTTAGATTATGAGTAACAGAACTAAATACCAGTTCCTGACCCACTACTGCTGCTAGAACTAGTAACCCATTTAAGGAAGCATAGGTAAAGTGTTAGGGTTGAGTTAGGGTTAGAGTTGGGCTTGAAGGTTGGGGTTAGGGTTAGAGGTAGAAGGTTGGGGTCAGAGGGTTGGGTTAAAGGGATGGGGTTAGGGTTAGGGTTACTGTTGGAATCTGTTGCTGGTTAGAGGTGGCAATCTGCCGTAGTCTAGCCGCTTTCTCTCTAAGCTCGGCCATATGGAAACTCCCTCTCTCCCCAGCAAGGCTTCCTGCTCTCTATCTACCCTTATCTGGAGAATGTCCCTGGACCCGCAGGACTGACCTTATCTAAAAGCTGTCTCTAACCCAGATGCCTGTCTCTAAAACCAGATGCCTGATTTATCTTTAACTTGACCCTTGGCACAGATCCCTGCTAAGAAGGCTTGTGCTAGGAGCTCTGCTATAGGACCCTACTGCCACATACCAAGCCTTGTGATAGGAGTTTGCCACTTAATGCAGATTAGGGTTTGTCTCCAGGTTCCCCAATCCTATATATTCCTCATATTCTGAAATAAAGTTGAGCTGATTCCCCGAAGTCTGTCTCCCAGAGGCCTGCCCCTGTCTGTGCTCATGGCTCCGTACAAAGTTTTCTGTCGGTCCTTCTGCCTCTTTCCCCTCTTGACCTGATGGCCAACAGGACGAGGGAAAGAGGACCCCTAGAGGTTAGGGTTGGGTTAGGGTTAGAGCTGAGTTAGAGGGGTGGGGATAGGGTTATTGTTAGGGTTAGAGTTGGGCTAGAGGGTTAGAGTTGGTTAGGGTTTGGGTTGGATTAGAGGGATGAGGTTAAGGTTAGGGTTAGGGTCACCGTGCAAACATTTCCTTCCTCTAAGAGGTCAGTCCATGCTATTGTTCCTCCTTGTGACAATGTTTGCTTCCCATCTCTAGCTTGGAGAAGGGTCCTGGAGTTATGTCCTTCTGCCTGGCTGCCTGCCTCTGAGGAGCACAGAGATGTCCATGGCAGATAGAGTCTTATCCAAAAGACTTTTATACCAGAACACATGATCTTAAGTTTTCTTAAAAAAAAATTTTTTTTCTGTGAATTCAGCCATTTTGTGCACTGGCCTGGAGATTTACTAACATGCAGAGGATTTGATTTTCTGTTTTGTTTATTCTTTCATAAGGTGAGGGGTTTATTATGAGTCTCTCACAGCTTTCTGACTCTGGAAATTCAACTCCAGATGGGTGTCAGTATTTTGCTTTTGCATTAATAGTATATTCTATTAATAGTATATGAGGTCTCCTGGAGCTTTCTGCTGCCAGTTTCTCATGGGATACTTTTTCTTCCTGTAACAGTGTAGAAACCTATCTGAAGTGATTGTGCCCATGATCAGGAGACTGGATGAACCATATTTCATTTACATAATAATGATACCAGGGTTGGGGGAAATTCAGCAATATAACAATAAGTGAAAACAATCTACAAGGTTAGCTATAGTATTATATCTTGTGTAGAAACCTTAAAATAAATGATAGAAAATATTACATATCCTTCATAAAAACAAATTTATTTTAATGAAAGACAATAATTAACATGATTTAGGTGGAGTTCATTTCAGGTGGAAAGCATAGGGCCAGATATGTGGTATCTAATGGCCTAGTTCTTGCCTAAGTGAGTACTTACTAAGTTAATTTAAACAAAATTCCGTGTGTCCAGTCCAAGGAAAGAAATGGATAATGAATACAGTCTTTTTCTCCTTGGTTTAAGCAGAAACGTTTCTATATACAATTTCCAGGTCAAATGAGAATGGATCACAAACGTGGTTTTCTGGGAATACCATATGGGAATGTCACCCTTAACTTTGAAACCAAAGGAAGCATGTCCAGGAGATCCACAGAATGTCAGCAGCTCCTGCAGAGAGGGACAGACGGGGTCACTTAGCTGAGAGGTCGTCTGGCTAGCCACTCAGCTTCAGTCCGCTGGTCTTGACTGTTCTTGCATGCATATCCTGCTTGCTGCAAGTCAGCTGAGGCAAATTACAGTCATATTAATAATGTCTGCCCAATTAAGTCTGGGTGCTGAGATGGGAAGAGACTGAGAGATCAGGGACTATAGATCCAAGCAGGGTCCTGATGCTGTGTGTGACTCTTGCCTAGGGCACTTAAAGGGTGAAGTCTTCTCTTGGCATTCTCCATTATTGTGCCATTTCACTAGGTTGTTATAGAACACATGAAATAATATGTGTAAACTTGCAAGCACCAAGGCAGCCTCTCTCAAGTTACTGCAGCCAAGTAGATGTGTTTCCACAGCCTCTTCTGTTGAGTTCATGTGTTTATAGTCTTCACTTGGAGGATCATTTATAAGGAATACTTTAGAAATGGTGATATTTCACTCTGTTGTAGGCTAAATAACAAATACCCAAGATATTAGATGGAACCTTAATTTTACCTTGTTTGGAAAATGGATGTTTGTTAATGGTATTAATGGCCTTGAAAAGGAGAGTATACCATTGAGTTTCCAGACAGGCCATCAGTTCTGTCATATGAAAGAAATGTATGGAGATTAGAAACACAAGGCAGTATGAAGATGGAGGAAAAACTGGCTTGATGTGACCACACCCCAAGGAATGTCAGGCCTCATCAAAAACGTTCAAACAGGCCGAAAATGGATCTTCCGTGGATCCTGTCCAGGGAGTGAAGCCCTGCTGAAATCTCCTTTTCAGCTCACTGAAACTGTTACTGGCTTCAGGCCCCCAAACTGGGAGGGAATACATTGGTCTTGTTCCAAGGTACCAAATATGTATTTTCATAGTCAGAAGGAAGGAATCTATTCAGGTTTACATACTTTTGATTTTAATATGGTATTATAATGGTTTATTTGGGTCTTCTGGTTCTAAAGGGGTAGGAGGCCATCCCCACCATAGCAGGGAAGCAGGGCAGCAGGCAGGCAGGCACGGCCCTGGAGCAGCCACCAAGAACTTAACAAGAAGTACACAGAGCTCACTGGGAACAACACGTGGCTTTGAAAACCTCAAAGCCTGCCCCCAGTGACATACTTCCTCCAGCAAGACTATACCTCCTAGTGGTCGCCTAGCAGCCACCAACTGCCCAAGGATTCTGGAGGACATGTCATTCGAATCATCACAGATGTATTATTTTACATACTAGTCTTGAGGACGTTGCTGTTTCATAGTTGGTAACTTTGTCCTGTTGGATTTTGAGGTGATCCAAATCAATATGAACTTTTATCATTTAACTAGTCTTAAGTTTCAGTGGGTGGACAATATCACCATTTGTTTCCAAAAGTGGTAGGGTGCGCTGCTTCATAAGAGACTCCAGCTGTGAGACAGTCCAGTGGGGAAAGGAAGAAGTGTGGCGAGCTCTGATGTACAAAGCTCAGAGCCAGTTCATTCTTAAGTCCTCCTCATCGGAGATGCCCATGGCCCTGAACTCCAGCTTGCCTCTACCCCTCGTTTCCAGGTGCTGTCTGAACAAATGTTCATATGTTGGTTCTTCAGAGGAAGGTGAACCCGTGGTCAGGACTTCCTCTGTGTTGCTCAAGCTTTTAAGGTTAAGGGTGGGAGGTCATTAGAATGAGTCTTGCAACAGTGGTTCTCACACCAACATGCTCAAGACCCATTGGAGTTCTTGCTGCGGTGGCTCCTGACTCAGCTCCAGAGCCATCCTGATGCTGCTAATTGAAGGGACACACACTGAGCAGCAGCTCTCCGTCTGCTGCTGCTGTCCCCAGATCCCTCTCTCGGGTTTCTTGAAGCTCTGCTGTGGTCTCCAGTGGGCAAGTTGCATTTGCATGAAGCATTATGAGTGCCCCCACCCCATGCAGCTGTCCCAATAGCTGTTGCCTGCTCCTCTCATGGCCTTGGCTCCTGGGGTGCACAGTTGGGGACTGACAGTCTGAGGCCCTGTCACAATAACTCACTGACTCTGAAAAGTCCCTGAGAAGAGAGTGAGAGGAATGAGGGAATCGGGTTTGGGCAGACAGGGAAGCAAAGCAATGGGAGAAAAGAGAGATGGAGAGCATGAAAAAATCTGAGGGAAAGCGTTTGAAATGAGCTGTTCTCACTGTAGGACTTTCTAGTTCTCCAGAGCATTTTCTGGAATAATTTTAAAGTTGTTTTTTGTTTCTCCTCAAATTTTTCCAATAACTGTTGTTTCTGCAAATCTTTTGTGGCCTCTGGACCCAGGCTGAAAGCAAACAAGTCACTTATCGGAGGAGCCTCTAAGGGTTGTCTAGTTAGACTGGACTGAGCCCTACCCTAGCTGTACATCTGTGCGCTTTAGAATAGTTTGCATATCTTTGCTCTCCTTTGGGCCAGTTAAAGTGACTCTTTGGGGTGGGAATGTCTCAGTCATTATTTCGTGTGTGTGTGTGTGCGTGTGTGTGTGTGTGTGCGCATGCACACTCACGCACAAGTGCACACGTATCAGATTGTACATTGGTACACATGCATGTGTATTCTTGTACACGAGGAAGCCAGAGGAGACCCTCAAGCGTTGTTCCTCAGGCATCTTCCACCTTGGTTTTTTGAGACAGAGTCTCTCGCTAATCTGGAATTCAGCAAGCCCAGGGGTCCTTCTGTCCCTGCTTCCCTAGTGCAGAGGTTATACACATGGAACTACCACATCCAGCTGGGTTCTGGGGTCAGACCCACGTCCTCATGCATAACAAGCACTTTGCTTACTGAGAAAATCCCTCAGCTCTCCTTATTTTCTCTTTGTGTGTGCACATGTGCGTGATTGCCGGTGTACATGTGTGTGAAGGACAAAGGTCTATGTTGAGTGTCACTGCTCTGTTAGTCTCTACCTTGTATTTTGAGACAGGATCTCTCACTAAAACGAGCTCGCCGGTGCAGCTGTACTGGTCAGCAACGCTCAGGGGTTATGTGTCTCTGCCTCCCCAGCTCTGGGTGACAGGTGCACCGCACTGCCTGGCTTTTACATGATACTGCACTCAAGTCCTCGCACTTGCTTACATGGCTGTTGTCCTAGTCTCCTTCTTGTGTTGGTGAATATTTTCTGTTATAGAGGAGTCCCTTGCGTGGCCAGCACCACTGAACCAGACTACTGCTATCTGAATTTGTGCGGAACACTTTCCAAAAGCTGTCCTACTTATTTGGGCTCCTTTTCATCCAAACGTTGGCCATGCTAAAACCACTGCAAATATTTGGAAACAGCCTCTCTTTCAGTCCAGTACTTGCAGTTGAGCAGCCAATTAAATATTCCAGTCCCTTTCTCAGGCAGCTTTTACTTTCTTGGTCTATAGGCTCCCCCTGCTGGCCTTTTCTATGTAATGCGGGTGGCTCTACAAACCACAACCAGAATCCTGGCATTTTAAGAGTCCTGTTTCCTTTTGATTTTAAAGAGACATCATCTCACCTTATCCCTACTTTTTCTTAGTTAACGTTTTTAAAGTTGGCATGAAAAGTAATGGACTTCATTATGCATCTTCCTGGGTACACGTGATGATACTTTGTTCTAATCACTCCCATCCCTTATGTCCTCTACCTCTGGATGGTTCCCTCCTCCTCCCAAATGCTCATCCATTCCACTTAAAGCAGTCTTTATGAAATCCCACATCCAGCCCGCATGCCATTGCCACAGTGGATAGTCAAAACATTACATCATTATCTGTGGTAGTTTAAGTAGGACTCACAGATGAAAGAAGAGAACTGTAAATATATATGCAGCTGGGTAGACACACACATGCACACACACACACATATATACACACCTATATAAGGTAAATAAGTGTACATACAAACACAATTTCTTGCTTATCTGGCTTCCATAAAATATTCTAAGAATATTCACATGATTTGCTGGTCCCCTGCAAGATAATTAGCTTTATTATTCTGTTTAGCAAATGAAGAAGGAATGCCTTTGTGATTAACTTCTCTACCTTTTTTTAATTAGTCATACATGTTTCTTAACTCACGTTTGTCTGTATTTCAAGTTTAATTATAGCCAAATAAAAACAATAGACATATCATCCAGACTCTCTGCCATAGTATTATATCTTGGCCGTTCCATTCTGAGGGCAGAATTTGATCTTTACTCTGTGTGAATGCAAACTGTGATCATGCAACCCTTAGCACTCTGAACTCTCAGAAGTGTGCTTATTGCATTTTACACAGCTTTCCTCATTTCTTCGTTATGAATATCCTACTCCATTGATTCTGGTTTTGATCTGCCTTGGCACAGTGTAACATCTCCTCTGGGGTACAAGGCAGGTTTTCATCTTTAGAGATAAGAGCCCAAACCATTCTTTTTCAACAAGGGTAAACACTTCCAGATGCCTCCATGAGATGCAGGCCCACCATCCTCTGGCCTTTCAGGGTTCTTTCCATTGAAGACTGCCTTATTTTTTTCTAGCCATTTTCATGTGCAGTATCTGCTCCTGGCATAGTAACCCTCACGCCAGCCCCAGCAGAAGCTGCTTGTTGCTGTGTAAGAGTGTTGCCAGGAACTCACCAAGTCAGCGCATGTTTACCACCTCAACATTTCTGTGGGTTGGGAGTTTCCAGAGTTGGACAAGATGGTTGCTCTGCTTCCTGGTCTCACAGGGATGCAATCAAGGACAGAAGTTTAAATAAGGTAACTAGATGAGGATAGACATCCAAGTTCATGTGGTTGTTGGAAAGAGTTTCTTGTTTGCTATTGAACTGATGCCTGACTAGCCGGGTTTTTTTGCTGGTTATTGGCTTAGATCAACCACAGCCTCTTGTCTCTAAACCCTCCCACCATGGCTGTTGGCTTCCAAAAAGCCAGGAAGGGCTTGAGTCTTCCAGCACAGTAGGAGTTAACAAGGGACACAGCATAGTCACAGAAGCAATATCTTACCTTTCTTATATTCCTTTGTTCAGAACAAGTCCCTGGCCACTCGCATTTCCCAGGGTGTGGATACCAAGTGGTGGGCATCAGAGGGCTCCGCAGTGGGTTTTTAAATGTCACTTACTGTCTGCTGGCTCTTTTCCATCGTGAACAATTCAGTAGAACCTGAGTCCTGACCTTTATTCTTACTGCTGCCAGCTTTCTCTGCATTAGGTAGACAGTTGTTTCTGCTTCACTAAATAGTAAGCATCTTCACCACTTTTGGGGGTGCTTAGGATTGAAACTTGGGTCTTTTGCGTGCTGAGCACATACTGTGCACCCTGAGCTACGTCCCTGGCCCCACCCATCTCTTCCTGTTGTGTTTCACCTAAAAGTGTAAGACAGTTCCTCTATGTCTCTGTCAAGTCACGAATTAAAATGTTGAAGAGGATGCTGGTATGCATATATGGCCACACCTACGCTGTATATACATGCACAGACACATTTGCACATTTGCTTGTGTGTGTGTGTGTGTGTGTGTGTGTGTGTGTGTGTGTAGAGGGGGAAAGAATGACAAAAACTGTGTTCCTAAGACTCTGAACTTCATGACTCCCTGGTCCTCTGGGAGCTCCTAAGACCCTTGCCTATCTAGTCAAGTGATCAGTTTTTGGATTGATCCATTTTCTTACTCAGCAACTTTAACCTGTGTTTTCCAGGGGCGATAAGTCACATCAGTGAATAACAACTAATTTTGCTAATGCCTGGCTAAAGTTAACATGCACTGCATAAATTCAGTGTGGCCCCTCTTCTCTGAGTTCAGAACATAGACCCATTTCATTTTCATTTTGTATAAAATTTGAATCAGTAATCTTGCACAGAAACTTGAACGTCATCAAGTTTAGAGTAATTTCATTGGAACTCTTGGCTTCATCTAGTCCCTTATTAAAGGGAAATCTTGGTGGTACTGTCCTGCGGTCCACATGGCTTTGACAGCTGCATAATTGGTGTTCTATGGACAGGTGTGCACATATCAAACCTTCCTTCTTACATCCCTGTACACAACCTCTTACAGCCATCTGGCTGCCTGGCTCCTAGATAAAATTTGAGCATGCATTCCTGTTCTTTAGAAATAGAGTTAAATAGTATAGAAAATATATACCTTGATTATGTGAGACACAGCTTCTACTTTGAAGAATATTAAGAATAACTTTCTTTAATTCAGTCATTGGCTCCCTCTGATACCCGTTAGTCATTCATAAGGATCCTTCAAGTCTATGTAATTTATTCAACAAATATTAAGTGCCTACTTTTTGCCATAGAGTTTGATGGGTAAAAGGAAAAGAAAGCAAAAGAGGAAACAAAGAAGTCATTGAATGTGAAGTAAATATTTACTAAAATTTCAACTGTGACAGTTGCTATGAAGCCCGTGGTGATGCAGTTGCATCTTACAGGAATCCTGACGCAGGTCGTGGGACTTGACCTGAGGATAAGTTGCAACACAGAGCTGAGAAATTAATCAGCAGCTCATTACATGGAGAGGGCACAGATGTCCAGGCTTCAGAAGGGCGTGTGGGAAAATTGTGGTTGGCGAGAGAATGTGCCAAACACAGGCACTGAAGCTCAGGGCACAAAGGGAAAAGAATGTGTGAACAACTAGAGAACAGGGAAAAGAAGTCTGTAGGCCTCAGCCAGGCACGACTTACAGCCAGATGAGGTTTATCCACAGTGAGAAGCCTGTGAACCATCAAAGAATTTTCCTCACAGAGTAACACTTGCTCAAATCTGATTTTGCAGAGACCAGTCAGGAGTTTGAATATATTACTTGAAAGAAGGTAAGAATCCTAAGATCACGGGGAGAGTGCTGGGCTTAGCGAGAGATGGGACCCTGGTGTAGCATGGGTGTGCCAAGAGAAGGAGAAAACGAATGAATTTAAGACCATCCAGGGAAATTAAAATCAGAAACTATAATGAAAAACAGCATTAGCATGGTTGAGACGTGTAAAAATAGCAAGCAAAGAAGTTAGAAATGTTTTAGGTAATCATGTTGCATCTTTATATCCAGCTGCTCTGCCCTGGGGACAGTCCTGAGGAGTCCCCGGTCACTTGCTTTTTACTATTAATGGAGGGTAGGTCCAAATGTGCCCCTTCCTGGCATTTAGTCCTGAAAACAGCTACCCTGTGGCACTTCCTAGGGGTCTCCTTGACACCCTTCAATACTGTATTGCCCTCCCCAGCTAAGACAGTGAATCCCCAAATCAGCTTTTCTGTCTCCATTTCTGAGACCTCTGCTGCAGCACCATGGCCTATTCTCCGTGGTTTAATATTATCCCTTCAATCAACTCATTTCAAGTCATTTTGCTTGTTCATATCACTACAGAAAGCAGAAATCTCTTAAGAGTTCACATAATAGAAAATAAAGTAAAATAAAATCAATGAAAATAAGTAAGGAGTATTATTAAGTTTAGTCTCGCCCACCAGGGATTCTGAACCTAAGGCCCACTTCCCCTTCAGAGGAATGGGAGCCAAGTGCTTGGGAGGTTGTAAAAACAAACACCAAGATGCAAGATGAGATTTTTTTTCTTAATGTTCTCAAAAGAATTGAAAGATAGCCAAAAAAGGAATGACTTTTTCATTAAGAGAGTAAATATCGTGTCATGTTCTATTTGTCAAATAAGCCGTTTGTATCTGGGGTTTCACATCTGCCATTGTTGGGAAGGCTGCCCTAGACCATGGATTATCCCACCACTGGCATTAGAACAGGAAGTTGGGGAGTGAGCTCAGGAAATGGCTCAATGGCTGGGAGTGTTTGTGGCTCAAATGTGAGGACCTGAGTTCCAATCCCAAGCATCCACATAAAAGCCAGGCACGCTCATCGGTGCCAGAACCAGGGAGTGAAGATAACATGTGACGTAAAGGGAAGAGTCTGGCAAGTGAGAACTGAACACAGCTGCTTTAGCTGCTCCCAGTGGTTGTCGTGTAGACCTCCTGTGCACCAGATAAGAGCCCCTTCCTCAGTCTCCTCCTGTGGCCACTTTATGCATCTCCCAATTTCTGGTCTACCATGTCCACATGAGTCTCCAGGAGTTTGATGAGGCACAAATCTGGTGTCATTATGC
The DNA here is from genome assembly GCF_007827085.1 of Peromyscus californicus insignis. Taxonomy (NCBI): domain Eukaryota; kingdom Metazoa; phylum Chordata; class Mammalia; order Rodentia; family Cricetidae; genus Peromyscus; species Peromyscus californicus. The sequence goes on from NW_026294584.1 coordinate 16,396,593, forward strand.
CTCCACTTTTAGTATTTATCAGAGATGGCCATGTTGTCAGCACTTAGTATGTTTCTATTTATTTTATGCATGGTGTCTTAATTACTGTTCTATTGCTGTAAAAAGACACCTGTAAACAAGACAACTCTTAAGTGTATGTGTGGGAGGGGAATGCTCACAGTTTTAGAGGGTAGTCCATGATCGTCATGGTGGGGAGCAGAAAGACGTAGCATTGGAGCAATAGCTGAGAGTTTTATATCTCATCCATAGGCAGCAAACGGGGGCGTGGGGGCGGGGGGACAGACAGAGACAGCGAGACAGAAAGAGAGAGAGACTGATGTGGACTTTTGAAAGCTCGAAGAGCACCCCCAGTGACACACCTCCTCCAACAAGGCCACACCTCCTAATCCTTCCCAAACAGTAAAACTGGGGACCATGTACTCAAACATAGGAGCCTATGGAAGCCGTTCTCATCCAACCACCACAGGTGATACATTAGCTACTTGTCTTATTGCTATGGCAACTTAAGGAAGGAATTATTTACCACAGCATCATGAGCTTGAGGTGTCTGGTCACAGCACATCCACAGTCTGGAAGCAGAGAGCTATGAACCCTGGTACTGAGCTTTCTTCTTTTTATGCAGCTAGAACTCCAGCCCAGGGAGTGGTACCACCCACATTTAGAGTGGGTCTTCCTTCCTCGACTAACCTGCTCTTAGACAATGCCTTACAGTTAGGAAACCATAATTCATGTGTGAAGAGGTACCGAGTGTGGCCCACAGTTAAAGAGATACAAACATATCTGGTGAAGAGTGAGATTTTTCTGCCTTATTCAGTCCCCCGTCCCAGTGCACGCAGACATTTCTGTTTTGACTCAGTACTCTATAGAAATCCTATGACAGCTTAAGAAGTTACATAGATAAATAGAGAATGGCTGTTTTAGATTCTTTTATTAGTCTGACAAAGATTCCTGTCAGAGCAACTTAAGGACAGAAAGACTTATGTTGGTTCATGGTTTTAGAGGTGGTTGAGAAAGCATGGTAGCTGGAACAGCGTTATCTGTAGGTAGCAGTGTGAGGCTAACCTGGTGACTTACCAGGAAGCAGAGATCTAGACTGGAGCCAGATCCTGGGCTCCATGCCCACAGCTTCCATAACCTTTCAAAGTAGCAGCACCCACTGGAGACCCAAGACTGGGGAAGCTCCTTATTCAAACTGTAGTACTAACTGATTTAAGTGTGTAGTATACATTTCTAAATATTTCCATACAGAAATTTGCCTGTAGTATTTCCTCCTGTTCCAGGCCATCTTTGACTTCCTGCTGGTTGCAGATTTCCCCTTCTTCTCAGCTTAATCCATCTTATAATTGTCTTTGCTAACCCTGCCTGCCATGTATCCTCTTAAGATTTCCATCTTACCACCCTCCTTGAGGCCAGGAGATTTCTGAATCTTTGCTTCTCACCTTCCATCTTCTCCATCCAAGGTACAAAACTGTGTGCAGTTCTGGGCAATATGAGGTGTTCTGCATTCCCACTTGACCATTATTCTAGATGGACAGTACACTATTCAGATAAGTTTTAAATGATCAGCTTTCTTTGACTTTTTTCATTCTTCAGCATCTCTTCCAGAGTGTGGTGTATGATAATCCCATTGAGTTTTGCTGAGCTGGACCACGACTATCCTCAGGATTTCCCAGTGAGGAGCCAGAAACAGTCATGAACCAAGAGTACTATAGCCATGAAGCAGTGTTCTTTTAGAGATGTTTTATACAAGGGTTTTCACAGATTCAGATGAAAAAGCATTATTTGGTCTCTGTTCATCTGGGGTTCATAGCTATACCAGCTTATAGTCATTAGTCCTACTGTGGTCATGGTCATGAAGCCTGAAAACATGATGCAAGAGCCCAGCATTTCTGCCTCCCTTCATTAGTTCACACCCCATAGACCAGAATCACCCTGTGCTGGAGTTTCTGTTAGGGACTTCTAGATCCTATCAAGCTAGGGAGGACTTCTGGTTGTCCTTGTTCTCCTGAAGCCCTGGGTTTTCTTGGTGAGGAAGCCCATAAGCTCCATGTTAGCAGACAGATGCAAGGCTCATGCAGCTACAAGACTGGAAAAGCATAAGCATTCTTGTGATTGTTCATAGACAGTTATTTTCTTCTCTTACTTATAAAACAGATATGTCTTCTTATGCCTGACAAGAGAGGCTGGCGTAGCAAGATTGGTGCAGTACTGTCAGGGCCTAGCCCAGAAAAGCGAGTCTAGTACGACTGTGTTGATCCCCACAGACCTCCTGATAGGGACGGGCTCGGCTCACGTTTGACTTGACAGATGCCAGCCCTCCAGCGTGTCACAGAGACACAGCTCTGGCATGTGTGGGAGCATAGGAAACTGAGACCATTTTGTAACTTGTATTTGACATTTGCTTTCAATTACCACATCCATGCTGAGGAGTTCCAAATAGTTCTTCCTGTCTGAAATTCTTCCCCACGACCCATATCTGATTTCAGTTGCCCTGCACACAACCTCCCTCATGACCTGAAGGCATTCCTAACATTTAACAGGCTCAGAGCTAAGTCCATTGCCCTTCAGCCTAAACTTCTTTTATCTCTTGCATTCTTGATTTATGCTTTTAGCTTCTTGTTAGAAGAAGAATTGGCTTTTAACCAGCTAGATAAACATTTTTTTGCATCATGACTCACTGTATGCACACACAGTTATAACTTGAATATATGCTTCAAAAACTGTTATGTTTTACTGTTGATAACTCTCTGATATTTACTGTCTTTCTCTTTGGATAATGGCTGGCATATATTTAACTATTAATTTATTGGTTTACCCCACCATTTGATCAGCAAGTGTTATGTTCGTCCCAGAAAGTAGTGGGTGAACTTGCACCCTGCCTTGAGAGACTATTCCAACTCTCTACCTAAAATTTACATTTTCACAATGGGTGCTAAAACCCTGAAACAGATAAATACAACCTCCTTGGAAGATTCATTACCTGATCTTAGTCTGAGGCCAGCCTGCAGTCGGAACTTAATTATGTCGTCCAGACACACCATCCATCCATCATCTATCCATCTTCTATTCATCCATCATCCATCTACCATCCATCCATCATCCATCCTTCCATCCCCCATCTATCATCTATCCATCCATTTATCTATCCACCCATCCATCCTCCACCCAATCGTCCATCATCTATCCATCCATCCATCCATCCATTCATCCATCCATCTATCCATCCATCCAGTCAGTCAGTAGTTCAACATTTTCCAAATCTATATCCAGTACTAGACACATGGTGAGCACTAAGACTCTAAGGGTAAACATGGTCTCTACTCTGAGACTTGTAGTCCAATTGGAAAACAAGTCATCTGCCAACCACCGGGTATTCTGTAAGTAGAAGTCTACAGGAAGTGCTCTGGGCTCACAGAGAAGCAACATGGGGCTTGAACTAGATTGTCCAGAGACTCTCTCAGGTAAAGGTGGCCCAAGCACTGAAGCTAGAAGCAGAGGTGGGAGTTCATTTCGGGAATGAACCACCAATAGAGCGCACTGCAGGGCAGTCCAGCAGCTTTGAGAAATGAAATGCTGCAGTTGTTACCGCTGTTGTCTGCTGGTGCTCCCATGCCTTATTGGCACTGCCTCGGTACTCAGTACTCAGTACTCAGTACTCCCTGTCTCACTAACTTCCACTGCACTGAGTTTTTCCCCTCCCCAGGGGAGCCAAGCATAGTGTCCTCTGTGCTCTTAACCCTCCCCCACACCTACCCCAATGTCCTGTAGAGACCCTTTGTCGTTCTGAAGGAAGCTAATGTCTCCTCTATTCACCTCCCTCAGTAGGCCAGGGGTGCCTCCAAGAGAGTCCCAGGCTTTGCATCTTTTGTGGGAAGCTGGGAGGTACACAGGCTTCTTGGGCAGATTTAAAGTGAAGCCAAATAAATGAATGTGTAAAAGGCCCCAGAGCTGACCATTTGGTGTTGGTGTGCTCTTTCCCTGGGAAGACTGTTTGTCCTCTCAACATTGCTTAGTTCCTTGTAGTTCTTTGTGTAGGGTTGAGGCCTCCCAGGCTTCCCCATCCACTTCAGCATATCTGTTGTTGTTACTGTCCTTGTTCAGCTCGTGTTCAGATAGTCATGTTGGTGAGACTTTATGATGTAGTGCTCACCCTGTGTCTACACATTACAGTCTCACAGCAAACTCCTCGGTCCCCTCTGGCTCCAGAGTCTCTCCATTCCCTCTTCTGCAATGATCCCTGAGCCTTCAGTGTAGGAGATGTATTTTAAGACATAATGGTTGGGACTGTGCTCCACAACTCTGCCCTTTGATTGATTGTAGTTTTCTGTAGTGATGTGTTTGTGCAGAGAGTTTTAATAATGAGGGATGAGAACTGCACTCATCTGTGGGTCTAAGGACTAGTGTTTAGAATGGAGTTAGGGATTGTGCTGGTTTAGTGAAGTGGCAGTTGTGAGTTCTCCTCCAAGATCCATGACTTCATTAGCCCTGGGTAGCTGAATAGATTTCCAGCACCAGGCATGATTCCTTCTTCTTCAGAAGTTCTTAAATCCAATTAGAGAGCTGTTGGTTACTGCCAAGGCATGTGTAACCATTAGGGTTATTGCGACATGCTGGTCATTGGTGTGATTCTAGATGTTAAGCCCTGAAAACATACCTGTAACTAAGGTTATACAGACTGAGCATGTAGTACTGAGGTATTTAGGAATACACACATACACACACACACACACACACACACACACACACACACACGTAACAGCAATTAATGAAAAAAGAGACTATGAGTTTGAAAGAGAACAAGGAGAAGTATATGAAAAGGTTCGGAGTGAGGAAAAGGAAGTGGGAAATTTTATTATAACTCTAAAAGAAAAAGTTAAAAAAGACCTCCCAACTCTTGTGACATGTTAGTTAAAGATGGCAGGGCTTCACACACTATAAACTCATTTACTTACGTGTGTAAGACTCTCAAACTCTGATAGCACAAATTCAATTTTCTTTTTCATATTTTATTCACAAAAGATTGTTTCTGACTTTTAGGCAATATTCTTTTGCTAACTTTGAAATGTCTTCTTACCATTGGAACTTATTAATTTGTGCAAATGAAAATCTGACCCAGAGACAAGGCACACACTTTCCCTAGTACACAGATGCCTGTCCTTGCCCGTCATCCACTTAACCCACGCTGCCCCTTCTGAAAAGCCTTTTACTGGAATCAGAATTAATTTTTAATTCTCGCTTTCCTTTGTGAACGTTGTGCGCACTTTGCATTTCCTGAGCAAAGGCTCCAAGAGTGTCTACAGAAGAAATGGAGTCCAGGACCTGATCTCCAAGTCTGTCACCAAAGGACAGTCTTGTGGGTTTTTCGGTCCTGTGAACTTTCATGTGAAAGCTGTACTGTTTACAACTCTCCATGAAACAGAGCACTGTACGAGGATGAAGGTGATGCCTAGGAAAAGGGTTTGCTGATACAGGCATTATGGGAGCATTGACCAGGCCACCAGGACAGTAGTCATTTTTCAGCAAGATTGAGACCCTGCTGAACTTTTGTTTCTAGAACTTCCACAGGCCCATATGTGCTGCAGACTGTGTCCATGTCACAATTTTAGTTGAACGTGCCTCTCTTCAGTAGTTAAAGTTAGTGTTGATGAACTTCTTTGTCCTACATGCAAAATCCAACCAGTGTGAGAACAAAGAGGAGTATCATCCCAGACAGCCGTGTGTGTGTGTGTGTGTGTGTGTGTGTGTGTGTGTGTGTGTGTGTTTGTGTGTGTATATGCGCATCTGTGTGTTTCTGTGTATGTGAGTGATGCCTGAAAACTTGGAAAAATGACTTTCATAGAGACATTGTTACCAGACTTCTTTATTCAGTGCTCTTTGTCTTTCTTCCCTCTGGCCCCCTTGTCTGTCTCCCTCCCTCTCTCCACATAGCACATCAATTATGTAACTTTGTTTATATAGCTCTGTGGTGGTTTGAATGAGAATGTTACCCATGAGCTCATATGTTTGAATATTTGGTCCCCAGTTGGTTGAACTGTTTGGGAAAGACTGGGAGGCATGGCCTTGTTGGAGGAGGTGTGTCACTTGGGGTGGGCTTTGAAGTTTCCAAAGCCCATAACATTTTCACAGTTAGGTCCCTCTGCCCATGCTTATGTAAAAGTGTGAACTCTCAGCAATTGTCCCAGCACCATGCCTTCCTGCCTGCTGCCATGGTCTCTACCATGATGGCCACGTACTCTTACCCTCTGAAACTGTAAGCCCTAAATAAGCACTGTCTTCTGTAAGTCTCTTCATCGTGGTGTCTTATCACAGCAATAGAAAAGTGACTAAGACAAGGTCTGTTTTATTAGTGTCTTCAAAATTAACCAACTGTGATTTCAAAGAAGAATTTTATCATCTTGTGTGTTGATTTAATATCTCAGTGAGGACATGATGCATGTGCTTGATACTGACTCACCAGAGCAGGAAATGTGAGTAAAACACTCACTGTGTGTGCCACCCTTGGCCAATGCAGCTCTGTAACCCTGCACCAGTGACCACAGCTCTTTATTGCCTTCTACCTAGTAGTGCCTGCTAATCCTCAGACAGAATGGTGTATGACTTCCTTGTCTCTGAGGTACCCAGCCCTCTACCTTCCTCACAGTTCTCCAGCCTTGTGTCTCACCCCTCTCACTTGCTGGCTGTCCATGCTTGCCCAGGATCATTTGAATGACAGCATCTGGCTCTGGCTCCCCTGCTATTCAAAAAGGATACCATCTCCAAGTCCACCACATCCCAGAGCCAATCCAGTTTTCTATGGGTACTTATCTGATATTATTAATTTATTGAATGCCATGGAGTATTCTCCACACAGATGGCACAGCGTTTGTCACTCTCTGATTTATAAATGTGGAAAATGAAGCCCCAAGAGGCTCCTTTCTGCCCAAGTTTCCATGATGAGAGGAGAGCAGCAAGGATGTAAACCCAGTGAGCTTGTCTTCACGGCTCTTAACTCGTCAATGCCACACTTTCAATCTGAACTACTGGGTTGTGTTGCCATGATCATTAAGAGCACTGACCACTTTAGTGGAATGTCGGAGCCCTAACTGTCCTTGAATTCCTTTGGCAAGAGCAAAAGTAGGTGAGGAAGAAACAGAAATACAAACAAAGAGGAGACTGCATGCAGAAGACCCTTTGATGAGAAGAAACTGTAAATCACAGTGATGAAAACTGAAGTGTACTGAGAGAATTTGAACATGTTAAACTGTGACTCTTGAGCCTTTGATGATGCTGAGACAGAGGGCATGGGGAAGAAATGTCAGAACTCCCATAACTGGAGTGACATGCTGTGACAGTGCAGTGAAGGACAGCCACTCACCAAAGAGTCGTGAGGGGCACGCTTTATTCAGTTCCATGAGGATGACTGTACTGTGTGATTCTCCACCTACTTATTAAGTTTGAGCTTGATAAAATATAGCAGACTTAACATGTCCCATTCAGCTGCATTTGTTAGAAGCCAGTGTTGCTTTTATTGAAATGAAAACCCTGGCTGGATGATAATGGGGGAAACATCCAGAATTCCATACCATACAGTGTACTGTTTTCTGCACTTGAGAATTTTGAGTGGTTTGGAAATAATGTCTGTTTTCACAATTTCCTGTTCTCTGCTAGGTTCTTGGAACACCAAATGAGGACACATGGCCTGGAGTTCATTCTTTACCACATTTTAAGCCAGGTATGTTTCATTAATTGCCTTTGTTAAGTGCTTCCGGTCTGTAAAACCTGACTCTATAAATGTCCACGTTCAAGCAACATACAGCCTTGAAACGTTATACAAACCTTTGCCAGTGTGTGTTTTATGTATTAATGGAGAGGTCCTTGTATTTGCACAATTCATTTTTTAAACAGAGTTCACTGCCCATCCACCATGAGAGAGTTTCCCATGTAAACTATGTTTGATTCATCTAAATGATCTTGTAGTAACTATTAATTTCATTATCCATGTCCCTGCTTATAGAAGCAAAATTTAGCTGGAGAGATGGCAAAGCATCAGTGAAAGAACCTGGGTCCAAATTCCCAGCATCCATGAGAAAGCTGGTTGTGGTGACTGGTGCCATAATCCCGGTCCTGGGTAAACAGAGACAGGCTGCAGTGGGGAGCCATTCCAGCTTTGACCTGGAAGTTCCAACCCCCATTGAGGCTTGGGTAACGGTCACGCCTACAAGGCAGGGCTGAGAGAGGACGATGAAGACCCAAGATCCAGATGTGCGGGCTCTCTTGGTTCCTGGACCCTGCACACTGGAGGTAGACTGAGCAGAGTTCTCTAGAGAATACCGCCGGACTGCGCTACACCTTTCCCAGACCCTGTAAACTATCCCTTCACTTGTAAGTTACCCCACAAAATAAACCTCCCTTTTAACTACGTGGAGTGGCCATAATAATTTCATCAATAACAGACAGGTTCCTGGGAACATGCTGACAAGGTAAGTCTAGATGAATCTGTCAGTTCCAGGTTCAGTGAGAGACCCTGCCTCAAAAACAGAGGTGGGGAGAAATTGAAGAAGAGACCAATATCAACACACAAACACACATACACATACACACACACACACACACACGCACGCACGCACGCACGCACACACACACGAGCAAAATTTAAACTGAACACAATTCAAACATATCACTACTTTTGAATAATACTAAGAAATTGTAGTAAATTATAAAAAAAGAAAACTTGCATTTTTCCTTTCTTGATTTATGCTAGTAATATATGGTCAGATAATTTGAGTTTAATTATATAAATTGTCCTGATTCTCCAATTGTGTAGCAGTTGACATTTCAGTGGAAATTATTTAGTCCTCTAAACTGGAGGCCTTTGAAAATGTAGTATTTCATGAATGAGAATTGTTGAGACCAAGGTTGGATAAAGCACTGGGACAAATAGCCAAACGAATGGAAACACATGAACTATGAACCAATGGCTGAGGGGCCCCCAACTGGATCAGGCCCTCTGAATGGGTGAGACAGTTGATTGGCTTGATCTGTTTGGGAGGCAGCCAGGCAGTGGGACCGGGTCCTGTACTCAGTACATGAGTTGGCTGTTTGAAACCTGGGGCTTATGCAGGGACACTTGGCTCAGCCTGGGAGGAGGGGACTGGACCTGCCTGGACTGAATCTACCAGGTTGAACTCAATCCTCAGGGGAGTCTTTGCCCTGGAGGAGATGGGAATGGGGGGTGGGCTGGGGGAGAAGGCTGGGGGGGAGGGGGGAGAACAAGGGAATCCGTGGCTGATATGTAAAATTAAATTAAATTATAAAATAAAAAAAGACCTAAAAAAATTATAAAGAAGAAAATGTAGTATTTCAAAAATAAGTTGTCATCTTTTCACTCACCAGTAGATGGCAGCCATGAAATTTTCAGTTTTAATAGTGACAAGAAAATCTGACATGATGTGCCTAATTTTTATTGAAGGGGTGAAAGATTTGCAGTTGGAAATTGACTAAAATCAGGAAAATGAATTATTGTAGAGTAATTCTCTTGTTTTTCTTTTTGAGTTACAAAATGGGGTTCATGAGATGTAGGTCCACCCTAGAGTTCCCAGAGGAATTTCACAGAGGATCCAACATAGCTGTCCTGTCAGGGGAGAGCTCTGAGTAACTTCGGAGGGGAGCCAAGTGTGTTCTGCTCCGCCTCTTCCCCTCGTTGGAGACTCCGGGAATAAATTACCAATTTCAAAGAATGACTGGGTTGGGAAACTATTTTTATTCTTCATATTTTTCCTGAAATTGTACAGTGTACTGAGAATTCTTTTATCTTTTTCGGAAGCCCCAAAGGCTTTTTGTACTTTTACTGAAAATTATAAATGAGTTCTATGTTTGGAAAAAGTTTAGAAACACAGCAACTTATTATAATTGATTTTTTTTAATTAAGCAAGAAGCATCTAGTAAACCAGTGTACTTATTCCTTATGGAGTTTAAATTAATAAGACAGCTCTTTATAAGTGTGATGGCCTCTTATGATTAGTGATCTTGTTAGGATATACAATTTTAAGACCCAAGAAATAAAACAGAAGAGCCTGAGAGGCTGAAGTGTAGCTCACTGCAGAACCCTGTCCTGGTATTCAAAACAAACAAACAAATAAGGTTTGAAATGAATAAAGTTATATACATAAAGGACCAATTCATAGAGTAATTTCACCGGCCAAGGGTCTGGACTAGAAAATATGGGGTAATTTGGTGTGAATGGAGCTTATTTTCATCAAGAATACATGCAAGCATTTAAGAGTTTCTAGAGAGTGTATGATGTAGTCCAAATCAACATAGCAGATTATGAATTTCAGACCAGGGACCATGCACAGTACATATCTGGCATTCAAAACTTAGCTCTTGCTCTAAGTTATGTTGTATATTTAAAAGCAGTATTATTCATGAGACTCCTCTGGTAGAAATATATAAATTAGAGTAGATATAGTAATTACTGTGTAAGCTCTGCAACAGACACATAGTCATATTGGGAGTCCAGAAGAACAACACATGTAGATGGTATAAGGCTAGACTAGGAGAGACAAGATTATAAATTGAGGGGAGACAGAGCCCTGAGGACTTCCACACAGTGCCCAACCAGATCATCGAGGAATCTTAGTCTCTGACTTCATAGCCCTTATACTCCAAGGAAGAAAACAGGGATCCCAAAGGACACTAGCAGTCTAGGGATCACCTGTCCTGCCCTACCTCCCACCTCCAAAGGCTACAGAGATTCTGAAAGGGGAGAAGGAAAGCTACAAGGGCATGTTTCTTTAATGCTAAAAGAATGTGTGTGTGTGTGTGTGTGTGTGTGTGTGTGTGTGTGTGTGTGAACATGCCGTGGTGCACATGTGGAGACCAGAGGGAAACTTGCAGATATTTGCTTTCTCCTTCACCATGTGGGTTGCAGAGGCTGGACTCAGCTCATCAGTCTTGGTGGCAAGTGCTTTTACCCACTGAGCCATCTCCTCGGCTCTTTTCTTTAACAGAATCAATTTAAGCATTTTGGAAGTGAAACAATACCATAGTGCAAAGCTTTCTCCTTGCCCCATCTCCCATCTGCCAGCTTCCCCAGAAACCACTGCCCTCCCTGACACCAGGCTCCTCTCTGACAGTAGCTATTTGTGTTTCTTTCCCTTGGGTAAATGTAACAAATTATGAACATGTATGTATACATGTATATGTATGTGTATATATGTTGTATTTTTCCTGCACAAACTACAGTTGTATCCTGTTTTTCTCACTAGTCTGTACTCTAGGATTTACATGTCACACATGTCACTGCACCTGTCAGTGAAGTCAGTGTGGCTACACTGACTCTGAATGCTACATCATGTTCTGCTCTACAGATTTCACTTGCTTCCTAACCTGGGCATTTGGGCTGTCTTCAGTATGTCACTGTTAGAAGTGTTAATGCAGCGACAGCCATATCTAAACAGCAAATTGAGAGAAACTGGTTCAGGAGTCAACAAGTATCAACGGTTGTGACTGTTAACGCCTCTATCAGTCTGAAGCGGTGGTCTCTTGTCTGTGTGTCCGCAGTGTGTGCTATGCTTCCCCAAGCCTGCTCTGCTCTGGAGTGTGTGGCCAGACTCAACCCGTCACCTGCTGAGAGGAATTTCACTCTAACGTTGGTTTGCATGCTTCCTCTGATGCGAGGCTGGGCAGCTGTTCACCTGTTTCAGCTTTTCCTTACTAGGAGCTATTCATGGCTTTTGCTCAATTTATAGTTGGAAAGTTGTAAGCCATCTCCCTATTGATTCTAGGAGTTTTTATAATTTAGAGTAATTTCTCTTTTACCTATGAAAGCCTTTTGCTTCTCTGGATTTACTGCATAAGAGTATTTTCTAAAGTTTTATTAACTTCATTACCAAAAATGTTGTGCAAAAAAAAAAAAAAAAAAAAACACCATACACTGAAATTAACCAGACCTAAGGACTATATAATTCAGTAAATACAGTTAGACTAGCTATTCAGGATAGACACTGTGAAGCTTCTTGATACTGGATTTTATACTCACTATCAAAACATTTTTATGCACTTATCTACTACCAAAACCAAAAATTCCATGAGAACTAGAAAAACATTTACCTCATATCCCTTTCATAACTCCTATTCATCGCCTACATTAGTCTTTCCTCACCCTCTAATATTCACCTTTCTTGTCCTCTTTTCCACATGTTAGACTCTACCCATATGTGCATATGTATGTGGATATATACATGTATATATTTGACTAGATTCCACATGTGTTCTTTTCTTTCTGATATGTATTATCTAGCTTATTAGTATACATTCTAAGTCCATTTCATTTTCCTGAAAATTTTGTGAGTACATTTTTCTTTAGCACTAAATAATATTTATACACACACACACACACACACACACACACACACACACACACACACACAGACACACACACAGAGACAGAGAGACAGACAGACAGATAGATAGATAGATAGATAGATAGATAGATAGATAGATAGATAGATAGATGGGCCAAATTTTCATTATCCATTCATCTGTTGACTGACAACTAGGCTGATTCCAGTTGTTTTCTATAGTGCATACAGCAGCGGTAAACCTGGGTGCTAATATCTCTACAGGAGGATATGTAGTTCTCTGGCTATGTGCCCAGGTGTGAAATAGTGGAGTAAAATAAGCTAGTTCTATTTTGAATTTTCTGAGAAATCTCCAGACTGACTTCTCCAATGGCTATATTCCCTTGCACCTCCATCTAAAATGAATACGGGTCCTGAAGTGACCACTGACACCTCAGAAACTCTACACCCATCATGACTTCAAAGACCACTAGAACCAATGCCCCAGACTTTCACAGAACACTGAGCACACTGGAGCTGAAGCATGGGCCCGGCACTGAGGAATGAGGCCACTGGACTAGAATTCTGGTCACAGGGTGCTCGCTGGTCTTGCAGAAGCCCGAGCCCTCTAAAATTTAGCAAAGTTGACCATAGTCTTTACTATTAGGTTGTGTCTTTTCTGACTCTCTCAACAATAAAGTTTGTCTTAGGAAAAAAAAAAATCACATGACATTTGTAGAATAGTGCAGGCTTGATTTTTAATACCAAATCCTGTTATACACACACACACACACACACACACACACACACACACAATTTGTGTCTGTATTCATATGAGGGCACTTTGGGTTTTCAAATTATTTTACTGTTGTGTTCTAGGCCATACATAAATCTAGACAGCTACACCTCTTAGAGAAAATTTCATGTCTGTATTTTTCAGATATGTACAAAAACCCTGAACTAATTCTGTACAAAATGGCTTCCTACTCAAATTGCATGTAGACCCCACGTATGGTGCTTTCCTCCAGCCCTTAGACTCTCCCAACAAAGGGGCATTCAGTAGTGGTTAATGATGGATTATTATTCAGAAGCTCAGACAGGAAGACACTGTAAAGTTCAAGGAGGAAACAGCATTGCCAGACTGGAAAGCAATGAGAAGTAATGAAATTTCAAAGAAAATGGTCCTATTTTCCAAAATCAAGCACGGGGCAGGCACATCTAAAGGGGTTGCATTGTTTCTCAGGAAAAGTGAGTCATCCGATGGGAGAGGTTGTTCAATTGAAGAAACACTGATGAAGATGGGATGTCTTTCATGAAAGAATTCACCAGTGAAGAAGAAGGAAAAGTGAGGAATGGTGACATTTTAAACATATTGTACCCCAGACCAAGCATGCAGACATTTGAGTCAGCATTTACATGTGGACTTGGTTACACTAAGTGTTTGTGATGAAGTGAAAATTTTCTTCTTAAGCCCTGCTTTGTCACAGACAGGGCTTCCCAACCCAAGTAGATGCAGGCTTCTGTTTTCAAAGGAAGAAGTAAATGCTTTCAGACTTGTGCCTTGATACCTTACCACTCAGTGGTATCTCTACTTACAAAACAATTTAACCTTATCTCATTTGATATTCACACTGAGTCTTGAGTTACTATACTATCTTCTTAATATTGCAGTCCCATTTTACAGACAGGAATACCAAACTCTGAGTGTCAGCCCCAAACCTGCTACCTCTCTTGAAGAGGGCTTGCCTGTTGTAGCTAGAGCTGTGAAGGACTGTGTCTTATCAAAAAACTGTCTCCCTACAGTACATTTCACCACCCATCACCTGCTCTTCTAATAAGTTGTCAATTCTAAATATATATATATATACATATACATATATATATATATATACATATACATATATATATATATTTCAGATGATTTACTCTCCAATATTTCTTTTGAAAAGTGGTGCAATGAGTATGTTCACTGGGACAATGGCCATGACCCAGGACTACCCTCGAGTGATTAGAACATGATCTTTCCATGTATTGTTCACTTCCAAGCTTCTTTAGTCACATATAATGTAGGAATAAGAACAGACTCTGAGCCAGACACAATCTCTGCTCTGCTGGCAAATACCAGAGCTGGACATATCGTGTAACACAACGTCCACTGCCAGTGCCCAGTCTGGGGCTGCAGTCCTCAGCACCCGGGATAGGAAATGCCACTTTGTCCTTTCCACACCCAAGGAGGTTTGGGTGCTTGGCTGTAGTCACACTCCCAGGTCTTCTCAAGTTTTCTATAAGGTGCTGGGAAAGCTTTGGAGGCAACAAGAATTCCGTGGTGGGATATGCCGTGCAGGAAGACTAGAGGGGGCATCTTGTCCTGGCATCAGAAGATGCCTTTTGATAAAGCCACAACCACACTTGTCTTGGCAAGAATCGGTAGTCCTTTGTTTTGTGTCCTGTCTGTCCATTTTGTCCTGTTTGTCAGCAGTCGATTCGAGGATACTTTGTTGTCCAGTGGCTAACTTTTGCCACAATGAAAGTTAACTCCATATGCAGTTTCTTCAATGCCCATATTTTCTCTAAAGTAGATTGGTACTGCCAGGAGCCGATATGTGTCATAGTCATAACAAAAAAGAAAAATTTTCTGTCTAAACTATATCTGCTCAATCTTGAAAACATATCTAATGTGACTACAAGTTCTATTGTAATGTCTAACTACTAACTTTCATTTCTTTTTATCCTAATAATTGGTAATAACATTCAAGAATCAGCAAATTGCATTACATTGTTAAATGAATGGTATAAGTACAATATCTTGAACAAAATTAGAAATATACATATTATTTTCTAACAATATCAATTTCAATATATATGATTTGTATACAACATTAAAAAAATCCAATCCAATGTAAAGTATTTAAAACTAGTAATTGTCTTTAAAAAAAAAAAAAAGAACCTTAAATCTAACCTCCTTTGCTTAGCCCTTTTCCTAACCCTTAACAACAACTTGTAACCAACCCTTCTAAACAATGAAAATTATCCCAGACCCAAAACCCATTAAAAGACAAAAAAACCACCTGCCCCACACCACCTCTTTGGGGATGTGGGTGTCGTATTCTTAAAATTGCTTCCTGCTGGGTATGGGCAAAGGTATCTTTATTCTGAAAAGAAAAATTTTGGGTTAATTGTCAAATTCTAGGAAAGGTAGCTATATCCTTTGTTGTCCAGTTTGAGCATAATGCCAAAGTTCAGGGTTTATATCAAGTCCTTATTCAAGTAGTCTTTGAGACTGGATCATCTCAGCTAGCCATCTCAAAATTGCTCTGAGCAGTTTGTAGTCCAAAGTTGATCTATAGATGATGTTTGTCAGCTTAGTGATATTATTATTGTCCACGTGGAGTTGTTGTTGTGGGGCCCCATCTTCTTCCTGGAGACTTCAGTTGATGTTAGGCCTGGCCGTGATTTCCTGCAGAAAACTGATGAGACTCAAACACAAAGACATGTATAGGCAGCTAATTGAAGCCTTTTATCTAGAATTAGTTAGTACTCTATATGGCCATTAATATCTTAACAAAGTTTAAAATATATATATATATATATATATATATATATATATACATATATATCAATCTTGTAAATTTTGATATAAAATTCATACTTTAAGAAAAGTTTAAAGAATCAGAATAGAATCAAAGAATTGAGATTAGTAGTAATAGAATAGTCCCTTAATTAATTTGGTTTTTCTCCTGTCCCATGTCAGAAGATGGCTCTTCCTTTTGGCATGATACAGGGAGTTTGCATTTTCCTTTTAACAACATGCTTGGGTTTAAAGAAGGAGAGAGCCATTCTCCAACTCCAAAGTCAGCTTCAAATTTTAATTGAACTGTGACTACAAGAAGACCAATAGTGTTAAATTTCTTTAGAGAAGAGCAGAAACAAACATTTAGGAAGACTTATGAAATTTTATAGATGATATACCAATAGGCCATTTTACTCTTTTTCCTGGGACAGATGATTTGTCCTTTTTCTTCAGTTGTCTCATTTGTCCAGTGCTCTTCAGATTCCTTAGCCTTCATTCTCCTAAAAGACAAAAACAAAAACCTTTCACCAAGACTAATTTTGGGGAGGTTCCCTTTTGGCAAGTTATTATCGGATTAAATGAAAATGCATGTGTTACTGGTATAAGTTAGTTTAAATTGGATGGTCATGCTGGTTGATGAACTATCACCTCTTCTAATTAAGAGGTCTCTCTTGTTCAAATCAAATCTTTATCAATTTTGATGGTACCCACAGCTTATCTTCTCCTGTAGAAAGAAAAGCAAAACCTTGTCCCCAACGTAACACATATTCTAGTTTCCATTCTGAAGACAGCACATCCTTAAAGTATATAGGCTGATTTAATTCTGTAGTTTTTTTCTATTATCCAATGTCTCTCTGCAGCTGTTGTTCCTTTCTCATTGGCACTGAGAAAATTCAAAGTTAATAGAGCATTATGCAGTCTATTTCTGGGGGTTTTTGTTACCCCTTTCTGTTTATTTAGCATATCCTTTAGAGTTCTGTTTGATCTTTCTATAACTTCTTGGCCTGTAGGATTATGTGGTATACCTTTAATATGCTTTATATTGTAATAAGCAAAAAACTGTTTCATTTTAACAGAGACATAGGCTGGAGCATTGTCAGTTTTAATTTGTTCAGGTATACCCATGATGGCCATAACTTCTAGCAAATGAGTGATTACAGAATCAGCTTTTTCAGAACTCAAAGCAGTTGCCCATTGAAATCCTGAATAAATATCAATGGTATGGTGTACATATTTCAATTTTCCAAATTCTGCAAAGTGAAACACATCCATCTTCCAGATTTCATTCCTCTGAGTACCCTTTGGGTTACATCCTGCTGGTAATGGAGTCTGATTGTAAAAGGAACAAGTAGGACATTTTCTTATAATTTCCTTGGCTTGTTGCCAGGTTATGGAAAAATCCTTTTTTAAACCTTTACTTTTGACATAATGTTTTTTATGAAATTCTGAGGCCTCCAGCACATTTCCTATCAATAATTTATCAATCTCATCATTACCTTGTGCTACAGGGCCTGGCAGACCAGTATGGGATCAGATGTGAGCTATATATAAAGGATGACTCCTTTTCCTGATTGTATCTTATATATGGTGATATTTTATTTGTACTGAAATGTGATTTTATTTGTATGTTAATAAATAAAGTTGCCTGGGGGTCAGACCTGATAGCAAGCCATAGCAGAAGCCAGGCAGTGGTAGCACACGCCCTTAATCCTGATCACATGACAGGCAGATCTCTGTGTGTTCAGGGATACAGCTAGCATGGAGACACACACCTTTAATCTCAGTACCAACCATAGAAGACCTGGAGGTCTGTATAGATGGGCAGTGACGAGGAGGTCATGTGGTTGGGTTTACAACCAATGAGAAGGCAGAACAGAAAGTCTATAAAAAGACAGATACACAGGAAGTAGTGCTCTTGCTGAGAGAAAGGACAGCAGCGGCAGCGAAGGGTAAGCTCAGCTCTCAGCTACTGCTCTGACCTCTTGGGCTTTTAACTCTGCAATTGGCTCTGTGTTTCTTATTTAATAAGACCGTTCATCTACAGGTCTATCAGCAGACATTAATGTTACATGGTAATTGAATTAATTTTGACATTTTCATACATGCATACAACATATTTTGATCAAATTCAGCCCCACCCTCTTTTATCTCCCTCACAATATCCTCCCCCCTCGTGTGTGTGTGTGTGTGTGTGTGTGTGTGTGTGTGTGTGTGTGTGTGTGTGTGAACCAATGAACTTAATTGAGATTGTTTACAGGAATGTGGGTCCTGAAGGGTTTTTTCTAGGAGGACAGACAACACAGGAGTGGTTACACTACTGAAGAAAATGTCTCTTCCCTCTGATAGCAACCGGTGACTTCCTGTAGCTGCCAGAGGAAGCATGGGGATTGTGTGAACTTTGTAGAGAAGGAGAATTTAAAAAAATGCAGAAGTGACAGGAAGGACAGACAGACTTGTCTTAATGTTCTGACTGTGGGCAGTCTTACTGGAGGTCACTAGTGAGTATAAATGGAGAGTGAATGCTAAGCTGAGCATCTGTTAATCGAGAAGTAGCTGTGCTTTGCATGTTCATGTGCTCAGGTGTCTGCACTGTTGGTGAGTGCTCACCTGGTCCTGCAGACACAGGTGTGAACCAGGCTTCACATGTGCTCAGGTGTCTGCACTGTTGGTGAGTGCTCACTGGGTCCTGCAGACACAGGTGTGAACCAGGCTTCACATGTGCTCAGGTGTCTGCACTGTTGGTGAGTGCTCACCAGGTCCTGCAGACACAGGTGTGAACCAGGCAGACAAACCTCTCCCTGAGCAGCTCACAAGCCAAAGAGAAAATAGAGAATGACAGATGCCAAGCCCCAAGAGTGGCTGCAGAAATGTGACCACAGGGAAGCAGCAAGAGGCACTTTGAGGGCCCAGGCTTTGGAAGACCATGGGAGGAGTTGAGATTTCATTTGAAGTGTGAGAAATAGTAGAGAGCTCTGAGCAGGGAAGGAAATGGATGTTTCACGATCTCCAAAGGGCCCACTGGCTACACAATGTCACAGACCTAATTCAGAGCTGGAAAAAGGTTTTGTGTCCTGTGGATTTTTCTTGATTTTCTTTCTGTTGGCAGCCCTGGGGGGAGAGTGTCTATAAAGTCTGTCCTGACGCAGAGGGAAATTACTGTCACACCAGTGAGCAGTGACATCACTAACATCTTCCCCCATGTGTCTGCTGCTGGACAAGGATTTGATATGGTATGTCAGGGGTTTAGTCAGTGGTATAAAAATAAATAGAAAGGAGCTCGGTGTCTTGGTAAGCACCAAAATATAATTATCTCCAGGAGAAGATGCTGTCTGTGCGGGTGGTAGCAGTCATTCTATGCAAGCAGAGGCTGTGTGTACCCACTTCCTCCTGTCTGCTTAAAGAATGTCTCGTTTGCTTCCACCAGTAGTATCAATAATGATGGAAACTAACTGTATGTCCAGAAAGCATCAGAAAAAAATGAAATAATAAATTCTTAAGGGGAAGTGAGCTTCTTAAAAGATTATTATTTTTTTAATTCCAAAGAAACTTGGGAATTTTGTAATTGTCAGCATAGGTATTAATCTCATTTCACCTCACCAATTGGAATACAGGGTGTATAACTATTGAGCTGGAGAAGGGCTAAGTGGGTAAAGTACTCACCTGATAAGCATGAAAACCTCAGTCCAGATCCCAGAACCCACATTAAACTGGTTGTGGTAGCACATGTCTGTGATTACAGCACTCCTTTAGTAAGACGGGAGCCAGAGACAGGAAAATTCCCAGAAGCTCATAGACCATCTAGTCTGGTGTTTCTCTGTCTTCCACATGCTCACCACAGCACTCACGCATCTGTACACACACATACACATACACATGAATCATACACATGGAGAATATTTTTTAAATTATTATTATGCTACCACATGGATAAAAGAAAAATGTAGGCTTCCATTATTTATAGCACAGGTAGTGTTTTACTCCCCAAATGTTCTAGTTAGGTCAGTACACGGACAGTAATGGTAGGTGATGTAGTTGGTTTATTTTTTTTGGGGGGGGGGGGCACTACCCAGCTCTCAAATAAATACACAGAGACTTATTCTTACTTATATGAATGCCCAGCCTCAGTTTGGCTTGTTTCTTGCCAGCTTTTCTAACTTAAATTATCCTGTTTCTCTTTAACTATGTTTTGCCTCTGGGCTTTTTACCTTAATTCTATATATCTCTCTTTCCTTCTCTTTTTCTCATCTGTCACTCTTCTCTCTTCTCATGAGCCTAGATTTGGTAGAGCACTCACTAAACATGCTCAAGGCCTTGGTTCAATCCTCATCACCTCCCAAAAGAAAAAAAGCCACAAAATTATATATCAGGAATTAGAAGAACACAAACATGTTCATGGTATTTATTTATTTATTGTTTATTGTTTCAAAATGCAGTTTAACATAGATCATTTTCTCTCTGGAGTAATATCTGCTTTATAATACTGAATGTCTCCCAGACACATACATAGTTGGTTGTAAGATGGTCAATTTTTAAGGCATATTATTAATAATAATAATAATAGCAGTCATGGCTAAGAAGTATAGAGTATTACTGTGTTTATTATTAACTCTGGAGATAGATTTTCTTACTATACATTTTCAGTGTCTCTATAACATAAAAACTGCTAGTATCCTAAACTGTGATCTGGGGGACACTGAGGCACAGGAAGTTTAAATAATATGTCCAAGAATTGTAGAATACTAAAAGTCAAAAGTTATTTCATATTTCCTATGAGCATGAGGAATGTTTGTTCTACCCATAGTAGGGTTAGGTAGTTGGGAGGCAGGTAGACGGTATTGTAGATGAGAAAAGGTAACAGGGTTGCTTATACTCAGGTTTTCTATTGTTGCTGAAGGAGCTTTGATCTGGCTTTGTGACTTCATGATAAAACTTCAAATATCTCAAAACCACGCCACACCTCATGGCATAATGACTGGATCATAGACTTCAACTCTGGACAGCACGTTCAGAGCCCAGCTTTGTTTGTGAGCTGAGTTATGCACAGGTTCCCCAGGGTCTGTGCATCAGTTTCCACCTGTGTAAAATACAGTGCTGCCCCCTGCTCTGGCGCATTGTGAGTGGTAAAAACAAGTTTCTATTTGGAGGCCACATAGGAGGTGTGAGTGTCCTCCGCTCTTTGGTAACAAGAGACTGGAGCACAAAGTCCCACCTCAGCCTCTGCTGCTTGCCTACATCTCAGGCAGCACAGTTCCTGCTCCTCTGTGCTTGTTTGTAAGATGAAGGGGTTAGCGTGCTTGCACATCCCCTGTGCTACTGCAGTCCTGCAGACTGCGTGGATCACCCCTCCCGCTGCTCTCTGCCACTATGGAACCGTCTGCTTTCTTTCTCTCGCCTTCTTTTAGAGGAGTTGTAAGTTGGTTATCTGTAAAGAGTACGCTTTGAAGCTTTCATAAATGCCCTCCAGAAAGAACCGTCGGATGGAAAGAGAAGTGTTCTGTCTTGTGTGGGTGGAGGAAGTATAGATAGGGGGGACACCTCCTCCAGAGATGTTCATGAACCCTCGTGTGCATGTGTACCAGTGAAGGTAGAAATGTTTCATAAATAGAGTGGAATGCTTGAGTCTAGAAGTTTCTTAGAGATTACTGATTTGAAAAAGCATAGCAATGGGAACTGGAGGATGATTGTGGTAACCAGGCAGATGCTGTGTCTCTGTCTGGGGTCTGAGGATGGTTTTCCAGCATTTCACATAGTGCTCTGGGGACGGTCAGGTTCAGAATGCATGTGCCGTGTGAAAGCCTCTAGGTGCTCCAGCTGGGGACCTGTCAACTCTCAACCATGATATATTGGGGGATTTCAAATCGTTTAAAGATATGAATCATACTTACACAGCAAAGATGGTGTTTCTAGAATGCCTGTTGTGATCACTGTGGTATTTTGGCATTAACACAACTAAAATCCTCAGAGTTTGGAATAGACTGGCCCTTTCTATTCAAAGTGAGCTCTCTTCTGGTCTATGTGAATTTTCCTATACTTGTGCTCCAAAGACGGTGGAATCTAGCTTTAAAATAGCTGTATCGGAACCCTAACTGAAATATTCATGTCTTGCTTGGTTTTCCTGATAAATACCAGAACGTAGAATAGTCGTTGTGACTCTCATGAACATTTGTGAGGACAGTTTTCTCCTTTGGAACCCACCATGTTGCTTTGGGTGAGTGCCTGTAGGTGACTCATGTTTATAGCTGTTTTGTTCCTTGCTGTACATGTAGCACCTGACGCACGGTAGACCTACGCTATGTGTTTGTGGAGCGACTGAAAATGAATGGGTCTATGCAAAGGAATTTGAGGGTATTGTCTGTTATATAAACATACAACTAGGAATGTAACCAGAGTGATTCATGACTCGGGGATTATTCACTCTTACAAAGGCCAAGCCATTTCCCTCCACTGAAGCCATCCCAAGAGAAGCACCGGATCACTGTACGCCTCCATACCTCTGTCAGATGAGAGGGTCCTCTAGGATGACCGTTTCTTTCCTTAAGTGCTGGCCACTTTGTTACCAGATTAATGAATGCACTTATTAAAATGTAAAGTAATTCTGAATTCAAATTGTGGAGAGTTGAATAGTCTCAGTTCTAAAGAATGACTAGCACAACAGATGTAGCAGTTTGGACATAATTTTTAAATTATTACTTTTTTCTTTTTGAAATTATAACATAATTACATCATTTCTCCCTTTCTTTCCCTGTCTTCAAACTCTCTCATGCACCTACTCCTTGCTCACTTTCAAATTCATTGCCTTTTTTTCTTTTTAATTTGTGTTTAATTTTCTTCTGTTTTTCTTTATGTTTAATTGGGACTGGGATATATATATATACATATATATATATATATATATATGTATATATATGTATATATATATATATATTGCTTATAACTCATTTACATCGACTTATAAGCAAATTGTCATTCCGTGGTGCTAATATGTTACACAATATCAAATCCACTCCTGAGACTTTTTTATGATCTCTGTGCTCCCCTCCTTGTTCAACCTTTCCAAGAGAAAAATATCCACATTCCCCCTTCTTATCCTTTGCACATACCAGAGGTTTTTTTTTTTTTTAATTAGTTGGTTGTTTTTACTCAATATGTCCTTGTGTTATTGAAGTCCTAAACCCTGCAGTGTCTTGTAAGTTACAGAAGTGTGGGTGAGAAGAGAAAGAGAAGAACAGAATTGAAAATTAGCTGCTGGATAACACAACGTGAACCTATGAGCACATGCATAAAATCCAGTTGAGGCTTTGTCTTCGGGAGCGCTGCAGTTTGCTTCAAGCATGTCAGGTCAGGTGCTTTTAAGCAGTAAAACTTTACATATGTAGCCTCTCCAGTTGCTTTCCTGTGGAATGTCGGGGAGTTGCAGGGCAAAGGCACTGGGTTGGAGAGAGACCTTTCCAGCCTTCTGTCCCCTGAGTCATGTCGCCTAGCAAGTAATTTCTTCTCTGCAGGCTCTTCCCATCTCCTGCTGTGCTGCGATCATCCTCTGCAATGTCCCTGCAATAAGAGGAGAAGGTGAAAGTCAGCCTGCAGGTTTAAATTAATTGCACTCCTTGGTGAAGCTTTAAGGACACTCTAAACCCCTGGTTTAAACATGATGGGGAAGAGAGATCTGACATGACAGAAGCACGTGAGAGAACACTCAGCTGAAGGTGAACAGTGCACCACATGCATATGCAAATGCTCGGGTAGTCAGATACTGTTCTATGCACAGGTAGTGTACTGCTGTAAAGTACACCGGGTTCTGATTCTGGGCATTCATTTAAAGTTTCTGGATACTAGGTATGCTTGCCCTTACAGCTGTGCGTCTCGTTAGTTAAGAAGATATGGGGTGCAGGAAATCCTGTGTGTCCCTGGATTAGCTACAGATTCTTGGGCTTGTTTTGTCTTCATGTGGAAAAGTGATACCTCCGTTTAGTCAGTCTTACTTTAGGAGTTTTGTCTGTATCCATGTGGCAGCGTTTCCTACCCTATATCTGTAATTTTGCACTTACACACATGGGTATGAACTGTAATTAGTTCTGTGTGCCCAGTACATCACCTGACAGGAAAGTACATAGGGAATATTTGCTGACAGAATGGAGATTTCATATACATGGTGATGGAAATGTAACAGGGAAACTTCATATTTTTATTGTTTTTACCCCATGTCATGTGACATGTTTTATTTTCACTGTGTCTCTTATGTACACAGCTGAAAATGACATGTTTCTAAAAAATCCTATTTGCATATCTTGTCAAGCACTAAATGGAGGCTTTGCTTAGAACTAACATTTATGTGTAGTCATTAATTGGTAAGAATAATCATTTACTTAGAAATTCGAGATTGTGTTGGTTTTGTCTGTGATAGAATTCTTGTTCATCTTGAATGATAGCAAATTATTCAAATTGCTTTGTAGGGACTACAAAGTTAAGAGAATCAAATTTGTTTTACAAGGACATTTGATGCCATTAACTTTTGAAATATGTCTTGCTTTCCTAATGTCAGACTTTAGATAATATTTTTCTAAAAACCTTAACAAAGAACTGTTATTTCCATTTCTCCTTTTCTTGTCATTTCATTCTCAAACATAGAGTAATCCTTTAATTGGTTCTACTACACTAACTGCCTGAATTCCACTGTACCTTATAATGCTGTCCAGGAAAGAATAAATCAGAAATTATACACTCTGTTGAAATGAATAGATACTGTTAAGGAGCAGGCCTTCAGGACAATGAATATCGACAATTAGATGGATGGTTGGCTCTGCATACCACTGTAACTTAATGTCTTGTTCCTGTTCTCTTTCTCCTCACCTGTGCCTGACACACTATAAAATGCTGTCAGGTGCCCTGGTTTGAATAATAACTCTGAAACCCCACGAACACTACACTTTAACTACCTTGTGAATCATTACACAAAGATAAACTTATTCTCAAAGCACTGCTTAAGTTGTGCATGAAATGCCAACGTCTTCAAAACCTGCAAAGTTCAGAACAGGTAGGTGCTTTGCCAGTCATCTTGACTCCTGCTTTTCTGTGGCACAACCATGCAAGGCATCAGTAAGCCGTCCTGGCCTTCCCTTCAGAGTGGTTTAGATTCTGACCCCTGTTTTCACTGCATTCAAATCATAACCATAGCCCAAGTCATGTGCTCTCACTCCCAGACAGTTGTGTTCTCACTCTCTAAATGCAAGAATTGAGTGGCCTGTGTAGTCTTTAAAAGAATCAGATCTACCCTTCTTCCTCTTCTCCAGCATTCTTTGCTTCTGCTGCCCTGGCCTCCAGCCCACTCCAGCTTTGCACACCTACCCTGGAGTGCCAGGTCCTGCAAGCAGAAAGCCTTTCTGTTTGGTTCCCTTCTGTATCCTCAGTCCCAAGAAGTCTGCCTGACTCTCCATATGTTATATAAGGGAGTAGCAGTTTATATAAGACAAATGCTAATAAGAAAAAGATGCTTTTTATAGAAAACATGAGGTACTATGGTTACAGAATATGTGGGTGGATGGGTAGGTGAAAAGGTGGCTGGCTAGATGGATGGATGGATGGATGGATGGTTGGATGGATGGATGGATGGATGGATGGATGGCCAAGTGTGTGGATGTATATATGTATGTATGTATGAGTGGATGGGTGGATGTAACATGAATCTTAAAAGGTCTTATAATAAAAAACCCACAGCCAGATGTCAGGGTGAAAGCTGAAAGATCAGAGAAGCAGAAAAGCCAGCCACTAGCTTACCTCTACAAAATCCTCAGCCTCAAGAGAGCAAGTTTCTGTCTTCTCATGCCTTATATACCTTTCTGTGTGCTGCCATATTACTTCCTGGGATCAAAGGCGTGTGTTACCACTGCCTGGTTCTGTTTTTCTCATGTAGCCCAAGGTGGCCTTGAACTCATAGAGATCCAGACCGGTCTTTGCCTCCTGAGTGATAAAATTAAAGATGTGTGCCACCACTGCCTGACCTCTGTGTCTAATTTAGTGACTGGCTCTGTCCTCTCATCCAAAGGTAAACTTTATTGAGGTACACAATATATCACCACAGGCGGATGCGTGGATGAGAGGGTAGCTGGATAGATGGATGGATGGATGGATGGATGGATGGATGGATGGATGGATGGGTGGGTGGATGGGTGGGTGGGTGTGTATGTATGTATGAATGGGTGGCTAGGTGGTTAGATAGATGGATGTGTAGATGGATGGGTAGATGACTGCATGCTGTTTGCAGTCACTCCTTTTTAGTACACTCTAGAGACAGAAAGCTTTTTTTTTTTTTACTGTATTTATTTGCTTTTCTAATCTGATAATATTCTTAGGCATGGAATATCCTATAACAAAAGCAGTATAAGTCATTTAAATTTCCTCCATCACAGCTTATAAGTAAAAGCAGACAATACTGACAAGATAGTACCAGCAAAGGCATCAACTGATGTTAAGCTAAATTAAACCTATTCAATATGAGTCATTAAAAAGAAATCAGTCAGTTCAGAACAATAACTCGTGTGATGTTTCTGAATGATGTGCACATGAACACAGCCAAATGAAGAAGGATTACATATTATCCTAGAACAATACACCCTAGTGGGATTCCATAAAGATTTCCAGTGGGAACTCAGCGTATTTGGCTGGTTCAGTATTTGGTGTAAGCCTGGCCTGCCTTCGGGTGTGCACTCAATTCTGCAGGTCCTTGTTTGACTTAGCGTGTTCATTTTCTTGGTGGCAGTGTTGGTGGTAGTGAAAGACAATGTTGGCATTTAACTGCCCATTTGTCTTGAGCTAGAGGAAATGTAAGATCTAGGAGAAACGATGTCTTGTTTTGCTCATTTCCTGTGTTCTGAGCATCAGAGCCATCTGTGGAAAGTGAGGTGGAGCTGACGATAAAGAAATGTTCAGAGTTTGTCTGATAACTTTTTCTTACTGTAACTCAGGCTCCAGTGTGTGTTTTTGTTACTGTGGTGTTGGTGCCTGTCATGGAACTATTTGAATGAACTTGGGGTGTATAGCTCATAACAACATGGAATCATTTCCTCTGTCTATATCTAGAACGTTTTATCACCCCAAGAGGAAGTTCTGTGCAGTCAGTCCACACCCCCACTCTGCACGGGCTGGAAATGTCCCTCTTCTTTCTGCCTTCACTGATCACCCTAGGAACCTCTTACCCTTTAGACTCATTTTGGCATAATTTCTATGGTTGAAGTAAAGTAGTTGCTTAAGTATTTCATAGCACTTGGAAAACAAGTCAGGATGTGTTTTAACAATAGACCATTTACATATCTAAACTCAAATGACACTTAACATAATTTCAAAAGCAATTGCCTTTGTAAAACATACTTGATACATTATGTAGTTATTTAATACGACATTTAGTGTTAAACTAAGAATGCAGGGAATAATTTTATTTTATCGACACTAATATAAGGTAGTAGCCATTTACATAAGACAAATGCTAATAAGAAAAAGAAGCTTTTAAAAGAAAACATGAGGTACTGTGGTTAAGATAATACAGCACTAACATAAACAGATGAACATGAAAGAATCGGACTCTGGTGTATTTTAGACCTTAGCATAGTGTAAAGGAGTAATTATTCAAATTATTGGAGAATGATTGATAACAGTTAGTGAATAACACATACCTAGCATCATAGTTTGTCATCTTGGAACAAACAAATCAAGAACTGTGCAATGTTTGAAATTTAGTTATAGATCTATACATTTTAATTTATACACATGCAAACACATTCATGTTTAACTACAATAGTATGTTTTGAGAAAAGGTTAGGCAATTTTTGTTGTTATTTTTGCATGACCATCATGGAGTGTTCTTACGTAGACCTAGACAGATAACTTTCTATGACTGGACTATGTGGTGTGGCATATTGCTGCTAGGCTGCACACCTGTTACAGTATGTTACCATACTGAGCACTGCCGGTGATTATAACACAGTATGTGTGTATCTAAGTATACAACACAGAAAACTATAGCAAAAAAATAATATAAAAAATAATAAGTGATGTGCACCTGTGTAGAACACTTTCTGTAAATGAAGTTTGCCAGACTGAACTCTGTTCTACGTGAGTCAGTGAGTAAATGGGGGTGAGTGTGAAGGCTGGTGGTATGATAGTCCACAGTTGTGGACTCACAATACTCTGCACTTAGACTGCACTAATAGAGAGTGAGTGTGAAGGCTGGTGGTGTGATAGTCCACTGTTGTGGACTCACAATACTCTGTACTTAGGCTGCACTAATGGAGAGTGAGTGTGAAGGCTGGTGGTGTGATAGTCCACTGTTGTGGACTCACAATACTCTGTACTTAGGCTGCACTAATTTATAAGAACTAGTTTTCATTTATCAAGAGTAAGTTTTCTTAGCTTATTATAGCTTTCATACTTTAAATTTTTAACTTTTAAAACTTTTAGAATTATAGTAATAGTTAGCTTAAGACATAAGACATCTCCTTACCTTCCAAGCTTTTTTCCTGTTATTTTGTTTGTAATAAAAGTCCCACGTATCCTCGTCTGGCACTGAAATCAGTAGCCTAGAATGACTTTAAACTACTGACTCTCTTCTTACATCTCTCTGCGAATGTAACAGGCATGTGCCCACTGTGCCTGGATTATGCAGTATTGGGAATTGAACCCAAGGCTTTGTGCAATCCAGATAAGCACTGTACCAACTGAACTGTATCCTCAACTAAGAGCTTTTGTCTATTTTGCCTATTTAAAAACATATGTGTTTGGGTAGGGGCATGTGCTGTACACCTTTAATCCCAGCATTCAAGAGGCAGAGGCATGTGGATCTCTGTGAGTTCAAGGCCAGCCTAGTCTACAGAGTGAGTTCCAGGACAACCTAGCCCTGTAGAGAGAAACTTTCTTAATAAGCAAACAAGCATACATACATTTTTGTTTAGGGTATGTGTGGGGAAGGGGTGGAGCACGCTTATGAAGTCCAGCAATGTTCCTCAAGTACCATCTGCCTTTTTTTTTTTTTTTTTTAGATGTAGTTTCTCTCTGGCCTGGAACTCGTCAACTAGGCTTGACTGACCAACCATTTAGCCCCAGGAATCTGCCTGTCTCCGCCTCCCTAGTGAAGGGTTTGCAATTTGGGGCCACCACACCCACACCCAGCTTTTCTTATGTGGGTTCTGGGAATCATTCCCTCAGCCCTAAAAGTCGTTTCATCTTGTTTTGTTGCTTTTCAAGTGTTTCTTTTATGAATTAAGACATGAACATTAACACGGGGCTATACAGGGGCAGGACCATCAATATGACTATCTTCAGCACCACACCCTGTCCCACTGCACAGTCTTGAGAGGCCATAACATTCAAGGCGCTGTAACCTATGATCACAATGCCTGGAATATTTCTTTCTTAATTAGGGTTTCTGTTACTGTGTTGAAATACTGCGACCAAAAGCAACTTGGAAGGAAAAGATTTATTTCATTTTGTACTTCTAGGTAACAGTCCACCAATGAGGAAAGTCAGGGGGGAACTCAGGCAGGGCAGGAGCTGATGCAGAGGCCGTGGAGGAGTACTGCTTACTGGTTTGCTGCTCAAGCCTTGTTCAGCCTGCTTTCTTAAATATCCCAGGACCACCCTCACAGAGGTGGCCACATGCTGGAGCCTCCCACATCAGTTCATCACAGGCTTTCCCACGGGCCAGTCTGGTGGTGTCATTTCCCCCAGTGAGTCTCCATCTTCCCAAATGACTCTAGCTTGTGTCAGTTTATATAAAACTAGCCAGTGCAATTCCCTAGAGATCTGCGTGGATGGACACACAAGCAAGACTGCGGAAGCGGGGCATAAGGGAGGGAGGACTCCACAGTAACCATTGAAAGCACGCCATAGTAAATACATAAACTAATAACACCGTTATTACTACTATTGTTACTGTTACTGCCATCGTCCAGTATTCTGCACCTTATGTAATATATGTGCAGTGTTTTATGAACCGTTAGCACAGTTGGTTTGTGTGCACAGGGTCGTCACAGGTATATGAGTGACAGATACATTGCACTATGGTGTTACATTGCAGCACTGCCAGGTCATAGGAATGTTTCACCTCTACTATAAGTTGACAAGACCACCACTGTATACGTGTGCACAGTCCACTCTTGACCAAATCACCATTATTCATATAGGACTCTGTGTGTATGTGTATATGGGACAACCTGACTTACCTTAAAAAAGCATCTCTAGACTGATAAAGAACGAGTGTCCCCCAACTAAAATCGGCACCAACTAAGATAAGTGAAATTTGTGAAACAGTGTTTGGGCAATAGTATGAAAGCCTGGTAACAGCTAGTACTGAGAAGCGTCGAGAGGACGAGGCATTCTTCCTCACTGCTGGTGGGAGTGGAAAGTAATGCTTCAGTTTCTACTAAAATGTAAGGCATGAGCCCCACATGCCACACAGCCTTATGCAATATGTCTAACAAATGAAATTGCCCTATATAAAGGTAGGTGTCCAGTGGGCCCAATGAAGCATCATGTGTAATGGGCAACTACCTCAGACTTCAACAGATAGGTTGTGGCTCTTTATCCTCTGGAGGGCTACACAGGTTTGAAACAATTATGTGTATATTTTCTTCATTGAAAACTACCCATTTGGTGTGACCAAAATGCCAAACATGTTTGAAGTATTTAGTGCACATCCTATTTTAAAAGTTAGAAACACACACACACACACACACACACACACACACACACGAGAGAGAGAGAGAGAGAGAGAGAGAGAGAGAGAGAGAGAGAGAGAGAGAGAGAGAGAGAGAGAGAGGTGGAAAGGGACATAATCAAATCTAACAATGGTTATATTATCAGGAGTGAAAAAAGAGGGAGTAGTTGAAATTACTAAAATGAATTCTATATCCATTGTTTAACTTGGTATAATTTTTAATTGAAAAAAATGTCATAATTGATTGTGCATGAATGTCCACACCATTGGACACAGCGGTCTGGCTTTGACCATGCGTGAGTACCATGTATCCTAAGATTGGAGACTCAGCATTACTACATTTGGTCAAAGATACTGGCATAGAACCATCAGCAAGTTTCTCTTGTCCAGTGTGCTGATATTGTCTGTAAAGCTACATGTACGGTTCTGAAATTGTACCTTTTACTTCCTTTTTCACTTCAAGTCATTAATAATTAGTAAACAAACTAGATTGTGAAAGAAATAACAGTATTTCATTATTGTCAGCCTTCTGTTCATCCTGTTTCACTATTTTTAAACCACTTGATCTGAGGAGTATGGTCCTTCTAGGCTTATGTCTAGCTACAGTCAAATCAAACACTGTCTCCTGAACAAACTGGATTCCCTTGAGTGTGGTGGTACATGGCCATGGACTCTGAACTTGGGAGGCAGAGGGGGGAGGATTGCTGCCAGCTTGCTACATAGTGAGACTGTCCTTTAAAAACAAGTTATTTTCTTCAATAAACTTGTGATATATACATTTGATACAAAGATTGTTTATCATTTTTCTCTTTTATTTCAGAACGCTTTACCGTGTACAGCTCTAAAAGCCTCAGACAAGCATGGAATAAGTAAGTGTACACAGATGGTGCTCATTCTCTCTCTCTCTTTCTGTTTCTGTTTCTCTCTCTCTCTCTCTCTCTCTCTCTCTCTCTCTCTCTCTCTCTCTCTGCAATTCGCTGAGTGAGTTTGTCACAGCATGCTTTCATTCACTGATGTTGTACCCATCCATTAATTTAAACACAAATTAACCCTTACTGAGGGTTTAGACATGTTCATCTACCATGTTCAGACAGAGCCAGTGTGGGTTCAGGTTCTTAGAGCAATGTGACATTGTATGAGAATTGTGAATTCTAGAATCTGCTGTGGCCCTTCTTGTAACTAAGTTCTGGGAAGTATTTAGTATTAGCAGAATAATACAAAACACACGATAGTAATGGACTTCCTAACAAATGGCATGGATTGCTATTACTGAGTTAGATAAAATGGATGTTTCTTTTTTCTTTTTTTCCAATTTACCTACTTTTCCCCTCTAAACCACACTGGGGAGATAGGTAAATTTATCACTTGAAATATATGTATATATATACACACACACACTCTTTTTCATTTCTCTCATTCCATCTGATCTTACTGTATGAAGGTTGGTGTGGTGGTCTGAAAGGTTGCCACACTGTCCTGACACCTATCATGACCCACATACATGATAGTAACAAATAAATCAAATGGGTTTATTGGTTTGAAAAGTTGACAAGGAGAACTTGTGGAGTCTTCATTGCATTCCAGCCTGTTAGCAGAACACCATAAGTTGGAACACAGGCTGAGTCATCTCTTGTTAGCTTTGCCGTCACATTTCAAATACCACACTGCAGAAAACGTAACTGTGGCTCCTTTGATTAAGTCAGCTCTCATTCATTCCAACATGTTGTCTGTGGAGAATCTGGTGTGACAATCTTTGTACTGTTGTGACATTTTAATTTGGGGTATTGTTGGTTATGACAAGTAAGAAAACTTTTATATAAGAATGTTTCTCATCCATGCTGTCAGCAGACATGGCTGGCAGCTGATAGTGAGACACTCTTAGGATGAATATATTACATTCTCTAATAATTTGAAGGATTGAACCATTTTTAAAATTATGTATTTAGAAAAATAACTGATATGATTATTTTTTCCTTCTACAAGGCATTTCTTAAAAAGGAATGCATGTAGCTCTTTAAATTACTGGGATATGTTCATTGTACAAAGTGATGAATTTCATGATACTGTTCTTAAAATGTATCATGTACTGTGTACTTTATTCTGTTCATTATCCATGGATAAATAAAGCTCCAATGTATGTGTATACCACATTTTCTTTATCTCATCACATATTGATGGACACCAAGGTCCATGTCTTAAGCTGGCTGTTATGGGCCATGCCCTGCTAATCACAGCAGATCAAGCAACTGTGTAGTGGGCTGACTTAGATTCTGTTGTGTGTGTTCCTAAGAGCAGTAGAGCTGGGGCAGTAGAGCTGGATCAGTAGAGCTGGGTCAGTAGAGCTGGGTCAGTAGAGCTGGGTCATACCCTGGCTGTTCGCGCCATTTGAAGGATCAGTCAGTTCCCTGGGAGGCACACCCTCTGCACACTGCATTCTGAAGTTAGTCCTTTTGCAGGAAGATGGGTGGAACTGGGAACATCATACTAAGCAAAATACATTAAAGTCAGAGTGATAAATATGGCACGTTTTCTGTTATATACAGAATCTAGATTTTGTACACACACACACACACACACACACACACACACACACACTCACAAATAACATAAAAATAGAAATGTGACCATTCAGGAAGAAGAAAGTACTACCATATGGGTAAATAGGAGAGGATAATGTAGGTGTATAAGGTAAAGTACATGATATATTTTAATGAAAGTTCACAAAATCCAATCACATTATATAATGCATATATGCTAATAACTTTTTAAGTTGTAGATTTTTTTAATTTGTAACATAATTATTAAACTGAAGTAATTGGTGAAATATCTTGTACTCTAGTAATAGATTCAAAATAATTTCCAAGAATTCAAATTATTTGGTTAATATATGGTGGTAAGGTAATCCAAAAACAAAAACAAAAATAAGTTGCTGTTCAAAATTAAGTAACAGTATTAACAAAGTTAAGTTTCAAAATTAAGTTACAATACCTTTAAAGGTAGGCATTATCTAAGCCCTGGAAACTATGGGGGTTGTTAGCCTGCCAAAGAGAACAGGGATTTCTTGAGAAAGCTAACCTTTAGTCTAAATAGCTATCACAAGTAATCCAGCTCATGTGTGAACCACATCTCTAAGTTACACCAGTGAAAACTACCACTTCTGCCCTGCGTTACACCAGTGAAAACTACCACATCTGCTCTGGGTTACACCAGTGAAAACTACCACATCTGCCCTGCGTTACACCAGTTAAAACTACCACATCTGCCCTGGCTTTCACCAGTGAAAACTACCACATCTGCCCTGGGTTACACCAGTGAAAACTACCACATCTGCCCTGGGTTACACCAATGAAAAACTCACCTGATTTCACTTATATTAATAACCATGAGTATATTTTGGGGGGACTTTATTTCCAGACAGGGTCTCTCTATGTAACAGCTCCAGCTGTCCTGGATCTCGCTCTGTAGATCAGGCTGGCCTCTAGCTCACAGAGATCCTCCCCCCTCTGCCTCCGAGTGCCCCCATGCCCAGTTCCATGAACATAATTTTATCTTCTGCAGTTTTGTAATATTCTATAACAATAGAGCAGTGGTAGAGGAGGATGTCAAAAGATGCAGTAGATATCAAAACGGAAAAGCCTAACATAAAGAAAAATATTATCAGTTTGAAAATAAAAAATTATCATCACTAAAGAAAAGTAAGCCCTTTTCTTCCTTCATACTAAAAAATGCATGATCCAGGAAGCTCTTCCTGCATAAAGGGGATTTGGGGCTAAATGGAGACAAATCTGAATTTCATAAAATATGTCTTGTTTTTTACTGCCTTCAAAATAGTCCATTTTATTTCATTGGAATTATGAACACTCATTCTATTTCTCTTGTAAATCTCTCTATTTATAGTTGTCTGACATTGGCATGTATGTGCAATCCACCAAGAATTTCAGCCACTTAAAAGATCTTTTATTATTTTGGCTGGGGAAAAGGCCTTAGTGTATATTCTCCAGTAGAGAGAAGGGGGAGATTCCAAGAACACATTTGCTTGCTTTGGAACTTTTTAACAGCTGAACCATTTGGGAGGTTTGGAAGTTTTGAAATAAGAACTGAGGATAAACCACTAAGTCACAGAAGACACATCTGGAAAATCCAGCTCATGGTTGGTAAAACGAGGCCCACGCACATCAAATGGGGTCCGGCCAGGCTCGTCCCCGCCCTTCTCTGAGGCCGTTCCTGTGAGCAATCCATCTGCTCGTTAAGCACAACTGGATTTCTCCTAAGAATGCATATACTTGGTATTTTTAAATGTGCAGTAAATGCAAAGGCACTGATGAAGCCACCTTTGGGCATGAGAAGATAGAAAAGAAGCATCCTTGCTGTGCTCTATGTTCTAAC
Source organism: Peromyscus californicus insignis (assembly GCF_007827085.1). Classification (NCBI taxonomy): domain Eukaryota; kingdom Metazoa; phylum Chordata; class Mammalia; order Rodentia; family Cricetidae; genus Peromyscus; species Peromyscus californicus. The sequence goes on from NW_026294584.1 coordinate 16,431,571, forward strand.
ACATCCACAAGCCCTAATTTGGAAAATTTAGAAATAACCCAATTTTGTGCACTTGAGCTTTGCTTAAATATGTTATCCAATTCCATGTTTAGCCTCCAGAGCGTATTTTAAAAATGACCTGCTTGTTGTACTCTATATGCATAAAGCATGAAATAGGAGGTAAAGTAATGTTGGAGGAACAGACTTTCACTTTGTGTATTTCTACTGTTTTTCTTGTCATCGTATCTGATGTGGATCATTAATACTTAGATGAACACCTTCTCACGAAACAGAAACATTCCACTCTTCTATGTTCAAAGTTGATTTAAAATTACCTGATAAGAAAATACAGTATAAAGTAGGTTAGAGATTTACATTTCTTCGCCAGCATAGAAACATGATGAAGTTAAGAACACTGTTGATACACTAGGGGGAGCAGTTGAGTCAAGCAGATCTTAAAGTCGTCCACTTGCCCATTTTGTTCACTGTTGATGATTTTTGTTATAATTCTATTTACTTCAAAGTAGCAGTTTTAATTTATTTAGTGCCTGGAGACTTCCTTTCATAATATTTTCAAAGAAATTATTCCCTGCATCATTGATTGGCTTTGGGGAGGGGGGTTGCTTATTGGGGTGATCAGCTCTAAACCAGACATTTTGGAATCCCATCCTCTTAATTTGAGGACGAGCTGCGATTGCCAGCTGCCGATCTCTGTGGATTTGGTTACATCAATAGAAGGATATGTGGAGTGTAGTTCCTCACCACATTCTGTTCCCTTGAAAATGTCAATCTTCAGCACATGAGCAGGCAGGTCTCTTGTTTGGCCTTGGACACACACATGTGATATGGTTTCAAGGCCCAGAAGGCTCCCCTGGTTGCTCAAAGGCAGGTTAGAGCGGTTTCTGGGGACGTTTGTTTTCATACTAATGAATCATTAGTTCAGTTCCTCAAAGCCTTGTGTGGGTGTTTGTTAGGCAGATCCAGTCAGCCCCTTGACACCTTGGAGTTTGCAGATGGGGAGTCCAGAAAAGAAAGGAAGGAGGGCCGAAAAGAAGGATGCTGTGTGGGTCCTGGCAGGTGTCCTAGAACCTCATAAAAGGTAGAATTAAGGTACATGGAAACACACAGTTGGGGCAGTTTCCAAAGAGAAATAGCTAACGGATTTGCCAATTACTGATCAGTAATGGCAATATAAAAACAGGATGGGTAGAGGCGAGTGATCCATGCAATTGAAAAATCACAGCTTAGAATGTATGCCCCGGTGAGTTTTGTGAAAGGACCGTCAGTCCAGTAGTCAGATGGACTTAGGAATAACCCGGTTCTATGTATTCTTAGCACATCTTTGGGTAAAAAGATCTCTTCCAAAACTGATGTCCTTCTCAGTCTGGGCTTCATACAGCAGACGGAGCAGGGTAGAGTGCTGGGGTACACAGTCTGCCAGCTCATGCCTTCTTTGTACCATTACTGGGGAGTGTCCTGTGGTGGGAGGAAGGTTGGACTTAGAACAGCTAAGCTCAGAGGTTAACAGCTCTGCCAACCACCCACTTACTTCCTGCAGATGAAATTCCTTACCTACTCCACAAGTCCTCGCTGCCCTAAGGGACTTACCCCATCGCTCTGTGTCATAGCCAGATTTCTCGTCTGTCTCTTTTTTGGAGGTAGCAAAGATCCGTTGACATTAACTGCTCCTGTGGTGGCCCAGGACAGGCCCCATGCTGTCCGCTCTCTGCCAGGTGGCAGGTTTTGTTCCTCTGACAGACAGGAAGAGCCATCTCCCCTCTTGCTAATTGGCAGTACGTGCCAGGCTTGGGAGTTGGCAGTAGTCATTGTTTTTCATCCTTTGGATTATATGTTGGCCTCTTCATCCAAAAGTACACAGGCCTCTGGTGTGGCTAATGCCGTCCTTCTGCTGGGCAGCTCATTAAGGAGGAAAACACAGCAGCAGTTTCTGAAGCAGCCCGGAGCTCCCAGGGGCAGGTGGGCTGCCAGGAGAGGCCTTTCTTGAACTGTGCCCCGAGCAGATTCCAGCAGGGCAGTTCTGCTTCCGCCAGCACGAAGCGGGTATTTGTGTTTTGTAACCACTGGTTCAAGGGACTATGGATGTATCTATAAATGTTATCTCACACTTCTGTGGGGAAGAAATCTGGATATAACCAGCTTGTTTCTTTGCTTGGAGTCACAGAAGGCAAAAATCACAAATGAACGGGTTTGGGCTCCCACCTAGAGGATCTTGTGGAAAATTTTCTTTCAGGCTCCTTCAGGACATTAGCAGCTAAGTTCCTTGTGGGTAGAGAGCTAAGGCCTCCATCTTTCCTGTTATCAGATGGGAGCCTCAAACAGCTCTTTAAGACTTCCTGCCTGCTTCATCCCACTGCCGCCTCCTCCCGATCAGCTTCAGGTCTCACTCACTTTGCCTTCTGCTACATCTCTCTTCTGGCTCCAGTGGGGAGAAAGTCCTCTGCTTTGAAATGTTTCTATTATTAGGTTGAGACCACCTAGGAAACCCAGGTTTATCTCTCTGAGGTAAGGTGGGTGACTTTGGTCACAGTGGCAAGGTCTGTCTACTGTGGTAAGAAGCCTATTGACAACCTAGAGGATATTACTAATAAAGAGGACATCTTGGGAAGCCATTCTGTTTACATGGAGGTAAAGGATTCCCTATGTAGTCACAAGCCCTGGGTAAAGCAGAGCAAACCCAGCCCTAGCCAGCTCAGACATAATCCACTTTGCCTGGTTCAGAGGAGATACGTTCAAAATTATGCATGAGGAAGGAATCACTGTCTGTTCTTAGCCGAGAGTTTTAAAAGAGATTATGCTCAGGAAGCCTGATAATAACTGAAAGTTTGACTTGACATTTCTAAACCTACTGTCGGAACCATTAGAATGTATGGGTTGGGAACTCAACTTCAATTTAATTTGAATTTACTTAATTGATATGTAAAGAGCCACATGTAGTTAGTGGCTACCATAGTGAACAACACAGCTGTAAATCTGTATGTGAATATTCATTTATTAAATGCATATCAGAGTTACACAAGCAAGATATTATATCTAAAAGACGTTGCATTTTGTACCTAAATGTCTGGAGATCTTTCTTTTTTTCTTTTTCTTTTCTCCTCCATCTTTCGCTTGTAAACACTCCAAGAAGACAGTAGCTCTGGCATGCCCAATGAGTGCTATAAATCTGCAGGGGAAAGAGAATCAAGAAGACATCCTTACCCACCTCTTCTCCCTTCAGGTGCCATGCTGTGCCATCCCCTCCTCCCTCACCCCCACCCAGAGGCCCTGCCTATTGCAAGTGCTGTTTTCCACTCTCCTCCTGTGCCCCCCACCCCCGTTGGGAACTGGTAGGGTTAGACACACAGCTCTCTACCCTTCTTGAACTCCCTGAAGAACTCACCTCTCCGCTGCTATTCTGATTCCCTTGATCTCCTTTCACTCTGCTCAGAAAATATGGCAGAAGCCAGCTTCCTGCTCACCACATAGGAAATGCTATGAAAGAGGGCTCCATTTTCCAAATAAACCCCCTAAATCAAGTGCCAGGTTCCTCTCACTGTGCCGTCTGGATGCATGTATTCATATGTCAGCTTTCAAATGCCGAGAATTACCACTTTTTATAATGGCACACATAAACAGAAATGCGGTAGTTTTTTTAATTACTTTATTTAGAAGCTCCTATAATTTGATTCCTTTCCTCAATACTTATTGGCATACTTTTCTGTTGATTAAGAAGTGTTTATGAATTTAGTGAATTTTCTATCTCAAAATGATTATGAATATGGAAAAAGATGATTTTAAACAGCAGTATTATCTTCTGTAATCACTGGCACCCACACACCCCTTTTTGCCCTAGTTGGCTGTGATGAAACATGGTGGCCCCCCCATTGGGGGACTTTCTCTGGCAGTTCTATAGGGTTCATCTCCCACTTACAGTGAGGATACAGCTACTAGACTGTTCGTGCTGATACAGGTGTCTAGCATCATTGTGTGCGTGGTGGTCCTACTCACCTGAGAGTATACCGTCAACAACTGTTATTAATACGAACCAAGAGGAAGCAGAAAAGAGGAACGGAAGGCTATGTATCCAAGTTTTGGCACAAATGGCAAGAAAATGCCTGGAACCAAGATCACCCTTGGTCTCCTCCATCCTCTACGAGCCTTGTGACGTTCAGGAGGCTCACTGGCCTCTCTGAAGTCTGCTGCTGCAGGTTTGAGTATAAATTACCCAATACCTTAACATCCTTAGTCCCTTGCACACCCTTGTTACCTCCCATTATGCCTTTCAGCACTCCCTGTCCGCCCTACCAGTCAGTTTAATTTAGTTCCAAATAAGCAATTTTCCTTGAACATAAAGGCTACTTTTATACAGGTCCCCGGGCAGCTAGAATGTCCTTCCACCTTCCCAGGGGCACGTGCTGAGCTGCCGGAGCACCATTTTGTTTTTCTTGTAAATACTTGCAGGGAACAAGATTCTATCTCCCCCAACAATTCTTTCCTAAGAGTGATATGTTAACAAATAGCATTGTACATAATTAATGAAAAACTGTGATTTATCCCAAATCTTGAAACACATCTTCTAAACAGTGTTCCCAATTAGACTGAAAGAGACACACATACAAATCACTGTTACCAAGTTCAAATGCCTAGTAGACTTTTTCTATGGTCCCCTGAATACACAAAGAGATGGGTGACCTCAAGTCAGATGTAAAGGTCCTGGGTGTCCTCACGTGATCTGTTATTTCAGTCTTGAAACTGAAAATAATTGTCTTTGTTTCAAATGTTTAAAATGCAGAGAGTAGGTGACTTGGATCTTACAACACATAGAATAATGGCTGGGAGTATGGCTCTGCTGCCTTTGTCATCACTGGAGAGGCAAGCAGACGGGATTCCCAAGGCAACTGGCCTTTCTCATCAGACACTGAGCCAAGTCCATACCCTTAGGCACCAATCCTGTTCTTGGTTTCTTATATCCACCATGCTAATGACTTTATTGGTAGATTCTGTGTCTTTACCACCACCAACAACAAAATACCTTATACACATATATTGCTTTCCAGTTCATTCTGTTTTGTTTTGCTTAGGAGCATCTATATATAATTTCAGCATTTGGAGGATGTCAGAACAATTTACTTGGGGTGTACAATTGATGTCTCGGTGTGTGTGTGTGTGTGTGTGTGTGTGTGTGTGTGTGTGTGTGTGTGTGTGTGTTCTTACTCATTCTGCAAACAGCATGTACGTGAAAAAGGAGTGTAATGGGGAGAGATTGGTGCCTGGCCCTCCCCTCGCTGCATCGCGGCTTATCTTTGTCTGTCTGCATATGAAATCTTTGCCAGTCCTCAGCTGCATTTAATCCCTGAAGACTTGATATACAAACATCATGCCAAACAGAGAACTTCCCTTAAATTATTCAAATCTCCCCATAAGTGATTTCCCACTCTTCCTGAAGTGAAAAACATTTGATCATAAATTCAATTAAATCAGCCATCATCTTTGTGATGTTTGTCCAGATAAATCCTTTAGTGGCTAAACTAATAACTACACCAGCTGTGGGGCGTGGGGAGGGAGGGAGAGGGGGAGGGTAGGAGGAAGAGGGAGAGATGGAGGGGGGGGGGGAGAGAGAGAGAGAGAGAGAGAGAGAGAGAGAGAGAGAGAGAGAGAGAGAGAGCGAGCACATGTATATGGCATGGCTGTTGGAGAAGGATCAATTTAAGGTAGAGGAAGGACTGATCTCCTTTCTTAGGCCAGATTTTCATCACCTTTTGCATATGGGCTTAAAAGCTGAGACACTGAAGGGTGAGGTTATGTTTGTTGCTTTAGATTAATTTGTTTTATGTCCCCATTTAGAGCTGAATTTTAGATCAAAACAGACATTGATACTTTGGAGATGTTAGTACCCACTGTAAAACCATATCAACCACCCTTCCTCTTTTTTCTTGCACCCCATCCTTCCTATTTAAAACAATGGCAGGAATGGCCGTCAACATGCTTACAAGTCTTCTTAAGAAAAAGTCCATGGGACTGTAGCGCTGCTTATGACTTCTCTTACATATGTCAGCTGAAGATGTGAGTTTTTTTTTTTAAGCTTTACAGTCTATGTTGATTGCTTCTCATCTTGTTCCTAAAAGCCTGAAGACATGCAGATACAACCACTCCACCCCCTTTTTTCCATCTTACCTTTACAAATGAGTCCAATTAATTTGGCTCCTGCTGAACCTTATGTGTGTTCATATGGCCTGCAGAGGGCAGCATGTTCTGAGGAAACAAAGCAAAACCATACCAAACACCACAGGGCGACTACTGAATTATCTATGTAAAATAAGAGGGAAATAGCTTTTTTTTCTCTACCAAAATGGTTAAAATTTCTCCAGTATAGAATCCAGGTGACCACCTGCTTAGATTGTCTGCCTTTATTTCCCTAACCCAGCTCTACTGTTCATCTAAAGAGCCCAGGTGTGACAGAGCAGGAACCACCCAGTTCCTTTGAGGAAATTTGGAAATTTCTAGAAGTTGCATCAAGTATTTAAAAAAACTAGAGTGGTCCTGTCTAGTGGGTCCTTATACCCTGATGAAAACACTGTGTATCTCCACATCATGTGGTAGCCACGAGCCACATATAACTATTAGGTAGTTTAAAATGTGACTGGGGTCATTGATCTGAGTGTTTTGTGAGATTTAATTGTTGTTAATTTCAATATTTATGAGTAGTGAGAGTGGTTACTACATTGGATGGTAGACCACAACATAACTTCTGATCAGCTCATAGTAAATGTTTAGAATATATTCGGTGGTGGATTAAGTTTTTCAGCAAGAAAACTACTACCCAGGTTTTTATTTTCCTACTTACTAATATCTCACATAGCTGCAGACTTAAATCCAAATCCCTGACTCTGCCCCAGGATTTAGTTTCTCTCAGAACATCTGAGAGATTTTCATATTTCAAATTCTTCAATTTTGTTGAATATTGAATGTATTTCTCTTGGGTACCTGGAATGGAGTTTCAGAGCGTGGACCCTAACCACACTGACTCTGGGGGTGCTGACTGATTTGCAATCTAAGCTTCATCACCTATTTGTGTCTAGGCTTCCAAAGATAAAACAGAACTTAGAGAATGTGGTAAAATGTGCATAGATGCTTGACATACATTAGCATATTTTATAAGTTGGTTGTGTGTTTATTATGAAACAGCTATTTACAGTGACTATACATAAGGCCTGCTTGTGTATGATTCTGATAGAATTTCAATATTCTCTTGGAAATTTTCTTGCGAGTTCCCGAGTAATCAGATAACATTTTCTTCCATCACATTTTCAAACGCTCCCACACCTTTACAGAAGAGCTGAAAGTGCATTTCTTCAGGTGCCTCCCTTGTGCTGACACTGTGGGCCTTAAGACTTGGATAGACCTTTGGAGCTATGGTGGATGGCATGCCACCGTCTCCTGCCTCGGTAAAAGATGGGCTTCCCTTCAAACATTGTCTCAGCCTATTCTGTGCTCCCCATCTAACCACCCTTTGTAGGTCCTGTACCCTCAGTTTCTCAGTCTGCTCCATGAGAGGACTGCAGGCTTGGCTGGTAGCAAGATTCTGCTTCAGTAAATCTGTGTAGCCCCTTACACAAGCCGTGGCTGAGTGAGGAGGGGAACGATGGGACCCCTGTTTTTCTGGAATAATGGCCTGTCAGGCTGGCCTTCCCTGTGCAGAGCCAGACAGCTACCGTCTGAAGGTTGGTAGGCTTTCTGTTCAGAACGAAGGTCATCTGCAGAAACATCATTCTGTGAAAGTCTCTATGATGTAACAACCACTTCTGTGTTGGGAACAGCATTTTGTAAGCTCTAGTACTTTAGGAACTTGATATTAATGGTGCAGTCAGCTGACGGTTCATAAAGTGAGACCTGAATAGACAAAGATTTGAAATCGGCAGGACAGAAGGTACCAATTCTTGGTGCTTCTCCATAGGGTGGGATTAGAACAGACTCTATAGATATGTTGCCAAAACGGACACCTTAAATTACAGCCTTGTCTTGGTTTTTATTGTTCTGGGAGTGCTTGTAAAATAAATAAATAAATAAATAAATAAATAAATAAATAAATAAATAAATAAATAAATAAATAAATAATAAGATAAGATAAGATAAAGACATTTCTATACAAAATCTTTAGCTCCATTTCTTTTTTGATTGTTTGAGAATTTCACACATGCACATAATGTGTTTTGACAAAATCTGTGCTCCATTCCCTGCCCTTTAGTGTCTCCCAGTCTCCCTACCACTTTTCTCCCCAATTTTATATAATATTTTATGGATACAGTTATTTCTATTTCAACCCTCTTAATTTTGTTTTTAGTTTTATAACACATGTTTGTTTAGTGTGTGTGTTTGTGTGTGTGTGTGTGTGTGTGTGTGTGTGTGCGTGCGTGCACGCACACACATGCTAGGGCATACGTGCAGAGGTCAGAAAATAACTTGTAAGGATTAATTTTCTTGGAACATCTGAGTCCTAGGGATGGAACTCAGGTCACCAGGTTTGGTGGCCAGCATCTTTATCTGCTGATCCATCTTTCTAGCCCTCTGCTTTATTTTGTTTTTTTTTTCCATATTAATTGTAAATTGTCCAGTGAGTTGGCTCCTGTCAAATTACTTCTAGGGAAGTATTATGATTTGAGTAAAATGCTACAGCCCTAAAATACTCTTCTTATATTGTTAGAGGAGCCAACTGAATTTTGTGCATCTGTAAGTATAGTGGAGAGCAGCAGTCCCATAGTGTTGAGATCCATGGCGGCCTTGGGCTGTGGTGGGAGTGGCTTGGGCCTCACGCAGCTATACCTCACAGCACAAACTTTGTCTGAGCACCTCACTTAATTCTGGAAACAACTTTCCAGTGTTTTCCTCATAGACACATCTAAGCCCCTTTTACAAATTTTATTTTTCTGTCTTCAATTATTTTATAGCCCCAAGAACAGATTTCTAATAGATTTCTCATTTGCTGTCTTAGATATGGCAGAACTGAGGCATATAAGACCCTTACTGAGGCTTCAGAATATAAAACGGTATACATGATATAACAGTGGCCAAGATATAACATTTGACTGAAGTGACTTTTAAGCAATTGAACATTTTTAGACTTACCTGGCATGTACAGGGAGCTGGTTTTCCCAGGGTGAGGCTTCGGATGTGCTGACCCCTGCAAGTTCCCCAAGTGCACAAAGCTCGACTGCATAATTTGTGGTAGTGAGGGACTGAATGGCATTTTCCTGGGGGGGGGGGGGGGGGGCGGGGAGATGAACTTTGTGTGTTTTCTGTGCTTTCTACTGAACTACAGCTTTATTAGCTCCACTGCCAGAACTACAACCCTTCTCAAAACCTCCAATTCTGCGGAGGTGGTGGAGAACTAGGCCCATTTAATTCCTGTGTGTGGCCCTGGGGAATGGTAAATGACGCAAAAAACAGTAAGGAAGTGAATTGGAGGCCATGGTTATGTTACAGCACATTTAATTAATTATAGTTATCACTACCTGCATGTGGTTGGGAATATTTAGGAAGGTTCCTGCTCTTTTAGATGTGACCTTCTGGAACAGTAGTTGTCAACCTGTAAGTCGTGACCCCATGGGTTCCCATATCAGATGTCCTGCATACCAGATATTTACATTACAATTCATAACAGTAGCAAAATTATAGTTATGAAGTAGCAATGAAATAATTTTATGACTGAGAGTCACCACAACATGAGGAGCTGTATTAAAGGGTCGCAGCGTTAGGAAGGTTGAGAACCACTGCTCTAGAGTAACACACAGTAATAAAATAAGGTGAGTTCGGAGGGGGATTGGTACACAGTCAAGCGGACAGGCAGTGGAATTAGAAGGACGCACACTGACAGACTGCCGTGAGAAGGCACTGGTAGCAGAGCCTAGCACATAAGGAACTCAGTAACTACGAATTGAAGAAGAGAGATGGCCATAGAGTTAAGGCGGTAGGAGAGGGGGATGGTGGTCAGTGAAAAGAGGGCCAGGTAGGGAATGGCCTCAAGGGTAGTCATTTGGGATTTTAGCTTACTCACCAGGAGGTCTTGGAAGTTGTGTTTTGTCTCAGTAATTTTCCTCCTTGAGTGTTTCTCTTAAGGAAATAAGTAAGTGAAGACTGGTGGCCCAAGACTCTCCTGAGCATTTTGTAGATTAGTGTTTTTAAAAAGACTTGGATCTGGACCAGTGAGATTGCTCATCGTGGAAAGATATCAGCTCCCAAGCCCCATCCTGAGCCCACATGGTGGAAGGAGACAACTGACGCTTGAAAGTTGTTTGTTCACCCCATACCCACCCCATCAGATAAATAAGTGAAATATAATAAACAGTTTTAAAGACATCACACTAGCTTGACCAAGATTAAGAGGATAGGGATATAGGTTTAATATGCCATAACTTATGAGCCCAATTGAATATTATAAAGCATTGCTAGGATAATATGTATAAAAACACAAAAGCAATTTCTCTTTAGGTTTCCAAAAATGACCAAAATAAGAAAGTGCATGCACATTACCATAATAACTGTTATAATGTCTTTGGGCTATCACTAAAATGTTATTTACAGTGAACAAAGTTTTGTCATGATGGTAGAATTCTGAGGGATTTAGTTTATGACTTGTAAAAATTATTTTTATTTTTGTCATTTGTAAGTACAGTATCTTTTTTTTTAACTAGTATAGAGGTTTTGTTCAGGTGGATGTAATGGTTTGGGAAATAACTATTAGAGTGGTTGATTGATACTGTAATTTTAGTACTGCAGTTTTGGACATTTACACATGGTCCAAATGGCAATTTTAGGAGCTATGTGTACACACACACACACACACACACACACACACACACACACACACACACACACAGAGAGAGAGAGAGAGAGAGAGAGAGAGAGAGAGAGAGGCACACACACACAGAGGCACATACATAGAGGGAGACACAGACAGACAGACAGACAATATATCTGGCCACATATCTTGGACAATTATCAAGGAGGTCAGTAGCCTCCATGGTGGCTCTCAGTGACCCCATGGATTTCCTGATCTCCTCACCTGCCATAGTTGGTCCCGCATCATACCACATCACCAAGGGTTGGTCTTGGTGGCCAATAGTGTGCACTGGAAGTTGACTGAATACTAATTCCAAGCTTAGGCCATAAAGGATTTTATCTCCCATGGACTCTGGCTCATCTCTCTCTCTCTCTGTGCTCAGTGGCTCTGGAGAAGCTGGCTGCCGCATCACATGGCCAGACCTGTAGGGAGGCCCTAATGGTGACAAAGGCCTTTGCCATGTAAAGGAGCTACATTGGAACTAGGACAGACAATCTTTCAGGTCATCAGCTTGACCACGGCCTTCTGAGAGACCGAGTCTGAGCCATCCAGATAAGCTGCTCCCAGATTTCCAACCCTCAGAGCCTATGTGACATAACATATGTTTGTTGTTGTGTGTGATGCAATGCCTTCAGCAAACACGGTGACATTGTGTAAAGGGTGGAGAGACTTGTCTTCTGAGTGAGCATACTATACTAACGTGCCTTTTGCCTTACGGGTTTCCAATCCCGCATCTTCCTTACTGTCTTGGGCCATGCGGTCTGTAAAGGGATAAAGATGAAGAGAGGGTTGTGCGAGTGTTAACTGCTGCCTGTTTTTCCTCCTTTTGTCATGCCCAAGAGTCACCAAAATTGATATCAATTTAGCATGCCCACTTTAGAGGACTGCGGCAAAGCATGCCTCCTGCAGGAGTCAGCCTGTGGACGGTGATTTCCTTTCACTCCATTTGGGTTAAGCCTGTAAAAGGCATTAAGTGAAAAATCTGATATATTTGTTAGGGCATTTATTGTACTACTGAGTTATACTTTCTGTTCTCAGTGAACGGTTTATTGAGAACATAAACTTTGAAGAGGTTTTGTTGAGGATTAGAGTTTTTTTTTTTTCCCTTCTCTTTTGGTGAAATAATACCCCACAAAATGAGGCCTTTCAGGGGCTATTTTGAGCCCTGTTTACAGCGAAGGACATGCTGTTCCCTTCTGGTGAGGCAGGTTTCTGCCTACAGAAACTCCTCTGCAGGTGAGGTTTGTGACTTGCAGGGTTTCAGAAGTGGCTACCATTGCAGTGCACTCTTTACCTCAAGCAGATGCACCACTAAATCGCTCGGTTTCTGCAGAGCCTCTCACGATGGAAATGTTCACGCCAACCACGTGATCTGAGCTAAATATTTACAGCTGATCTACCCGAAACAGAAGCCATTTCTAAAGTTCAGTATGGATTGATTATTTTTCATAAATGAACATTTAGATTTGAATTCTCAGTTCTATCTTATTAAAAGTGCTTTAATCAGGTACTTTGAATTCATAGGAATTGGCTAATCTGGTGTAAATACCAAGAACAGCACATGGTTTCACATGCACTGGCAATGTATTTATTCCTTTAAGGGCTGGCGAGATAGGTGAAACAATAAGACATCTGAAATCGATGTAAGCAAGTTAAAGAGAAGAAAATGTCGATCTTTACAGCAAGTCTGTGAAGTGCGAGAAAGCTATTAATCCCGTATTGACTGTATCCAGACGATGGGAAGGTTGTGAGTCCCTTGACGTCCTTGAGGTAGCAGCAGAAGGCCATGTAGTTATGAAGGTCTAGTGTTTATGTTTCAGTATAGAGGTGGTAGATGACTAAAGAAACAGCATTGTCCAAATAGAGTGTCACCAAGTATATGAATCAAACTCGAGAGCAGGCCCCATACACATAGGAGTGGTTGGCTAATACAAAATAAACTATATTTTGTGTGTGTTTTTGTTTTCGTTTGGTAATTTTTTTCTTTGCTTTTTTAAAAGTTGTTTTCATTTGTTTTTTTTTTTTTTTTGAGAGAGAGAGAACATGAAATTGAGAGGGCAGGAAGATATGGAGGATCTAAGAGATATTGAGGGAGGGAACACAACGTGATCAAATGATCAAAATATACTGCATGGAAAAATTTTAATAACAAAAGGACTGGAAATTTGGAAAACAATTCTCTTGCATACACTTCTGTGGTTTTGAGTATCTTCTAAGTTTAGAATTTCCATCTAAGTATTCTACAAGTTTTAACTTTCTGATTATAGAGTTACTATCATATAAAATATATATTATTAAAGCATTTTTTTCTTTTGTGTCCTCCAGTCACAGGATTAAAAAAAAAAATCTTTCAGTGGCTTCTGCTGTTAACTACACTGTTAAAATACTTAACAAAAATTATAGAAGCACACTGGGCTGTGGTGGTGGCGCACACCTTTAATCCCAGCACTCCAGAGGCAAAGCCAGGCGGATCTCTGTGAGTTCGAGGCCAGCCTGGTCTACAGAGCAAGATCCAGGACAGGCACCAAAACTACACAGAGAAACCCTGTCTCAAACCCCACCCTCCAAAAAAGTAAAAGAAAATTATAGAAGCACATAGCTATTAGCCTTAAATCCAGGACCCTCTTTTAAACATTTCTTGAGACACAAGTATATTGTTTGAGAGGTTGGTATTGTCTTATGAAAGAAAAACATTAACACATGGTAAGCTCTATAAATTAATAGTATAACTTAAAATATATTATTTTGGCACTGTAGATGTAGAACTATACTTGAAGTGTATTTAAGTGTTTTGTATATTATTACCCTATATGTTATATACATATATGTAATATGTATCATATGTATGTAATATATATAAAATACACACTCTCTATAGACATATACATACAGTGTTATGTAAAACTTCACAACTCAAAGAAGGCATTTCCACTTGGATTAAAGATGGGGAGAGAAATTAAAATGGATTCCCTGCAAAATCAATGTAAGAAAATGGTAAACAAGTGACTATCCTAAGTGGATAGACTAGTGTGTAATCAACGTTCACGGTAGTTAAGTAAAATTAGTTTAAAACAAAAGGGCCCTTACTGAAAACAATGTAACAAAAATCTGTGTACCTCTGTGGGGTTTGTGAAATGTAACTGTGAGAATAGCTACATACTTGTTCTTGGGAAAGACTAGTTAGTATATTATGTCATAGGATAAGCGGGTTTTTATTCTGTAGTGAACTTAAGCATTTGAAGACCCTTCTTTTTCCAGGAAAAATTACCATTTAAAAATCAATACTCTAAAGTTTGGGATAAGGTTTAATAATTTCCTTTGTCCAGTTCACTGTTGAGCAATGTAGCATAGCTTTAGGAATGCTAGTGTGAGCATTTTAAAGTTTTGATTCATGCAGACCCCACTGAGAATCTTCAGCACTTTCTCTACATTTCCTCCAGGGAGAGTGTAAGGGCCTCTGTGTGCCACGTATGGGCTACATTTGGAGCCTGTGCCCAGCACTGTGGACTCACACACCTAGCTCTGGGGATTGTTCATCTTATCCGTGTTAAGACTAGATTCTTCCTGTTGTTAAACCAGACTCTGCCTATTATTAAATGTATGACAGTCGAGGTGTTCACATTAGAGAAAGAATATCTCTACAGCAACAGAAATAGAGTTAAAGGTAAAGAGAAATAAAGGGAAATATGTCTTTAAGAACTTAATATTAACTCAATAATCTCATTACTATCTGAGTGATGTACAGCTTGCTGAGTTCATATTTTAGCAGTAAATATTTTGCAAGGCATGCAGTAGACATAATGATATAAGAATCAAAAATCTGATGGCAACTCTATTTTATATGAATAAGCCCCTGTTTTAAGATATGTATATACATTTTTTACCCATCCGTCACCTTCCCTCATCCACTTGCAATTCTCAGTGAATCCCTTCTTCCCAACATGTCCCCTTACTATTTTCATGTCTTTTTAAAAATGTTGTTCTTGTTTTGTACACACTGAATTCGAGATTGCTCACGTGAGTAGGGTAGGGTGTATCCACAGAGCAGTGAGCACACCACTGAAAACCAGTGCTTCCCTTCCCCAGCAACCGTTAACTTCCAGTGGCTACTCTGGCTCAGGGAAGGCCTCAACGAAGAAAGAATGTTGGCGGGCCCCACCAGGTGGGTCTCCTGCAGGTAACAGCTCTAGGGAGTCCATGGATGTGATGGTCATGTCATGTCACTGCATTCCTCCCTGAATAGATCTGATCAGAATAACCCTTTGATCATCTGAATCAATACAATGATATTGGTAAAAACAGTTGCGAGACTCCAGATCTTCCTGGGATAACATTGCCATTATAGACACCTATAGTAAAGAGCATTAGTTTTTATAGGGACAAGCATTTGCAAGGAGATTGTCATTAGAATAAACGAGTGAGACGCAAACAATTTTCTGTGCACTAAAACCTGACTTACTTCTGGAAACTACTGTTAACAATGTTGCCTGTTTACCTGGAGGGGAGGAATCTTACTGTACCTTGCTATAAGTATAGCATCAGCAAAGGACGTGTGCTCTCTGTGCCGGACAGCCCTGTGTCTTTGCTATTAATTTGATTAGGATTGCCCCCTGTTCTACTGCAGAGCCTCCCGCCTTGGATTTACTGCACAGCCTGTATTTCCTGTGTATTAGTCTATTTTCTTCTAGGATTTGTCCCAGCATCACAGATTCCATCGAGTCATAGTTGATCAATCATCAAACCCTCTTTAGAAAATAAATTAACTTCAACTCAATTCCTAAAACTAAGGGCCTTTTCAAAAACCCAAAGGAGACTTGTGAGGATGGTTCCCTCCAACAGAAGCTCTGATGGGAAGTGGTACATGAATGCTTTGCTTCTGATGTGCAGACAAGATGGAGAGCTACATCCCACAGTTCTGTTTGGTGCTGAGAAGCACAGAAAGATTGGTCATTGTGGTTAGATCATGAGAGCAGTTTTAAGAGGTCAGGTATTTAACTCACTGGCTACTACCCATGTTGGCATCTTCCAAAGAGCCAGCGTGCACACTGTCAGTTGAGAGGATCCATGCCCTGTGACACTGCTTTGTGGATAGTACGCAGTATGTTCCTAGTGGGCATAAACCTCTTCACATTACTCCAGATAGTTATGCAATGTATGAACCAAACCATGGTAATTGTGCTTCAGACATAGGCTCATAGTTTATGGACTTCTATCCCAAAACTGTATGCAATGCAAGTGAAGAATATTCTAGAACTTTCTGTTCTGATCTATGTCATCTTAAGCTTTTGCGTGAAAATTAGTTCTTTATTGAATTCTGAAGTTAATAAATTATGCCTAATATAACTCACTATATCCAGCTTTCATGAGCAGAAGCATCCAGATATTCCAATGAAGATTAGTATATTACATGTATTAATTATATTAAAAATTACTAATTGATATTATATATTACAACATATATTTTCAAGTCAACTCTAGAGGACAAAATGGAACTTTCCTTCATCATTCTATAAGCAGATCTTTCATAAGTTTTGGAGGGAAGACCCTTTTGGAACCAGAGTGTAAGGCATAAACAAAAACACCCGTTTCTGCTTTATAAGATGACATTAAAAAAACAGGGACTGGACTAGGGGTTGGAGAGATAGCTCAGCAGTTAAGAGCACTGGCTGCTCTTCCAGAGGACCTGGGTTCAATTCCCAACACCCATATGGCAGCTCACCACTGTCTGTGACTCCAAGATCTAACACCCTCACACAGACATACATGCAAGCAAAACATCAATGCACATAAAATAAAAATAAATAAATTTTTTAAAAAGATAAAAATGATTCTTTGAAAAAACAAAAAAGCAAGCAAACAAACCAATAAACAGAGACTGATTTCAATCCCAGTTGGAAAAGAAAAAATAAGGTGTGAAATAACATTCCTCTGAGAATACATATTTTGAAGAGGTACTTAAAGAGCTAGGACTTGACCTTAGAGTTTTTGCTGTTGTTTAAAAATAAACGTTTATTTTTTAAGTTCTTCTTTCTAAGATTACAATGAAACCTTTGTAGGTATAACCTACATTGATATGCTCAGTCCTGACCAAACATTCAGTCATTTCTCTTGGGTAGTCTTCTTTAGGGTGATGGTGGATTCTGGATTTGTCCTGCTCCCTATTTTCAAGAAGGTGCAGTCCCGGCTAGCTTTGCAGCAGATGGGTGCAAGGGCCAATGGAGAGAAACAAAGGCACTGTTTGATCTGTTCCTGGGAGGCAAGGGGAGTTCTGTGGGTCACTCCGGCAGGCCAGCGCTAACCCCATTGCCTCTACTTTATAATCAAGCTCTTCTCAGATTCAAGGTTATGTGATGTTACAACTGGAGCATTGATAAATGTCTGTCCCACTTCTCAGTCTTGTTTCTGAGGCACAAAATTACCCCATGCAACAAAGAGAGAAAACGCTGCCTGTTCTTGATGGTCCAAGTCTAAGGCTGTTTTCACTTCCCAGGTTATCATCTTCTATGATTAGAAAATTTTGGGCCGGGCGGTGGTGGCGCACGCCTTTAATCCCAGCACTCGGGAGGCAGAGCCAGGTGGATCTCTGTGAGTTCGTGGCCAGCCTGGTCTCCAAAGCGAGTTCCAGGAAAGGCGCAAAGCTACACAGAGAAACCCTGTCTCGAAAAACCAAAAAGAAAAAAAAAAAAAAAGAAAATTCAAGGGGAGAGAGAGAGAGAGAGAGAAAGAGAGAGAGTGAGTTAAGAGGAATGCAGAGCATTCAGAATGACCTATATAGCAGCATAGCATGATTTTCAACGAACTTAAGACAATTTGTTTGAAAATTACTCACCATATAAGATTCTGTTCACACACACACACACACACACACACACACACAAACTCTAGATCTAATAATAATTATTTTTCATCCTTTTAACTTATGGTTTTTCAATTCCTAAGATTTTTTCCCCCAAAGAATTCCTACAAACAGCAGTGTCTCTTCCCCTTTTAGAAATATGAATATGTATTGGCCAGCAAAATGACAAGATGGGTAAAGGCTCTTGCTGCCAAGCTTGAGGACCTGAGTTTGATCCCTGGGACCCACAGGGTGGAAGGAGAGACCTAATTCCAGCAGGCTGTCTTTTGACCACCAAACATGTCCTAAGGGTATCTTGGTACCAAGTACCCAACCTCCTGTTCATCCATCCATCCATCCATCCATCCATCCATCCATCCATCAATGTTAAGAATGAACATTGCTCACATACTTCCTAGGTTTCTCTGATCCTTCATAAGCATAGAGTCTCACTGAGTACAGCCTCATTAGCCTGATAGATAGAATGGTCTCCATCAGCCAGAGGTAGATGGAGAGGTCAAGCACCACTAAGGAAATAAAATGCTGCATATAAGAACACACACACACACACACACACACACACACACACACACACACACACACACAAACTCCAGATCTAATAATAATTATTTTTCATCCTTTTAACTTATGGTTTTTCAATTCCTAAGATTTTTTCCCCCAAAGAATTCCTACAAACAGCAGTGTCTCTTCCCCTTTTAGAAATATGAATATGTATTGGCCAGCAAAATGACAAGATGAGTAAAGGCTCTTGCTGCCAAGCTTGAGGACCTGAGTTTGATCCCTGGGACCCACAGGGTGGAAGGAGAGACCTAATTCCAGCAGGCTGTCTTTTGACCACCAAACATGTCCTAAGGGTATCTTGGTACCAAGTACCCAACCTCCTGTTCATCCATCCATCCATCCATCCATCCATCCATCAATGTTAAGAATGAACATTGCTCACATACTTCCTAGGTTTCTCTGATCCTTCATAAGCATAGAGTCTCACTGAGTACAGCCTCATTAGCCTGATAGATAGAATGGTCTCCATCAGTCAGAGGTAGATGGAGAGGTCAAGCACCACTAAGGAAATAAAATGCTGCATGGTAAAAGAAGAGCAGCTCAAGTCAACTTCACATGGCCAGCTAGAGACCCTACATAAAGGAGACCTAAAAGACCTGATTGAAAAGAGGAAGTGGAGGCACAAGGAAACACCTGCTTAGTGATTATTCCATGGAGAAGGATGTAAAACTTACAACTATAGAAGACTCTATGGTGAATAATAAAACTGTGACTGGGGAGTGTGTGTGTATTTATGTGTATGTGTCTACATGACTGGGAGTTCTCTTTACTAACATTAGAAGTTACCTGCAATGCTACCTAAGGTACATCCTTTCAAATTCACAGGTTCATCAAGAAATGCAATCTCTGGCAGGACAAAGAATGAAGGGAAAAAGGAGACCAGAGTAACGAAGTTGCAGTTTCCTTGGAGTCATTGTCTAAAGTAGAAAACGCTGCTGTGGGCCCCAGAAAGATAGCACATGGGATTGAGAGTCCCTACATAGAGTTCTCAAAACACAGGAATGGGCTTTAGAAATCTAATTCAGCTTCAGCCATAGACGGCATTTTTTAATTTTAAAAACAACAACAACAAAAGCCTGCTTCTAGAAAAGAGAGACTGCAAGAAAAAACTTTTCATAGTTTTCTCTCTAGATACAGATGAGAAAATCTCCCCTGAGAATTCCTGCAGATTTGGCCTAAATTTACACAATTTAAGGGGTTTCAAAAGCCAGCAACACAAATCTGGAAAGTCCCTGGGTCCTGGGAGAGCCCTGGGGCTCCTGAGAAGAGTCAAAAGAAAATCCCCATGGAGAAACACATTCTCAATCCCTGCTCCCCAGGGACCCCACTGATCACTAGCACACAAGCCTGAGCTCAAGGACCAGAATTACAAGCAATTAGAGAAAGATCATTTGGACTGAGAATCAGTAGCAAAAGAAACTGGATTAAACTCTCTCCTGACTCACAACTTCAGTTATTGAGAATTGTCAGATATGTTCATATCTGACAAATATATCTATCCAAAAATATAATGAAAGAAAAGGTCAAATCTGAAAGTTGACTAGGAAGCCATAAACTTGAACAGGGAAAACAGTATATTAGATGCAAATAGCTATCGAATGGAATGAAAAGTGGCTCTGAGGTGATTACCTAGCCTGGAATTCAGGGAGCAACAGATGAAAAATAGGAATGAATGAATACAGGCGTTGAAAATTTAGTGAGGTGGCATTGTACAACAGTTACAAAGGAGGAAAGAGAATTCTATAAGGGTTAAAACTGTGGCAGGTTTTCTACAGTTGATGGACATGAACTTCAGAAAACAGTGAAAGCTAAGAGCATACATCAAGCTCATGTAATAAATAAATACATAGGTAAAGCAACCATGAGACTTTTTTAAGGTAGCAAGGAAAGTCTGAAATATGAGGAGGAAAGGGATTTAATAAATTAGTAAGCATAGATAAAGTAATAACATAATAGCAACAGCAGCAATAATAGCATCTAATGTGCATCTTTTTAAGAAAGTAGAAAGTGAAAGCAGATATCAGACAATTATTTTCAAGACGAGACTCGTGCCGTTAGAATTAGTGTATTCTCGTTTCTTTTGAATTATTTGGCAGGCAAGTAAAGATTGCTCTAAACCTTAATTTACAGTCAGATTTCCCCAATTTACAGTCAAAGTTAAATGCGTCAAAGCTAAGGAATGGTGAAGTTTCTTCTGATACTTCTTTGATGGTAAAAGCCAGTCTTTCCCAGCCATTTGGTTGCTGTAGTTTGGGTGGTTCTGAGGCATTTGGTTACAGGTTTGGGGAGTACCTGAAGACCAATGGAAACTGTTGCCAGGCATAGAGCAGGACTCCAATGCCAAAACGTGCCCTATGGAAACCCCTTACTATCTCATCCAGAAGCACTATGGCGGGGGTGAGGGGCACTAACTAGGACACCTGAGAATGGAATTAAAGGCAGGAACAATCTTTCCAAGAGTTCTGACGAGATGGATATACCTGCAGAGTGTGCTCTCTGTTGCTGTTTACTGGATTAAAGAATCACTGCTATGACCTATTAGAATTACACCCAACTTCTCACAGAGACTCTCAAAGTCAAAAGGAACTGGACTGATGTCTTGTAGGCTCTAAGAGACAGTGGATGCCAGACCAGACTACTATAGCCAGCAAAACTTTCAATCACCAGAGAAAGAGAAAATTAGATATTTCATGACAAAGTCAAATTTAAACAATATCTATCCACAAATCCAGCCCTACAGAAGGTACTAGAAGAAAAACTCCAACCCAAGTAAGTTAACTACACCCAGGAAAACACAAGCAATAAATAATCTCACACCAGCAAAACCCGAGGAAGGGAAACACACACACTACAACCACCACCACCACCACCAACAACAACAACAAAATAACAGGAATTAACAATCATTGGTCATTAATATCTCTCAATATTAATGGACTCAACTCCCCAATTTAAAAGAGATGGACATTTCATATTCATCAAAGGAAAAACCCATCTAGATGATGTTTCAACTCTCTTGAGTAATTTTGGTTGGAAGTCAATTTTGTTAGATATTAGGATTTTGTTAGATATTGCTCTACCAGCTTGCTTCTTGGGTCCATTTGCTTGAAAAATCTTTTTCCAACACTTTGCTCTGAGGTCATGTTTGTCTTTGTCATTGAGGCGTGTTTCATGTATGTAGCAGAATGTTGGATCCTGTTTTTTTATGCCTTCTGTTAGCTTGTGTTTTTTTTTAAATTGGGGAACTGTAGTGATAAAAAAAATATGGTATTGGTATAAAAATAGACATGTTGATCAATGAAATTGAAACCTAGGTATAAATCTACACACCTCTGGACACTTGATTTTTTTATAAAGAATCTAGAAATATATAATGGAGAAAAAGAACCATCTTCAACACATGGTTCTAGTCTAAGTGAATGTTGGTATGTAGAAGAATACAAATAGAATGATATCTATCATCCTGCACAAAACTCAAGCCAAAGTGGATCAAAGACCTCAACATAAAACCTGATAGAAGAGAAAGTGGGGAACAGCCTTGAATGCATTGGCACAGGAGACATATTCCTGAACAGAACACCAATGGGGCAAGCACCAAGATCAACAATTAATAAATGGGCCCTCATGAAACTGAAAAACTTCTGTAAGGCAATGGATGCCATCACTAAGACAAAACGACAGCCTCCAGAATGGGAAAAGATTTTCACCAACTGCACATCAGACAGGGGACTGATATCCAAAATGTATAAAGAACTCAAGAAACTAGGCATCAAAAAACAACAAATAATATAAAAATGGGAGAAATGACTGGAATTGTGGGGTGGGCAGGGGGATGTGAGATAGGGTGGAAACCTAGTTCAATGGAAATTCCGTGGAATCCAAGACAGTAACCCTAGCAAAGACGCCTAGTAATAGGGGACATGGAGACTGAACCAGCCATCTTATGTAACCAGGCAAGGCCTCAAGTGGAGGAATTGGGACACCAACCCAGCCACAAAAACTTCGACCTACAGTTTGTCCTGCCTGCAGAGTGTTCTGGAACCAGAACTTAGCAGAATCATCATCAAGAGGACGGAGAAACTACATCCAGCAGCTGACAGGAGCAGATGCAGAGTCCTGCAGCTAAACAAACATTAGGTGGAGCTTGGGAAGTCCTTTAGGGGAGGGAGACAGAGGATCAGTAGATGCAGAGGGGTCAGAGACACCAGGAGAACATGGCCAACAGATTCAAGTGACCTGGACTAATGGGGGCTTGCAGAGGTCAGGGAGCCTGTAGGAGTCTGAGCTAGGTCCTCTGCATATGTTATGGCTGAGTAGCTTGATGTTCTTGTGGGACTCCTAACAGTGGGAGCGGGCTACCTCTGACTCTTTTGCCTACTTAATGGAACCCTTTGCCTCCTGCTAGGTTGCCTCATCCAGCCTTGATGTGATGGTTTGTGCCTGGTCTTATGGCAGCTTACTTTGCCATGTTTGGTTGATGTCCCTGGGAGGTCTGCTCTTTTCAGAGGGGAGGCAGCAGGATCTGAGGGAGAGGGGAGGTGGGAGGAGAGAGGGGAAAGTGTGGTCAGGATGTAGTATGTGAGAGAAGAAGAAAAAAATTAAATTTAAAAAATCCTAGAATCAAACCCAAATTGCATCATTTAATTGAACTAAACATTTTTTTTTTTTTTTAAGAATCATTGCTGCCTTTGGACATTCAGTCTCTTCCTGTTAATTCAACTTTACAGGCTCCAAGGATTTGTTATATTAAGGTTTCTTTACAATACTCCTGCATACTCTATTCAGACTTCTTTTCTAAATGTCCCCCTTGAGAGTTCTTTCACATGACAAGTCACAGCTTGTGAAGTCATACACAGGACAATCCGGTCACTGTGACCTTAAATAAACTTACAGAAAACTGAAAAAGCATGGTGCTGCCATGTAGTGATATATTGTGTACCCTAATAAACTTTCCTGGGGATGGGGGGACAGAGTCAGCCACTATATTAGATGTGGAGGCTAGACAGTGATGGCATACACCCTTAATCCTATCACTTGGGGGACAGAGATCTGGATCTCTGTGAGTTTAAGGCCACACTGGGAACAGAACCAGGAGTGGTAGCACACACCTTTAATCCCAGGAAGTCAGATGGCAGGGCAGAGAAAGGTATATAAGGCATGAGGAAACAGGATCTCACTGTCTCGAGGCTGAGGATTTCGTAGAGGTAAGAACATGGCTGGCTTGTTCTGTTTCTCTGATCTTTCAGCTTTCACCCCAATATCTGGCTCTGTTTTTTTTTTAATTTTTTATTAATAAGACTGTTTAGCAATTCGTGTTACACTACCATGATGTGAGAATGTAAGAAACAAGTGCTAAGGCTGCTTTCCTGAGAGGGAAGGCGCCCAGTTCAGGACTGGCCTTTGATCAGATGGATGATGGCAGGCCGTGACATAGAAAACTGGTTGTCGTCTTGCTGTTGGGGTCGCAGACCTTGGGAGGGTTTCACTGTTTGCTACTCCAGTGTTAACTGAAGGTGGAGTGAAGTTCTGGATATTAAGGAGGATTGGAACTTAACATTTGCAGTAGTAGAAGTACTGTCCTAAAGGGCACCTGCACACTTAGATACAGTTGGCACAGAAAAAAAGTATGGGAGCCAACAAAACTGCCTTCTTCTGCCTTTGAAATGAAAGGAGACAGGGTCAACTTCATCACACGCTGTGAGTAAGCCCAACAGAGCGTCTGTGGGCTGTTGATAGGCCGTGTTGCAGGCCTAAAGCTCGAAGGAATTCCAGCTCAGCAAGTACGCTCCCTTCCTGTCCAGCATCGAAGGTGTGCTTGCCGTTTGTATCAGCTGACTCTCATCTCTGAAGCTGTTCCCCGTCAGAATCTTGTCACTGTAGGAGCCACTTAGAGAGATTAGGTGAATGAGTGCTGAGCAGCATCCTTGAGTTTTCATCATCACTCAGAACTGCAGCTGTGGAATGTGAACAGTGGTCTAGACCGCCAGCTCCCCTCAGTCACGTCAGACGCCGGCAGTAGGGTCTGTACTGGCGCTCTCCCTTTTGTTCTTCCTTCTTGTCTCCCATGTTTAAAGCACAACAGAACTGTTTAGCCATTGATTTCGTTGGCTAAGGTCCAAGTCTTATGGTTTCTTAATGTCTTTCTATAAATTTTATTTTGTGCTGTTGTAAAAACCACTATTTTGAAAAATCACAAATCTCTAGTTAAAAGTTCATGTTAAGTCCACATTATTATTTACTATTTCAGGCAAAAAAAATATAAATTCGTGTAATGTTTGCCCTTTGGGGCTGAAGAAAGAGTTGGAGTGAGTTACTAAGTATTTTTAGCAAAATATATTTGATTTTCCAGGACATATGACTTTGAGTTTTAAGTGTTTTCTAAAGGTGGGCATATTCAGTGGTTGTATGTATTTGTTTTGAAACAGGATTTCACCTGGCCTGCCTGGAACTCACATAGAGACCAGGCTTGCCTCCAACCCACAGAGATCTACCTACCTCTGCCTCTCAACTACTGGGATTAAAAATGTGTACCCCCATACCCAGCTTGTTTTTAAAGTATAGCTCAGGCTGGCCTTGTGCTCCTGCCTCTGCCTCTTTGGTATAGCCTGCCCTCCATGGGATGTGTCACCACAACCAGCATAATTCTTAACCATAAAAAAATTATTAAGTTCTATGAAATATTTTTCATACCTATTGAAAGTTGTTTGCCAAATATCTTTGTGGCAAATGTGCTTTCTTTTCTTCTCTTTACAACCTCATTTGTAAAAAAGAGGAGATTCTGCTAATGAATTAAGAATACATTTAATACTTTATATGCCAGAAGATCTGCATAACTTGATATATTTTATAAATTACATAATCAATAAAATTGTAACATATACTGATGTCACTTCAGTCACAGATGTGTGGTTATAGTCAGGTTCTTTGGTATTTTTCATCTTATGAAAATTTACTGCAGTATCTTAAACATCTGAGGAAATAATGGCACTTTTTTTTTAAAGAGAAAAAGAGATGAGAGTAACCACTAGTACACAGAAGAGCATTTAAATATTTTATATCACAATAAAGCAGAGGGTAGAAGACGCTGAATTTTCAAATTCAATTTGAAAGAAGGTAGGAAAAGAAAAAGGCATAGGAAGATAAGATTCAATGCAAAATTACCCTGACAGCAGCAATTTTAAATTTACCAATACTTTAAAAAATATGAATGGATTAAACTCTTCTTAAAACAAAAAAATATGAATGGACTAAACTCTTCTTAAAACACAGGTATTGCTTGAGTGCATGAAATCTAAGCCTAGCTGTATAATATATATATAAAAAGTAGGCAGATCACAGAAGGTGTCAGAGATTACTAATCCGAAGGCACATGCAGTCATTAAATTAATGAGAGGAAAATGTAACTGTAGCTTAGAATGTCTTAATTAAATGTAGAAAAAAAATCATATGAGGCTGAAAGTCTTACTTTATGTGTGAGGTGTAACATTGCTAGAATGTTATACATTTAATAACCAGCCTTGTACAGCATAAAATAAAAAAATTAAGGGTTTGTAGGAAGATATGAAAAATATGCCATCATAATAGAAGATCAATAGCCACAGTCATAACACTCTGATAAGGTAAACAGATGGCTTCAGGTAAAACTTATTCCCCAAAGAATGATCTCCCACACAACCCAGAAGAGCCAGTGACCAAACCTGTGGTACTAAAAATGCATAGGGAAAACTGGGACACAGCCTACTCTTGAAATACAATAGAGAAAGTAATAAAATGTCCATGCCAGAATTTTACTTATGCATTTAACTTCGTGCATAAGTTTGATATCACAACCAAAATTTATTTCATAGACATTATTAAAAATACAGTCAACTTAGATGGGAAGAATGAGATTGTCTTAAATGTGTGTATTCCTTACATTTAGGTACAATTCATCATATCTAAATGTAATCAACAATCTTCTGCAAAAACAAAGGCACAATTGTCAGCACATAATTCTCCACAGCAGTAAGCCATACTCAAGTACTACATAGAGCTCTCGGAAGTGGGGGACTGCCAACTCACATGGCTCATCCATTTTATTCCTTAGATGAGATCATTAAGATCAGAAATCATGTGTGAAGCCAGTCATGGTAGTTCATGTCTCATGTAATGTAATCTCAGCACTTTGGGAAGCTGAAGCAGGAGGATGATCATGAGTTCAAGACCAGCATTGGCTGCATAAGTGAATGACAAACCAGCCTGGACTGCAAAATGAGATCCTATCTTAGAAAACCAGAAAGAGGAAGAAATGGTGTGCATTGCTCTATATTTTACACATTTACAGTCATGAATTTAGTGTTGGCTACTGGCATACCAAATATTGTTATCACCAGTTTATGTATACAAAATATAGTAACATAGGGTTTGGGGTAATTGACAGCATTCTTTCTTCTTTTAATAAATGTTATTTATTTGATTTGTACGAAATTGTGTCAGGCCCCAAACTCAGATCTGATTCCAATGTGGCTTGATTGCTATATTTTATCAAAGTGATATAAAATTGATGCGAATGGAATGTTTGCTGTGGTAACATGTAAACAGTACTTTCAATAAAATTGTGTCTTGATTGCGAAGTCTGTCTATTTCAGACTTGACTTTTAGAAATATTAATGGCAACTTTGTAAGCATGAGAAGGTCTTGAGACAGGAAGATACAGGTTGGTGACTTGGACTGTCTGTAAGGGGGAGAAGAAGGGCTTTAAGAATGCCTCCTTTTATCTAGAAAAAATCATCCTGAGTGAGGTAACCCAGACTCAGAAAGACAAACATGGTATGTACTCACTCATAGCAGGATACTAGACATGAAACAAGGATGACTTGTCTGCTACTCACATCACCAGGGAGGCTACCCGGAAAACAGGACCCCAAGAAAGACACAGGGATCGCCCAATGACAGAGAAATGGAATGAGATCTGCATGAACAGCCTGGACATGAGTGGGGGTAATGAAAGGCGAGGGTCGAGGGAAAGAGAGCTTGGGGGAGCGGGAGATCCCAGCTGGATCAACAACAGAGAGGGAGAACAAGGAATAGGAGACCATGGTAAATGAAGACCACATGAGAACAGGAAGAAGCAAAGTGCTAGAGAGGCCCACAGAAATCCACAAAGATACCCACACAACAGACTGCTGGCAATGGTCGAGAGACAGCCCGAACTGACCTACTCTGGTGATGGGATGGCCAAACACCCTAATTGTTGTGCTAGAAACCTCATCCAACTACTGAGGGATCTGGATGCAGAGATCCATGACTAGGCCCTGGGTGGATCTCTGGGAGTCCAATTAACGAGAATGAGGAGGGTTTATATGAGCGAGAATTGTTGAGACCAAGGTTGGATAAAGCACAGGGACAAATAGCCAAATGAATGGAAACATATGAACTATGAACCAATGGCTGAGGGGTCCACACTGGATCAGGCCCTCCGAATGGGTGAGACAGTTGATTGGCTTGATCTGTTTGGGAGGCATCCAGGCAGTGGGACCAGATCTTGTGCTCATTGCATGAGTTGGCTGTTTGAAACCTGGGGCCTATGCAGGATTGTTTGGCTCGGCCTGGGAGGAGGGGACTAGACCTACCTGGACTGAGTCTACCAGGTTGACCTCAGTCTGTGGGGAAGGCTTTGCCCTGGAGGAGATGGGAATGGGGGGGGGGGGGGCGTTGGGGGGAAGGTGAGGGGGACGGGAGGGGGGGAGAACAAGGGAATCCGTGACCGATATGTAGAACTGAATTGTATTGCAAAATAAATTAAAAAAAAAAAAAAAAAAAAAAAAAAGAATGCCTCCTTTTCTTACGGGCAAATGTCTCTCAGCCAAAGACACTTAAAACCAGTCCAAGGATCTATCTGTAAATGAAAGAAACAAAGAGACAAACGAACAGCCATTGCAGCAGCAGATCCATTCCTGAAACCTCCGGATAGGAAGGTTTAGCGAGGTCGCATAGAGCTGTCATGTCCTGCTGTTTGCTCTCCGACATCTATCACCCCCTGTCCCCTTCCACAGCCCCCTCCTAGCAGCTTCGCCTTCTGACCACAGAGATACTTCAGAGCCATGCTAGTGCTTAGGGAAGGGCATCTCTCTGCTAATGGCATGCTTGGCACCTTCAAGACTTTGAAAAATATTCCGAAAGCAACTTGGCCCTGAGCCTCGCCTGGCTGCCTCTGAAAGTCAGTGCAGTTAGAAACACAGGGATCCGTGGCTAAAAGCCTTTGGAGAACATGGATTGCTTCACTGAGCATTCCACCACCATTTCCTACCTACTCTCCACACTGTCAAATGGGGGTGGTTTCCTTGTTGGGCTGTAAATACGAGAATGGGAAAGTGCCTGACATATGTTCTCCTCTCTGTAAGGGGGTATCATCAGTGTTATGTTAATTATCCATGTCTGATTGCTCTGACCAGCAGAATAGTTTCCATGGAAAGCAAAGCTGGGCTGACTGAGCATGGCTGCCACCCGTTGGAAGGCTTATACCACATCAAAGGCTGTGCTTCTATCCTTTTCTCCAATAATCTTGAGACACATATCCTCTGTCTACTGTTGTTTTAAAGGTCATCTTGAATTGATTCTGCCCCATATCATTTAGGCATATCTGTTTGTTAACCTGGAGGCTCGTATCAGAGAGTGGCTGGCATTTGGCAGGACACTCGCTTCAGTAATTCTATAGTTCAGGCAAGAAAATATGAATTCTTCGAGGAAAAGTCATTTTAGTAACTAGAGAATTTAATAGCAGCTCTATTTTAATTCTCCTAGTTATTTGGTATTAATTTCCTATAAATGCATCCATATGTGCATGCTGTACAAAGATTCTCTGAGTAAGTGCTGGCAG
The DNA here is from genome assembly GCF_007827085.1 of Peromyscus californicus insignis. NCBI lineage: Eukaryota > Metazoa > Chordata > Mammalia > Rodentia > Cricetidae > Peromyscus > Peromyscus californicus. The sequence continues at coordinate 16,460,662 of NW_026294584.1, forward strand.
CGACTTGATAAACTGCCTTCTCTAATTTTCTACTCCTGGACTCACTTTTATCCATTCTGAAATAATCAGTACTTTGCTTACAGTCAAAATATTCTCAGTCAACAATACTTAGGCTATACAGAGAAAAAGGTCAGTTTAATGTAACAGATACTGGAAGGACCCATATGCAGTTGGTGTGTTTATTTCAGCAGGTAATTGAAGTTGTTTTTCTGGCCAGGAGTCACCTCAAGTACATAAAACATGGCATAAGCCTGAGGTCCTGTTTAGTGGGTTTCTTCTTTGGTCTGACTTCTCTGTTTCTACCTGTGTTTTTAGGCTCAGCTATGTAAACCATGCCGAAGATCTGGCTTCCAAGCTTCTACAGTGTTCCCCAAAGAACAGGCTGTCTGCACAGGCCGCCTTGAGCCACGAGTATTTCAGCGATCTCCCCCCGCGGCTATGGGAGCTGACTGATAGTGAGTAGGACACATCTGTAGCGTCCAATCAAAGCACTTTGTCATCAATATGTAGCATGCATATAGACAGATGGGCGCTTTCATGTGTGCATAAACATAAGGTTATGTATGTGTGTGTGTTATGAGTGTGTGTATGTGTGTGTGTGTGTGTGTGTGTGTGTGTGTGTGTGTGTGTGTGTGAGAGAGAGAGAGAGAGAGAGAGAGAGAGAGAGAGAGAGAGAGAGAGAGAGAGAGAGATCCTGTGTATATATATTTATTGGAGTCCTGCCATTCAATTGCTAGCTTACCAGACACAGAAAGAAAATGGATTCATTTTTTGCTATCTCTACTCTGCAGTCTGCAGCTGCACGTCTTTGTATTTGATTATGTGTGTGTCCAAAAAATGATCTGAGCAGTCATAAAGGCAAAGGAAAATATGATTTACATATTTAGTGCTTTCTGCATACAGTGCTATTTTAACTGGCTACAGTACACAGAGGAAAAATGATTCATTTCTGTTTGATTTTCAGAGGCCATCTTGGTTGTGACAATAGCCTTAAAGAGCACGGTTAGGCAGTGAGCTGGAGAACAGAGCTGGCAATCGGCTAATGCACTGAGCTGACATGTAAGAACTGAAGACATGCAATTCATTTTAACGACACATGCTCGTTGTATTTGTACAGACAGCTCTTCTCTAGATCTTTTTAAAACAAAACCATTCCTGGGTGGGTTTTGTTTTGTTTTTACAGAACTGCTCATATTTGCACAGGCTTCTTCAATTACATTTAAAGTATTTGGGGAAGGATTTATGGCTGGGTGGATCTCAGCTTTCTTCCCAAGTGTGAAACAGAATGCTTGTGAAATTTTGAAAAACACTGTGGCAGCAGTAGGAATATTTTTATTCAGTGGTGATATGTTCTTTCCAAAGACCCATTAGAGATATTTCTTAACATATTTTCCTGATTGCCTTAAAAATAGCATACTGCATAGATGCATAAATATTTATAATGCACTTATTAATTCTTGTACATACATCACTTAGAGTAGACATGAAGTTACTTCCTTTGTCTCTAGGAGTTTTTGATTATCCCTGCAGTATTGGATTCTCTATAGCAAGAGTCACAGTCACCCTTTATTTTGGAACTAAATCCAACTCCCTTGAGCCTTCTTAACCTACATTTTATACATATATATATATACATATGTAAAATATGTATATATACTATCTATGTGGGTAGATAGGTAGATATCACTTATTTCTATCCATTTTCTTGTTGCCCTAAGGTAACTATAGATGTTATTGATCTGACACTTTCCTTATGCTTACAGGTCTTCGTTAATATCTCAATTATTCCAAGTCTATATTTCCTTTATCATCCATCTTACTTCCTTTCTGAAGATCGACCACCTATTATAGCAGTGATTCCAAACTTTAAAAGAAATTAAAACCTGTGAAAAAACAAAACAAAACAATGAATGGATCATGCATACCCCTATACTGGAAAAAACAAAAAGTACAAAGGGGGTATTAGTCTATGGCTCCCTGAACTTCTCACCTGGGGTTTGTTCTCCCATGCAGTCTAACTTGCACCTTGATCTCACCCCTCCTTGGCAACATCTCAATCCCAGTCGACTTGATGACTGAGTTTAAGCCAGATTTTGAGGGTCTATGAATTCTGAATTCTGTAGTAGTACTTTCCTGTTAATATGGACTTATTACCCACTTGCCACTTAGTTTATCAGCCAGTGGTTAAATCCAGTTTCTGTTAGGGAGTAAATGCCTACACATTATCACTGAGCAACAGACTGCCAACCGAGACAGCCTTGTCTCCGTCATTAACAAGTACAATGTATGCAGAACACCAGAGGGGAATTAAAACCACAAAAAATACCTCAGGGTGGTATTTTTAATATGAGAATTTAATTTGTAATTTCACAGATTAAGAATTTTGGCTGCATTAATCCCTTTATCAGCTCACAGCAGGCTATTTGCAGAAGCATAACCATAAGGCGATATTCATTGGCAGAAACACGTCTCTGCATAACGTTAAACATCAGGAGCAGTGAAACCTTTTGAAGGGGGGAGAATAAAGATGAAAAATCATTATATTTTTAAAGCGAGATTCTACTAAATGCCTCCGGTAACAATTTTGAGTTACAGAAATGCTATTTCTGTGTCTAGAAGATAATCATTATGAAGGATAAATCCATTCGCAAGAAAGGACAATCCCAGTATTAAATACTATAGTCATTTCCATTTAGAACAACGTGGCTGCCCTTGTAAACATGTTTGCAAAACAAAGAATCCCCAGACTTCTGTGACTTTGGGAATTAGGCTGTGTGACTCTTGTCTGAGTTAGCATTCGGCTGACTGTACTCAGAAATTCTCAAGATTCTTCAAATTGAACTCCAGATTAGTGCAGATTTTTGTAAAATTCACTGTCTGGCAAAAGGCAGAATGTGTGGCAGCAACAGAACCCTCATGCCTTCCCTTTCAAGGGAATTCCAAGGAAGTACTGAGCACCAACAGAAGGATGTGTCCACAAGTGGTGGTGCTGGCCCACCACTGCCAGGCAGCACCTCGATGCCCTGCTCAACTCCCATTGTCAGGAGGAAATAGCTTAGGGTGGGAGGCTGAGACGATAGATATTTATTCTCATAGTTCCAGGGATGACAATTGAAGATGCAGGTGCTGGCTGATTCTGATCCTGGTAAAGGCTGTCCTCACGACTGGCAGAGGCCCACGCTGCTTGGTCATCACAGAGCAGAGAAAACATTTCTCTGTTCTTCTTCTTATAAAGCTACTAATCCCTTCATGAGGACCACCCACTTCCTGAGCTCACCTAAGCCTCATCACTCCCAAAGGTCCCATTCCCTGACACCAACACAGTGAGGCTGGGGCACTAACATCAGCTTGGAATGGGACACAATTCATGCCACAAAGCTCTTAGTCTGTGAAGGCTCATAGCACTTTTTAGAGGAATGCCCACAGAATAGATAGATAGATAGATAGATAGATAGATAGATAGATAGATAGATAGATAGATACTTGAGGCAGAAAGTGAAGTCAAGTTAAAAGGGGAATATTGGTCTCCAGCCTTGACGTGCTCGTGCTTTGATTAATCAGACCCCATGGGTGTACAGTCTACATGGGTGTGGAAATCAATGAAATCAGTGGAGCTGGTTGGGCCTCATAGGGAAATAACCACCAGAGAGCAGATAATATGGCTTATAAGGCTGATCTGGATTCACCAGGTAGGAAGTGTCTAAGTGACCATGTGCTGTGGTTGGCCAAGCCCTGATGGTGGTGTGAGAAAACTCAGCTGACTTCTCAAATAGTCACTGAAGTACATTCGAACATTTATTGTAGTTATGTAATAAGAAAATGCAGAGGTGAAGTATCTGTGTCACCAAAGTAGGAAACAGAATAAACACATCAAGCAAAAGTAATTGTACGATTACCTAGGGATCTGTCTGGCAGTTAAAGCTGACCGAGGATGGTGACAGTGTCATTTCCCTCATATTCCCAAACCCCAACAGCCTTGCTCTACTTCTTCACAGAGATTTAATTGCAGGAAATAAATAGAGGGTTGATTTAGAAGAAATTCATTACTTTCCCCAAGCACACCATGGGGCATTCTCCTGTGTATACTATCAAGTTACATAAATAATTGAAGCTGAACTATCCTTGTCAAAGTAAATGAACAAAATATACTTCACAGCACAGAGTCCTTGATTTTATTACATTCATTTGCTAATTTATAAAACTCAAATCTCCTAAAAGAAGGCCAGCAAATTGGTCCAGTGTGGTGATCTCAGAGCTGGGAACCAGACCCCCAGACTGTAAGCTCAGCTCCACAGGTCCTGGCCAGGCAACTGTGGACCTTTGCCTTCATCCCTCTGTGCTTCCAACTTCTGATTCGGAGAGCAAACTGAGGACAGCATGGTAGTCCTGAAGGACCTTTTCAGATCTAATATTTGTAGCTTTACCCTCATGGCCCTCTATAGCACCTTTACAACGTAACATAATATGCTATTATGTAGTATCATTGCCATCCTCTTATGAATGTAGAAAGCACACCAATTTTTTATTTTATTAATTAATAAATGTATTTATTTTGAGACAAGGTTTCACTATATAGACTGACCTTGAACTCATAGAGCTCCCTGCCTGCCTCAGCCCTCCTAGTGCTGGGATGAAGCTCTTGCATCGCCGTGCTGGCTGGCCAGTACACCCATTTTAAACAGCTTTGCTGCTTCCTTTTCCTGTTGTGTCTTGAATGTTTCCCACCTAGGCAGCCATAACTCTTGCTGTCTTTGGGGGTTTTCCTGGCTGTCACCTTGACCTGTCAGCGGAATTGAACATGGTTGTCTGCCATCTCTTCCTGCTAACACTTCCTTCACTTGGTTTCCTGGACAAGATTCCTTCAGGGTTTACTTTCACCTCCTAGAACTTCCCTTTGCAAACTCTTCTCTCCTGCCAGGCCGGCGTGAAGGCACACGGTCAGTGTTCCGGTGCATCCTCCCCGGACCTTCCTGTCTGGCTCACTTCCCAGAGCTGGGTAATTCCATCCAGTCTCGAGATTTCAATATCATCCAAACACAGCTCCTAAGGTCCCGTGCCTCGTCCCAGCACCCCTGAGTCTCATATTCAGTCATAGACGCTGAAAATTTAGAATTAATAGACTCAGACTCATAACCTTTCATCCCGACTTGCTCCTTCTGAACTGCCCTTGAGAATAAATGGCGGCACCGTCTTTCTGGGTGATCTTTGTGTCCTCTGCTTTTGTCTCACACTTCCACAGAGTCACTCAGTCCTCTGCTCACTTGTCACTCTCCCCCAGTGTTCACGACGGCAGTCTAGCTGGTTTGGCCCCTTCTTTTGCCTTCCTAGAGTCAGCTCTGGCTTTTCCTCTTCACGTATTTTTGAGGTGGCTTTCCTCAGGTTTACCTGCCCTCTCCTGCACGTGGCTGATCAAACAGTCCTTCTCTACCTGGGACGGCTCTGACCTTCTCCCTCCAACCTCCAGTTTTCCTTCTCTACTTCTTCGTAACTTTTACCGTTAATATTAGATTGATTTGGTTGTTTATTTTGTCTCCCCCAGTCAGAAGGTCCCAAGGCAAGCATTTCCTTCTACTCTGATGTGCGTGATGCAGGATTCTGCAATTCCCAGGAAAAGTGAGAGTAAAAAACTACTCCTGTCATGAGTGACTTGTCTCGTGCAAGTGTGTGTGTGTGTGTGTGTGTGTGTGTGTGTGTGTGTGTGTGTGTACACGTGTGTATGCCGCATGGAATATATATAGCTGTGTGTGCGCATTTGACCACTGGCATTTCAAACGCCAACACATACCACAGTGTTCCACATGCTGGACATGCAGACTGCTTTGCAATCTCCATTTTCTTTTTAAATAAAATGTTGTCAACATGTGTATAGCGATGTAAGCAGAACTTTTTCGTTCTCTCTCCAGTGTCTTCTATTTTTACCGTCCCAAATGTGAGATTGCAACCTGAAGCTGGAGAGAGTATGAGGGCCTTTGGAAAAAACAGTAGTTATGGCAAAAGTCTGTCGAACACCAAGCACTGACTGGCCTGGCATTCTCGGGAGAGCACAGGTAAGGGGCCCTGCTTAACTGGGAAGCAATGTTCATAATAGACGTGGAGTAGACCTACTCACTGAAACATTTCAGCCTCATTTCCCCGAAAACTGTCTTGAGTCACATGGGCTATTCTGGCATTTATCAAACATTCTGCTGCGGTAGAGGACAATCAGGAATTTCAGTGTTTTCCGGCACCTCCTAGGCTCTAAGCAAAGTTCCGCTGCATCATGTAGTTAGTGATGCAGTCACATGCAAACCACTGAGTCTTGGGCATCTGTCTTAACTGCTCTTGAATTCATCATTGAAGTTAGGAATGCTCCACTTTGAGCTGCACCTAAACCACAGACCTGTTTTTTTGTTTGGTTGGTTGGTTTTTTGTTGGTGGTGTTGTTGCTGTTTTGGGGGCAATATTTGTTTTTTAATTATTTGCTGTCATTTTAAATTAGGATATTTCACATAAAAGTCTAGATTTCTAGCTTCTCATGAATTATTGGCAACTCCTACAATTCTCCACTTCTGTCCCATCAGAAGATTTTATGTGTGATAAGAGAGAATGCCCAGTCCCCATTTTAAGATAAGCTGGCCATTGGGCCCTCCGGGTTTCTGACTCCTCTCTGGCTCTGGCAGACTTGTCATGGTAAAGTCTTGGGTTTTACAGTTTAGCTCTTCGACCTCTACTGTTTTGCAGGTAGGAACTGTAAACAACCTTGGTGATGTCCAGGCATGTCATTCTATCAAGTCATCGCACATGCCCAGTGACAAGTGTAAGACAGCAATGTCTGAAGGCTGTGTCTTTCTCGGTTACCCGAAAGCAATGTCTGGATTTCTGTGACATCTCACCCTGTTTGTTTGTTTGTTTGTTTGTTTGTTATTTCAAGTAAAGGTTTCTGTGTAGCACTAGCTGTCCTGGAACTCCCTCTGTAGACCAGGCTGGCCTCAAACTCAGAGATCCACCTTCCTCTGCCTCCTGAGTGTTGGGATTAAAGGTGTGCATCACCACCGCCCACATCTGGCTCCTAAGCAAATGGAGAATGAACTTCCCTTGTGAGGAAGCCTTTTTTGTGCTGGTTTCTATAAAGCATGTTCATTTCTTCTCTGTGTTCCATAACTGTCGAGTGGAGTGAGCTGAATGATGTGTACAATAAGAACTGTTCATGTGTGTGTCTGTGGGGGGTGGAAAGAGGAGTATCAGCCGGAGATTTATATCAAGTGCCTCCCTCAATCTCTGTCCACCTTATTTTTTAAGACAGGGTCTTTCACTGAACCTGGAACTCTCTGATTCAGATAGACCAGCTGTCCAGCAAACCTCAGAGATCCTCCTGTCTCTGCCTCCCTAGCATTAAGATTACAAGTATGCCATGCTTGGTTTTTTGTTTTTTGTTTTTGTTTTTCATGTGTTCTGGGGAATGGCCTGGATTTCTCCTTTTTGGAAATTTGGTAAGAAACTAAGTGGGCAGATGGCAAAGACTGCAAATTCAAATGTACACCCAGCCCTGGGAAAAACCTGTCAGCGATTTCAGAACTCAGCTTTTCATGCTCTCAGCATGGAGTTTCATTTTGCTGGCCTAGAACACAGTAGAGATTTATGTTGATTTGGAAGGGGTAAAAAAATAGATTCCTAGTTAAAATACAGCTTGTAAAGGCTGATCAGGAGCTACTGCTCTTAAATCTGCATCTCCACAGGAGAGTACAGCTCTCCCTTTGGGCCACTGGGTGGGTGGTTACCTAAAGGGAACTTGACCTCAGTGGCATCCGGGACCCACTCCCAGTAGCAACTGGTCAGATAGACTGGGGCTATGATTCTGACCAGTTTCTGACCAGGAGCCTCGTGTTTCTGAGAATGGTTTGATTCGTTCATGAAAGTTGTATGTAGCATGCACATTTAAAAGCATTTAGCTCCCAAGTTACAAACTCCTTAGCTGATTTGGTGGAATGAGAACAGGAAGTGGGCTGTTTCCTTGATTCACACACACAAGCAAACCTGAGTTTCCATCACAGGACCGTGTGTGTCCTTTGTTCTTGGCTCTTCTGAATGCTCCGATCTACACAGTCAAAGCTGCAATGATTTGTTTAAGATCAGCTTATTCTTGTACAATCAAGAGCTGACTGGGCAGAGCATTGCCCAGAAAGATTAAAACTTGCTAGTTGCAAAGAGGTTTACAAAGGTGCTTGAGACTGCAGCCTGCAGTGCTCATAAGGCTTGCAGTGTGCTTCCTTATACTGGATCCAGAGTCAGAGCTTCAGTGGATGATTCTCTCTAGAAGTGTTTGATAACAATACAAATGTTTTCCCTGTGCGTGTTGTCCTTATCACGTCGACTTTGAAGGCTTCAGTATTACTGTTACTCCAGCTATCACATCTGAGTCAGTAGGCCACTAAAGAAAGATCTCAATTCTTTTCAGAAAAGCTGCAGGAAAGCTGGATTCTAACATGTTTCTGTCAACAGAAAAAGAAATCATCTTAGTTTCTTACTTTTGAAAGTTAAACTACCAAATATTCCCATGTTAGAGATCAAATAACATAGCCTGTTTATTGGTCCCTACAGCACATGGCATGGCGTTTTTTCTGACCAGTAAATGAATTTCAAACTAGAGACATTATGAAGCTAAAAGCCACGTTAGTAAATGATTCTCAGAAAAAAAAAGATAGAATCCTCTAGTCTTTGGTTTTCTGATTTTTTATTTGTTTGTCACCTGTTCAGAGCAGTCTGTGGCATTATTAAATTTCACTGTAATATCTCAGTTTTTATAATACCCATAGTGATTGGGAAGGAGAAGGAGGGGACGAGCCTAGGGGCTGAGGGAGCCTGAGTCCAGGCTAGAGTTTTAGCCCCTCCCTCTGGTGATGAGCAGGGCTCTCAGTGTGGAACTTGCATTGTGCCGTGCTGTTTTTGAAATGAAAGGGCCTGGGCAGGCAGGAATGCTTCAAGTCCTAATATTTCTCCTATACCTCAATGCCACATTATTTCTTCCCTTGCAAACTAAGGTCACTTCAATTATTTAGTTAATAATGTTGGATTTACATAAATTGGCCTTAGTGGGAAAGCTAATGAGATGCATTTTGCTTTGCAGAAGAAAGCAATTTGGGTTTTAGAGTCTTGTAGCAAAATTAAATGAAAAGAAAATTGCAAGTGCCTGGGTTAAGAATAGGGATATCTGCCAGTGTTGATGGAAGCCCTGAGTTCCCTACACTTTTTTATTCTCTAGAGAAATCCCCCAGCTGGTTCATAGCTTGTTCCCACTCACTTGGTCACCATCGAAGAGTTGAGTAAAATCTAAGGGAGTCCCAAATGCACATAGAAAATGTTCCTTTAGGAGAATACCAGGGACAGTATTGAATACTCACATCCATTAGTAACACTTATATTTGCATAAGGTGATACTGACCATAAGCCTGTGCTGAGCTTCATTTTTCAGTCATTCAAAATTGGCATAGAAAGTGTGTGTCACTGTCTACTTTTACAAAATATAGAGATAAGAGATTCCTTTTCAGTGAATCAGTTGGTCTTTATACTTCATTAAACTCATTGTAAACTTAAAATAGCTTGTCTAGTGTGTGAAGTAATACTGTTTGGTCCAATTGCAAGTGGTTAACTCTGCAAACTTTGGTGATCTTCTGTTTCCGCATGTTATCATTCTGAGTCCACATTATTTAAGGATTACATGGCAATGAAGCCGTGGTTACTCTCGATATGCTTACCGCAGTCAGTAAACAGTTAGTTCCTAACAGTGATCTGGTAGGTAAAGAGATTAGCGTTAATTGCTTGAGGAACTTTCATTGAATAGGATCAAGGGTTTTGTTTTATTTGGTATTTTGCTTATTAGCCATATTCTCTTCATGACCCAGTGTGCTGATGCCACACCCTCTGAAAGTAGGCACCTCACATTCTGGGATACCAAACGCTTGCAGACTTCTCAACACAATTTCTGGGGCCCGTGAATCTGTATTTTAACAAACTCCAGGGGTCATTAATTGATAAATGAGAGAGGGAGAATCAGCCTTCCCCTGGGATGAGCTCCCTGGTTGGTTACAAAATACCTAGTGATCACCCCTAAACACAGATATGTAGGAGCAAAACTAAATGGACTCAGTAGGTTGTATTTATATATTTATTAGGGTGGGATGTGTGTGTATGTAACAATAATAATTAAAGAGGTCATAAATTGGCAGAGCAGGGTACTGGATGGATTGGAAAGAGGAAAAGGAGAGATAAAATGACATAAGAACAATATTCATACATGAAATTATTAAAAAATTTAAGAACTTGAGGGGACCATGGATAGTGAAATCTTCACCAGCTATTCAGGGATTATATATTTATATGGTAAAATAACCAATTACTTGAGTCAGGACAGAGTAAAGATAAACTAGGAAAATAGCATTCCATCACATGACCAAAAATAACTTAATTATCCTTCTCTTCATCCCTCCCTTTCTCCTTTCCTCCTTTTCATAAGAAAGAATGGTGTCATGGTATATAATACAGTAGCTGTGTGCCCATTTAAAATTATCTTTAATTAATTTCAATTGGTCTTAAATGTCTCTTCCTTGGTAGAATTTCGAGTGCTCTATAGTTGAAGCGTGTGGTCATCATGTCTCATGAGACTGGGCAGACACAGAGCTCTCCAGCATGATGCCCCCCCCCCGCCCCCAGACACTAGTGAGGGGTTGCACTTCTCCCATTCACCTCCTTAATGAGAAATCAGGAAATGTGAGCTGGAGTTGGTGCAGTAGAGTGGGTTTCATGCTGGATTAAAATAACTTGAAAAGAAGACTGTGTTCAAGAGAGGGAGGGCCCATGCCAAAGCAAGAGCCAGAGAGTCACAGCCAGGTGACTGAGAGTGATACGAAAGCCTGGTGTCCACGGGAACAAAGATGAAGAGACGCTAGCAAGGGCATCCCTCCACAGTGGCTTCCTCGGTTAGCGGTGGTGTGCAAGAGGAAGGACAGATTGACAGTCTGTATAACTGCACAGACAAGCTTCACAAAGACTGGCCTGTCGGACAGAAGCCAGCAGTAGCCTTAGTCTATCTGCCATATTGACTCTGGAAACCGCTCTAGGTTATGGAGCCACCCATGGCTCTCCTCCGTGCTGTGACATTGTCATGGCTCACTTTTTTGGTGTGTGTCAACTCACACTGTCTTCATCTTCCCTTCGCTTTGTGGCTTCTGCTGCCTGGCTTCTGGTTGCTTGTGGATCCACCTTCCTCTCCCTTCCCGTTGTCCTACTTCTGGAGGACTCTGCTGCTGGACTCTTATTGCCTTGGGTTCTAAAACCCTCCTAGAGAGCAGCTCTGATTTTTATACTTTATAGCCATCATCAAGAAGTAGAGAGTAAAACTATTGGGTCAACCACCCCTTTATGAGCTACAGCCTGATTCCAGGCCACTTCGAGGTCAGGACTGAGCCTGGTTCAGTCCCCTTAGCTGTCAATCAGGTGGCTACCCACTTCATAAGGACCCTTCAAAATGCAGCTCTGATTTTGTCTGTCTCAAAAGCTTCTATGAAGCAAGCTATGTCCCTAGAGTGTGCGTTACCCTGGCTGTGTTAGACAGGGTTAAAATACCGTGCGATATTTCAGATCCTCACTGTGAGATATGTGGGGCTGATGGCTTAAGGTTTTGTTTTTGTTGTTGTTAAGTCCTGTTGCACTTTCTCAACTACGGTTGCAGAGGGAGAGAATGGCTATTGGGATGTATCACCGTCTCTATCCGAGTGGTAACTCTAGGTCTCTTTCAGGAGAAGGAGGAGCGCGTCTCTCTTCTCGTTGCCAGGACTGTTATTCTCTGCATGATCCAACAAATGCTTCTTCTCAAGCAACTGCAGTTTCATTGTTTCTTTTGTCTTGGGTAGTTGTTGATAACAGCTGTGGAAATAGCGGGAACAGAGGAAGGAGCACAGGCTGTATCTCAGGAGAGCCCTGGTTGTTGTCATTGTTCCCGCTGGACTGGAAAACCGAGACAACTCTACATCTGTTCTGTAAAGTTGTGTCATGCCTGATGCATGCTATAAGCACCTAACTGAGAAGATGCTGCAGCCTTGCTCAGTTTCCCACCCACCCACCTCCACGCCCCTTACTGTAATGGGGTGACCACGTGAATTCCAGCACAGCGGGACCACAGTCTGACAAATGTGTAGACCACAGCCACTGTGGCAGTGTCAGAAGGTTGGACAGCCCTGCAGACTTGCCTCTTTCCCATGCTGAGGAGTCCTTTTCCTAAAGGGCTGCAGAAAGGCTGTAGAAGTTTCTCTTCTGTTCCCTCTTCCTCCTTCCTTTTCTTGGGACACCTCTAACCTGCACTCTGCATCATTACCCCCCCAGCTCCACACGTGGGCGAGCAAAGACTCAGCCCTCGACTATCTGAAGCAGAATGAAAGACTCCTCGTGTGTTTCAGGAGAGCATCTGTAAACCACTTCGTTTTGTTCTGAAATAATAGACTTACAGAAAATTTAGGAGAGCAGTATAAAGGTCCATTCTCTCACTTTCCTAAATACCACTCTCTTTTTCTACCCCATCTCTGCCACATATAAATGTGAGCAAACATTTTATTTTTCTAAACTGTGTGTTATTCACCTGGTGACCCTTTATGTTTAAATAATACATTGCATTTATCTTTAAAAACAAGCAATTTGGAGTGAGTTTTAATGTTAAAAGTAACAGTAGCCTTTTGATCTTGCTTTTCTGTATTTCATCCTCTGATTTGTTTTGGGTATTTGTTTGTTTGCGGTTTTGTTTTAGGAATGGCTAAAAGAAAAGAAACTGGTTTGATACTCCACAAACTGGCTCATTAGCCCATGGATCCTAACACAAATTGTCTCTATTTGTGTGATGTGATGTGTGTGTGTGTGTGTGTGTGTGTGTGTGTGTGTGTTTCAGCATTTCCAGATTAGAAGATTTTCAAACTATGAGTTGGACAGAGAAAGTAACACTGGTGCTTGCATCTTCTGGCGCTTCAAAGCCCAGATCAATTTTTTAGGGACTTTGTGTCAACAGCATAATCTGAATAAAGCTTTTGCACAGATAGAGGCACAGATGTGAGTAACTAATAACCAAACTATATTTTACAGTGTGTGGCCCCACCTGTGGCTGGGGTTATCAACAGCTCAGGAACTCTAATTTTCCTTTTCATGTAATGTTGATTCTTATGGATTTGGGGGTACAGAAGGAATTGTCTATGCCCTAAGTGTACCATATTGTATTATTAATACCAGGAGAGTGAGCAGCTGAGTCCCACCAGACCGTCTTTGTGGTCTGTTGGCACTCTAGGAAGTGTCTGAGCATAAAAGGAGGCTGTTTGAGCTGAAGTGGGCTGATGGTCTGAGCTGACATTTTAATGCATGGAGGACAATGTATAAATGACAGTGTTGAGAGGGAGAGGCAGAAAGGAGCTCAAAACCACACCCATTGTCCCACAGATCACCCTCATCCCTCCCTCTGAGATAGTCCTCTCATGCAAGCTTTGTCTGCCTGGGGAGTGGGATCAAAAGGGTTAGACATTGGGGCTCGGGCACAAAACGAGGGCCTTAAGCAGATTAAAATTCTAGCAAATGTAGTGAAAACCTCACCCAAAATGTATTCCAATAAGCAAAGTTAAACATTTTAGCTAAATTATTACAAGTATAATTAACAAAATGTTTGCATTACTATGAGATGCTTCTATGGATAAAGCTTTTAAGAACATGAAATTGGTTGTGCAAATGAATAATTTACTGAGTCTCTTTTGGAACTTAGAATGGCTGCTGTTTCTACCAACTCTCTCTCTCTCTCTCTCTCTCTCTCTCTCTCTCTCTCTCTCTCTCTCTCTCTCTCTCTCTCTCTCAGTGCTACACATCAAAGTCTAATTTTTCAGTAGTCCTATAGTGTTGAAGTAACAATATATAGATTAAAGCCTTACTTTCCACCTCTGGAAATACTGTACAAGGTCTAGAAAAAACTAAAACAATATAAAGTTAGAGAATTTGATGGTGGAAATTTATCTCATAGCTAATATCACCATATAAACTGAATATTGTTCCGTTAGCTCCCATACTTGTGTGAAATTTTTCATTGTGACTTAGCACCATTGTTTTAAAGTAGTTTGTGTTCTGTGTAGTGCCCTTGGAATTTTTAATTGCTCTGGATTATAATTTTCAATGCAATTAGTAAAATGCCCTCAATTACATGATTATTGTAAATGAGGCTATTGGCTTAATTGCTATAAATGGGAAAGATGTGTGATTATCATGTGCAACTAGATCATGTACAGTACTTATTTTATTTTATTACATACAGTGGTGTAATGATAACACATAATTATGTTGTATCTTCCCTTGGCCAACAAATCTCCATAGTGAGGTGCACAGAGTTTTGATCCTTTGACAATAAGCCACCCACTGGACCCTTCTTTGTGAAGTAATTGGGTTATTCTGTGAGTGTAATTGAATACACTGATTCTGTGCAAGCTGGACACATCCAAATGTGAAAAAAAAAAAAACAACTTTACCTCATTGATTTAAAATGCTCCAATTACTAAGTTCTGTGAGTTTGGGGAATTTAATCCTTCCTAAGTGCAATGCCGAGTCCCTTCGTACCTGTTTGCTTTTGTGTTCACACGTCTCGAGCACCATCCGTAGGTAGCACTAGCAGCATTAAAATATGCCCGAGGAGAAAAGAGGGCTTGTCTTGGCTGGGACAAACATGATAATCATCCTTGGTTTACAGATGCACACTTAACAAGCTTATAGCACGTAATTAATTCTGCAAAGGCTGCTGTTCGACAGAGTGGGATTATGAGAATTGCATATTGATAGTGGCAGGAGAAAATGAATCTATTTTCTCTGGGTAAGGTGGGGTATTATTGTGTTCTTTAGAAACTGGCTCATCTCAGAGGTGTTGCTCTCAAAATGATCTCGGGATGGAAAGAGATCAGTAATTACGGAGCCAGGCATTCAGTTGTGTCCTAATTTTCCCACCAGCTTTTCAGCGGTTCAGCTGCCTCACAGACTTAAAGTATTCTCATTAGGTAGCAGCAGAGGCAGCAGCCTCACGGACTCCCTCATCCTCTCACTCCCCTTTCTTTCTCTCCCCCCTTCCATTCCTGCCTTGGGAGTGACTGTGAAGATCATTTGCTGGAATGATTGGCAGGTTAGAGGATTCGATCAGATGAGTTCCTCTTAGTGCAGGTCAAAAAGTCTAGTTAGCAGGAGCTGTCGAAAAATGCCAGCAGCATTCGAAATGGGAAATGTCATGACTTCCAGGCAGGGGGTGCCACCTGGAACAGAAAGCCCTCAGCTCATTAGCTAGTTACAGGATGCAGGCTTAACTGGAGGGAGCAAGGAAGGGAAGATAATACCCAATAGGGACAATGATTGTGAAGTGGAATTGATTTCATGTATAATTTGTTTATCACTAGAGGGGACAAACGCTGTCCTTCTGACATGAGCGGAGGACTGTGGACTATGAATGAAGCAACTTAGCATAATCTGCAGATTGAGCTTTGGGTTTACAGAACGCAAACTTCTTTATTCTTAACTGTGAAAATGATCAGGTCATGTTACGTTAATTAAAGCTGACGGACTCTAAAATGTTTTATCTGTGCAGTTGTGGCGACTCCACAGAAACAGATAGAGATGGACAACTTTAGAAGAGTGTGGTGTGGAGGACTAGCTTAGCTGCATACTGAAGCATGAGGGGCTGCTGTGTTTATGCCCACTGTTCAGTAACACTGCACAAACCAAACCAGGGTTCTCCATTTACACGCAGCTTCGTTGAACAGGAGACCCAATGGCTTCTGAGATATTTACATCTGACCTACGTTAAAAAAAAGGTACACTAGACGATGACTGCATCATATTTTGGTACATGGTTAAATTTTTAATCCTTGCTTTTCTTAAAGGGGAAGCTCCCAATTTCCCTACAGCCTAGATGTCAGTTCACCTAGAATTGATCTACAAACAGAACTAAACAATAAGGCAAATTAACCTACAAGTTTAAAATCAAAGAGGAGAGTGACCAAGCAGAGGATGGTATTTCCTGACTGCACTCCTGTACTAGGCCCTGAATGAAAACACCCAGTGGTTTTTACAATGAATTAAATAGGTCTTAGTGTGGAGTCTTTGCCTACATGCATTCTATTAGAAAGTGTATTTTCTTTTGATAAGAAGTTTCATGCTATCATTCATCTTCTGCTTAGAGATCATTATCTTGGTGTTTTTGTCACAAGGGCCTCAGCTGCAGATCTTCCGGCTGAATACTGACGGTGCTTACTCAATGTCCACATTCTGCCGAGGACATATGTGTTCGAATGGCTTTGCCCCCGGTTTCTCTTCCTCCTTCAGTGCTGAGACAATTTATGAGGCCATTATTAAGCAGCCAGTACTATTTTATCAAGAAGCCTCAGACTGCTGTCTACTGTGAATAGCACTCTTAAACCCTCCCCATCAAAACACCAGGGCAAAATTCATTCCCTTCTGTATCTCACATAAAAGCTTAGCGTTAAGCTACTGTCTGTAGCTGTCGAGTTGTGCTGCATTAGTTCTTTCAAATCAAAAAACTGAAACATCAGTGAGAATCTATTCATCTCTCTATTGGAGAGGTTTATTATATAGTCCAGGAACTGGCCTTGAAGGGAATATATAAATATATGTTTTTCATATTTCTGTATGAGAAATGGTTCACCTAAAATGAACATCATTTATCACAGTAATTCAGTTTGTTAATAACTGGCAGATTTATTAGAAAAATGAATTTTTTTAATTGGGGACTGGAGGTGTGTCTCAGATCTACGAGTTTTGTGGGGATAGATCTTGTATTGTTTTGTATTGTTTTGCTTTTCCCCAGTGCTATGCACAAACCACCACAAAGTAAACAAATAGATAAACAAGCAAATAAATACCTATTTTACATGGTTGGTTGCCTACAGTGGGTTTCTCAGGCTGTCATTCTCTTTTAGGCAGGAAGGCCTAACTTTAGAGGTGGCTGTTGTAGATGGAGGAGATGCGCATGCCTGGTCTCAGTGCCTTACAGCGTCCCCTCACCTCAGTGCTGCCAAGTCACTCTGTGTTCACTGCCTTTGTGGACCCTGGTATTTGAGTTCTGGTCGAGCTTGGCATCCCTATATTGATCATTCCCTTCGTTGAGCCTTTCCAAACTCTATGGACTGGGCGAGCTTTGCTGAAGTCTTACCTTCAGGTTTGATGATTTTTCTCAGACAAGGTCCCTCTGGGTTTCAGGAAAGGAAGTGGCACCCTGTGATTGTCCTCCGTGGAAACAGACATCCCTCGACATGTGGTCCATTTACCACACAGGTCCCCACAGAATCAAAATGGTTTTCCTGCAAGTCCTCAGATGTTGCCTTTCCACCTGTCTTGGCCCTCACACCAGGGAGCTCAGGGTCCAGTAGGTAGCCCTGCTGGCTTCTGGCCATGCCGTGAATCAAGTCAGTGGCCACAGCAGACGACCGCCAGGAGTTCTGTTCTTCACTGCCACCAATTACAACTTTTTAAAGGCTAGTTCCCTTCAATACTGTTCTTAATGAAGAAATGAAAGTTATTTGTTAGTATATTATTTTTATCAAGTCCCTACCCTTGGGTAAACATTTTAAGAATATTCTGCAGTAATCAATGACACATTTGCATAAATCCTGGCTACCGCATCCGTAGGTGCCATGCTTGTCTCAGGAAGGAGGTCACAAGTACTTGTTTGGGGTACACACTGATCTAGATGTTTTGATTTCCAGAATCTAGATTTTAGTTGAAACAAACTTACAAACTATGGTTATTCAAACTTGGGTAGGCATTTGGCTATGCTTTCTCATAAATGGGGGGAAAAAAAAGAGTTTGCCATTCATGGAAAACAGCATTCGTGGAAGGTAGCCAAGAATAGCTGTTGCTGTAGATAAAATTGGAGGTCTTGATAGAAAACTAGAATTTGAGAAAAGTATGAAAAACTTTGATTTGCCATTGTGAGCTAGACAGTTCTCCAAAATCTTTTCAAGCAAGATTGGTGGTACTAGAAGTCAGCGAGGTTTTCTTTTTTGATTCTGTTTGTAGTATGGTGTCCTAATGTTTGAAAAGTCTTCAGGAAGCTTTGTTTGTTTTGTTGTGATTAAAGAGTACCGGCAGCTATCTAGAAAAGCTTCTAAAATGTGTCCTTCCTTAGTTATGTATCTCTGCGAGGCAAGCACACATTTTTATCATTTTCTTCAGCCAAAACAGCATATCATAGCAGATTAATTAAATGCAGAATCAGTTATGAGAATCCAGCCAATGTTTTATTCAGTTAAACATTAGAAAACTTTAAATAATTTTATAGGTTGGTTTTGTTTTGTACAATGGTTACAGTTTTTCCTGGTTTTGGAGACCAATCTCACTGTATAGCCCAGACTGGCCTCAACCTTGTAATTACTCCTAGCACTGCCTCTGAAGGCTGGGATTATAGCTGTGTGTCTCTATATTTCAGTAAAGAGTGTGCCACCTTCTCGCCTGCTCTGTTTGGAAAACACAGTTATTTTTATTAAAATAGCATTTTGATGATATTTTAGTGAGTGAAATGGTGTATGTATGCATATGCATGCTCATGTGCCTATGCTTTTGCGTTCATGTGTGCGTGCCTGTGTGTGTGTGTGTGTGTGTGTGTGTGTGTGTGTGTGTGTGTGTGTGTGTGTGTGATGGTGGGTGGAGGTCAGAGAAGGACTTTATGGAGTCATTTCTCTCCTTCTACTTTTACTCGGGTGCTGGGAAGATTGAACTTAGGTTACCAGATTTGCATGGAAAGAACCTTTACTCAATGAATTAAATATTTTTAAGTAAACAGTCTTAACTTTGAATGTGACAGATATCACTACTACAGTCAATGTAAGACCTTCTTGGGCATCTTACATTTTTAGAGCACAGAGGAGTTCCTAGACCATAAATTAAGAGCTGCTGTGTGAGTAGTGATATGTGTCTACTGTAATGTGCTGTTTATTTTGCTTATATTTTTCCCTTAAAGAATTTACTGTTCTCTGCAAAATTCTTTTTGCCATATAAAATTACTCTAATTCTATCAATTTAATTTTGTCTCTTATTTTCCCTGGGTACAACAAATAAGTATGTGTTCACATAGCTATTACCTGAAAAGTCATGGTAGTGTCATCTTAAATATTTTCATGGTGAGTGGACAGATTCTTAAAGATGTTTGCTGTCCATTCGGTTTTGAGGGCTGTGCCATAGCTCATGGAGATATGGGTACATTTAGAATTCAGAATCCAAAATAGCTGATCATGAGGAGTACTCAGTGTAGGGTTGTAATTTTTTAATTCAGTATTTTAAATACTTCTATATTTATAATGTTGTAAAACAATCCAGTACCCCTCCTTATGGCTTCCTTTATAACCATAGTGCATTTGCCTTGGTATGAAGTTAGCCTGTGTACCATACTATGTACCATACTATTCACGGCACTACAGCTTTGTTTGGAGTTTGTCAATTTTTGCCCTCGTGACCTTCTTTTGCTTCAGCACCCCATCCAGGGCATGCTGCATTTGGTCTCCATGCATCCTTAGTCTCCTCTGGCTGTCGTATTTTCTCAAGCCTTCCCTTTTATGATCTTAATGGATTTGAGGATAATACTTGGTTGTTTTGTAGAATGTCTGTTAGGGTGTTTGTTCATGATTAGACCAGGATTCTGAATTTGGGGGAAGACTGGCATTAAGATGAAGCATCTCAGGACATCTGTCGATTTGCTTGTCTTTTCCATTACAATCCAAACCTCAGAGTAGTGCTAGCATTTCACTGCTTCTCCATCTCTTCCCATAGCAGGAATTCATTTTTTAACATTTTACTGTCAGTCGGTAGCCATCATATTGATTATTTGAGCAAATATTTCTCAAGCCAGCATGGTATTGGTCCTGCACTGGGCAGTAGTAAAGGAGACATTCAGAGGTCTGGGGCACAAATGTGGTCATTTAAATTGGAGAGGATAACGGGTTCGGTAGAAGTTTGCATAAACCCGTACAGGGAACAAATGAGGGAGGAATCAATTTTCCAGAGGGTTTTGCACAAGCCGTGCCAGAGGGAGAGACTTGGAGCAGAGGAAGAGTTGGAATTGCATAGTCATGAAGGAAAGGAATGGTGTTTCTCTCTATTGTTGTAAGTTAAATTTGTTCTTCGACTATTTTATGCATTTATATCATGCGTTCTGATTATTCTTGCCCTTCCCTCTCTTATCTTTCTCCCATTCCTGTCAGACCTGTTTCTTCCCTACAAATATATTTCCCATATTCATGTCTTGTTGTTTTGTTTTGTGACCCACGGAGTTTAACCAGGACCATCTAAGTAATCATGGGTTTTGAACTATTGGAGCCCAGCAGGCGCACCAGTGAGAACACAGCTGAAGACAGTGATTCCCCATCAACCAGACTGTCGGCAGGGAGGAGTAGGGCTGCCTGGTCCCATTCCCCATTCATGACTGACCGTCAACAGGGCCAGTCTGGTGCAGACCTAGTGCAGGTAACTGCAGCTACTGTGAGTTCCTGGTCACGGTGACTGTCATAGCGAGAAGATGGCATTTTAGAGCCCTTGTCCCTGTCTCCCAGCTCTTAAGTTCTTTCTGCCCCCTCTTCCATGAAGAGGAATGGTACTTTAAAACAAAGGAAGCAAACCTCAAAACAAAGCCCTCATGCAAAGTTCAACTCATTTTAAGAGTGTTCTGGAAGAAGGTGGGAAGTTAGAGTAAACTGCAGCAGCTAGCTGGATCCAGGTGGTGAAGGATCTTTTTGTCCCCTAGAACAATCTAGAAAAACTAGGGGACAAAAATTAAATAGTTCTTGGCTGGTGGAAAGTTTTTCAGGTAAATAATGTTCTTACCAGCTCACCTCATCCTACATGTCTCCTGATGGTAGTGTGGTTGGTCTGCCTGCACAAACATAAACAGTGTCAAATGGACAACCACCTACTTGCCAGGACCTGAAACTATTAGTGAGCAGTAAGAAATTTAGATCCATGACCTTATTTCTAGCTTGTCTGCATGTTAAGGATGAGAGATAAAGTCATTGTCTTTTGATTGTACCAGCTATTTGTAGTACACATTGAAACTTAATATTGAGAAGAATCAAACATTAAGAAAATTAATTTGATTAGATGGCTGGCTTTTCTTGGGGTGTCCTTGACCCTCTGGTTCCTACTGTCCTTTCTCCCCCACTTCTGCAGGATTCCCCAAGCTTCACCTAATGTTTGCCTATGGGTCTGCATCTGTTTCCATCAGTTGCTGGATGAAGCCTAACCTGGCTTCATAGGGGCTCACAGAAACTGAACAGACAACCCGGGAGCGTGCATGGGACTGACACAGGCAATCTGCATATATGTTACAGCTGTGTAGCTTGAGCTCTTTGTGGGATTCATAACAGTGGGAGCAGGGGCTGTCTCCAAATCTTTTACTGGTTTTTGGGACCCCTCCTCATACTGAGTCACCTTGCCCAACCTTAATACAAGGGGAGGTGCCTAGTCTTACTGAAACTTGATAGGCCATGGTTTTGGTTGATACCATGGGAGTCTTGTCCTTTCCGGAACTGAAACACAGGAGATGTGGATTGGGGGGGGGGGGCGGGTAGTGACTGGAAGGAGAGCAGGGAGGGGAAACTGCAACTGGGATATAAGATAAATAAAATTTTTAAAAATGTATCCAATCAAAAAGAAAGAAAATGAATTTGTAGAATTTCTGTCTGCAGAGACCAAACATGTTCTACTTACATGGCTGTTTCACATAAATGTATTCATGATTGTGTGTGTGTGTGTGTGTGTGTGTGTGTGTGTGTGTGTGTGTGTGTATGTGTGTGTGTGTGTTTATATGTCTCTGTATTTTGCCAACAAAAAACACTTTGCGTTACTTTAAAATCCCTTTTAGCCTCTTTGTGACTTTTCACCATTCAGTATGTTGCCTTTTGAACGGCCTGTTTTCCTTTAGTTTCCAGTTTCCAACTTCATTCCACCTTTTCATTTGAAATGTTACCAAGGAGGAGCCAAAAAAGAAAGGGTATGTGAGCAAGGAGTCAGAGGGAAGAGGTTGCTGAGGGGCAGAAGATTTAACTGAGAAATGGATGAATGTTTCATTTGTTGGCTTTTAGCACGTTTGCCATACCTTCAGAAATATGCATGGAATAATTAATTAGGACTAAATGAGCCCCTTTTAGAGGAGGTGGCAGGCAGGCCAGGGGTCTGACTGTCAGAGGTGTCAAAGATGCAGAATTGGAAGGCTGGTCTCCAGTCAGGCCATGCAGGGTCTGCTGGGGGAGCCAGACAGAAAAGATACCTCGGGAAGAACAGGCTCAAACAAGTGCCTCTGTGGCATTTGCATATTTTCCTGCAAAGGAGTTTTAATTCAAAGAGAGGAGATTTTAGTATTGTGGGTCTACCTTTGTTCGGGGTGAAGAGCAGAGGGAAATCAGCTCAAGAGGCCTTTCTCCAAGCCTTGGGCTCAGCCTTGAGGCTGTTCCAGTGAAGGTATGTTCTGGAGGGATGTTTGCTCACCATTGTCTCACCATTTGGAGATCTTCTAAACCCAAAGGTCTCAAAGTCTCCCCTTCTATCAGCACACACACAAAAAAAGAAAATCTGTGTGGTGGAGATGGCTGGTGTTGCAGCCTGCACCCAAGCCCTCTCTGTTCTTAGGCAGAATACTCTGAAGCACTGATTGGGCCAGGCCGAATGGCCCCACCGTCCCTTCTTTGCTGACCACAAACAAGGCAAAACCAGCCCACACTCAAGCCTTTCTTTGCCAGCACAATGGAGCTCTCGGCTCACCAAAAATAGGCTCCCCTCCTCAAAATGGGCAACAGATAAAAAGCAGTTCTGATTCGCATGGATCATTTGCTTCCTTACAGGATTTACCAGACTTGTAGGGTCACATCCAAAGCTGAGAGGCACAGTTTGTGCCACCCTAAAATGCAGTTTGTCTTACACTTAACTGGCCTCATCTTAATCTGGTGCGATGGGCTTATGGTTTGAGTCTGTGTCCAGTTTTCAGAATGATGCCTTCCTTTCAAAAATGAAATGTGCTGTGTGGCGTGGCGTGGTCTGTTCTCCACTGTAAGTGTGTGTCCTAATCTACACATTTGTAGTGAGGTGTGTGTTTCTGCAGTCCTTCCCATCCCAGTACTCATGGACCAGGAGTCAAGACTTGTTTCAACTTCCCTAGTGTTTTTGAACCTAAATGGTCATAATCCCTATAAGTTAGGAAAATATGTACTAAAAACCTATGCTCTGAGTCTTATTTTTTCAATCTCTGTATTTGTTCGTAAGAGTAATATGAGCAATTGTGACTACCTTTTAAATTGATGATTTTCCACATAGAGCTTAATGAATAAGTAAAGAAATCTTTATCTGAGTGTGTGTGTGTGTGTGTGTGTGTGTGTGTGTGTGTGTGTGTGTAAAATTTACAACATGTGAACTAAACATTCCTTGTAACTGATCAAGTAGGATAGAAAATAAAACTTGACATTGAAAGTTGGAAAAAAAAAAGACACGCATTGTTTTATGGCACCAAATATAACTTAAGTCTTTCTTTCCTAAGGCTGTTGCCTTATCAGTATCTTTTTAGTTGTTGATGTTTAAGCTAGATTTTTGGCTCACTTTAAACTTTCTTGGAAGACCACATACAAATATAAAATGAAAAATGTTTCCGTATCTCTGTGAAAAGAAAATGTCTGTCTGACATCCACAATCAAGGCAGAGCTGATAGCATGTAAGGAGAGAGATTCACAAACTCTAGCTTGGAGGAAGGCTATGGACTCAGTGGCAGAGAAACACGGGACCTTTCATCAGGAAGGCCCTGTCTGGGGGCTTCTGCTGCTGCTCTGGAGCTAGTGAGAACCGTCGGAGGAGAGGCCCGGAGTTGAGACATTGGCCATGGCCAGTAGGAGCTTTCTGAAGTTCTAAGTGGGAGGATGAAACGGCGCTTGCAACTTGGTTAACTATGTCAGTTTGGTTATGGTGGGGCTGTCTCTGATCTCAGTGAACTCTCTTTGCTGGAAGTAGCGCATTCTGTCTCCTGCTTTGCATTTCCCTGTGAGAAGCATGTCTGAATTGGGGGGGACTTGAATATACCTCTTTGTGCTGAGCTTGTCAAGCATGGCGCTGTGTTCTCTTTCCCACCAGGAAGGTCAGGTCGCTGGGGGCCAATCTGTTTTCTGAAATGAACCCTCCTGCCTGTCCCTGGTGTCTGACAGACTGAAACAGTTGTCTGTATTGCTGTGCTTTCAATGGTGTCTAAGTGTGTTTCTTTCTGGGAAAAAGGTAACAACATGTAGGCTATGTTGAAGAAAAGAAAACCTTCTTAAGGATTCGACTTCGGATGTTAATATTTATCTAAATGGCAAATTTAATTAACTTTCTAAGAACATATTTACAGATCCAGGAAGTTAACTGTATGTACTGCGCACACGCGCGCACACACACATACACACACACACACACACACACACACACACACACGAAGATAAGCCTTCACTCTGGCTCTGCTTCTAAAGGCTGTATGTTTAATGGGAGTAATAAAATTATGAAGTGTGGAACTGTTTCTGTGGTGGACTTGCAGAGGTAAGGCTTTTGTTCACTCAGACTTCAGTTTTGTGTTTTTGAATCAGAGATATGTATAAAGCCTGAAGAAATTTGTACTGTGCTGAGCTTCGCTTCAATACTCTCCAGATAATTGAGCTAATTAAATCTTTACCAACATTAACACAACTCCGGCATTCCTTGGACAGTGGATAATTATTGCATGAACATGGCGAGCTTAAACTAAACAGATGAAAATAGAGTTCTGTGGAATGGGTATTGAGTTTATTCCTTATTCATCTTTTGATAAGGTTTAATTAAAACTGCCTCTCTCCATTGTGGCAAGAATGAATGTGCTTGTTTTCTTAGTGAAAAGCAAATTATTCACTTCAGCCATGGTTCAGTAATCAAAGCCCTTGCAAAGTTGTGGGTTATAGTGTAGCTGTGGGGATATAATTGCTGCAATTCTGTATGAAGGCTTTATCTTTTTTTTTATTACTTAGTCTTATTTATTTTTGTAGGACATAGTTTATAAAGCCCGTTTTATAATGTGGTGTGGAAGCACAGGCGTTTGAAGTCGGTTACACACTCACTGTGTGTGGAGTTTTTAACAAGTGCATTTCTTAGAACCCCTTGTTGACATTGGAGGTGACAAGGGACAGACATTTAAATAGATGACATTTGTTTGTTTGTCTTTTTTTTATTATTATTTTTACATTAGTGAGAAAAATGCAGTAAAACCTTTAAATCCAGTGACTATCTCTGGACCCTGAGAGAAGCAACAGGTACTGGGAATTCTTTTGGATTCTCTTTAATGTTCTGTCAATCCATCAGAAGTATTTTCTACACTCCCCCACAGCGTTGGTGATGATTTGTAGTGAAGTGGATTTGATGTACACTGATGGCAGTCTTATCAACTTTGTCGTGACTGTAGTGGTTTCTTCTCTTTATTAAATGAGACAAGGGGTCACAAGGATGTAGGACACTGTGGAACCAAAGCAGAAGTGAATGGAGATGATGGGCCTGCTGCACATGTGAGGTCTCTCTGGCACCATCATCCTGCGTTCTCGGTTCTGGTTTCCCTGCTTTTCTCATTCATGGGATAGGAACCATGTGAGCTTGACCTGTGATTGGTCAAAGAAGGAACCAGACATGACTGCAAGCATCCCTCCAGCAGGATGGAAGTCCCACCTACCACCTCTTGCTGCATTTTGCCCTTAGTGCTGGTGGAACTGCAGACCAAGCCGTGTTCTTCATCTATAGAATTATTCCGAGTATTGAATGCAATGCTTTTAATTCCCTTAATGGAGCATGATATCACTTTGGTCGACTGAAAATGGTGCAACGGAGTAAATAGGAAAGAAAAGCTGCCTGAGCTGATCACACGTAGGAGTCAGTTAGGTTTCATGAAATGATTCTTTCATGTGCATTCTTGTGTGTGTGTGTGTGTGTGTGCGCGCGTGTTTGCCATACTATACACTAAGTCACTTAATAAAATGCATTTTCTTTCACATTGAGCTGTGGCCAAAACAACTTTCAAAGCAGTGACTGCTCCTCAGATCCCCTTCACTGCTTCTCCTGGGAGGCAGGGGGAGGGGAGTGTTGGGCAGACCTCCAGCCCCTGAACTCGCCCATCAAAGTACCTCCACTTTAATCTGCTTTACACTTTATGCTTCTACCTAAGATGTTTTTTAAACAAAGGATGCAATGGCCAGAAGATTGAAGGAATGGTTTCTCAGGTTCCTCTAAGTACAGTACCCATTATGTTGTTTCTCTGTTTTAGAAAGGATTAGGGAAACCAGCTGGACCTCAGTGTTTGGTGCTTCAGCCTCTCTCTCTCTCTCTCTCTCTCTCTCTCTCTCTCTCTCTCTCTCTCTCTCTCTCTCTCTCTCTCCTCCCCTCCCTCTCTCCAAGTTGAATGTTCTTTCTCTAATTAATCCCATTTTTGAAAAAAGCTCTGCACAACACTAAATATGAGTAGACTGTAAGCAGCTGTAAAACTGAATAAAGAGAAAAGCCATTAGTCCTCCTGTGTTCTCTTCTGTTCTGAGCTTAGATAGAATCAAGCAGTAGTGACTAGTGACGTGAGCGTGGAGGACTTGGGAGCTTCTTCACATGCTCAAATGAGGTCCTTAGAGAGCTGAGGATCGTGGAGATAGAGATTCCTCAACAGAGATAAATACAAAGAGAACAAAGACCCAAGAACAAAACAAGCTGACTTTCTGACTTTCCTCAAAGTGTATTTTATATGACTTCCTTTGCAAAGTTGAAATAGATTTCGAGATTGTTTGTTTGTTTGTTTTTTTCTGCCCTTGACATTGAATGAGGAGATCTGTGTGACACAGACTGCCCCAAAGCCAGACCCTTCAATGGAGCTCTTCTGTTTAATGATGAGTTTTTTCAGCACT
Organism: Peromyscus californicus insignis; assembly: GCF_007827085.1. NCBI lineage: Eukaryota > Metazoa > Chordata > Mammalia > Rodentia > Cricetidae > Peromyscus > Peromyscus californicus. The sequence goes on from NW_026294584.1 coordinate 16,487,610, forward strand.
TATTCGACAAAAGCCTTTATAAGCTTCTTCCGTATTTACCTGCTCATAGTGAGCCTTTTGTTAGTCAGTTATAATCAGTCCTGTCTGTGGACTTCACTAAGTTGCAGCAGCTTTCTGGAACTGGGGAAGTGCTGGGGAGGCTTATGCCTGGCTTACACTAGCAGCCAGGCCTCTGGGACCTCACCGTATGACTTATAAGCTTGGTGTCCTGGGCTAAGTGAGCTCTTGTGAACCGTGGCTTTCCCAGCAATGAAGTGGGAATAAGAAAGGGACCTAGCTCATCAGCTTGTGGGGATCCAGCAGAATGTAGACTGTAAAGCATTAGGTCCAGTGCTTGGGCAGTCCAAAAAGAGTGCTCAGTAACTAAAATATTCTTCGAGAATTTAGTGGCATTTGTGATAAGCACAAGAGATTTCTTCGAGATCTTTCATGCCAGTTGTGGTCTTTCTGCTCTCTGCTTCCTTTATCTAAAATGAAAATAAAAGATAGACAACCCTTCCAATGCTCCACATCAGTTGCCACAAAAGATAGGATGACAAACGGGGATGGGAAGATCAGAGCTTGGGCTGCTATGAGCTCTCAAAGGATGGAGAAATGAGCTCCATAGCAATTGGGAAAAGACAGTCAAGATCTTTCTCCTTAGCAACAAGGAAGTAGAAATGAAGGGTGGGATGCAGAAGATGGCTAAGGTATGCTCGTGCGAAGCAGAGAAAGTAATAAAGAGGAAACAGTCATTGAAAATGATATTATAACTTTATCCCTAGTGGCCATTGCAAAGAAGTCACCAATGTGGCATGGTCATATGATTGAAATGGGGAGCAATAGGCAGGAGACTAATTAAAATCGTGCCCAAGTGATGAGAGTCGCTCACTGGCCACATGGCCCCCACACAGGTGTCCTCCCGGAACTCAAGAGGGGTGAGCTGTGAAGGACCACTTGGCCAAGTCTGGGAGTGTAAAATTGAACCCGTTAGCAGCAGCCTGAGGCCAGGAATTCAAAGCAAGACTGAAGATTTACTCCTTCCAGACATGAGAGAGCTCTGATGAGATAAACATGAGTGTTTGAAAGCTAGGTTGCTGTTGCTGAGCTGTGGGTCAGCACTGACAAGAAAAAGCATAAGGTCAGACCAGAGGACAGAGAGAAGTGCCAGGTATGTGCCAGCTGCCTGTCTCCTGGACGACCAGCCAGGGCACCCTACCCTGTAACTGTAATGATCTTTCTCTTAGTGTAGAAACACATGTGTAGAACCTGGAAACATGTAATTGCTACTGTTCTCATCCATGTAGCATCTGCCTAAGTTAGTGTTTTAAAATCTTTAAGATTTTAGTCAGTCTGATTTCATGTAAAAATGCAGATTTGCTGCAGTTCATTAAAAAAATGAAAGAAAACAAAACTAGCGGTGTCTGCTTTCACTGGGAGGGCTAGGAGTGAAGCCCCCCATGTCCCAGGTCTCCCCCCCATTGCCCTGGGTCTCCCTGCCACTAGGGCCTTTGTCCTTTGGCTCTTGTTTACTTTGTGGCTGCAGAAAAGAAGAGGCATCTTTCTTGCCTGTTTCTTCCTGGTAATAACCTAGGCACATCTCTCACGTCAGCCATCTTCCAGGCCCTGACTGGGGCTCATCTGAGACGTGGCTCTAATGTTCTGACAGTTGATGATGTTTATTATTACAAAATCTCTTTGAGGTAAACTTACCTGTTCCTTGGCACATGGCAGAATGCTACCCACAAAGTGAAAGATTTACATATGGTTTCTGGGGATCCAGGAGTGAAGGGAGTTTCCAAGGAAGAAGGATCTTCATGGGAACTAGTGGTACAAAGGAGTGAGAGCCAGAAGACAAACCAGCAAACATGTGTCAGATGTCAACAGATCACAGAGATTCCCTGCGAGACACAGGCATGTAGGAGACAGCTCCTGAGTTCCACAGTTTCATAGTAGGTGACCTTCTGTCCATTCCATGTTCAAAGTGAAATGTACTGTCCAGCACAATAATAACTAAAATGAAGCCTCACAGCAGAAACAAACTTCCGGGAGCAGTGACCAGGGAGAAGGTGGCATCTGAGAGAGAGTTGGGACATCAGACCTGGTACTTACAATCAACAACCCATTCCAGGAATGTGTGTCCAGCCCAGAAAGGCTGATGGCCAGAGTATATTTGGAGGTGGAGATGTAATAGCTTTGACAGGAGGTTCTGTAAGGGTTATAGGTTCCAGAAAACTTATCAGAAGAAGCACAAACCACCTTCCATAAATGCTGCTTAACTCCAGAGACTCTGCTGTGCCATATAACCCAATAAGATTAGTAGGAACAATGGTGATAACATCACTTTGTTTCCTCAGTGCTGGGGATGGAGCCCAGAGCCCTGCACATGCTAGGCAAGCACTCTCCCACTGAATCATATCCTGATCCCTTATCTCACTCACAGAGTGCTTGGTGTGTGCTGCAGCCACATGGAGCACTCGGCATGAACCAGCTTCCTGAGTCTTCACCACAGCATGCTCTGGGGTGTCTTTAAACCTATTCTGCAGAGGTGGAGACTGGGGCAGAAGCTCAGAAGCAGTGACTTGCATTTGTAAACTAGTAGTGTATCATGACTGCCTTTATCACTGTCTTGTTATTCTGCTTCCGACAAGCCTGCTTTATTTTAGATGTTTCAATCATAATCAGTCTAGGCCTATGCAATTACTTCATTGCTAATATCTAAAGGAATGCCAGCTACCTCTGGAGATAAAATTAGAGATTCAAGAACTACAGTGCTCCTCAAACCCTGTCCAAATTGAGTTAATTAATCTGTAACTTGAACACCCTAAAGGCCCTATTTAAATACAATTTCACTATGAGTGAGAAGCCCGGGGAACCTTGATTAAAACTGAATGCAGTCAGAAAAAAAAAAAGTGTGAATCTGTCTTTAATCTAAAATTCTCAACATGAAAATGTGGCAGAAGTGTCATTGTTTCAGTTGGTTCTTCAAATATATATCACAGTTGGTTATTAATAAAATGATAATGTTCCATGTAAATTTCATGAAAGCACATTGGTCTGAAAGCACCTGAGATTCCTGCATAAGCATTTGGTGTTTTAAGAAACACGTGTATTAGATATTGTCACTATGGGCCATATTTGGATGGCACTGGCATCTCATAAATATTTCTTTCAGGATAAAAATACAGTTGGAGCAGCAGAGTTCAGTGGAAGCCTTAGTCACTGACAGGTTCTTATGGGTCAGGCGGCTCTCCCTATGTGTGTAGGGAGAATGACCAAAAGAGCAGAAGTCACGTGGTTTGCGGTACTTTGCTCCAGCTGTACTATAATAGTGATTTTTAGCATAATCACCTGATAGGAAAATTAATTTTCATTTTTTAAAATACTAATCGATAACTCCAGACCACCTCGATGCCTTGGAGCCTCTGACAACTGACAGAGGGCTTTTTAAAAATTATTTTAAAAAAAGAAAAAAGAAAAGAAAAGCAAGGTAAAGAATCAAACTAAAATACGCAAAGACAGAAATGATCAAAAGGAAAGCCATAAGCTCTCTAGCACTTGCTTTGCACCCCAAGACTTTAATTGTATACTAAAGATAGCTGTTAGAGATTGCAAAAGACAGGGGATCCTCTGCCACTCTGGTCTAAGCTCCGAACACTCACACTCACTTTCCTTCACTTGTATAAAGAATGACTGAAGCTTGAGCAACCAGAGCCATTGCTGTCTGCTGCCCAGATACAAAGTATTCTCAGAAACGGAGTGCTCACGTACCCCAGGAACTGCACGCCAGAGAAGGGGCAACCTATTATTCTCCTCCATATTTGGGGATTTCAAGTTGATGTAGTAACCCCTGAATTCGCGAAGACCTGTTCTGATCAAGAAGCATTGCTGCACTTCGTAGAGTGCCTTATTTCTCTAGACATAGCGTTTTAGAGGGCTGAAATGTAAATTAGTAAACCAGCCAGGGCTGCAAGCTGACATGTCTTGAAAGCTAACCAGGATTTATTGGTCTGCAGCCTACAAGCTGTCCTATGCCATGCTGCACACAAGAGAGCCGGCCTTTAAAGCTGCCAACAATTGTTTTTAATTACCTCCAGAAAGATCTTTTACATCTTTAGACAGTACTGTTGTTGGTCTGTAACCTGCTCCCCTCCACTCCTCATCTCCCAAATTAGGTCATTAGTGGCTGGTGTTGACAACAGTCGTGGCTAATACAACACTCATGATCACATTCCATTTTCAGAGTTAGTGAAGGGGAAGGAAGAGATGGCTTACCAGGCTAGCCACACCTCATCCCCTGTCCATGAGAAAGTTCAAGACTGTCTTGAGGATAGTTCTGAAAGGTGGAGACAGCTAGACAGTCCTGTTTCCAGGATGGAACCTTCCTTAATTTCCCAAGGTCATCGAGCCTGGTCCAGTGTCTTGAATGGCACCAGATGTGTATATCTGGGTCCTTCCTATCATGTATCCAAAAGAGCCTTTAAGTTTCGAGGGCATTTTTGCCTGGCTTTACTGTGAGATAGTGTACATAACGATGCCTGCTCATTTCCTCTGTGATTTTACAAACTCTCTACCTCTTGTTCCTAACTTCCGTTTTGTCATGTTAAAACACCTTCATTTCCTATCTTCTGTGTGCCAATGTTTTTCTTTTATCACACGAACACACATGCAATTAAACACAACCAATAAAGCTCTTCTCCCTCTATTTAAAAAATAATATTTACAGTATTTTATTTCCCTGTTTCGTTGGTTTATTTTAGCATTGTCTGCTGTTTTTAGCTTTCTCAAAAGTCCCACTGAGAGAGAGAGAGAGAGAGAGAGAGAGAGAGAGAGAGAGAGAGAGAGAGAGAGAGAGAGAAAGACCCATGTTTGGGGGTATCTTACTGTCAGAAAAAGGCAGATGGCAGATGGACCCTGCAGATTTCTCTTTTTATCCCCAGTGAGCTCACTTTGAAGATAATTTCTGTGTTGAGTAGAAAACCCAGCTAATGCTTACATATGAGAAAATACTTTCTCCTAACTCCATGTTAACTGTATTTATAAAGCATTTTTGATGTAGAAATTTGTCAAGGGCTTCTCAAAAGTTTAAAATAAATTATATGCACTGCTTATTTGCCCTCTCAAATAACTCAAAATTATTGGTGCACCATCCTCTCTCTATATATAAACCATATAATCTTTGTCCTAGCAGACAGTGTTTGCATATGTGACAGTTACCGTACACATAACTGTAAATATCCCCAGCATGCATCTATGATGTGAGTTTGTGAGTCTCAGGATCAAAACCATTCTTTGTGGTTCCCCCACACACACATAAAAAAAACTGAATAGGGCCATAAATAATCCAGCATAGCAACAAACTGAAATTATTCCTCTTTGGTATGATAATGCTTATTCTTCTAATCAATGATTCTAATTATGTTTGATCTTCACATTAGCATATTTTAACATTCAAATCATCATCAAGGAATTAGTCAAGAAGCAAATAGAGATCTAGGATTAAAGTCTATATGTGTGCACCTGTCTGTCCACACACGCATGTGTATAAATCTTCACAGACACACGTTTTGCAATAGTTACCTTAAAACTCCAAGTAACATAAATAGTGAAAATAAAAGCTCATTTTTAAAGGTAATCTCCAATCCAAATAATGGTATACATACAAAACTACATTTCATTCATATAAAAAAAATTGCCGTCCACTGTTTCTGGAAGATGTACTGGTAACTTCTTTAGGGACTGTGAAGTTTGTGAGTTAATAGTTAACACCAGTGCTGTAGAGTAGAAAGTGCAGTGACCTTATAAACATAGCCCTGTCCTGGATGTGTAGGCTATGAAGTCTAGAGAACCAGAGTGCCTGCTCCTAAAGACATAGCATTCTTTTTGGAAAGACAGACAGCAGTAAGTCTGCTCTCAAACTTGTAGTAAGACTCTTGGGAGAACTGTGAAGAAGATATAATTAGAGGGTGGCTTATCATCCTTACATGTGTTATTTTATGATTTTATTTCCTTTCTATCAGTATGTGTCAATAAATGCTGGTCTGTTTCTTTCTGTTACCAGGCACAGTATAAAACAAGATAATAGCATCTACCTATAAGCATATCCTACAGGCTAACAGCAACGATTCTTGAAATTTATACAAAAAACACAATGGACCATAGGGGAAAATGTGTGCACCTGCCTCAAAGACCTTATGCTTTAGAACCCTCTGGATAGGCCAGTAGTCTTAGCTTATTTTTTAATTAGTAATTAAAAAATTAATTAAATAATAATTTAATTATTTTTTAATCTTCATTTAGCACTCTGATTATTGCCATAAAATATTATTTCCCTCTGGAAGAACTATTCTATGAATATAAGCAAAAGGGTTGTCTCAAGACACCGAGCACAGAGCTGTCAAAGGAGGGAAATTTCAACAGATATGGAATGCTAGAAAACATCTCCCTACCTGATGAGGTGGTGAGAAACACTAAGAACTTTATTTCAAAACATTTACTTGCCCTTCTGAAACCCTTTGCCGAGCATCCTGGCTTTCAAGTTTTAAAAGCATCCCTTTTGTTACAGTCTCCTTCCTCTTCCCATTTTGACCTTTTACCTTTCTTAAGCACAGACACATACCAATGTGCAGGAGTCTAGGTGTGACGGGGAACTGCTGATGGCCCACAAGTGACAGTCTAATAGTGTTTAGCACTTCAAGCTCTCTTCCCTTAGCATGCAGCTAATGCCTAACATGTTAATACTCCTTCAAAAGAACATACGTTACAACCCCAGTGCCTTGTCAGACACATTCTAATCTGTTAGCAATCTTAGGCTGACAGAAGCTTGTTCTTGTCCATACATCTGTCTTTACAGTTCTCTCCATTATATATCCTGTGCAAGTTCAAAGTCTGATGATGACATTGAAAACACATGTCTTGCTTTTATTAGCCAGCTCAGAACAATTTTATGTGAAGACACTAATCTCTCCATATGGAATTAAATATGCCATGTGGATATGTTACGGCTGCCCTGATACATTCATTGTATTCCACCACGTCGTCTCCTCTCTTTATGGACCCTGTGTATCCAGATCTATAATGGGGGAAAAATTGATTGACTCAGAAAGTGCAGGATCGCGGTGTAGTGATTTCACGCTCAGTTGTTGGCTAACAAGGCACCATAGTCTTTATTTAGTGAGGCCTGGTGGTCGGAGAAGAATGATGTAGGTCCAGCTGGCACTGTTACAGAGCAAGCAGCTTAAAGGGCTGCAGGGTTCCAAGTGTGAGGGAATTGTCTCTTCCCAGCAGGTATGGGTTAGATCTAGACAGGGCCCGTTGTCTTCAGGTTGCTGACTGGCCTGCTAGTTCATAAACCCAAAAAACCTACAAGATCCTTCATCCTAGAGGGCATGGGAGGGATAATAGTAGTTTATTTAGACACTTTTAATGTCACAGTGTGTTATCTCTTGCTTAATGGCTGTTTACAAGAGGTTGGTTTTATGTTTAAAACATTTTGTGTAATTCTCTTTCTATGTCTCCTTTCAATTAAAGTATATTACATCAACCAATTAATAATATCTGTTGAATGAAATCTCCTCAGACAATCCACTTACTTTTGCTCTTCATGTGTGTGTACATTGTTTTTCACACATTGGGAGATTTTTTTTTTTCATGTCATTCTTAAAGAATGAGAAAGACCTAAAGCCTACATACTGTCTGAGTATACAGGTGTATGTGTGTGTGTGTGTGTGTGTGTGTGTGTGTGTGTATGTGTATGTGTGTGTGTGTGTGTGTGTGTGTGTGTGTGTGAGAGAGAGAGAGAGAGAGAGAGAGAGAGAGAGAGATCACTGGTCAGTTCATACAGTTCTTAACGCATTTAAACTTCAGTATGTAACAATTGTTAATAAGTAAAATGGCTTGGTGAATTTGACCTTAAGTCTGTCTCTGAAAAGTAGTTTGTTAAACTTACTCTGAAGAAAAGCACAAAGGCTGGACTTTTTAAGCAAACTGGTTTCCAGTATGGTAGAACTATCATTAATATGCCAACTCCAAGTGGCCCATGGAGGACCGCAGCTTGAAGGGTAGCCTACATCCTGTGTATATTTAAAGAGAGTACAATTTAGATTTTGATTCAGATAAAATTTTTAGGCCATTAATTTAAATTGATTAGGTTTTACTACAATAAATACAAGATTTATTTTTTAAAATGTTTGTCTCAATGCATAAAGTATTTTAATGTGTTAATGTGAAGAACTCTCTATACAGGAGTAATTATTAATATTTCCCATCAAAATCAACAATGTTCTGAGATTGTATATCCCCTGAAGTAGACATCTTTAAATCCAGAGGCCCTTTTTGCTTCTGCTACAGGGCAGTGTCTTTCTCTGTTTGCTCTGTGGCCACACCCCAGCAGGCAGGCTGTCTTATGATTTGAGACTGAGGACACAAAGTCCCATTTTCAAAGTGAGTGTGGTTTGCTAATAGTTGTAAGTCAGACAGGAGCATCTTCATTACAGAATCAGGAACGCGATGGAGAATAGCCTATTACAAATGGCTTAGTGTTTAAATCCAGGCAACTACAAACCTTATCAGGCCCTTAGTCTTTGCAAGACATAACTACACCCATTGGAAGGTTGAGGAAATGTAGCTAGCCTACAGAATGGGATGAAGGGGTCAAATTTCCCCGATTCCAGCATCAGATAGGATTCCACTTACAACTGGGCATTTTATGAAGCTTTGATGTTATTTCTCTGAATTCTTTAAAATGCTATTTAAAATAATGCCGCCTATGATTTTAAGCACTCCACATAAAAACTGGTTTTGAAGAAGCTATATCAGCTGAGACTGACTGACTGGCTTGAATTTCAGTATTGTGTAGAGACTGGAATGTTGCAGCAGGTCCCACATCTCGGGCTAGTTCTAGCCCTGCAGAACGGCCGCCAGCCCTTGCCCACCTCTTGGGAACTGACATCTCATGACTAATGAATACAAACCTTTTGCAACTCATTAACTTAGCTGAATGCTAGCTTCCACCATCCCAAAAGCTGAGAGTGCCATCAGATAGAATTTGGGGCCTTTGGACAAGCTTTCTCCATCTCCCTGTTCCTGCCTCTCTGATATACCCACCAATGTGTTTTTAACTTGCCTTGATTTATGACTTTCTTTTGTTCTGTAAAACTATAAAATTTCATGAAACTGGTTCACATTGAAGCAGAATTTGGGGTAACCTATATCTGTGTTCCCAGGCCATGCTTACTCAAAATGGCTTCAGATAAACTCTTACTCTCTTCAAAACAAAACAAAAAAGCTGGTTTTAAACAACCTCCCTCATTCATTGAATTCTAAAGTAGGTTCTATAAAGTCACTTTTGTTCAGTACCCAGTAGTACATAAGAGTGCTTCCCTTTTCTCTGTGTATGCTCCCTTGGGTCCAGTTTTACACCCAGGTGGATGAAAATGTCACTGGCCACTAGGTAACACATCATGTCACTAAGATGGCAAGGCATCTCAAGTTTGCCCATTTGTGATGGATGTAAGGATCTGGCCTACATGCTCAAAAGAAAGATGTGAAGTCCTTTATGGAAATGAAAACCAAAGCCGACATAAGAGAGTAGTCATTGCGGTATGCAGGCAGAGTTTGACCCATGCATTATGTATAACCAAACCTGTGTGTTGGCATTCTGGTATCCTTAATTGCAACCAGTGGACTTTGCTGGCCATGTATACCCATCACACTCTCCTTGAGTGGTTATAACTTCTCCAGAGCCCCACAGAAAAATTATAGCTCCCCAAAAGACCACTGATTCATACAACACTGAGTCTCATGAGTCATAGTAGACCCTTCTGGTCACCATAGACACATAATAACTTAAGAGTAACTTAGGAATAGTGCGGAAATACCAACTTTGAGAATCATAGTCATTAAAGTTGTTTCTTCCCTCTCCCTTCACCCATCTTATCACTGAATCATAACCTTATAAAACATTAATATGGTGGATGGAAATCCTACTGTATTGAGTTTTTAGGTTTATTTGTATACATATCAACAAAACAAAAGTGAATCTAGACATTTCTTTTAACTATAATATTCCTTTATCTCATTAATCAAATTTTTTTTCTGGTGCCAGTGGTTTGTTCTGTTTATAAGTCATGTGAAACTTGTTTCTAGAATTTTCCCTAAGCAACTTATTTTACATAGGAAGTTATATACTTCCTTTAATACAAAATTTATTACTAAAATGTTTTTTAAGCGAACACTGTGTGCTCTGTGCTGGAGCTAGTAAATTAAATTAAATTAGATATACTGTTGTGCTTAAGGAACTGGCCACTGGGCATGTAAATATACCAGTATAATATAGATAGGGAGTGTTGTTCAGGTGTGAACAATATGTTGTAGAAGACAGAGTAACAACCAAGAGCAACATGTAAATATGTAAAGTACAGCACATAAGTGTGAGAAGCGCCTGTGACCCCATCTACCTGTGACAATGACCTTTGTAGTAAATGCACAACCCATGGGCTCAGTGCCATTTGACACGTGTCAAAATTAAACAGAAGCACCAACCAGTTTGTAAAGAAATCCAAGGTGTGCTCTGAAGTCCCAGTGAGGGGTTGGTGCATCTGTAGCCATGATCTGAGAATGACAGGCAGAGCTCCGACTGCCCTCTACCTGCTGCAAGGCTCGTGGGGCCTGGGAAAGAAAGCCTGACTGGTACATTTGTAGTTAAAGCCTCTCCTGAAAGACACTGAGATTGGGAATGAGGAACCAATAGGACCTCGACAGAGGGGCTTGAATTCAAGTTCAAGAAGAAGTGAGATTCAGTGCTGCTTGAAATAATGTTTATCATGGTGGAGAGTCTGATCTTATGTATCATATAGTCATTGGGAAAAATTGGGAACACATGAAAATAAATCCCTTAGTTTCAAGCCCCAATGCCTCAGAAACAGTTTTGGCTAATATTTAAGTATAAATAGGTATATATCTTCTGGTTTTGTTAATATTTTCATATACATCTTCTGGTTTGGTTAATATTTATGTCTATATCTTCTGGTTTGGTTAATATTTTTGTATATATATCTTTTGGTTAATATTTAGGTATATGTCTTCTGTTTTGGTTAATATTTTGGTATATATCTTCTATTTTGGTTAATATTTTGTTATGTATCTTCTGTTTTGGTTAATATTTTGGTATATATCTTCTGGTTTGGTTAATATTTTGTTATGTATCTTCTGGTTTGGTTAATATTTTGGTATATATCTTCCGGTTTTGGTTAAAATTTAGGTATATATCTTTGGTTAAAAATTTTAGGTATATATCTTCTGGTTTGTTTAATATTTAGGTGAATAATCTGGTTTGGTTAACATTTTGGTAGGTATCTTCTGGCTTGGCTAATATTTTGCTATATATTTCCTCCTTAGTACATTTGAACATTTTCCCTTATGATAGACTTTTCTGCAGTCAGGCTCGATGCCATGATCTCTCCCAACAGTGGATCACAGTATCTTTTACCAGCCTTTGCAAACTAAAGTTATTTCTAATTTTGCCCTTTTATGATTCTTGTATTTCCTTAAGGTAAGTTTTCAAAAATTTTGACTAAATAGGTTTCAAGCCGCAAGTGTGGTTAGTTAATGTTATTTCCATACTTAAAACACTATTTAGGAAAATTAAGTGATGTAGTATGGAGTGGGGCTTGGATAGGAAATTCTGTGAGATTTCAAGATAGCCCTAAATAGCTAAATGGCTTGAGTTCAAATCTTGACTCCTTTTGCTGCAACTAGGTAACTCCCATGAAGCAGTTAGGGCTGTGCCTGGCACATCAAACCTTATGTTGTCCAACTAGTGAAGTGAGTACACAGAGAGAAACCTGGGGTGAGCCAGCAGATCCTGTGACTCATTGGCTGTCTTGGGAAAAGGAGAGAGAGAGAGACCTTAAAAGTGTGGCCAAGTTTTCAGGCCTGCAGGAAGAACTGTTTGGGTGGTGGAGATGGCCTCTGGTTTTAACTATGCTGAAGTAGACGGCAGGAAATGGACACCAGCTGCTGCTGCTGCATGAGGATTTCAGGGCAAAGAGTGAGGAAGGGCGGTGTGCATTTGGGAATGAGAATTGATCTCTGGGCATCAAAGGAGATACGCTGAAAGGGCAGTTCTGAGAATCCTGAGCACAGGAGGAAAGTGAAGGGAGGGAGGGCCAGTGAGGAAGACAGAGAAGAGGCCATCCCTGAGGACAGCCACAGGAAGAGTGGGGCCGATCATAGGAGAGTGGACAGTCAGCTGTGCCAGGCGGCAGAGGCTTCAGAGGCCCCTGGAAGAAGACAGCCTCTGCCTCTAGTTAAGAAAAGCTACAGAGTTGGGATGCTCTTGGAGTTTTCTGTGACAACTCTTCTGTTAGTTTTCCTTCTAGCTTAATTTTCTTAATTTTAATCACTATGTTTCCCTGGGTTGTTTTCAAACACAGCCTAGATACCCTTGCAATGCAGCTCTATTTTAAGGCAGCTTGTGAAGCAGTCCACCCAGTCTCTTGCTTGCTACAGATCTTTGTTTCTCATTCGTTATCGTCTTCAGTATAGTTGCCGAAGCATTTGGTTCATGTAACCCTTAAAAACGCATGAACAAAAATGCTGTAGAATAAACAAGGCTGCAATGTTTTATGCAATAACCACTTGCCAAGTCTTCCCTTTGAAACTGGAGCCATTTTTATGTCATTGGAGTGTAGTAGAATGATCTATAAACAAGATTTCTGTTGAGTTTACATATTAAAACAGATGAAATCATTTTAAATAAAATGTTAAAAAACATTTACTTCCTAGCTCAGACAAAGCTTGGTCCAAAAACATTTAAAAAAAAATCATCGTTCACCCAAAATTCTAAAAAGGAAAGAAGGAAGGAAGGAAGGAAGGAAGGAAGGAAGGAAGGAAGGAAGGAAGGAAGGAAGGAAGGAAGGAAGGAAGGGAGGAAGGAAACTAAGTGTTGATCCTCAGTTCATTTGCTACCTAAACCTGGAAGAATATTTTTAAGATCTAAAACCTCAATCATGGGCATTAATCATTTCTTTCATTCCACTTCATGCAAGTTACCATTTCCCTGTGTTTATGTTTTGGGCTTAGCTTATGAACACTCATTTTTCACCTTCTAGCTTTCTGTGTAACTCTTCTCTGGAAAGGGCTGCCAGGCCACTTGGCACTACTGCTGCTATTAGCATTTCCCGCTGCCTTTAGTGCTCAGTTTGTTCTGTTGGTTTTTAAATTTAGCCAAGTATAATTTCTGTTTCCCTGCTCTACCTGACTCTGCATTAAATTATTCAGAAATTAGAGAGACTGATTTTCTCCCAGAATATGTAGCCAGGTGATTTTTAAATCTCTACAGTAGAATTAACTGGATCCCCCCCCTCCCACTCTCTATTATTTCGTGGGTTCCCTGCACAGCACTGAGCCCAGATGGATTCTTTGTGAGCACTGTTTGACAAGGATTTGGAGGAGGGCGGGAGAAGAGCCTTTTTTCCTCTTTGCCTACAGCTGCTCTCAACATGGCTCCTCATGACTGAAAGGAAATGAATAAAGATGAGTTATCTGAACTGAAAATCAGCCACAGAGCAGAAGCGGTTCACACTCCCCAACCCATGCGTGAATTTCACAAGGAAAAGGAAGCGTCGCCATCATTGATTTATTTGTACATTAATATTTGGGAGGGTTATTTTTTCAATCTTGTACCTTTGAACATTTGGAGCATTTGTGAAAAGCCATATGGTTTTCTGGGAGATTCACCTCACATCCTGTGTGTTGGAAGCTCTTTACACCACACCTATTGGCACGATCCACACTGAGCACCGAACAGAGCTATGAAAATACCATAGACACAGCTGAGAACATGCAAGTAGCATTAAAGGAAATGTGGGCGGTTTGAAATTGCATTTTTGGATCAGCCTTCATTTGGATGGTACAGCCTATGTTTTATTTTAAGTTGCAATTGTTTCCATATTTTGTGTATTATATGTCTCTGGTGATTGATTTCTATCCTTGAAACCTAGATATCTTAAGTGCCCAAAACAATTTAAGCCCTGAAGCATATGAAAAGAGAATTTTGAATTTGGATTCATATTAGGGTAAGGGATAAAGTTCACAAGAAAGGTTGTTTTATCGTATGGTATGTGTTCCCTCTTTCTATACAAGGAGAATGAACATATAAGTCTGAAAGTCAAAATTTAACTAAAATTATCTATTGTTGCCTGAGGTGCTGGTTTACAAGTACATGAACTCTGACCACGGTCAGCTTTTGTCTGCGATGCTCAAGAGGCCTCCTGTGGTTTGTCTGCTATAGACCCCATACTGCTTCTAGCCATGCTTTATATTCACACAGATCTGGGTTCAAATCCCAGCAACATCATTTCTTACTGTATACCCATGGTCAAGTGGTTGAGCATCTCCAAGGCTCAGAGTCTTCATTTCCAACTACTAGTAATACTGCTCTTACAAAGCTGTTGTTGTCAGCTAATGACAGCATTGTAATATTTGGTACATATGAGATTTATATTGTATAGTATATGCCGTTGGCATATCTTAGAGCTTCAGTTACTTAAGAAGCATTGAGGCTCTGTAGCCTGCCCTTTGATAGTTTTGCTTCCAGAATGAACTTTCTGGGTTTGAACATTAGCTCTGAAGCATTGATTTTTGTGGCCTTGGGAATGTCTTATCTAGACTGCAAGGGGCTTCAGATTTATAATCTACAGCTTATGCTGAGAAGTTACTGATGCAACGTCTTCAAACATGTACACTAGTACCTGCTAGATATATACAAAGTGCTCATCACTTTTATTTGCTGAACTTAAAGGGTTGTCGGCAGGTAATATTGATATCTGTGATTTCTGGCATGCTTTTTATAGACAATAAGTGGAGTACTTTTCTGTGAGGAGTAGTCTCTTTCCTCCTTACATATATGTGTAAGAACATATATGTGAAGATACATGTGCATGTACATGTGCACATGCATGGGGGACAAAAGGTCAACCTCAGGTGAGTTCCTCAGATGTTGTCTCCCTCCATTGAGGCAAGGTCTCTCTTTAGGCTGGAGCTTACCAGGTAGACTAGGCTGGCTGACCAGCAAGCCCCAGGTTTCTGCTGTCTTCTCAGTGCTCGTATTTCAAACATTCTCCATCATGTCCAGCTTTTTCACATGTGTTCTAGAGATCGAACTCAGTTCCTCATGCCTGTGTGGTAAGCCCTTGACCAGCTCAGTTATCTCCCCGGCCCCTATCAGAAATATTCTTTTTTATTATTATTAATTTTTAAAATTTATTTTACATACCAACCACAGTTTCCCTCCTTCCTCTCCTCCTGTTCCCTCCCCTACACCTCCTTTCTACTCTGCCCCTACCCAGTACTCAGAAAGGGTAAGGCCTCCCATGGGAGTCAACAACACATGGCATATGGAGTTGAGGCAGGACCAAGCTCCTCCCCCTGCATCAAGGCTGAGCGAGGAGAGGAATCCCACCATAGGGAATAGGTTCTAAAAAGCCAGCTCATACACCAGGGACAGATCCTGGTCCCACTGTTAGGGGGACCCACAAATAGACGAAGCTACACAACTGTTACCCACATGCAGAGGGCCTAGATCCATCCCATGCAGGCTCCCTAGCTGTTGGTCTAGAGTCAGAAAGCTCCGACAAGCTCAGGTTAGCTGTCTGTGTGGGTTTCCCCATCATGATCTTGACCTCCCCCCCCCCCCCCCCCCCCCCCCCCCCCCCCGGCTCCTACAATTCTTCCTCCCTCTCTTCAGCAGGACTCCCGGAACTTGGCCCAATGTTTGGCTGTGGCTCTCTGCATCTGCTTCCATCAGTTACTGGATGAAGGCTCTATGATGACAGTTAGGGTATTCACCAATCTGATTACAGGGGAAGGTCAGTTCAGGCACCCTCTCCACTATTGCTAGGAGTCTTAGCTGGGGTCATCCTTGTGGATTCCTGGGATTTTCTCTGGTACCAGGTTTCTTCCTAACCCCATAATGGCCCAGTCTATCAAGACATCTCTTTCATTGCTCTCCCTCTCCATCCCTCCCTCAACTTGACCATCCTGGTCCCTCATGTTCTCATCCCCTACCCCATCCCTTCTACCCTCTCCCCCGACACCCTCAATTTACCCAGGAGTTCTCATCTATTTCCCCAGGGTGATCCATGCATCCCTCTTAGGGTCCTCCTTATTACCTAGTTTGAGGCATATTCTTAATTAGAAACCCGTGGTTCATCAGCTCTTCAAAGCATCTAAACTGGCTCTTAGTGTATGCTGCTGTTGTACATCCCCAAAGCCATAAAGAGTTCAAAACTCCCAAGAACCTTTATTTCTTATGATGTCCATTTGCCAACCAGAGAATTTTTGACTTTAGGTTAGGCTGTCACATTTCCAGATCCATTAGTGGAGATGCAAAATGGTCACAAGGCATATGTTAGTAGAATTTGAAACATTCTCTAATTTCCTAATGTCCTTCCTAAGATAGAATAAGTTACATGAAAAACTGCTGTAGAAAGGGAAGTCTGTGAGTGCCCATCCAAGTGATCCTGCCACAATGGCAGGCACAAAGAACTGGGCAAAGAGGTGGCATCTTTCCCAGTTTAGACAGTCAGGTAGCAGGGGCTTTTCTATGCCCTGCATGTCTAAAGACAAGTCAGAAATGTTAGGTTCTTAAACACCAGTGTCCCAAAGAGAGGAGAGATCCTGTTGAGTTACGGTGGCATGCCTTGGACAGGGGAGAAGACTTTACAGCTGTGAATACTTTATTCAAGATCATGCCAACAAGTGTGGCATGATCCTGCCATTAAAAAAAAGGAAAAGAAAAGAAAAAAGGCCTATGCCAATTTTGTGGATGTGGAACAATACTTGATACTTAGGTAACCAGACTCTACAGATGCCCTTGTAATGAAAAGTACTGCTTGGGCAAATATTTTCTGGCATCTTTATATTTCCTGTAACTGAGACTAGAGAAGGGTGTTATTGTTGTTCCTAACTGAAAACAAGTTGTAGAGACAATCTTACCAGGAAGAAGTATGCAAAGAACAGAGGGAACTGAGTGCTTCTGGTTGCCCACATATAACTACACTATGACCATAGACTGCTCTACTAAGGACTCTCCATGGTGATGCCCTTATCTGTTGTTATGCTCCAAGATAACACAGCATCCTCTTTCTCTGTATTACCTGCATGGTGAAGATGACAGCATCCTGAGGAGAGGAATAGCAGGAGAGTTATGGACACCAGAAAACTAGAGGTGATGCCTGAAATCTGAAATAAATATGATTACCAGTTCCCATGGCCAGTTTCCATTCAGATTCCATATTACCTGAAGCATCCCTCCACACTTGCTGTTGTAACAGCCCAGAGTAGAGACGTGGAACAGGCCCATAGGCTGCAGAGCATGGTGTTCTCAGTGAGAGGACGAAGGTGTCGAAACTGGGCAGGAGGCAGCAGTGTGAGTTGTACACCTCAGCCAAGAGCGTCAGAAAGCGGGTGACCGTAAAGCTGGTTCTGTCCTTGGGCCAGCTGGAATGGAAGTGTGACTTATGAGAGATTCTGGGATATGTCCATAGTTCTGTTTTCAGGCACTGGCATCTTCAGTCACAGATAATGAGTGAGCTCAGAGATACACCAACAGGTCTGATAAGTTGTGGTAAGCTCTTGCTGTCCAGGTTGTTGATCATGTACCACGTTTGGGAAATATGAGTATACTGACACTTTTACACTGTTTAATAGACAAAATCAGAATTCCCCTCAAGGAAGAGAATGTGTTACCTGAGTAAATGTTTTTCTGTGGATTTAGAAATGAGACTTTCCTTCCCTAGGGCAGAGAATGGGATGTTTTCCTGTAGGAAATCTGAAGTCCTTTTCCTAGAAGGGAGATAATAAAGACAATAGAAAGTGAAAGATAATAGAAAAAAAGCCATCTGGCTGGCAAAGACCACGTGTCTTTGGCTGTGTCTATTTGAAATCTTCATCAAATTACTTTGGTGTAGCATACTGGCAGTTTGGTCTTCATGGCCCTGCTTGAAAGTAGGGGGAAGACGGAAGCTCTCGGCGCATGAGTAGTGTTCCACTTGGAATTTGCAAAGATTTGGGGGACAGTGAATGCCCGTGGGCTAAGGAATTGGCAGAGTCCCCACCAATTTTATCCATACTTAAAGGGCAGAAAAATCCTCAGCCACAACCTGTGTGTAGTATGTGTATAAATAGTTTACTATGAAAGGAAGCAGAAATAACTTCTTAATATATAATCAACTCTCAGAATATAAGTACATTTATGGAGGTGGTAAATTTAGTAGATGTATGGTCAGAATCTAGTCTGTATCTATATGTTGATTTTAATTGCTCAAGTTTAAAGATAGTCAAGCATTTAATATATAGCATATGAATTTTTTGTAAGTACACACATTAAAATTTAATAACAAATCAAAGAAAATAAATTCAAGTCAACTTAAAGAGCACTCCAAGACAAGAAAATGAGACAAGGTGTTTAGAATGCCCCACCCATTTCAGGGACAGCCGATCGCCATAGCCAGTAACACACAGTTTTGGGTAGCATATGTATTTTCAGAGCTTTGTATCTGTTTCAAACTCCTTACTGTATTCCTTGTTTTCTTTTTTGTTTACTTTATGATAGTATATTTACCAACATTGCTTATGGTGTTCACAGAGTACAAGATGTCACAACACAATAACGTAAGTGTCCTTAGGGATCACCAGGAGCCATCTACATTTGTTCTACATTGGCCTCCTTGTAGCTTTATGTGATTGCACTGCAGCCCACTTACCATGTGGTTGAGGGAGACTCACAAAGTCATGAAAATGGAAGCACAGTGTCACCCATCTCTGGAGTCTCGGACCTCCTGGAGTGTCTGGTTGTGGCAAAAGCCATAGAAAGACAGGTAAAGAGAAAAGAATGAGGAGAGATTCAGGCAATCAGGCAGAATTCTAAACCAGGAGACCTTGGCTCTGGCTTGGCCTATTGCCCCTGGAGGTGGCCTTTGAGTTGACTTTGTGCATGGTGATAGGATTGTGGCTACTGTGAGTGGACAGAGAGTCCAGCAAGAGCTACCCACACAGAATCATTGGTGTGATCTCCTAAATTGGTCAGAAAGAATGGGTGTAAAGCTGAATGCCTGAGTTGAAACCTAGGCATTCTCTATATAATTTACAGCATGTATTGAGAAAACCAACTGGGTGGTGTTCCTAAAATGCATGGTGTACTGCTCAGAACAGTACATGTCTCCATAATGCCAGAGCAAACATAACTGTGCTTTGATATGAGGTAACAGCACATGCTATTTCCACACTAGGCTGATCCTGAAATAGGCTGTGAAGTGAAGGTACCAAAATCATTAAGTCACAAACCTCTTCATTACTCCATCTGAGCATCCTTGTTAATATACCCTTAAATTCCTCAGGCGAGCTGGCTCAGTAGTAAAGCTACTTGCTGCCAAACTTGATGACCTGACTTTTGTCTCTGGAAACCATATAATAGAAGGAAAGAACCGATTCCAGAAGGTTATCCTCTTACCACCACAAAGTGCACAAATACATAAACAATAAGTAAATAAATACATGAAAATTAAAACATAAATCCCTTGACATTTTAAAAACCTTGAGGAGGACAACATCTTTGTATTAAATAAAACTCAATGAATCAAAATTTATTTTGAATTGTTTTTATTATACTTATTATTATTATTATTTGTGTGTGTATGTGTGTGTGTGTGTGTGTGTGTAGGTCAGGGGAAAATTTGACAGAGGTCAAATAGTTCTTTATTTCTACCATGTGGGTTCTGGGAATCAAACTCAGCTCTTCAAGCTTGGAGGTAAGTGCCTTTACCTGCTGAGCCACTCACTGGCCCTAAAAATGGCTTTTAAATCTAAGGTACAGTTGCAAAATAAAATACTGTGAACTACTGAAACATAGAAATTCTTCTTAGCATTCAGCACATGGAATAAACATAATAAATAAAATATTAGTTTCCTCCTCAACTTGAGTCAATAATTTGTATTAACAGTTTGTAAAATGGCATGTCAACATGAAATCTAAGTACATGTTTTGTATAACACTAATGTAATAAAATCTTCAAAGAAGTCAAGATAGCAGATTAACTATTCTGCGTTCCCTGAGCTTGATGCTTAGAAAATACTCACTATCCTCTTGAGAAGTCAAATGTTTGTTGTTTTCTAAACCTGTGAAAGAGAGGTACAAACATCAGAACAGTTACTGCCTTCTTGGGTAGGCCAGTGGCCTTGGCATGGACAGACTGGAAAACCCCTCAGGAGAGGACTGTGTATTATCTGGAATGTCACATTATATAAATATGGTGATGCTGGCCTCCTTTCAGAAGAGCATCCTCTTAAAAGAAACACATTATCTTTAGTTTGCACAACACTTTTTTTTTTTTTTGTAGAGTGCTTGCTACAGTCCCAAATAGACCTCACTTGTCCAGTCAAGTAACGTGTTTTTATTTATTGGCTCTTTTGTTTAAGATAGTATAGGGATGCTGTGATCTCTTTAAGTAATACATTTTTTCCAGAAGTATTTTATTTACATTCATGTATACTTTTTCATTTATTTATATTAAATATTTCTTCTTCTGGTATTCTTAGTTGTCATTTAAGCTTTTTGTTGAAAGAAAGTGATTGTTTAGTGATAAGTGTGAGTTCTTTTCACTTTCACAAGAGTATTGTGACAGAGTAGGAAGGCCATCTGAAAGTGGAAGAGATAGGTGAGAGATTTGACTGGCCTGTCAGACTGGGGAGAGGCTCTATGGAGGCACCAGTTTGAGGAGCAAATGGAAAGGATGAATGGAAGCAAATGTCCGTGCTTTAGGTGTGGGAAGAGAGGAACCAAGGACACTTCCGGGCTTAGGACCCTGGGGAAAGCAGAGGTCTTCCAGCCAGGCTGCTGGAGTCAGACACCAGTACTCACAAAGTGATGTGGGGGACATACTGTGTCAGTCAGCTTTTTGTTGGTGTTGTTGTTGTTTTTCCAGACAGGGTTGTTCTGTGTAGCTTTGTGCCTTTCCTGGAACTCACTCTGTAGTCCAGGCTGGCCTCGAACTCACAGAGATCCGCCTGCCTCTGCCTCCCGAGTGCTGGGATTAAAGGCATGTGCCACCACCGCCCAGCGACGGTCAGCTTTTTGCTGCTGGAACAAAAAAGGATGAGAAAATGAACAAGCCAGCTTTAAGGAGGGAAGGTCTATCTTGGCTCACCGTTTCAGAGGCTTAAGCCTCTGCTTGATTGGTCCATTCCTTTGGGACCCAAGGTAAACCAAAATGAGACTTGTGGTGGAGTAAAGCTACTCACCACATGGCATCCAGGAAGCAAAGAGAGAAGAGGATGGGGCCAAGCTATTCCCTGGGCACTGCCCCAGTTCTCGACATCTTTCAACCAGGACCAATTAATGCCATCCAGTTATGACCCTCTCAGTGGGCACCTACTGATGATGACAAAGCCCTCATGATCCCTTTGCTTCCCAAATGTTTATCAGCTAGCTATCAGTCCTTCAACACATGTACCACAACAGGACATTTCACATTCAAACCATAACAGTTTCCCTGTCTGCAGCTTAATTCCTTATTTATCAAACTGAGAAAATTATAGCAATAATGATTATATCTACATCACATGATTATTATAAGGATGAAATTAATATATCTAAAATGTTTAGAATGTTGTCAAACACATACTAAGTAATCAGTAAACTTCAGCTATCATTATTAGTAGTGTTCTTGTTATTGTAGGTCTCTTTGGAGAAGGAACATGCAATCAGAATAGATAGTCTCAGCTTGAATGTGTGACATTATCCCTTTCTCTTGGAACACTAGTGATCTCCAAATTCATAATGCTATGAAACATGAATTTAGGATACTTAACGTAGTGTTGTCTCAGTTAACATCTCTATCTATATATTTAAAAACTGTCTTAATGTCCCTAAAATTATCACCTGTGTGGTTTGTTCATACTATTTCCAAAGATGATAACAGAATGTGCCCCTGACCAATAAGGTGTTTAGCCAGATTTTACTAACTGGGCTAGCCAAGCCTGTAGCAGATGTTAAAACAACAAGCTAGACCTTCTTGCAATGCTGACATGGAATGCTTGACCTCAACAAGAGGTCAAAGATTTTAAACTGAGGAGTTGGTGGAGGGAGGGTCTAAGGAAAAATACCACTGAAATTAGTTTAAATTATTTTCTAAATTATTTGAATTGAAAAATTATAATTATGTCCGCTTAGGGATTTGATGTATGTGTACAATGAGATGAATAAGTCAGGCTAAGTCACTTACCTGTAATTTCTTCATAATGAGACATTTAAGATCGACTCCTAGTTATTTTGAAATATACAATATGCTGCTATTGACTGTAGTTGCCCTATATATAACATATCTAAATGTTCCCCTTGCCTAATGGAAAGTTTGTGCCCTTTGATCAGGAACACCTCCTCACTCTCCCTCCTGAGTTACTGAGAAGTGAGATAATCCACATGAGAAAAAAAATGTATGTACATAGCCTTTGTGAATTTGTATACACAGACTGAGTACCATTATAGCCATTGTTGTAAGAAGATGGCCCGAGAATAGACGAGAGAGCCCAAAGCACAGGGCTGTTTCATATAATGCTTACTGGCTGTGTGGTTACTTAACCATCATGTTTATATTGTCTAAATCTTAGTTTAATCATTTAAAAATTGTGAGGCGAATTAGTATCTACCTCCAGGGGGAAGCTTTTGATTCCTGGAAGTGACAGATATTGTACAGTGTTTACATAGTAGAACATTGGGAACAAACTGTGTCTAGTAATAGAATTGACAAATAAATTATAATGTAACCATACAATGTTCAAGGGTTTAATAAGCTCTTTACTCATTGATGTAAAAGAAATCACTGCCACCTGATACCCAAAACTACAAGGAAGTCTTAATGCTGTGTAGTGGAAATAATAATTATAACAAGTACTGTTTATATAACATCCTGAGCTCTTTATAAATCCTGAACATATTACTTATTAAAACTTCACAACATTCCTCAGAGAGACCTACCA
The DNA here is from genome assembly GCF_007827085.1 of Peromyscus californicus insignis. Classification (NCBI taxonomy): domain Eukaryota; kingdom Metazoa; phylum Chordata; class Mammalia; order Rodentia; family Cricetidae; genus Peromyscus; species Peromyscus californicus. The sequence goes on from NW_026294584.1 coordinate 16,510,626, forward strand.
TTATTACTCCTCTTTACACATGAGTCTGTCAGGACAAAATAACACTAAGAAATGTGTCCTTGTAGCAAGTTGTCAGGTCTATAATCATTTGAAGAAACTGGGGATTTTGTGACCAGATAAAGAGAGAGTCAGGTCAATGAAAGATCTCCCACCAAACTCTGTGATTTCCTAGGCAAGCATAGGTAGACTTAGCTGTGCTGCTGCTGAAGATTAAAAAACACTTACTATACTAGTGGCATAATCTGATCCACAATGCAAATGGAAACCATCATACTCAGTCGATTGCCAGTCAGGCACCAAGACTGGCTGCACATAACCCTTCTCATCCCACATCCAATCACAGACCATTTCTGCCTCCCTGTTCTATACTGCCTGCCTTATTGAACACAAGCCGTGATGCACTGAAGGAATCCACGATAAATTTGTAAAACATCATGTCAGGCCCTTTCTAGTCCCAGCATCCCCTGGTGATCCATGGTTGGGGTCTAAAGAAACAGAACCACACAGAGGAGAAGCAGACACCAACTTTCCACGGCTGCGTGTTGAGTGAAGCAGACGTTTTTGTTTAAAAGACAGACAGCTGAGAAACAGTTATTTGATCCCTGCTGCTCGAGGGACAGAGGGAAAGACAGGTATTTTTGTAATCGCTCTTCGGTGTTCCCTATGAAGCCTAGTTCATACAGTCACAACAAGAACCCAAGCTCTAATAATACATTGCAGCCGACCACAGATATGTTACAAGCATTATGCACCGTTGTAACTAGCATTCAGCTTCCTTTTGATTACTTCCAGGCCTGTGACATTTAGATTACTACACAGTTCTTCCAACCTCAGACAACTTCCCAGAGTTAGCAGCACACACATCTAATAATCAAATACCAACATAGAAGCTGCAAGCGCTTGGTGTCCTGTCTTCCATCACATTTGTTGTGATGGAGTGAACCAGCACCTTATTATGAATCCAAAGACAAAGGATATAGACTAAATTTAACCTTGCCACCAATTTGCTGTGACCTTGAGAATGTCGCTTAAACTCTGTGAGCCCTTTTTTCTTTTTCTTTTTTTCCCTTTATTTTGAGAAAGAGGCTCCGTGAAGAGCCCAACCTGGCCTCATACTCACCCCATAGTCCAGTCTTCTCTCAAACACTTCATAACCCTTCCTCAGGTCCAGAGCGCTGGCATCCCCTACACCATCAAGCCTGGCCCTCAACTCCCTGTCTGTGAATAAGAATGGAGTTTCACGTTGCCAGGACACCTTTCCCCTCCAGTGTCCTCACTGAGTTCTGCTTCCTAACAGTCCCAAGAGTCTAATGCTCCCAGAAGCGAGAGGATTGTGGTTACAATCCTTCCTTCTGCATTTAAGCCTTGTATAACTTTTCTGAAAGGGAAGCAAGAATGTTTGCTTGGGTGTATTAGAGATGATTTGTCATATATACAAGTAATCTTTATGTTGTTAACACTATCGAAGTTTGTCTTTCTTGTCATTATCAGAAATATAAACACAATTTCTAACTCTCACCTAAGCCTTCCTTTTGCTAAATTTTATTGGATTTGCAGCTAGCTTAAAAATAGTTATTTATAGCCGGGTGGTGGTGGTGGTGCATACCTTTAATCCCAGTACTTGGGAGGCAGAGGCAGGCAGATCTTTGTAAGTTCAAAGCCAGCCTGGGCTACAGAGTGAGTTCCAGAAAAGGCACAAAGCTACGCAGAGAAACCCTGTCTCGACAAACCAAAAAAAAAAAAAAAAAAAAAAAAAAAAAAAAAAAAAAAAATTGTGGCTTGGTCAGCAAACACATACTTTTTGAGTCCACTAACAGGTTATGAGAAAACTGTTTTCAGTGTTTCTACCTACTTATATCTGTGGGTGCCCTTCACTGTTATCGACACCAAACTGCAGAAAACCAACCGTCACTAGTGGACTGTTTGCCGAATGCCTGTTTTCCCAATACTGGCAGCCTTGGGTGTAGAAGGTCTCATGTAGACAGCCTAGTGAAATGCCTATCTGGATTTCTATAGATTTTTCCACAAAAGTCTAACAAATCCATGCAGTCATATCTTGATACAGGAAGTGTATTTGGTAGCTCTGGCCTGCTGTCCTTACAGGCTCTATGTGTCTTCTGTGAAAGGCCAAATACCATCCCAGTGGACCTGACCTAGTTAAATATAAATACACCATTGAGGAGCAACTGACTTCTGAATTAATAAAAGTTATAAATGAATTGGATGCCTTGTGAAGAGGCTGAACTTGAAGTGCCTTTTAATTAATTATTCTGAAAGCAGTACAGAAGCCTATAGCTGCCCATGTATGCAGAGATCTATGAAATGAAGCTGGATAATCCACACTTTTCATGATTAGAAAAATCTAATCAACCTACAGTGGAATTAAGGAAGAGAAAGAAATGAAAACAACCTAATAAAGAAAAAAATGCTGTTCACTTGCCAACGCTGAGATTCCATTCATGGAAACATAAAGGCTTCATCAAAGATCTATTACAACTGAAAGTCAAAGTCAGTAAAGTTGCGTGTTTCAAAACCAGCATACAAAAACCACTCGTGTTTCTATATACAAGTAACAAACTGTCTGAAAGGGAAATGGAGAGAACAATCTTTTATTTGCATACTGAAAACTATAAAACACCAATGAAAGAATTTTAAAAAAATCCAAATGGCAAGGTAGTACATGTTCATGAATTAAAATTAATATTGTAAAAATGGCCAAACTGCCGATAGTGGTCAGCAGATTCAGTGCAGGCCCAGTACAAATTCCAATGTCCTTTTTTTAGAAATGAGAGGGGGAACTCAACAAATCAGTTCTGAAATGCACATGAAACCTCTCCCCAAAGACCTTGAATAGTGAAAACAATCTTGAATAGAAATAACAAAACTGTGGACAACACACATACCCAAAACATATTTTAAGTGATAATACATATGTAACAATAATAATTACAGAAGAAAAACATCATAAATTTGAGAGAGAAAGTGGAGTTAGAAGGGACAGAGGAATGGGTGAAAATGCTACGTATTTATGTATGAGATTCTCAAAAAAATTAAAAATTTAAATATAAAAATTATAGTCAGAACAACAATAGCACTGACATAAAAATCACATGCTTTGGGCAGTGAAACAGGGTAGAAAACCCAGAAATAAATGATTGCATATATGCTCGATTGATTTTTAAGATAATGTGTGTGTGTGTGTGTGTGTGTGTGTGTGTGTGTGTGTGTGTGTGTGTGTGATGTATGTGTGGATGCATGTGCTACAGTTTGCGTATGGAGGTCAGGGATCAACTTTGTGCAGTAGGCTCTCTTTCCACATTTAGGTGGGTTCCAGGCATCAGACTAGGGTCCTCAGCCATACACAGCAGGCTCCTTTCCCTGCTGAGCCACCTCACTGGCCCCATGCTCAGTTGATTTTTCACCAGAGTACCAACAACACAGTGGGAAGAATGGTTTCTTAAATAATGTTGGGAAAACTGGATGTTCATATGCAAAGAATAAAACTAGACCCTTACTACACATCATATCCAAAAAAAAATCAATTCAAAAATGGATTGGAGACTTCAGTTTCACTCTAAGCCCCAAAGCTATTCAACTGTTAGAAGGAAACATGGCAGGCAAAAAGGCTCCACAGCTAAGTCTGGGCAGTGTTTTTTGGGGGAATACAGCTCAGAAAGAATGGACCACAGAAGCAAAGATAGACAAGGGAGATTGTACCAAGTTAAAAAGAGTCTACATCATAAAGGAAATACATGCAAAAAGAAGAGACCGTCCACAGAATATGGAAGAAAATATTTGCAAGAAACACAACTGATAGGTGTCAGCATCCAAAATATATAAAGAGCTCAAGCAATCCAGTAGCAGGAGAGAAAAATAACCCAAATACGAAAAGAGCTAGAACAGACAATTCTCTAAATAAAATATACAAATGGCTGTAGACACATGAAAGAAATGCATCCAGCATCTCTAATTAGCTAGCCCCTGGTGCCAATCGGTGGTCGTTGTAAAGATAAAACATGAGTGATGGAGACTTTGGGAAAGGGGAAACTGTAGCTAGAGTTTTCCTGCCTGGCCCACAGTCAGGACAAATCTCTGTCACCCACCAGTCCCACAGCCACTCAGACCCAACCAAGTAAATACAGAGACTTATATTGCTTACAAACTGTATGGCCGTGGGAGGCTTCTTGCTAACTGTTCTTATAGCTTAAATTAATCCATTTCCATAAATCTATACCTTGCCACGTGGCTCGTGGCTTACCGGCATCTTCACATGCTGCTTGTCATGGCGGAAGCTGGCAGTGTCTCCCTCACCTTCCACTTCCCAGAATTCTCCTCTCTCCTTGTCCCACCTATACTTCCTGCCTGGCCACTGGCCAATCAGTGTTCGATTTATACAGAACGATATCCACAGCACTTCCCCTTTTCTTTTCTTTCAAAGAGGAAGGTTTTAACCTTAACAAAGTAAAATTACATATAATTTGGGAATTTGGGCGTAGCTTCTCTTACTACTTCCTGCTGGAGGGGGGCGCTGTATCTTATGGGGACACAAAGAAAATTTTAGGATTATGGAGTAGTCCATGAGGCTGTATTGTCTGAGCCAGTTGCCTTTAAACCATTCTGGATGTTGGATCATCTGGGCCATGGTGTCATCGGAGACCTTTCAGGGGGTCTTGGCTGGTCAAACCTGATGTATCTTAATCTGGAACAAATCCAAAGCCTCTAGCTTTCTGTGGAAATAAAAGCAGAGCCTCCTTTCCAAAGCAACATATCCTTACATCCAAATTTTGAAGTCAAGGTACCTTTAAAGTATACATTTTGGCATAACTCAACAGCTTTTACAATCAAATGTTTTTCTTTATATACGAATATCAAAGACAACATAATCCAGATTCTCTGTGTGATATCTTTACGTGGCTTATTACCTTTACTGTTTCTTTAAAGACTTTATTTTTAAAAACTATCTATTTGTTTATAAAACTGTATATATTCATTTTTCTCTCTCTTTTAAGCCTATGTACATTTTTACATACATTGTAAACTATTCCATCTGAATCAGTCTTATTGTGAACCTATTGCTTTAAACTGCAGCCTTCTAAGACTGAAACAGCGCTGTGGCTGCTGGCTCTGCCCACTTCAGCTTCCCAACATGATGGTGGTACATTTTCCGCCAGCTCTGGGAACCCTCAACTCTCAGAAATAGTGGGTCTATGCTTTTATCAAAGCAGCGTGTAGCCCAGAAACCTCTTTTTTTTGTTTTGTACTAGCAAAGACTAAATCTACCATGCAGCTTAATGTGTCACTTGCAGAGGCCTCATTCCCGCCATACTGCAGGTGGAGCACGCATGTCAGGAACCCCCCATAGTAGCTCAAACCAGCAGGCTGCCGCTAACTTGAGAGAGACAACTAGGAAGCTGTTTTTACCTCCATTTTAGTATCTTTTTACTCAGGTTTTAGGTAGAAACTCTTGCCAACACGTTGGGCGCCATTTGTAGCTAGAGTTTTCCTGCCTGGCCCACAGTCAGGACAAATCTTTGTCACCCACTAGTCCCACAGCCTCTCAGACCCAACCAAGTAAATACAGAGACTTATATTGCTTACAAACTGTATGGCCGTGGGAGGCTTCATGCTAACTGTTCTTATAGCTTAAATTAATCCATTTCCATAAATCTATACCTTGCCACGTGGCTCGTGGCTTACCGGCATCTTCACATGCTGCTTGTCATGGCGGAAGCTGGCAGTGTCTCCCTCACCTTCCACTTCCCAGAATTCTCCTCTCTCCTTGTCCTGCCTATACTTCCTGCCTGGCCACTGGCCAATCAGTGTTTTATTTATACAGAATGATATCCACAGCAGGAACCCTTGTACTTGCTGATGATAATCTAATTGTGGAAGATCCTTGTACAACAGAACCATGATGCGAACCAGTGGTCCTGCTCTGAGCCTTCATCTACAGGAACTGAAATCGATATGCCAAAGGACACCTGCTCTTCCCTGTTCATTGCCACACAATTCACATTCCCCAAGGCATGGAATCCACCTAAGTGTCCATCAGCTGATGTTTGGGGAAGGAATCTATAGTCTGTTTACACAATGGAATACTGTCAGCCTTAAAGAGAGGGAATCTGTCATTGTGTCCACATGGATGAATCTGGAAGACAGTGCACTAAGGGAAATAAGTCAAGCTCAGAGAGAAAAATATGGTTTAACTTATTTAGCTCATATGAAGAATCTAATAAAATTGACCTTGTGAAATTAGAAAATAGGACAATGGTTATCAGAGGCTCTGTGTGTGTGTGTGTGTGTGTGTGTGTGTGTGTGTGTGTGTGTGTGTGTGTATAGGTGAAATGGAAAGTTTCAGATAGACAGGAGGAAAGAAGTTAGTTCTGAGATCAATTGGACAATGGAGTGACTATAATTGGCAATGATTTAGATATTTCACTGTCACTAAAAAAGTAAATTTCAAATGTCTCACCATGAAAATAAGTAAATGGAGATGATGGATATATTCATTATGATTGGTTTACTCATGCCTCATATAAAATATTATATTATATACAATATATTGTTTACAACTTTGATTTTTCAAGCAGAATATTAGTAAAACATCTTTGTATACTAACGGCTAATAACTTTTCTTCTCAGGTTGAAAATATATAAAAAATTTAAACCCTACAGTGGGATCATGCACAGATCCTTGCATTTTTCTTATGATGCTAACCTAGCCCAGAAGTGAAGTGTTGGGGCTGTTTGCCATCCAAGTAATTTCGCATCTCTGCTTTTTATTCATAAGGTCTGAATATGGGTGAGTGTTGTTACAAATGCATCTCCATTTCCATTTTGTTATTCATGGAGTGTATGCAGTGGTCCTCTGACCAGTCCCGACAGTGTGCTCAATCTGTCTGAATTAATCCCTGTTAGAGGCCAGAGCTGGGCAGTGTTTGTTCCAGTGCCTGCTGGCAAGTTCCTTAGGAATCAGCCACCAGTGGAAGCAACTATGCTCAGAGCTGGGAAGGAGCTCCTGGGCCTCACCACACTTGATAATGTTATCCAGAAAAGAGCAATCTTTTTCAGTTCTTGCTCACCTAAGCTGAATTTTGAGAAGTAACTATAAAGGATGAGACTGAGCATTATAATTGGGTCTTCTGATTTTTTATTTTAAATCCTCCCTTAAAGGTCACTGGATACAAAGACAATCTGTGCATTTATTGAAGGCAAAGCCACAAGCTGCTCCGTGAAGCTCTGTCTGTGCTTGTTTCTGCTATTTCATACCCTCTTTGTCACCCAATAACAGACAAAGGGAAATTTAATCTATGAATTTCTTCTCTGTCTTTTAAAGGTTTCCTTCAAGGACTTATTTCCAAATGATGACAAATATTTCTAATTTAGGAAAAAAAGATAAAGGCCCCGTATTTACTTTATTACACTTCTTTTCTCTAAGCACAACAGTGAGTGTCAGAAAAGCTTTGTGAGGTGCAGTCCACCTAGAAGGATGTACATGTGAGCCCAGAATTCAACTTTCTGGCTCCCTCCCTGGGAAGGTACAGTCTTGACATGACAGATGTTTCTGCATCCACACTAAAAATCCTGCCAACCAATGCCTTGTACTGTAGAAGACAGGGCCAGGGCTCCAATATGAATTTTACTCCTTGTCATGTTGCTTGATTGGCCTATTTTCTGGGTTATTCATTAGATCTTAATTTAGCATTTCAGTTAGGATTTCTAAATAGGCCAAGTAGACATTGCGACACTGACCATAGACAATAATGGGCGTCAGACCTGCTTATGCACAAAGAGGAGGCTATCCAGTGTGGTCAGAACCAGACTTCCCGGGGGCAGGTCCTACACCCACTGCTTGGTTGCTGTGCACTTTGCTTAACCTCTCATCTAAAAAACTGGAAAAAGAATCGTTTCAAGCCCTGCCCCCAAATTCGTTTTGTAGAAAATAGTTGGCTTATTCACATTTTACAAGATTAGAGAAAGTACCTAACTCAACTTGGGACTGTAATGCATTCTTATTTTTATAAACTAATGATCCGTGCTGGGCATAGTGGCTCTTGCCTGTAATCCCCACACTCAGGAGGTTGAAGTAGGAGAGTTGCTATGAATCAAAGACAGTATGGACGATACAGTGAGATCTTGTCTCAAATAAAACTAGCAAATGTAATGTAGGCTAAAAGCTAATTACCGTAGTCATGATATGTATGGTTATGCTAAATAAGTAAATTTTTATAAAGTGATCAGAACTGTGTCTAACTATTGTTTCTAATATAAATTAAGGTGCATACCACAATCAAGAAGTTCCTTGCGTAAATAATAGTAAGGAGCTAAAATGTAAAAATGTTTAAACTTTTTAATATTTTGCTTTCTTTGTCAGACCTGATGCCTTCCACATTATCTATATTTACCATTTTAAAGATCATATTATACCTTGTGAAATATGAATTTTACTAAAAATTGAACAGTAAGAATTTAGAGCAAGTGTTTTTATTTACATGTATACCAAATATGACTTAGCACTAGTTACATTTCAATTTTTGGTTTCTTAAATATCAAACTTGATTTCCAATTTCCACTATAACCTCATACTAAGTTCCTTCTAAACTTTTGAAAGTCCTTTTTTACTTAAAAATTCATTTTTCCCCCTTGAGGGGAGGAAGAGAAGAGTGATATTATTTCTAGTTTATAAATATGCACATTGAAGTTCTGTGAAACTAGGGCAAAGGAAACATCCAGGATTCTGAAGCGGGTCCAGGACAACAGCTGGGTCAGGCACTTTTTCCCTACTCTGGACTGGGTGGAGGGTTTGTGTGCTTCATCACAGGCAGTTTCCAAGAGCTGAATAAAACCACCAGCCCCGCATGCTTTCCACAGCTACCTATTGTGCCCCTGTTCTTCATTCATCTTGTGGATAGTAAATCCATCCATTTAAAGACAAGAAGAATTCAGTGTTCAGCTGTGGTCTGCTGCACACATGTCCACTTTCCTTACACTTCCTTTGAACAGAACACAGTCAAATCTATTGTACAGCTCACCGGCATGATATTGCTTTGATAGACACCAAGTGACCTAATATACACACTCCAGTGTACTCTAATCTGTGGTCTCCCAGCTCCCACTCGGCAGGAATTCTGAGATGTTGATGGAACCCCGTGATTTAACAGAGCAGCCAGACTGCCCTTTGACCCCTCACACTGGTTCTGACAGCTGCCTGCCATGTGTAGAGAAAACCTCACAGGCTGAAACCCCGCCACAGAGGAAAGGGCCCTAGATAAACATACAAGTGAGAGCATGCTGCTACTTTAGAATTAGATTGTTTTTATAAACTGAATTTTCTGTAGGGACATTTAATAGCTAAGGGGCTGGAAGCCCCCAAGGTGTGCCAGATACCTTCCTTAGTTAAAAATAAGATAAGCCAGGCTTGGTGGTACATGCCAATCACCCCAGCACTTGAGAATGTCTAAGTGCCAGGCCAGCCTGGGCTACAGGGTATGACCCTGTCTCCCCCAAATAAAACAAAATCAATTAGTAAATAATCAAATAAAACAGAATGACACACACACAATAAGACTGGACTTGCCCACTCATTTGAGGCACCAGTCTTTCTCTTTTGGATTAAACCAATTTACCCATGCTTGGGGATCGTACTCTCATTTGATGGTACAGAGATGTGCAGCAGCATCTCCTGGGTTGCTTAGGAAACTCCATTTGTGTTTAAGCTGTCAATTTAATCCACTCTGCCTTTTTACTTTTATCAGGATATTCTTCAGGTAGAAAAGAATGGAAGCTTTAGGCATGACTATCATCCTAAATATAAAGTTGGTTAAGGGGGAAAAAAAAATCCCTCTTCGGCCCAAATAGCATTGTGCTTTATAATTCATTCTTTTCACATACAGTACGGCGTGTTATCATGGCTAATGTTCTCCCGCCGAGCTGCCGTCATCTTTTGTGGAACTGTCAGGGTATTAAATTGATGCACCTTCCACATTTGGATAGAGGTCATTATCCTGTCGCCTGGTTGCATTGCCTCTGCTGTGCAGGTTAACTGCTTGAGGTCTTTCATCTAGATAAATGTTTCGCCAGCACTTTTGCTGTGTGATGACATGAGCCATCCTTGGAGGTCGCACAGTGATGCTATGATAAGGTGTCCCCTGTGTGTTCACAGAGCCGGAATGGGCTGGAGCCCCAACTTCACAATAGGCCTAAAAATAAGGGCAAATGCTCTTACTTGAGCAGATGTTTCTAGATTTGGGTCTCTCTGTTAAAAAGTTTCTTTTCCTTTTGGGAGGCTAGGGGTGGCGGGGTCATATGTATCCCAGGCTGGCCTCATACTACTTATGTAGTTCAGGCTGGCATTGAATTCCTGCACCTCCTTCCTGAGTGTTGGGCTTACAGGTGTATACCACTGTACCTTGTTTAAAAAGGAAAACTTTTGCTTTTAAATGTTTTTTTTTAAATATTAGTGTTCTGAATGATCTTACTAAGTTTGTCTGAATCTACCCTTCAGAAATCAGTGTGTCTGTTCAATCAGTAGTTTAATGTGACATGGTAAATGGCTTTGCAATATTAGTATCTTGAGCAACTCAAAGGCCACAGCATTAGTCACTTTAGTACTGCTTTCCACATAGGAAGATGGATTTTAAATAGAGATTCACTTAAGCCCTTTCCCTTCAGTGACAGTTGATTGATTAATTTTAAAAATAATTCCAGATGCTTGTACTGGATTATTTCTGAGGAGTAATATACCAAATAAAGAGGAAATAATTTTAAGTGTTCTTATTTAACCAGGTAAGTTTTATAACAAATTATTTTGAAATCTCAATTTTTGCTCAGTTTTTAAATAATTTTCTAATTGGTGCAGATACCATGTCCGTGTCTACCATCAGTGTCATCATAGGACCTGAAAGATGCTTTTATGAGGATATTTAAGATTTTATAAACCGTTGTCTCTTCTAACATTTAAACGTACACCTAATGCCCCAAGGAACTAAATCTCATGATACTGTATAACTTGAAGCCAAGCAGCATAATTTTAACATTTGATCACCATGTTTCTATTAGGTAACATCTTTTTTAAATGCACACAATAATTTTCAACAGTTGACTAGATTTCCAATTGCTAGTTGTGAATGAAGATCACCTGTGTATAATCCTCCAATTTTTATCATAAAACAAAATTTAAATCCTGCTTAGAGAGTGCTGTCTTCTTGGATTGGAGCTAGAGAGCTCAAACGGAGTGAAGGGTTTATCCATTCCCATAGTGTCTGTTAGTTTGTGCAGAAACAAGCTTGAGTGAGGCAGTGGGTCTTCCCTTCGCTGGTGGATTTTCTGTGCCTTTCTTGAATTACGCGATCATCAACACATTGCCCAACCTAGAAAGCTCAGCATCTGCCATGACCTCCGACCTCCCTGTCTTCTTGACCTGACACCAAGAAGAAGGCACCAAGGCCTGACACTCTGCCTTCCAAACATCATCTTTAGCTCCAGTTTTCTCTTCTCTACTCCGCACCCTCTTCTTGCTTGGAGATCCTTTTTGTCTCTTCTGCTTCCTCGGTTGTTCCCGTTCCTGGTGACTCCTGTTCCTTACCATCATCCCTCCCTTTCACCGTTAAAAGAAGCTTCTTTGTCTGGCATCCATCAGGTGGGTGGATTCCTACTTAGACATAGTCTACTTGCCTCCATTTGCTAGAAGGTTAGAGAATTCCAAGTCCTAGGTAACTGGCTATGAGTCGTCTTTCCTGCTAGTTCCTGAAACTTAGTCTGTGCTCTGGTGAAGGAAGGGCTTGAAGCATTGAACATGCCTGCTGTCCCATTTCTCACACATCTGGAAATGTCTCATTCCCTTGGACTTATTTCTTCAAGGAGTCTTTTTTAAGTTTCCATGAAGAGGTAACTTTTTCTTCGTCTCTTACCTTGCAACTTGCTATTTCATATACACCACATTTTTCTTTAATTTTATGTCTACACTATGAAAGTATGAGCCATATGAGCCTTGAGATAATAAAATAAAAAATTGAATCCACTTATTGGTGCCCAGAAAACCTCCCCCTGCACACATCTAGGTCCATTCTCTTGATGGATACTGTTCTTCCCAGGAGACATCAGCCCACCTGGAAAACAGGCCAACCCACCCTCATCTACCTCACTAGAAGGATGCACTTTCAGGAAAAGTTTAGTTTCATTTTCAATTATTATTTTCTATTTTGAAACATGTTTGATAAGTAATAAATTCTGTTTATAAATGGTAATTCAACCCAGAAGAAAATTTTACTTTGTGTGTGTGCATGTTGCAAAGTGTATATATGGATATTAGAGGATAATTTATAGGAAAAAGTATGTTCTCTCTCCTACACCGTGGGTCCATGGATGGAACACTGGGCATCAGGCTTGACAGCAAGCACCTTTAACTACTAAGCCATTTGCTAGCCCTTTCTTGGAAATTTTTAGTTGGTTTTAAGTTCATGTACACATTTATGATATGGATTATAATAATAATGATTAATTGTATTGCACAGTATCTCCCCATCCATGGTTTTATTTACCTGAAGTCAACTACAGCCACAAAAATATTAAAGAGAATATTCCAAAGTCCTCTGTATTCTTTAAGTTGCATGCTGTTCTGAGAAGTATGATAAAGCCGCATGGCCTCCCACTACCTCTTGCCCATGATGTGAATTGGCCTTTTGCAGTGTTCTCACATTGTATAGACTCCACCCAGTATTCTCTTATCACCCAATTCCACTGTCAGCTCAACTCTGTGGTGTCGGAGTGCTTGTGTTCATATAACACCTCTTTCACTTAACAATGTGACCTAAGCACAAGAGCAGTAATGCTAGCATTCTCATCACAGTGTGTTGTAGTAGTTAATCTCTGTGTCTCATTTTGTATGGAACATTATAGATGTATGTGTAGTAGGAATATATATCTATATATCTATATATATTATGCATATTACATATATGATATATCTATGTATACATATATATCAGATCTGGTACTATTCAAAACTCTAGGCATTCCCTGGGTGTCTTAGAATGTGTCTCTACAGATCAGGAGGGTTGTTATGTTAGGATACAATTCTGTTAAGGGATATGTATTGATAGTATTAATTGAAAGAATATGTGATATAGGTTTTTCAATAAAATAATTTACTCATGTACTTAAAAAAAATGGTGCTGAACATCAAACATGGAGCCTCACACATACCGGACAAGCCCTTTACCACTGAGCTTTTTCCCCAGCCTGGCTACAACTTTTAATATTGGTTTGAATAAAATGTAGGCAGCTCTCTCTTGTTCTTGTAAAACACGGATTTCAATGTTTCACTGTTGAGTGTGTTGACAGCTGGGGCCTTGTTATATATGGCCTCTCTTATGTTAAGACACACTCCTTTTGTACTGAAATTGTCGGGAGTTATCATGACAGGATGTTGAACACTGTTAAATTCTTAAATAATTTTGGGAGGTTTATTTGTTTATATTGTTATGAATTTGGGTGTTTTGTCTGCATGTGTGTCTGTGCACCATGTGCATGTGGTTTCCACAGAGGTAAGAAGAAGCATTGCATCCTTTTGGAACTGGTGTTAGAGACAGTTGTCAGCCACCATGTGGGTGTTGGAACTTGAACCCAGGTCCTCAGGAAGCATAGTCAGTGCTCTTAACCACTGAGCCAGCTCTCCAGCCTGCTGCTAAATTCTTTTTCTTCTCTTTCTATAATAAGGATATGTTTTTTCTTTCACATGTGGTGTGCTGGGACTTTAGGCATGAGCCACCATATAAGTCTATTCATGAGCCTTCTCCTTCTTCTCCTTCTCCTTCTCCTTCTCCTTCTCCTCCTTCTCCTTCTCCTTCTTCTTCTTCTCTCTCTCTCTCTCTCTCTCTCTCTCTCTCTCTCTCTCTCTCTCTCTCTCTCTCTCTCTCTCTCAGACAGACAGGATCTCACTATGTAGCCCTGGCTAACTTGAAATGCGGTATGTGGACAAAACTGGCATCAAACTCACAGAGATCCTCCTACCTCTGTCTCCTGAGTTTTGAGATTAATGGCATGAATGACCATGACCAGCTACTCATACACTTTTAAAATAGAGGAGAATGAATCAAATTTTCTATTACACCTATTTTAAAGAAGTATATAAAAATCTTTGTTTTAAAGTACCAATGTTTTCAATAAACCAAAACTTTACAGTCTTTGCTATTTTACAACTATGATTTTTTAAAATCCTGTTTTAACTAGAAAATATACAGGTACTTAAATAGATGTCTAACAGATTAACAAAAATGTGCACAAAATAGTAAACAATAAAGAATGAGAACTATTAAATGATCAAATTCTAACCCTGGAAGTGCTGGACAGATGTGAGAAATGTTTATCCTCGGTATCCTTTGATTTTAGTGCTATAGATGGATAAGGAGACAGAATTACTCTTTTTTCCCTGAAGTATCAAACCATGCATAGCTAAAGGCTGACCAGTGTCCGACCCCACAGGACTCAAGGCTTCTGTAACTGCGTAACTGCCTGCAAGGCAAAGGGCCTGCTTAATCTCAAGTGGTAGCAAATTTTAGGACTTCTCACCAAAGTATAAACCCTCCTCTTTCTTGCTTTGTTGTTTACTAGAAGATCTAAGCGTGAAAAAAAGCTAGGTCAAGAGGCCAGTGTTCGTAGACTTTGGAATCCTATCACTGATAAATCGGTGACAGCCCGCACCATCCACAGACATGCAAATTTCTGCTCCTGAATTCTTGCTCTTGTACTCTAATACTAAAAGCTTGTGGACATTGTGTTAAATGAACAAGGTTGCTTTTAGTGGATCCAGACTTACCTGAGTACAACTGTATGATTAACACAACAAAGATACCACTCCACCTTGTGTGTGTGTGTGTGTGTGTGTGTGTGTGTGTGTGTGTGTGTGTGTTGTATGCATATTCATGTGAGAGAGCAGAAGTGTGTGTGGATACACACTTGTGTCTGTGCCTCTGGAGGCCAGAGGTCAGTGTTGAGTGTCTTCCTGGTTGCTATCCCACTTTGTGTACTGAGGCATCATCTTTTGCTGACTCGGAGCTCTCCGACTTGTGTGGTCTAGCTAGCCAGCTTTGCCCTAGGGATCTCCTGTCTCAGCCTGCTGAGCTGAGCTGGGATTGTGAGTGGGCTACCATGCTCACCTGGATTTTTTATATGGGTGCTGGGAATCCAGACTTCAATACTCATGCTTGCACAGTCACTGAGCCATCTCCCCAGCCTCCACATTTTTTATTGTAGAAAAACTTTATCCATACAGAAACTTAGAGGAATGGAACCCTGTATACCCAATGTCAATGCTTTCTCCCTATGGCCGTCACCCACTGTCCCCATTCTACTCCAGATGATTTCAGCAAGTGCAAGTCAACTGTGTTTCATTTTAAACTATTTTGCTGTATGTTTTTATGCACAGTTACCCTTTTATTATGAGTAAGGGTATGTGCATGTGAGTGGAGGTGCCCATGAGGCCAGAGCATTAGGACCCACCTACAGCTAGAGTTAAAGGTAGCTGTAAGTTGCCTGATGTGTGTGCTGGAAACAGGACTCAGCTCCCCTGCAAAAGCAGTGTTCATCCTTAACCTCTGAGCATCTCTCTAAGCCTGATACTCACCATCTTACAACATAATCAAACCACAGCAACTGCTCCCGATTTCATCCTAGTCGCATTGAACATTTAACTGGCTTTTACTCTTCTGAATCTGTCCTGTGTATCAGCCTTTAATTTACTCAAATCAGATTTCTTTCTCTCTCCTCTGCCTCCCCCACCTTCCCCTTTCTTATCTTTTCTGTTTGACATTTGTCTGAATAAACAAGCTGATGGTTCTGCAGGGTTTCCCAAGTTGGTTTTGCTGTTTGCATTCTTGTGTCCTTTAAAATATTCCCCTCTCTCATGTTTTTATAAACTGCTACTGAGTTTTGATCAGACACCGATTTAATGTTTTAGCAAAATGCTTGGAGATAATGATATGGTTTTCTTCCATAGCGGTTTGTAATCATCTGGCATTGCAAAATAATGGTATTGTAAGTTCATAATTTCTTACTAGTTCATTAACAAAAATATTTCCATAAATAAAAATTTCTCTTTGTTGATCATTTTGCCACCCTAAGGAACACTTAATATAGAAAAGACAAAAGCGTGCTTCTTTCTCTTCGCAATGAATTACAATGTAGACATGGTGACATACAACCTTAACCTCAGCACTTGGAACACAGAGGCAGATGGATATCTGTGAATTTGCGGCCAGCCTGATCTTATATATATAGTGAGTTCCAGGCCAGCCATGGATACATAGTAAGACCTTGTCTCAAAGTGAAACAAACAAAGCAAAGCAAAACACATGTCTTCCCAGGGTGATCAACATGTTTTGATTTGACCTTGAGGCAATGGGAGAGTCTTTCCAGGCTGTTTTTCACTTATTGTAACAAGACGCTGATTTCCAGTGGCTCCTTTCTTTATTGTAGGACAAGATATCCCAGCCTCATGCTTCTCTTGCATCAGGCCTGGAATCAGCCTTTGAGTTTGGAAGATCCGCATTAACCCTGCGCTGGTCAGGACACAGATCATGATGTGCTTGTGTGTGTTTTGAACGTGAAACAGTGATTGTACCAATAGTTTCCTTCTGACTTCACCTTGCAGACTTTGGGGTGTTCTGTCCTTTCTACATGCTAAATTATAGACAAAGTGCTGCTTACCCACTCATCCCACACTGCAGGGTAGCCTTGTAATAACAATGTGACTCTTACAGATGGCTTAACACTTTCACTTCCTTCATCCCTCATATTATAGTTATTTGTTTTAATTCAGACACACAAACAGAACATACACTTCACAGACAGGTTGTTTGTAGCACAACTGTCAAATTTTTATGTTTTAAAATAATTTGGAACAATTTCCCCTCTATGTTGCCAACTGCATCAACAAGTTTATTAACATTTTTATGATTGCCTTTTATTATTTTTGTTGGCTATTGTGATAGTTTCTCCTTATCCATGGTTTCAGTTTCCCATGGTCAACCATAATCCCCAAACACAGTATTAAATGGAACATTCCAGAAATGATTCCTAAGTGTTAATTCATGTGTCTTGCTGACCAGTATGGTAACATTTTGCACCTGAATTATTTTCTCTCTCATGTTTTACATGGTGACTGCCTTTGTGTAACATTTGTTACAGGTTCAACAGTTGCTCGGTTATCAATCCAATAACTAATTCTTGCTTTACATAAAGTGGTCACAAAACGCAAATGTAGTGAGACACTGTAGTATTAGAGATAACAGAAAAGATGTTAATCCCACCATAAATGGCAAGGCTATCAGAAACAGGACAAATTCTGGTATGTTTAGAATTTAATTGGATCTATAATTTCAGGCATCCACTGGAAGTCTTGCAAACTATCCCTCTTGGGAGGAGGAGATTTCTGTGTGGTGAAATACATTTATATTCTTGAAATCAGAACTATGAAACCAGATAGATTCAGAAAGTCTCTTCATCCCTGGCTCTCCCTTTCCTGTACACTTTTCTTAGATTTTTGTGACATACCTTCCATTAAGTAATACATTCATGATATACCTTCTACTAAGCCATGGATTGTGTTAAAGTTATAGAAGGAATGGAGGGACAAGGAAGGAGTTGGACTTCTTCATTAGAACAGGTCCACCCATCTGTATTTATAACTTTTGCTTAGATAGTTATATGTGTCAGCATGCTTCTGTCCCTGACACAAGAGCACCAACCAACAGCCGCACCACTTTAAGAAGAATTTGAAAAAGGGCGGGGGAGTAGATGGAAATCACTTTTATCTTTGAGGAAATATAAGATTCAGATTGGAAAACCTAACTTTGCATTGAGAGGTTCACCAAAGATTTAGTTTTTGCTAACTTTTTAACCAACACCAATTTGCATGAAAATATTGAGGGATATTTTTTGCCCTGGAGAGAGAGAAGCAGGCCTGTGCTCACCGCCCTTGATGGAGGAGAGCGCTTTAGAGTTCACCAGTTTACAGGCAACAAGTGAAGATGCTAGCCCTAAGACTCATGCCACCAACCTCTACTGCCTAGTTGACTTCTGAAGAATTCCGTCTAGTTACAAGACAGAAGACTCAAAGCTTTAAAAAAAAAAAAAAAAAAAAAAAAATTTAAGAAAAGTCCTTTCTATTGCAAGAAGAAAACAGATTGTTTCCATTAATTTTACGAGTGATTTTATTTGCATTGGCTAAAAACTGGGTATGGTTGGGGTGGCGCACAGTGGGAGGGAGGCCTGCCGAGAAGAGTACAGTCTGTGTCACAGGCGTGCCTCACGTTAGTGTCTCTGCTGCGGCCACAGGGCACACTCAGAGCTGATCTCTTCCTGCACTTCATCTGGCCTCTCTGCCTCTCTCCCCTCACTCCTGTCCCACTGGGCTCTCAGGGGCCCTGCTGCTCCATTCTTCTGCAGTTCTGATTAGCATCCAGGGCTCACCCATCAGCCTCCTGAATCCCTGCTCTGCTCTACATTCTGACATCTCCCTCCTGGATTCCTGTAGAGTTTCTCCAAACTAACTGAACAGCTGATACTGACTCTCAGGTGACTGCAGGCTCTCCTTTGCCCTCTTGTGCCTGAATGGTGGGTGGCACATGAGTCTTCCAAAGTGCTGTTCACATAACGTTGTCCCTTTCCAGAATATGAAAGTAACCCCTCATCTGTCTGACTTCATACCTTTCACAAGCTGAATCTGTTCTAATATTATTTACTCTGCAAAGTCCCACTTCCTCTGCTCAGGCCAAATTCTGTCTCTCTGACTATCATTACCTGAAGTTTATTCAGATTCAAATTATAGGAAGTTCAACTGTTTTTTAATGGATTGCTATAATCCTTCCTATTGCTAGAGGGAAGAAACAAAATAAGATGTCATGGCAGATATAAAGAGTATAGAAGTAGTCTCTTGCTTTGCAAAAATGAAACCTCTTAGCCACATAGTATGAGTTGGCTGGCATCATATTCAAGTAGAAAAAGTAGAATCTGGGACAATAAAATGGGAATGTAAGTCACCGCTTTGTCACTTATGAGAAGTGGGGTCTGAAGGACACTCTGTGATGTCCACTTGTATCTTCCATTAGATTAAAAAGTAGACAGTTACAACACTAGTTGACTTAAAGAGTATGGAAGAAGATGCAACTCTTTCTCTACGAATTTATGAACCCAGTCAGTCATAGTGGGTATTGAATCATTCAGGCAGCCTCGTTTTTGCTTGGCGATGAGTCATTGGTCTATAGTACTCACTGTTTACTAGGAGACGCAGCCACCTCAGGCTCCACCTTCACCGAGTGCTGCCATTGTCCCCTGGGAATGAGATTTACCACTATAGATAGAGCTAACTCTGTCTTGTGTATAAACGCATTTCACTAGGAGGTCCTGTCAGTGTCTACTGCTTCATTTCCGAAAGATGTGGGGAAGGCATTCTGCCAGAAGCCAGAGGACAGATATCTGGGAATTACTGAATGTCATTACTGACCGCCAAGCCATTGCATGGCTTCCAGGGATCTGACCTGACTGGAGTATCGAGGAAAATAAATAAATAGGCAGGTAGGTAGATAGATAGATAGATAGATAGATAGATAGATAGATAGATAGATAGACAGACAAACACACATGGGGATAAATGGACAGAAGATCTGGGTTGGGTGGCCTCGGCTCTCTTCTGGGGAAACCATAGCACTCCAGAATGTCAGTGTGTTTGTTATACACAGTTGAATAGGGAGACAAGGTTTTTACATACAGCTGAACAAGGAGGTAGGGCTATTACAAACAGATGAACAAGGAGGCAGAGTTATTATGTACAGCTGTACAAGGAGGTGGGCAGGACTAGGCCATCTTGGTAAGGAACAGTCTCTGTGGAGAGCAGTCTTCAGCAGTAAATATCTGAGGGGAAAAGTCTATTGTAGACGTAGCTTTCTACACATTCACCGTTCACACTCAGACCCCCGTGGAAGGCTTTGCCATCCCTCTGAGCCCCACTCACAGAAGTCTTTGTGACGCTCATGCGGCTGAGGCATTGGGGGTCTTGGCATGGCTGCGCCCATGTCACACAATACATGCTTACTCCGTGCTTGCTCTGCTCCCCACAACTGACAAGCACAGAACTGTGAGCAGGGATTAGAGATGATATCATGTTTTTCTAGAGATGAGTAGAAAGCCATTCTTTGTTATTTTCTATGATCTCAGAGAGGTCAAGAAAGATTTCCAAGAGAGGAAGACAAATCTGGAGACCAAACCATTAGACTCATGTTCAGGCGTGGAAAAGAAAAGAGCCCACAGATGTCAGTAAAAACAGAAGTGAGAACGGGCAGGATGGCAGCGTAGTTCAGTGAGCAGCAGCCTAAGTGACCTCATCCTCAGGTAGCTGTGGACATCAGAGGTAGGAGTCCCCCCACTTATGTAACCCAGAAGCCTCTTTGACCCACCTTTTGCTCAGTTCCCAGTATTGCCTCTTGTATCTGGTGTCTTGTGTCACATCAGCACTGGGGTGGAAGATGCTTTGAGCCTGTATGGCATCTGGTGCTTCTTCATCATGACCCAAGCCAAGGATACGGAAGCCATGACTGTCAGACTGTACAAACCACTAAAGCAACCAGAGTAAAGTTTTGTGTCCATTCTCCTCCACCCCCGTGCCAGAACGTCTAAAGAGAATGCTGTTTTCCTCTAGGGTTTTGTTTTGTTTTTTAAAACTAAGCCTCCTTCATCATGTAAACGAAAGGCAAGAAAGATGTAGAAAGTTTAGATTTCATTGTGCAAAGTCCATTTCTTTCCTTGGGCTTAATTGTAGAAGGGATTAAAGAGGCCCCTATCTCCATATTTAAACTCTTTCTTCAGAGTATTTCCTCAACAGATCACAAACTTGTTCAGATGACGGGCATGTAGAAATGACTGTCAGTGTTTCAAAGCAAAGGAGGAGGAGGAAGCGTCAAGAAAGACAAATGAGCCTTGGATTTGCTGCATTTCAATTGGGGAAAAATGCTCAGAATCTTCCATATGCTGTGGTTCTGAGAACTCTTAGTCTAATGTTCAAGAGAAGGGCATGAGATAAATTTTTTAAGAAACTGTGGATCAGTGAACTAAAGCAAGTCTGTGTAAATTACCTTGGACACCCAAGCAAGGCGATGGGCAGGAGGGACAAGGTAGGGAAGCACTTAGGTGTGGTTGCTATGGCAACCATATGCTGATTGAAATGTTTGGGAACTCCTGATTCATAGCTGGCTCCACATTCTCCTCCTTCTTGCCTGGCTCCTGAAGGTTTGAGGTCCTTGGAGTCTTGATGTTATCGAGTCACCTCACAGAGAGATGCCATGAGTCCAGAAGTAGCTGTCTCCTAACTAGGAAGGCACAAACAGTACCTGTGCCTGAGAGGAACAGGGTAAGGTGTAGATAAAGTTTATGAGGGAAGTGAAAGTGAACAAGGGTGATCCAGATGCCAAACTTCCCAGCCACATCCTGATACGCCACAGCTCTGGCGTGACAGAACCAATGTAAGACCCTGAAAACCAGCCAAGCCTCTGGAGGCAGATGGGGACCAGAATCTGGGTTTACAAAGGGCAGAGGAAGCCCTGGTGGTGGTGACTGAGACAGAATGTCAGGAGGAGGCATGGGAGCACTTCTCAACTTACATTGAAGCTTTCTGCTTTCTCAGCTACAGGATGGATTAAAAATACCTACCCTGCAGGGTTGCCTGAGGCCTGGAGACACATTCAGCTCTCCCCAAGCCCTCAGATTAGCTGTGTCCACATGCCTCTCTGTGAGGAGGAAAAAGATGGGTGGCCAGATTCAGAACAACTGAAAGGTTTTGGCTAATGTTGAGTCTACCAAAAAAAAAATTGGAAAGTAACAGTTCAAGGTCATTGGCAAATTATGCAAAGCCTTTTATTTTCATAACCATGTAGTACAAAATACAGTTTGCTAAAGAGAGTAATGAAATTTAACATTAGTAAGGACTAATTTCCACTTCTCTTTCATCACTGATACTGATATTAATAAGGAAGAAAAAGAAGGGTGAATGGGGTTCCACTTGAGGAAAGGTGTTTTCTCAGCTTCTGACCTAGGATCGTGTGAACAGGGACCTGTACCACCCATGTAGTGTCCCCGTTTGCTGTTGCCTTCACTGGATAGAATGTTCTAGACTTCTCCTCTCTAGAAGAAAAATGTGCTACACAGCCTGGGATTTTTAAAAATTGCTTTTCCTTGTCTTTGTATGATTTATCATAAGAGAGGGGTGTCCCTAGAGTGTTCCCTTCGTTCTTTCATGTACTTTTCATGGGTGGCATTTCCCTGGCACTGTGCCGTGGGCTGATGTCTAGTAGGAGGGAGGCTGCTTGGTGCTACAGCAGGCTGACATCCTGGCAGAGATCCTTGGCCCGTGGTCCACAGAGAAGGCAGAAGGTCTATGAACTGACCGAAATTGTGTGAAATATTCTGCATGTAGCTGAGCGCACTGCTTTCTGGAGAAAACTGTCTTGTGCTCCTCTGGCTCTCGTGATTGTCATTAACTGAGAGGGTGAGGGACTCCTGAGGCTGAGAGCCCTTCCTCACTACTGGCAGTTTTACTCATCAGTTTATTGCCAGCTGAGGCTCTGGTGACAGTAGAAAAAGGGAGTGATGTTCAAGAATTAAGTTTCACAATTTGGATATGTATTCATCCAATTTGGAAGCAATTTATGACTGGAGGTTAAGTCTGTATATGCTTGGATTTCAGTAGCAAAGAATTTATTGTCCAGAGACTGTTGTGGCACAGGTATGTCCTTAGCATAATAGCCCTCCAAATAGTCACCATGATGGGCTATTTTGTTGGGGTCGTAGTGTTTGTACAATCCCATTGAATGTTCTCCTCACATAAAGCTGTTCTTTCTGTTGTTTCTGAAGCACCTGTATTTCTTTTTCTGCTTGCACGAACTGTTGCTCAGAGCAATGCCCTGACGTTGATTCCTTCTCTTACCTGAACCACTGTCTCTGTCAGTTCCCAGAGGTCTAGGGAAAGTCGCCATTTTCTCCTTCACATTTTACCCAACATAAATCAGAGTCTAAAAACCAGCCTTATTAGAGTTGCTCTTGATAAGGAAGTACTGAGAAGGACAAATTAAACTTTATTCTATTAGTCTAAATACATGTGGTTTATATCCTGTTTGGCCAAAAATACTCCAAAATTGATTATGAGAATTCTATTGACTGCAGCACTGAAACATGGGAGGTTCATTATTAAAATGTTCGAGTTTCTGAGCTGGGATTTCATGCCCAGGTTCATTGCCGTGTGGCTCATGCAGGACAACTGACTCCAGTATTTGCCAAAGGAATAAAACCAATGTGGCTCCCGAAGCTTATTGGGCTCATCCTCTTTTTAATCAATAGACTTTATACAATATACTGCCTGTTTAATCATTATTTTTAAACAGAGCTGTGATGATTTTTCCCTGTGATAACATGAAACAACCAAGCGACTAGGTTCTTTTTCCTTTAATTCCAAATGACACCAAGTATTGAAAAGCTAGAGCTTTTGAAAAGGACTTAACAGAAAGTCATGAGACGTGATAGGTGCTGAGGGTGCAATTTTAATGCCAGCAGACTGGAAAACAAACAGCACAACCCAGACAAGACCTGACTTTGTTCTTTAGCATCTCTGTGAAGAGGAAATAAGATCTTTCTGGGATGTGCTTCCCGCTCACAGGTGTGAAAGACAAAATGTCACATTCTTGCCCCCCAGCTTTGTATGGGGTGCTGGTGTGGGGCAAAGCGAAGGGGCACCGCATCGAGTCTCATAATATACGCTCCATTCAGTTAATGTGCTTGGGGCTTTTGTTTCAGCCTGCCGCTGGTGGACGGTACAAAAGCATGGAGCATCCCTTAATCCACCCCACCAGCCTGGAGCACGCTGGCTCCTCTCACTGCATTCTCCATCCAGCTCTGTTGCTAGTGGAAGTGAGAAATTGACCCCAGGCCTGCAAAGGCTCTTCTTTGCTCTGGCACTCAACCACAGAGTTGCTGGCGTGTCCATTGTTTTATCCCAGGAGGAAACCAGTTGTGCTAATGTGAATGTCTTATTCATCAGACATTACAGGCTTCACATTTGTAATGAGCGGCAACTCCTCGTGCAAGATGCACGACCACAGTGAATCAAGACAAGTGACGATGTTTTCTAATTTAGTACAGTTGCTCTTTCAAGGGTTTGATGGCATTTCAGTACGCCAAATTCTGCAACTGGAAAGTCTGTCTGAGGTTGTGTGTTAATCAAAAACAGCCGATCATGTCTGAATTCTAAAGGACAGCACAGCAATAAAGGGTGGAGTTATTCTTGCATTTTCTGCCTTCTAACTAGACAGACAAATGTAAAGACACGAATGAACAAGCTATTTACCAAGCACCTAATGCATCCTCCCAGGGCATGAAAATCTCCAAATTGTTCCCAAGGGCTAGGTTCTGCAAATTATGGTCCTTGTGAGGAAGCTTAATTTCTATGTCCTCATTCATCCCTGACTGAATATTTCTCATGGGTAAAATAAAGCATTTCAGCATTTAACATTACAAAACCTGGTATTTAGTACTTGCAGTGGTCATTGGAAAAAGCAACTTAACTGTCCGATTTGATGACATCTTAAAGAGAACACCAGTTGCCTACAGCCCTTACAGCAGCACCTCAAGACATCAGAAGTGTGAGGAGCATGTGTCTTTCCCTGGGGTGGGACATGAGACTACCCTGCTCAAAGCACCACTTCGCTGGACGTAGCATAAAGCCTCAACTCCTAAGCAAGAGCTTCTCCTCTGCCCAACTGGTCAGCCTCTCAGCTTCCCTGCATCCACAGGCTGGCGTGCAAGCACACACCTGCTGCAGTACACACACCTGCTGCAGTAGTCACGTGCTGCCTCCCAGTCCTGGATTGGCAAGATCAACCCCTTCCTCTTTCTCTGGACATTGTGTCTGGACTTACCTTTCTTTCTTATTTTTTATGTGTATGTATATGTGTGGTGTGTCTATATGTGTATACATGTTCACGTGTGTGTACACAGATGTAGACACATGTAGATGTTTTCATTAATTGCTGTCTACTTTGTTTTTGCTGAGACAGGGCCTCACACTGAACCCAGAGCTTGCCAATTTCAGCTACTCTAACTAGCTGACTTGATCCAGTGATCCTTGTCTTTGCTCCCCAAGCACTGGGATAACAAGCAGCTTCCACACCTACTCACATTTCACGGGAGCTTTAGGGCTCTCAAGTCCAGACTTGTGCTTCTGTGGCAAGCACTTCATCTGCTGTGCTGTCTTCCTGTCCCCAGTCTTCTTGCCGGAGACCCACTCTGGTGGGGTTCAGGTACCAAAGAGGAGGTGTGCAGTCAGCAGGGGAGAGAGGAGACTGACCGGATCTGAGGGATGACTGCCCATTTCTTGAAAAGAGAATACACCTTTTATACTCTGCAGTTGTATGTAGGATTAAAGGGAGTGTGAGCTGAGGTGTGGCTTGAGATAAGGAGTTGAGGAAGCCGGCATTGACTTTGACAAGTTAATATGTTAATGGAGGGCCACAAGTTCCTCTTGCCAGAGATAAGAATGGCCCTTGTTAGCAAGCAGGAACTTTCTTTAAGCCCCTGAGGGAATGGAGACTTTTGTCTAAATGCCTGATCTTGGAAAAAGGGCTTTCTTGGAGGATCTGACAATTGATTATAGAATATTGTAGTTTTGTAAATGGCTTAATTTATTCAAATAGCTAAAGCTTAAAGCGAACAAAGATGAAGCTAGGCAGTATTACCGTGACCCTGAGTAGACCTTAGGAACTTATAAATTTTGATTATCAAATATACCTTATCTATCAAGTCTGTGTGGCTTCCCTAAATTTTCTATAGGTTTGATGTTAACTTGTTTGGGAGTTGGCAGTTATCATGATCTATGGTTCCACAGTGGCGGGATTTTTTTCCAAAGAATTATTTTGTTTAAAGAGGCTGCCATTGTATCTGTTTTCATCCTTCAAAGCCTGCACAAGATTTCCCAAAGGGAAAGGCATAAGAATGAAAATAAAAGCTGGAGAATTGTGGTTGACAAAGTCGAAGTGCTGGAACTTTGTCGAGCAGCACTGGTCACCATGTAGTACACACCACCTTCTCATGCATAATTGTGTCCACAAGTCCTAGGGTAACACTTGCACATCCTGTTTTGACATGGGGACAGTCCTTGTCCTGGTCAAACTCTAAGGCTCTTTAAGTACCAAACAGCTCTCGTACATGTTTGACAGTCTTGAAAAAACAAGGGAGTCTTGTTTGGCCCTGCTTGACTCTGTCCTGTGTGTAATGTGAAGGGAGAGTACCTAACAACCATTTCTGGAAATGTGAGCTCTGACTCTCTCCTACCAGTTCAAGTGTATGTGCATGTTTCAGATCACCACTGGGACTTGGCTTTACTGGCAAGTCCTGGCATTATTCTGCCCTCTTACACTTTAAGACTCTACTGCACTGAAAACAGGTGCCCAGAGCAGGGTGGTTCCTGTTTGTAGTCCCAGCATTCTGAATGGTGAGGAGGGAGGGACACAAAGTGATACATTTTTTTGTCATGAAAAGTAGATGCTATGGTGGTTTGAGAGAAAATGGCCCCCAAAGGGAGTGGCATTAGTAGTGGGTGTGGCCTTGTAAGAGTAAGTGTGCCTTTGTTGGAGGAAGTGTGTCACTGTGGGGTGGGCTTTGAGGTCTCATATATGCTCAAGCCACACCTAGTGTGACAGACCACTTCCTGTTGTGAGTCAAGATGTAGAACTCTCAGCTCTTTCTCTAGCACCATGTCTGCCTGCATACTGCTTTGCTTTCTACCTTGATAATGGACCAAACCTCTGAAGTGTAAGCCACCCCAATGTTTTCCTTTATAAGAGTTGCCGTGGTCATGGTGTTTCTTCACAGCAATAGACACCCTAACTAAGACAGTATTTCCTCTGTGATTTGGGGTGAGAGTCAGATGGTGGCACTCCCCTGCCACCCCCCTCAGCAGACTCCTCTCCATAGCGTGATCTGGGATCATTTTGTATTTCTTGCCAGTTAAGGGTGGTGTCTGTCCTGTCTGTGCGGCACACCGCACGGACACTCATGAACTCCAGGATATGTGTCTATGGGAAGTGCATCTGTGGACCTGTGGTGAGGCATACGTTCATGACCATGCCTTCAACAGCCTGGGACAGAATGTATGTGACCCATTACAGCCCCAGTAAAAAGAGATGACTTCAGAAACACAGAGTCGAGGTTGGGTCTCTTCTGAGGAGACGAGTGAAGACTCAGTTACATCTGGTGGCTTGGGACGGAGGAAGGCTGTGGAGTCAGTTCCCGTTGTCTTACCGCTGATCTTTTGCTCTTTTCTTTATATTTTTGCCTCATGTTTTTAGGTGGAGACAGCAGCATGTTTCTTATTTTCATAGAATAAAGTACCAATCTTGCCATCTCTCTTTTTCTAATAAACTTGGAGGCTACCACATATTAACCCTGTTGCTCTTGCCCAGGTCCCCAGCTAATTCTGGCTTGCCTCAGTTTTAAAACCAAACCTCGGCCGGGTGGTGGTGGCGCACACCTTTAATCCCAGCACATGGGAGGAAGAGCCAGGCGGATCTCTGTGAGTTCGAGGACAGCCTGCTTTACAGAGCGAGATCCAGGACAGGCACCAAAACTACACAGAGAAACCCTGTCTCGAAAAAAGAAAACAAAGCAAAACAAAAAAGCCAAACCTCACTTTGGTTCCTGGAGAGGTGTGAGTCCTGCTGTCAGTGTTCTGAGTATTTAAACCTGTAACAGGCTTTCTCAGGCAATCTTCTAGAAGGTACTGAGCTGATGAGTAAAGGATCAGAACTTCTGTTTTAAAAACTCAAGTTTATGGAAGCTTTTTCTCCCACCGGTCTTAGTTTCAGATGCTTTCACTAGAATAAATGGAAGAAGAATTTGATAGGAGAGAATGCCATGTGAGTACAAAAAGCTAGTGTTTATTTTTCACGGTCCAAAATTACATATTTTATAGTTTGTCTTGAATCATGAAACTGTAGCAACTAATTGCGCAAAATATTAAAACACTTGAACAATTAAACCTAACAGCTTGTGACTTTGTGGGGAGTGAACTCTGGAGGAGTTTGCAGTTCATGGCTGAGGCTTCCACATACCAGCATTCAGTGGTCTGCCTTGGATGGAGGAAGTGTTCATTGCTACTGCTGCAAAGTAGTTTCATGGTGCAAAATTGGGGAGCTTAGTGACCTGTCCAACGTCCACAGCCCTAAGCAGGGGACCAGCCTTCATCTCTATAGACAGTTCCTGGTTGGGAAAAAAAAAAAGTGCTATAAAGCATTTTGTGACAGTGTCAGAGTGTGCTCCCATAAGAATAGACATATGTAGTATAATGTGATATTCATGTTCCTGTTAAGGAAAATTCTACAGTAAAAGTTATAGGGCCTATGGAGGGGGTGAGGAAGAGGCAGACCATTATATATTTACACAACTTGACTGACAGCACAATGCTCGGTCACAACAGGGACAAACGAGTTTGAGGCCAACCTGGTCTATAGAGTGAGCTCCAGGAAAGGCACAAAACTACACAGAGAAACCCTGTCTCAAAAAACCAAAACAACAACAACAAAAGACAAGTGAAAGGTGCTTGAAGTTGAGGTACCAAAATTGGTACAGAAGGGGGAATACCAGAGGACTCGGGCACATGGGACAATTAACAGTTCATCCCAAGACAGAGCCTCTGGCCAAAGCAAACAGAAACGAAGCATGTGGGCTAAGAGGGTTGTGTGGACAGTGCCATGTGCCTCTTTGGCTGGGTTGCAGCTTTTCTTATGTAGTCTGCACATGGTCGTTGTTACGTCATACTTCACAAGTATAGAATTAGAAAGATAGCCCCCATGATGCCTGTGTACTGACATCATTCTCTGTGGACCAATTATATGTTATCTTGGATGCTACAGAAATTAATTTTAGCTTCACAAGTTTTACTAAATATAATAGTTCATTAAGTGGGTTCAAAATTATAGGTGTTCATACATACTAAATTCAGAACCCTAAGCATGAAAACATTTTTGGACAATAATGCTGTGTGAGCACTTTAAAAAAAAAATGGGTTTACCCAAAATGGGTGCCAAACCTCCTCTCAAATATTTTAATTAAAATTCAACGTGAACTTTTGAGCTTGTCTGACTGATAAATACTATAAGCAGTCTTATGGGATTTGTGTATGTGCCCGTTGTAAGTTGTGAAAAATGCCCACATTGCTGAATTCCATGGTGTTGTATTTAATTTATTTAAATATATCGTAATAGGTCTGTAATGTATAAGGAAGGTTTAAGCATCAGAATCCTGTCTAATTAACTTATACTCGCTTGGGAGCCAGTTACTTGTAAAGGTATGCTGAGCAAATTACAAAGCTTCAAATAATAAGAAATCCTGGAAAAGAATTAGCCACCATTGAAGACTTTTCTATTCGCTTTGTCATTAAAATGGTTCCAGTGATATATTTTAGGCCTCACAGGATTTTATATATTTTACATTTTACATACATACAATTATACTTTAATGTATATGTAATATTTATACTTATAAGTATGTGTATTTAAGACATGAATCGTGTCTTGGTTCTGAGGAGACCGTCAAGAGCTGCTCTGTGCCCCCCTGGCACTCATTAAGGTGGGCAGCCATCCCACAACTGTCAATCTTTTGTCTATATGTGTCTAAAATATGACCAGTGTTTGACATTTGCATAAACTTGATTTAATAAACAGTCACACCATTAAAATAGCACAGTCTTTTCAATCAATACTAATTATACATCATATAATGCCTGGCCTTTAATGAGGACTTCAATAAATGTTTGTTGATAATGATGATTATTAAAATGATATGTTAAACCCATCTCCTCATTTGAAAAATGCTTTGTTTCGAGACGTCAGACTTATAGCTTCGCCTGAAGTTTTTCTAATTAAAATCACCACTTTGGCGCAAAAGCTTAAAATGTGCAGTTGCTGCAATTAGTGAATTGTGCGTCCATATGGATGTTACCAAACAGCTTTCAACTTAAAGGATTTGGGCTATTTTGAATGATGGGCCTTCTGGTAAGCTTAAAACAAAGCCTGTCTTTCTCTGTATTCATTTTAATTAATAGTATCTTGCTGGTCTCAAAGATGTCTTCTCTTCTGGAGGGAAGAAACATGATTGTCAGAAACCAGAAATAAATTACTGAAGTAGGTTAACTAAGTTCATGCTTCTGTCTGTTTTATACACTCTCTCTCACCCCTAAAGAGTCAGTACAGGGCTAGAGAAGCTGGGAAACACTGATTTCAGATGTTCTGAAAGAAAACCTGTAATTCTAGCTAAATCATACAAACTCACTCAAAAAGATAGTAATTTAAACTGTCAGCATATTTTCTGAACTGATTCCAACACTGATAAAAAATGTTCAGAATAAAAGCTGTCCATGTGGTGTGTACGTGCACACAAATGAGAATGTGTTTATATGTGTGTGTGATATCTGGGCCTACCCTGGGGTACATAGCAATTATTGTCTTATTTGTACATTTAATTCTGTGCAATAGCAAATTCTTATTGAAGATGAATTGGGTACATAGATTTACTGTTTTTCTTGGTGCTTTAAACAAATTGACACAGATAGAGCCTTAGAGACCGGTCAGTGGGCGTTCCCAGACAATAGACACCTTTCATGTGAAATCTTATAGACAAGAAAGTCAAGGGAACGATTCTGAACTTTCTTCTCTACAGAACTAGGATAAGTTCCACAGACAGTTATGCCCTGTAATAAAGGCTCTAATTTCCAAGTATTTTCACACCCGTCTCTCAGTACCTTTAGAAAAACAGTCTGGTGGCCATAAGACCCCACTGATGGGAACCCAGATAGTTCCAGTTTTAAATACTGGTTTAAAAGCCATGCAGGTAAAGCAGTTTCTTAGAAATTAGTCATTGAGTAGTTAGGAATTAAATGAACATTAAAAAAAATGACAGTTATTATAATTTCCCAGAGCATATAGGAAAATGAATTTGTACGGCAGTGAGTGGGAAGGCCTCAGTTCAGTGGGTCCTCCAAGGAAGCCGCACCACAGCATGTCCCCTTTGCCTTGGTTTTTTTCCTTTGTCCGTCATGGAAACCCGTGGCCTGAGTCCTCTAGATGTGACACAAAGCCACCCAAGTTTTCCGTATTACAGGGATTGTTTATTTCCTTTTTCCAAGCATGTAATTAAATACTTACCTTTAAATGCCCCCTATGTGCCTCTACTTGGGTCTCTCCATCTGAGAGGGAGTTTAGCATTAGTTTTACTTTAACTTGGAATCAGATCAAACTATACTTGATGAAATGATATTCCATTGCTAAAAGAGAACTTGTTTGATAAATCCTATAGTGGATTTATTGTATGACGGAGCTTCCTTTCTGTCAAAAGTTAGTGTTCCTCCTCAGTTAAGTAGAGCCTTCTTCAGGAATCCCTGTAATGGAGGAAATGAGACACTTACCCCTCAGCCACACCTACACCCCAAGAACATCCTGTTCATAACTCAGGTGGTTAAAGGAAAACACATAGCTGTTTTAATTTTGAACAAAATAACTGCTTTTCTCTGGTAAGGCTGAGAGGGGAATGTGTTTGAAAATGTCTTTCTGTAGAGAAAAGAATACTTTGAGGAAGGACGGTGGGCAGACAAGGGTGGGGTGGTGGGGTTAGGAGAACCCACAATAAAAATAAACACAGCACCGTGGAGAGGCTGAACAGGCCAGCATGAAACACGGCCCATCTGATCACATGGCAACACCCAGATCTGGGGCCTCAGTTCTGCTCTGCCTCCGGCATGTAAACGGCATGCATGTGTGTAGTGGTGTGTGTCTGTACACACAAAGATTTACCAGAGAGCACAGAGGGAATTAGAAAGAGCCTGGCCTGTCTTTAATTCAAGTCTGTTTGCTTGCATTTAGCACTTAAGGGCTTCTACATTCAGCTTGCTCCAAAGAGTGATGGAGCACTCCTTGCTTATGCCTCAAATCAGAAATGCATGAAGTGCAGCTGCGGAGATAATACATTTTCCCCAAAGGCTTTGGCTGAGCAAATTAGGTGTCAATGGGGTGCCCGCGCAGGCAGTACTCTCTCTAATTAGTCTCTTGAGCCTAGTTGGTGGCGGGTATGAGATGATCTAATCAATTGGTCTGTGTCTGATGGTTGGTGTAAAAATCCTACCAGGCAGACTCTCTCCCACAGGTCATCCACCTGCACAGCAGGACTCCTCATTTTCATTTCTCATCTCTTCCATCACATGATGCTGACAGTTGGTTTTAAGAAAATTGAATCCAAAAAATATCTAGTTCATAGGGCACATGGGTCAGAACAAAGTTGCATTATGGGTACCAGTGATCCAATTAATTAATATTTATAGCTGAGAAACTCTATGTAGATACTTCTGAATAAGGATTTTATCAATCGAATCCAATTTCTTCTTTAAAACATTCATTTTAGAGAAAGCTCATTGTGAAAACTGAAAACTAGATAAAAATGGCGCCCACCTGTCTTAGGATTTACATACCTACGAGCAGCTGTGCGCGCCGACCATTCAGCTTACAGTTTGTGTTCACTGTTCATTTGTATTGTGCCTGTGACGTCCTTTAAGTAACAATCAAATGTAAGAGGGAGATTTACATTGGCATCATAGTTTACTTGCCTGTCAAAGCGTATCTTCACTCCTTCAGCCTAAATCCCCCACCCATGAAATACTTGATTGCACTTAGATTTCTAAAAATGTTTTAGGTGCTTTCAGTTAATGATTCCCAAGGTAGGAGGATGAGCATCCTGTGCTCTGTAAAAGCATCAGGCAGGGAAGATGGTACAGTATGAGCTTTTCAGAGTCATCTCACAGAGGTGGGAGGCGTACTGTCATTGGCACTTCCTCTATTTTCTTCTTATTAGGTTCTTCCACTAAATGTCAGACCCCAAAACTAAGTGACAGATTTGCCGTAACCACTGCATTCACCACTTACTAGACAGTTATTGCTAGTGTTTACGGCCCTTAATATTTAATTCTGCTGTACCTTAGGTTAAGCATGTATGATTCTCCTACAGATTGCAGTCAGAATCAGGACAACCCAAGGCCAAATAAATAGTATCAGTGTGTAGAAAACATCTTTAATGAACTTGAGAGGATAGTAAAGTATATGGTGTCAACATAACTTATTGTTATGTGAAGTTACACATATTGTAAATCAAAACATTCTTTTTTAATATAATGTAATGGAGTAAAAAATATATTTTTCCTATACCAAAAAATAAATCCTTCCCACCATTCTTGACTGGTGCTGTGTCTGTCAATAACTTTCTTCTCTATACCAATTGGGCAATGTGGCTGAAATAGCTGCTTATAGTTCCAACTGTCCCAGCCACAAGAAAAATCTGTTTAGCTTCAGTGAATGTGCCATTCCTACCCATCCCTGTGCTTTTGGATCCTTCCTTTTTATTTTCTGTTCCTTCCTCAACTACTTTCTGTGTACCTGAGCTGTGCCTGTGTCCTGTTAGGGATAAGACTTGGTTTAGTCAGTAATTTAATTATTCCACACGCATCTTTAACTTGCTTCCTCAAAGGAAATATATCCAGGGGAACTAAGTGCCTGGTTTAACAAGTCAGCTTGGGCACCAGGTCTCCCTTCTGTTGGTTACAGTGGTAAGAGCGAGGAGAACCAAGGAAAGACTGCATCGTTTGGGGAGAGTCATAAGGGTCCCATGCCTAAACAGCGAACACACACAGCTCTTCTGGATGGAGGGGTAGTCTCCCTGGAAGAGTTGGGACCTCATTCGGCTTCAGCTTCATGATATAAAAAGGACATCTCTGTCATCTGCTTAATAAAATGGTCAAAATTGGTGGTGAGATGGGGACTGGACAAGGATGATTGAAATAGAAAGTGCTGTGGAAATACTGTAGGGACAAGTGTTCTCTCTCCTTGATCTCAAGGACCTTAGAAAGAATTTTCATGTATAGCTCAGAATGTGTGCAAAGTGCAATTTCTTTCTTTTTCTGCAAGAAAGGGGTAGAGGTGGAGCTCTAGGGGTTGTTCCATGTTCTTGCTTGTGCTATGCTTGTGACTTCTTCTAGAAGAGATTTAATAAAGGTGTCTTTGGGGCAGAGGTGAGGGATAGATTCCTGTGGATAGAGATTGCTACCCAGAGCAGCAAACATTTAAAATAACAATGGATGAGTTAGGATTTGGAGGTAGCAAAGGGTTTATGTGCAGTATCTCTCCAGACCAAGACTTCTCCAGGAAACATGATCAGAGGCTTTGATTTACATCCCATCCAGTCAGGTGGCAGAGAAGTCTCAAGAATAGAAGGTGATACCTCCTTCATGCCATAACCAAAATGCATGAAATGGATGAAAGAACCAAAACTATAGGAAATCATAGAAGAAAACATAGGATCAAATCTTTAGATTTCGCTGTGCATTTTTAAATGTGACACCAAAAGCATAAGCAATGAAATAAAAATATTAAATTGAATTTCATCAAAATCCAAAGAATGTTCTCACTGGCAGTCCATATTAGAAAGTTATTTTCAAGTTGTATATTTGATGAGAAATTAATGTCCCAAGTGCACAAAGAACTGCAACTCAGCAGCAACAACAAAATGAATTGAATAGATATTTCTCTGAAGAAGCATTTCCATATGACAAATAAGATCATTAAAAACATGTTCAACACCACTAACTGTTAGGAAAAGGCAGATCAATAGAAGTAAGTCAGTTCACCATAACAGAATAACTATAGTTAAAAAACAAAGAAAAAACAAACAAGTGTTGACCAGGGTGTGGTGAAATTTGAATACTTCTTCATTGTAAGCAAGGAGCTAAACAGTGCTCTCACTATGGAAAGTTTTGTCAGTTCCCCAAAACTTTAAAAGTAGAGTTTCCATTTGACCTGGGAATTACACCTGCAGGTATATAACCAAAAGATTCAAATCAGGCATTGGAGCAAACACTTGCCACTTGCCACATCAGTTTTACTACTGTAAAACTACTACCACAGGGTAATACAATTCAAGCATAAATTAACTGATGGATAAGGATCATGCAATATAGCCATATAATGAGACATTTGTAGCTGGAGTCTCCAGTCCCATCTGGGCCGCAGCCACTCAGACCCAAATAAACACACAGATGCTTATATTATTTAAACTGTTCAGCCTAATGGCTCAAGCTTCTTGCTATCTAGTTCTTATATCTTAAATTAACCCATTTCTATAAATCTATACCTTGCCATGTGGCTCATGGCTTACCGCTACTTTGCATCTTGCTTCTCATGGCAGCGGCTGACAGCGTGTCGTCACCCAGCCTCCCACTTCCCAGAATTCTCCTCTCTCTTTGTCCCACCTATACTTTCTGCCTGGCTACTGGCTAATCAACACTTTATTTATTAACCAATCAGACAGAGCAACCCATTCACAGCATGCAGATATCCACAGCAGACATTACTCAAACATTTCATAAGATAATGAAGTACTGATACATACTACAACATGGTGAACCTTAAAAAAATTATGGTAGTTGAGAGCTGCCAAATGTAGCAGCTCACACATTGTGTGGCTCCCCTTAGATGAACTACTCAGAATAGGTAATACCATAGAGAAAGGAAGATAGTTGGTGCTAGTCAGTGGGTAGGACAAAGGACCATGAGAATGACTACCGTGAATGGTGTCATCTCCTTTGAAAGTGCTGAAATGTTTTGAAACTGGATAGAGATGACTATATAGAATTGTGATTGGACTGAGTACCACCCAAATATACACCTTGAAATGGTTGATTTTGTGTTACATGAATTTCACCTCCATTGAAAAAAAAAGAACTGAAGGTGGGGGTAAAATTCTAAAAATTCATCAGAGTAAGTGATGATCAGTAGAGGGTAGGGATGATGATGTTCTAATGTGTCTTAAGTATAAGAATGGAACGTTTTGTACTCTTGGTTCATGCACTGCTAGTTCACTCCCAGGCAGGGAATGTCCTCAATGCTGCAGCCCATGAGAGCAGTGTCAAGGCAAGTGGATAAGGACTCTGAAATAGTCAAATCTATGGGAGAGCTTTGGCCAACATCTCTTCTTCGGCCAGCAGGATGACAAGATGGTCCTGTAGATGATGGCAGGCAGGCCTGTAGATGATGATGGTCCTGTAGATGATGGCAGGCAGCCCTGTAGATGATGATGGTCCTGTAGATGATGGCAGGCAGCCCTGTAGATGATGATGGCCCTACCGATGATGACTAAGCAGTGACCAGGAACAAGCTTCTAAGCCTAGTTGTCAAGTGGGTTCTGGGATGAAGTGGAACTAATTCATCAACTCCTTCAACCGTGGGACGTGAACTTGGGAGTTCCACACTTCATGCAACTAGACGTTCTCTTTCCTACCCCAAGGTTCAACAAAGACGAATAAGAGCTTTTTTAAAAAGTATAGAAAGATGTACAAGGATTCCCTACATTCTCACTGGTACCCTTACTACATTTTCAAGCCGGGGTCTTTGGAAGCATGGAGGCTTGTGCAGAATGTTGGGAAGGAGGTACCACGCTGGCCAGCTTTCATTCTGGTGATATAATATAACTGATAATAGGCAACCAAGGCAACCATGGCTGGTTTTTAAAAGCATGTGTGCGATCCACTTTTCTCTTTCTCATCCATACAAGCAAATGTGATGATCTGTCCTTCTAATGCTCTGGTGCTCCGGGCACTTAAGACCAGCATTGCTTTAATAGGTTAGGGAAGGAATTTAGCTGGGTGTATTTTTCTCTAAATAGTCTAGGAGGAATTTAGTCCATTTAAATTCACAGAGTTACAGTATTTCAAGGGAAGAAAATGTAGTCGGGACATTTGTTTATCGTATTTAAGAAATGTTTTCATAAAGGAAATTATTCTACCTCCTCCGCTGCGTGTGCCCCGTGTAGCTGTGGATAACAGTGGTGGGCTCAATTTAGCCTGACCAATTTTAGTGTCTCAAGTAATTTAGTAAAAATGAATGATGTCAGTTTTTTTCTTAATGTAACAATTTTCTCTTTTCCTCCTTCCAGGATTAAGTTGTCATCATTCTGGGAAGAAAAAGAAGAAAAAATACAAAAATTAAAAAAAAAAAAAACACTAATGAAGTGGCCAACAGTGCCGGGCTCCTGGATCAGTTCCCTTCTGCCCCCTGTGGTGGATTTCACTTACAAGAAAATTGAAGCTGGCAAGACCCTGTTTTCTCTGCAATTTATTTAAAACCTTGCACGCATTTGGATACCTTGTGATTTCCAAGAACTATGTGAAGATTAAGCTTTGCTTACTGATACATGGCATGTATTCTTTTCAGTCTTTTGTGTTTGATTCTGTTTGATTTCCCTCTGCTGCACAGTGTCTCTGTGAAGCTTTTCATGTTTTCACCAGCCATGTCTTAAATACATGAAGACAACACATTTGGTGTTCACACTTCCTCAGTAATGTCTGCACTTGAAAGCACACAGTGGCATGAGACAATGTGTGTTTTCTTTGGAACAGAGTGCATTCTTCAACCACCAGGAAGGATATTCTTATTGCTAAAACAAACCCCATGCTTTCTGACTGACTAGACACCATGGTCCCAGACAGTGGGGCTCGACCTGTTGCTTACTTTTGAGGACGTTTGGAAATGTCCCCATATTTATAGGAGCCCAGAATCTGCTTAGTATTCCCAATAGTTTCTGAGCAGGTTGTGGGTAGAAAAACAAGCACCAAGAACAAAGACAGGAATGAAGGCTATTTGTTTGTTTGGTTTTTTTTTTTTTTTTTTTTTTGAGTGTTTTTCCTTTTAACCTGTAGAAAGCAAGTCAACTTTTACATGTATTCTGGGTCTTGTCAACATTTTATTTTTTCCATTAGCTCTGTTATGCTCTTTATTTTTTAACTGGAGAAAATAGTGAGGAATATCTTTCTTAAAACTTGGGTGCAAAAAAAAAAAATCTGTCGGGGTGAGTCCTGGAAGCCATCTTGACTGATTAATGCTTAAAAGGCAAATTTAAAAATTATCTACAGTTAAAATTTTTTGCTCACTTACAGCAAAGCACCTTTGAATTGATTGTTCAGAAACATTCCAAGCCATTCAGAAGGCATCACTGGGTACCAGACTTTAAACCACTCTCCCGTAATAACTGTTCAAATTCAGTTCTTAAAAGCAATTCGGGAATTTTGCTTTAAAAAAAGAAGTGGCAAAGGAAGGTCTGGCTTCCCTTGTTTTAAGGAGCTCTGGGACCTTGGAAAGTTTGTGTCACAGGGAGAGAGGACTCTGGCATACACTGCACCTTGATCTGGGGGAGTTGCCCGGTGCCGGCCTCTTCCATAAGCAGCCTCACCACAGAATCCCAGGAAAGCTGGGCCCAAGGGGCAGTAAGGAAACTTCACATAAAGCGTGCCCTTTGCACTTCCTGACACAAATCCCCATGGAATCACATCTGTACACATTGTTTTATGTTTTACTGTTCCTGAGAAAAGAGGAAAAACTAAGAGCTTGAAAGGTGTCACAGTTTTAGGATCAGGACTGGGAATTATGATCCCCTTTGACAAGGGCTTTCTGATTCTTGAATGAGGGGTGGGCTTCTTTGTAGTCAAACCCAGTGTGTCCCTGGAAGTAGAGCCAGCTTCCTAAACTTTCAAAGGCATTGCCTCTGAGTAATAAGCATAGCCCACCCTCTAGCCTATCCAGAGGGAGCAGGAACTGCGATCTTGAAAACACTGAGCAAGAAATTGCTTCCTGTGAATGGTTTGGAAGAAGGCAAAAGTGTCACGCAAGGTGACAGTGTTTACTGTTTGCTGCCCGGGAATAATTTTCATCCCTCTTTCATACATTCCTTCCATGGGAAGTCTTTACAGGTATTTTGATTTAAAGTATAATTAAATTGGGAGTTCTTTAAGTGGGGAGAAAACTTTATGTATAATTAAAAACAGCCTCCCCTGTGATTTGCTTAGAATCCTCCATTCATCTGGGGGGGTGGAGCATCATGTTTATATTTCACTAAGTATAAGTCAGGAGCCCCATGCTAATGTTAAAAGGTTTCAAGTAAGAAGGTAAAGGCAACTAGAGATCCATGTCCTTGTCTAGACAGCTTCTCCTGGGAAGTAAGACATAACACTGCTCGGTGTGGGGTCTGCCTCAAGTCAGGCACCTCTCAGGTTAGAAGGGTTCCAGTTCCCATCCTTGTCATCAAGGAAGGAAATCCAAAGTGTCTGCCCCCCTTCCAGCCTAGCACAGTCACATCCCCCTCCCCTGCTTTTCTCTCCTGCCCTCTCTGAGGGCATCATGAAAATCAGTACAGACCACATTCATTAACCTGTTATTATACTATTGAGAAAGCGCTGGAATGCTTGGTGAGATTATTTTTCTATGAAGGAATAGCTTGAGTTTAGACAGCTGGTAAGAATAGCACGGACACCTTGGCATGGCGATTGTATCCACTCCCCCTCACTGCACACAGTATTTGGAAAGGAAGTATGGTACTTAGTTTCTATCTTCTTAAGGGGATCCGTTTAATTCATTAAGAAATACAAGATACATAGGACGCAAAAATGTGTTTGCTGTACTAGCCAAAAAATTAGAGGTATAAGTCAGGGGGAGCTGCCATGTAAGGATGAGAATGTATTTCTAGCTCTCAAGTGACTAGAAAAGCTTCCAAGGGAGCCTGTGGGGATTTAGGAAAGCCAAGACCTCTTGGTACCCTTCCCTCTCTGTATGTGACAGCCACTATAATCAGTACCCTGTGTATGCGTACGGGGCAGACACGCATCTGTGAATATTATGGTTTGTAATCTTCTGTTATATAAGAGGATGTTTAGGTTGTACATACCGGGGTAGATTGTTGCCTGCCCCTATACATAGAAATATGCTGCATAATTGTGCATAACTTCCTTCTCCTTTCCTGGCTTGTACACAGAGGAAACTGTATGTTAGCCTTCCGTTTCCTCGTACGCCAAACTGAAAATTTTTAAATCTCAAATGAAATAAGCGATTTCCTGTTCTCACTACCCCCTTTCACAGCAGCATATATTAGAGGCACATATAAAATCTACATTCTTTGTGAGTGGACTTTCCATTTTTCCTTGTTTCCTTTTTTTTCTTCCCCCCTTTGTTTCTATGATGCACTGAGTTGTGTACTTTTTAATGGGGTTAGTACCTCAGATACTCATTATGCTTCAACATGACACATAGCAAGGAGAATGGAATACTACATGTTGCCTATGTGTTGCCAATTGTATTTTGTCTGTATTATGAAGAATGTAATGGTTTGTCAGCTGTCATTGTTGTTTTCTGTAACATGATATGGAATAAAGTATAGCCGAATCTGCATATATCATCTTGGTACATATTCATGTGTGTCCAATATAGCTTAAGACTGACCACAGTTCTGAAAGAGTAACATAAGAGACCAGATGCACAGTTTATGGGAATAAGTGGGTTCCTGGAGGGTTCTTGAACTCCTGTCCTTTCTTTCTTTGCTGTGGAAACACAGGGGCCCTGTCAGCCAAAGCTGTGAGCCACGGGGCTTCCCCTGGCCCTATGCTCAGGTTCCCACATGTTCTACCTAGCTCAGATACATTTGGAGCCTCTCCGTTTGTTAACTGCAGTCATATTTTTTCCTCACTCTTCTCTGGCCCTACACACATCCCCATATGAGGTGAGTGGCTGGCCTCCCGGTGCATCTGTGACCCCTTCTAGAGGGCACCTGTGCCCAAGCGAGCAGGATAGTGCTGGGAGCCCTCATGTGGGTATTGACAGCTTGGGAGACACTTCCTTTTCCTTGTGTCACCTTGTTGGAGCTGTCACACCCCAAACACACCCACATGGTTTCACAAGTCATTAATAAGGGTCATGACAAATATAGCTTTCAGTGTACAGAGGATATTTGCTGATTTGAAACTGTTTGCAAGGCTACATTCCGTTTATGAAGCCTCAGGCACCTGGCTTCCTCTCTGTAGATCCCTTCACACCAAGAGCAGCCAGCTCTCCTTCCTTTGTTCTTCTGCAGCCACTGGATTTTCTGTTTTTAAGTCCTCTGCAAAGCCGCATTTCCATAGTTAAATAAAACGGTTCTTAGCCTATGTGTATTCCACATAAAAACAGCTCATGTGAGCCACTGGTCCTCAGTCCCCAGCTGCTTCACTGTGGTCTGTAAAGCACAGAGGTACCTGTGCTAAGGGCAAATTCATTTTGAGACAGTTGCTACATCATCACCTCTGTATGTTGAGATAGGGGACTGTATACAGGTGGCCTTCACAATAACCAAAGTAGCAATAGTTTGCAAAATTGGGCATCCATAAGCCACTGTGGAAAGCAACCAAAGTCACATAAGTGTAAAAAATAACTTGTTCTGGGAAGGTGTTTCAAAGAAGCAAAACCTAGGGTCATCCTTCACTTCCAAACAGCCATGTGGCCTCTGTTGGGAGTCATTCCCAGCAGCCTCAGCAGCTAGCGTACATTGCAGAGCTTGACTGCATGCCACCGTTGGTTTAATGACATGAGCTCTTAATAAACCAAAGGGAGATGGAGGACTGGAATCTACAAAAGGCAAAGAAATACATCTGAGAAATATTTTTAACTTTCTTAAAGTGGTGGCAAAGATGTCAAGCACCCTCTGAGTTCCATAATTACCCAGCATTCCTTCTTTTTCA
Organism: Peromyscus californicus insignis; assembly: GCF_007827085.1. Classification (NCBI taxonomy): domain Eukaryota; kingdom Metazoa; phylum Chordata; class Mammalia; order Rodentia; family Cricetidae; genus Peromyscus; species Peromyscus californicus. The sequence goes on from NW_026294584.1 coordinate 16,552,288, forward strand.
GCAGGGGCTACTCCACCTCTGGCGGGATGTGATGTGTGCTGTCTGAGCCAGGCAGTTAATCTGGAGGACAGCACTCCTGTCGCTGCTGTTGGCCCCAGAGTGTAGAGGAACCAGAGGGCAAGGTGTTGGAGCAACCTTATGCCACTGGGTTAGCACGTACAGTTGCTGCATAATGGCAGGCATTGTAAATAACCTCAGTGAGAGCCCCACAGTGGCCCAGCAGCCTGCTGCTACCAGTGGGTGGTGGCGTTATGGGCATTAGCTTTGAGCAGCTTATATAGCAGAGGGGCTAGGATAAAGGACACAAATCAGGGAAAAACTGACAAGATTAAAAAAAAAAAATCCAAGGCCCCGTATTTACCGTTCATCCCCCCATGCTCTCTGTGTGCTGTATTGTCTGCATTGAGTCGTGCTGAGAAGGAGCCAGGCACAATAATAGCTCAGAGCAGCCTCGCAGCCCCATAACCATCCTGTGCCAGTGGTGCTGACAGAGCTAGCTGAGAATGGGATTCTGATAGAGTTGTCTTTTCCCCACTTCCCTGTGAGACCACCAATTATTATAGAAGGCATACTGCAAAGACATAGTAAGGGTCGCCTGTTGGGGTGTATCCTGAAAAGTGACCCAGCAGGGATTCCTGCAAAGGTGTGTGCTATGCAGCCCAAGGGGGCCTGCCTGACACGTGTACATAGTCCAGAGAAGTCCGGGGACTTGTCTGAACTGCCAGTTCAAGGGCAGAGAGAAGCTCAGAACTGAGCTTTATAAATAACACTATGGAGAGAAACAATAATTTCTCTCTCTCCTTCAGCCTCAGTAACTGCCTTGCTTTCTCCAAAGAAAGGCTGCAGTTCACTATGCTCCAAGCAGACACAGGTCTGTGACTATCTTGCCCAACCCTTGAGAAATTCCGAACCTCATGCAGTCATTCACTAATCCAGCGGCTTTCAGACCTGACTCTTGTTGGAATTACCAGGAAGTTTTAAAAACACCTCCGCCCCAAACCAATTCATTCCAGAACTATCGAGGGCGGGGACCTGGCACTGATTTGTTTTGGGAACTCAACAGGTGATTTATTGTGCAGCCAGCGTGGGAACTGCTCCACTGTCTTTCCTCCTGCCTGTGGTCCACTGTAGACACAGGTAGCACCTTCTCTGCATGGGCCAGAGAGGAAGAACTTTGACTTGTCAGTTCTATTCAATATGCCACAGCTACCCACTTTACCATTGTTGTGTGAAAGTGGCCATTCACACCACACACACACACACACACACACACACACACACACACACACACACACACACACACGTGCAGTGTTCTGATGAGACAGTTTGCACATTCAGACTTGGGTTTCATGTAATTTTCACATGCAAGAAATATTGTCTTGATTTTTAAAAGGTATTTATAAGTATAAAAATAGGGCCTAGAGAGATAGCTCAGTAATAAAGAGCAATTGCTGTTCTTGCAGAGGACAGGTCCCCAGCACCCACATGGAGGCTCACAACCATCTGTAACTCCAGTTCCAGGGGATGTGACATTCTTCTGGCCTCTGTGGGTATCAGGTATTTACAATGTGCACATATATACATGCAAGTAAAACAAAAGAAATGTTGAACTCTTGGTTTAGGCTGGAGTTAATTTTCTCATTCAGCGGAATAACTGTGAGTCTCCCCGTTTGTACTTGGTGTAGAACATATTAGTTAAACAAGGGCTTCCTAAACCCTTTTCATTTGCCATCCCTTTCTGTGTGAGAAAGTTTTACAGTGCCCTGGATATATAAGTATGTAAAATAGATACACAAATCAAACATTTGCTAATTGTACATCGTTAGCTTATTTTAGGGCTGCAGAGGTGGCCCAGCTGATAAAAGTACATGCAGCCAAACCTGACAACCTGAACTCAATCCTTGGAACTCACAGTGTGGAAGGAGAGAGTCAACTTCCTGAAGTTGTCCTCTGACCTCCAAATGTGGCCCATGGTTCATGCTATTGCACACACATAAACAATAAATGGATGTCAAGTTTTTTTAGTTAAAACAATTTCTAGGTATGAAAATAATTTTACCTTTTACTAAAAACAAAAGGAAATTAGCATGCTATTGAGGTAGGTGTGTTTAGTTATTTTTACAGAGAGAATTAAATTTTGGCAGGATATTTAATACTATGGAACACAGCATCTTCAATGATTTTCAGATCTCAGTGTTTTGATTTTACTATTGCCAATGCTAAGAAAGAGCCAGCTCAGAAAGGGAAAATCTGCCCTAACCCCAAGGCAAAATTTAGCCATTATTCTTGAAACTCAAATTAGCTATGTGGACTGCAACTGTCAAAATCAAACATTCTTAACACAATGCATTCTAAATGTACTCTTTTAATACATACATGTTGGAGAATCATGGCAGGAAATGATTAAAAGTCTTTTTAAAATTTTTTATTTTATGTATATGGCTGCTTTGCTGCATGCATCTGTGCACCATGGGTATGCAGTTCCCAAGAAGACAGAAGAGGGTGCCAGGTGTTCTGGAACTAGAGTTACAAACAGTTGTTGACTACCATATAGATGCTGGGAACCAAACCTGGTCTGCTGGAAAAAACAATACGTGCTCTTAACCACTAAGCCATCTCCCAGCTCTTTAAAAGTATCCTTTCCAAAATGAAATCATGTGGCTGTAAAAACAGCAGAAAGTTTTCTGTGTATAGTAAAAACAGTATAGTTTGTTGTATACATGTGTCTCAAGACATCAGTCATTAGAAGTGGGGGCATAGCGGCATATGCCATACAAAGTGCACATGCATCCATAACAAAGGCTATAGTGGTGTATAGTACAACACAGATGAGCACTGCCAGAAATATCTTGGAGTCACTGAATGTTTTTGACATAATTGTTGGTCATACACTCAGAAAACTAATGCTATTACCAAGTTTAAAGGACCCTACATTTAGTTACAAGATCCCAACTGGAGTTACAGACTGTTAAAGAAGCTGGGATTTAGACGTCAGCCCTGGTATGGGGACAGAGAAGGACTACTTCTAACATTTTCAAGACCTAGGATTGGAGTGAAAATGAAGATCCATGTTTCTAAGTCCTGAAAATACAAACCCAGCTAATGAAATTATTTGTTCCAGACCGTCACTTTGAAATATGTCTTCATAATGACCAAGAAGACCAGATTCTCACTTAGCGTTCTTGGACCTGGAGTTTCTCACCAAAACACAGCACTTCCTCCTCTCATGCCCCACATCATTTCAAAAATTATAGTATTGAGGTTTCTTTTTAATCTTTATGTCCTTCTGACTGAAAATGGTGCCCAGGATATAGCAGATGGTTAAAAGATAGTGTAGCTTAATTAAGACTGAAATGGGGATATCATTTCTCTTTCTATGAAAGGGGAAACTTCAAAGAATGTTAGTGTACTAAATGGATAATATATGCAGTAATAGAGGATTTTATGCAAGGCATTTCCTGGCTATAAGAACTGATCTTTGTGGTACTAAGACCATGTTGGAAGCCATATGGTTAAGAAGAAAGGGCAACATAGAACAATAAAATAATCAAAAAGATCTTTTAGGGACTTTAAACAAGACATAAATATGAACTAGCTGGAAAAAGTAAAAGAGTATACTATAGCAATGTATTTGATAAATAGCAATTAGTGTCTACCATGTATCATGAATGTTCTGAGTGTTGGAAATGGGTTCTGAACAATACTTTAAACATAATGCTTAAAAATACAAAACATGGGAGTTGGAGGGCACATTGCTCAGTGGCAGAATGAATACACAAGGTCACATTTTTTATCTCATATACTGCAAACATATAAAAATACAGGAAACAGTTTTAACCACGGATGGGTGGTGAAAAGGCAAAGTCTGGGCATCCCTACTGTTGCACTGTTTCCATTTTATTATCACTACCTCTTCCTGTGTCCACATGTTCAACTCCACTTTAATGGTGAGTTCTAGTCCTTTTTCACCTCCCCATGTCTACATCCTTGAGTGACTCTTGACCCAGCCTAAGTTTTCAATAAATGTTGTTGAATAAATGAATTCACAAGAGTAAGACAGCAGGGTGATGAAACAGAATCCAAAGAAAGAAAATAAGAAAGGAGGGAACCCTGCTACCGGAAGTACCTGGGAAGACTTCCTGAAGGATGTGTATCCAAACCGATCTTCAGCAAGGGACTACCGTCTTAACAGGAGCTGCTGAGGTAGTACAGAAAGTCATGTAAGCTGAAGAAAACACAGAATTCCAAACACTAGGAGTGCAGGGTACTTGGGGAAACATTAAGGAGCTCAGCTGAGGCAATGTGGAATAGATGATAATCGGGGTACTGAAAGGTAGGAATTTAATCTTGGATTGCCCAGCAAAGACATGACATGATCATGACTCTTCTTCAAAAACTGTCACCTGGCCAAGGTTGCTCAGTGTTACTCCTTCTTCCAAACATCTCTCAAATGCCTCCTGGGAGTCAGACAGTGAACGGGACTCAGCAGGCAATGAAATGGGGAGACACTGTCCTGCCTTCAGTCTCCATGGGAAAAACAACTGCACATATATTGGGTGCCTGCAGTAAGAACAGGAATCAAAGTGCCAGAGAAGATCTGACACCTTTCCTAGGTTCCAGAGCTGGGACTGGGGCTGGGAAAAGGGAGACTGCCTTGGAAAAGACGCAGAGTCTCCAAGGAAACAGAGACAGGGTTTTCTGGCAGAAAGAAAAAGTAAACACAGAGCAGTGCGAGATGCCATGACTTCTTTCACTGCTGTTAATTCAGCCCCAACTCCGGAATTCTGTAGAAGAAACACTGAGGTTTCTGAATTTTCTCTGCCAAAGCTAAGTGTTATAATTCAATGTGACTCTCAATTTTTAAAATAACAAATCTACCCAGGGCCTCCTGCACAGGCCCTCCCCATATCCACTCTACACACACACACACACACACACACACACACACACACACACACACACATCTCTTGTCCTCTAGACCAGTACTTTTCTGATGTTCCTCAGGAAACCAAGCTCCTGAAGGAGTTCACCTAGACTTACCCATTCCATTTCTGTAGCTTGTACCCAGCACAATTCTGTGCTTCCCGGATAGTTGCAGTGCGGAGAATTTTGCATAGGCACACAGGAAACACACAGAGAGGAGCGAGCCTATTGGCAAGGGCCTTCCCGGTATCTTCACAACGCCAAACAAAAAATATAGCTCCCAATTCTCTCTCATTTTCTATGAAGAAATGGCAGCACTACTCAAACTTCAGGCCTCTGCTCTGAACATCATAGTTACATGTATGTTTTGGTACATTAACTTTGCTGGAGCCCTGGACGAAAGCTGTGCCTGGGGAGAGGGACTGAATCCTCCTCCGTGCAGGTGAGGCTTCATGCATTCAGTCACTAGCAAACTAGTGAACCAATGCAGTGTTCTATCAAAGACTATTTAAGGATTCCCATTCCTGACCATCCTGTGTCAGTCAATGCTTGAGTTTTAGCCACATGTTTATTAGGATATTCAGCCCATGCTGTCCTGCAGTTGCGTGTGGACTAAGCTGGTGCTCTTTTTCCTTTGAGGCTCTGACCACCAGCTGCAGTTTTGCTGGAAGGGAGGGCTCACTGGAAAGCCAGGCGCATGCCCACACTCTAAGCCTACATGAGGGCCCGAGCAATGAATTAGTAAGTTCAAGGTCACCATGCTAGTATGTGGTGCAGCTGGCATCTCAGTCTGGTCTTTTGGGGTTAGGCTGCACCATAGAAATGTAATGCAAATGCTGCCACTGCAGCCACAAAATAAATCCCTGAGCTACTAATGACAATGATGTCAGCTTCACATTCAAACTCTGGGACAGAGACTATGAATGGGCACCTTTGTGTTGGTGGCTTAACTCAGGGAAATTATCTACCCTCTGAGGGTTACTTCGAGGCTCCAGGAGGCCTTATTAGAACAGTAATGCTTTTCAGAGATGACAATGGAGTGCTTCCAAATTTAACAGCAGTGGGAAAAAGTGGAAATCAAGCAGCAGTTTCTCAGAGTTGCAGCAACAATAAGCTGTACACTTGAAGATTCACCATCGCACCCGCCTCCCCCAACCATGAGGACAATCCGTCTCTAGCTAAGTTGTCTTAATGATTTCAGAGAGCACTAGACACAGAGCTTACCCCTCGTCTTTGTGGGTGGCATCATCAGGACAGCAGTGCCCGGGCCCTGCACTGCGGAGAGCCCTAATCTAGCTCTCCTGCCACCTGCCCCTCCCCACATTGTGGGTTTTGAAAGTCAAAGTTAAGAGTCCTCCCCAAGTTTGTGAAAGTATCTATGTAAGCCTCATTCCCATCTTTCTGAAAATACACTGTATTTGTTCCCATTATGTACAGCCTGAAGAGCAGAGGAGAGGCGGGCCGCTGCATCAAGGAAAATGGAGCCTGTTGGTAGGGTTGGCAGGGTGCCCTGAGTCCCTACAGTCAGAAGACCTGAGGATGGAAAGATATGGTCTTGTGAGGCCAAAATGTGCCTGTACAAACATCAGGGAAAGTCCAGAAAGATCTAGACTCTCCAAAGAGATTAGCAAATGCAAAGGTCCCAGATTACTGGAGTCGAATCTAAAGCATTGGTGTCAGAGGAAGTACGGCCTGGAGTCCAGTGGAAGTCTCCAAATAGGACAGGAGGAGCCTGAATGAAGCCTGCAGGTGTTGAATGGAATCCACACTGAGCTTCTCTGAGCTCCAAGGTTCTTCACTCCCACAGAATGAAGGATAGTGCTTTGTTTGTTTGGCAATCCATTTCTGTGATAGATCACCTCCCACATTTAGTGTCTTACAACAGACATTTATTATCTTCTACTTTCCATGGGTTCAGAGGGACTGTATCTTGATGGTTGTGACTTGCAACACTTAATAAAATCAGACTGCCATCTGATGGTGGCTAAGGCTGTGCTATTATTTGTACCTGATCTTAGAAGGTCACTGAGTTGACCTTCAAAAACCGAGCACTTGCAGTAATCAGCAGTCTGTGCAGGGGATATTGCCTGTTCCTTAATTAGGGCTCAACAATCCCATGGCTTTTGGCTCCATCTTCTAGGCTCTTGGTTTCTTCCTCTGAGGTTTCCTTCCTTTCCTATTAGTGTACCCCAATATTATGGCTGAATGATTTCTCAGAGGAAGCCCCTCTTCATTTTATACAAACTCTGTTATCATTAGTGTTAATTGGCAATGTTTGGGGGAGTAGCATCACTTTAAAACTCTGTGTTTCCTGACAGTCTTATTGGGAGTCTCTCTCTCCCATGAAAGCCTTAGTCAGCTCCTCCTCCTGATACTCTTTTCTCTGCCTTAGGACCTTCAAAGGCTCCTGTGGGATTGTGGCCCTAATTTAGATTCTCAGAAACATTTTTGCCTAATGGACACGTCTGATGGCCATATCCTTACATTTTTAGAGGAGCTTCCAGCTATTTGAAAACCCATGAGGCACCATCTTCAGCCCAGCTGGGGTAATGGATTCTAGGGTCACACTATTGCATTCATCTTTGTTTTAGTCTCATTTGCCACCTGGAGAGGATGATGTTAAGACATAATCTACTTTTTGAATCACCAAAGTCTTGGCTCTTTCATATTAATTAATGCTTATTTTGGTCTGTCTCTTTTCTCTCCTAATTTAGTAGATCAGCCAGATGAACCAGGGAACACCTTTATCATCCTACCCAGAAGTCTCCTCACTCAATCTTGACTCTTTCATTCTGTCCTTTTCTCTTTTCCATGACACCATAGAAGACACTGGTGTTAGACTTGGCACCTCTTCTCCATCAAGATCTCCTTTACCCTAACTTCAGATATATTTTATTTTCCCCTAATCTCTCATCCACAGCCTCTTCAAAGCCCTCCAGCCCTGACCCTCCACTGGCCCCCAAATCACTGATAGATGGTTTACATTTCCTCATGGCAGTAGCTCACATAGGTAATAAAACAGTTACTTATTGTAAAACAACACCTACAAAATTAACAGCCTATAACATCCAGCACTCAGCTGCTCCTCTACATCTGTTGCTGTCTGATACTGCCAGGATCGGAACCAATGCAAACCTTCTGCCCCATTGGCATATGGGCAGCAATAACTCAAACAGCCAGGGCCAGAACTGCCGAGTCCTTTCTGGCAGTTCTCTGTCTATGTGGTGTAGACAGAGTTTTCTTTGGGCTGCCAGCTTTTTATACCCAATGCCAATGCTTCATATCTAACCATTTTTTTTTTATTATAACTTGTATTACTATCTTAAAATTAGCCTCTAGGACTTAGCACATTTTCTTAGATAAACAACTTAAGTGTGTTTTTGTTTGTTTGTTTTTGTTGTTGTTTTGGTTTTCTGAGACAGGGTTTCTCTGTGTAGTTTTGGTGCCTGTCTTGGATCTGGCTCTGTAGACCAGGCTAGCCTTGAACTCACAGATGTCTGCCTGGCTCTGCCTCCTGAGTGCTGGAATTAAAGGCGTGTGACACCACCACCTGGTGCACAACTTAAGTTTTTATGGCTCTCAACCTTATACACTTTATACTGCTTTTGTGAGTTTTTTTCCTGAATTTAGTAACAAGGAAAACTATAACTATTTAGTCTTAAACCCCATCAGAGACCTGAGAAGGATAAAATATTACCTGACTAAAAGAAAATGCAGAGCAAACATCTTCCAAAACTAAGAATTGACAGAAACAGCTGGCTGCCTGGACAATTACTCAAGGTTCCTCATAATGTTGGAGCATCCATCTTTGGCCTGTAGGCCTAGAATATCTGACAGCTTTTTCTGTGAAACAGGAATTTTGAAGGACTGTCCTACCTTGTCTTGGCAAAGTTTGGCAGTCACTTTCTTTTATGTCCTGCTTGTCTAGTTTGGACAACATTCTGTCAGCAGTCAAGGCAAAGTCAGTTTTTTGCCCAGTAACTAACTTTGTCACAATAAAAACAAACTCTATATGGAGGTTCTTCAATGCCCATCATACTTTTTTGAAGTAGATAGATGCTGCCAGAAGCAAACATGTCTCACTGTCATGAAAAGCCTTATGTTATTAAAACATTTTAAATGTAACATTCTGTAGGTCTTGAAGTGTTTGAAGACCATCTATCTATTTAAAATATATCTCTATTTGACCTTGAAAATATACCTAACATAATTATAAGTTTGATTGTTACAGATGACTAGCTTCTAACCTGTACTTCTCTATTATCCTAAATAGCTCTTAAGGACTAGAAATTTACATTACATTGTTAAATGTACAGTGAAAATTTAGGTGCATAGTTACAATGCCTTAAATGTGAGTAGAAACATATTTACAGTATAACAATAATAGCCTTACATTTGTATCAATATACAAAAATCCATACAAATGTAAAATATTTGAGACTAGTAGTTGTTTTTTAGTTCAAAAGTAGACTCAACAATCCATGCTTTTATCCCATCATTTCTATACTATAGCCCCCTTTTTTCCTTCAGAAAGAGATCCTTAAATCTAATCTCCTTTGTTTAGCTTTTTTCCTGACCATGACCAATAGCAACTTGTAACCACCGCCCCCCTCAATGATGACAACATTCATAACCCACTGAATGACCAAAAACCACCCACTCCACCTCTTGGGAAGATGGGCATCATGTTCTCTAGACTGCATCCTGGTGTCTGGTGGTGACAGCATCTTTTGGGAACCCTGAGAAAATTGAGGTAATGGTCAAGTCCTGAGAAAACTAGTTGTAACATTCATTGTCTAGTCTCTGTGTAATGGGAAAAAGTCTTGGCTGGATAGTCTATGAGGCTGGACCATCTCAGCTAGCAGCTTTGAAGTTGTTCTGGATGCAGAATTTTGAGGTAACTGCAACAGAGCCATTCTGAGAGGCCAGATCACCTGGGCTACTTGTCTTCATTGGTGTCTGGTTCATTTTTTTCTGAAAACACAAACTTTTAAAGGTAACATATATAACTTCATTAACATAAGTATAGAATTATAGGGTGCACAAATCAGTTAAAGATAATTTTTTGTTTTATGTTTGAGCAGATAAAAGGCTTCTGTTAACTTTATAAGTTTGTTTAGATTGTATAACCAATCCTCTATCCATGCCATATGAAAGGATAGCATGAAATAATTAGTCATCAGGACTCTGTAGCCAACAATGTGGTCTCTCAGTCTATGATTTTCTATTATGTGGTTTCCATATTCCAAAGGAATATATGAGTGTGTGTGTGGGAGAGAGAGAGAGAGAGAGAGAGAGAGAGAGAGAGAGAGAGAGAGAGAGAGAGAAGCCACTAGCTTTGATGTCTTCTATAACTAACCTTGAAAGCCACATAGAATTATTTCTATTCCTTCTCTATATTAGAATTGAGTCACCAAGTAAGCTCAACCCCTTGATGAGCAGCATTTTGGAGAATTTACAGATCAGTTCATTTGCAGCACCACACAGCCACATTGAACAAAAATGTACATTATTACCCTTTAAGATGAACTGTGCCAGACTGATGAGAACAAAGCAGATGGAGGTATTCTTGTGCTTTTGGAGGATATGTCTCAAGACTTTCAAATTATCTGCAATTGTTATTCTCCATCATAATTACCTAGTAAACCTTTGCCTGTCTTACTGCTCTTGAATCCTGACATGTAACTGCCTGGTGTTCCACTTGTTTCACAATCAACCAAGTGTTATACCGGGGAGTTCTACCCTCTGTCCTTCTTTGATTCCCAAAGCCAAGTAGCCCCACTATCCCAAAGCAAAAATAATCCTTCCCATAAACTGTGATCACTCTATCTCTAGTCTCTGAGACTTGTTAATAATGCTTGGATTTGCTTAGACTAGGCAAGGAGCTTTCGAGACAAATTCTTAAAAGCACTGCTTGCCAGAGAATTAAACAAGACATCATCTAGCTTTAAACACAGGGCACTAATATAACATCTTTTTGGACAGACAATCAAGTGTCTAACCCCATCCTATCCAAGGCAGTGAAATCCTTATCTATCAGGTGTTGATACTAGGGAATGTACATTTTGTAGCCATTACTACGATAGTAAGAAATAAATCTTCCCTGTATGAAGAAACTCTGGGTATGCAGAGATACTTATTTGCTGACTGACAAATAACAGTGTGTCTCTGAGCATAGGGATGGTTCAAAGGAAGGAAATATTCGACCATGGAAGGTGATTGGCATCTCCTTTTCTATATTTAGACTATGTCTTGGAGTTCAAAGAAATGTATTACATGTTCTTCTCCCCCTTAGACCAGTTTCTCTCTGTCTCCCTTTCTCCAAGCTCTACTTATTTATGTTTAAAAATAAGAGCCATATGTGATTCATTCCTCAAGCTTAAGACTTATTCCTCACAACTTGCTCAAACACAAATCCCATTGTTTGACTTATGAGGGAGAGAAAGTTACTTTGGAGGGGAAAAGAAAAGTAGAGATTTTGTTTACATTTTTGACCCAGTGAATAATTTATACTATTAAAATAAATTGTGCAAAAAAACGTGAACAATCTTTGAATTATCCAAAGATACTGTATTTCAGAACAGAAGGGAAATGACTGAAATGCACAGCTTTGGAGGTAGCTATGAGGGGAAATATACTACGTTCAGAGTGCTTTGGTTAACACTGTCATCGTTGTTTCAGATGCTGAGTACCTGTTATCCTGTTCCAGGGGAGTCCTCCACCTCTCCCCCACTGTGGTGTGTCCTCACTGGTGTGGAGTCCACAAAGCTTTGATAGACACGCAGGCCTGGTAGATTCCAGAGATCGTTTCTTTAGAAGAGCCGGAGAACCAACATGAGAGGAGGAAGCAGGACAGTGGGTTGTGGTGACAAAGCTTCATGTTGAGTCAGGTCAACTTCCGAGTCTCAGTTTCTTCACATCTTTTCTTCCTGAGTATCAACAATATTACTGCTAAAATCCTATAGCTAATAGTATCATCAATGGCAACAAGTATTTCATTTGCTGTTGTTATGTGGTGAGTGGGATATTAGAAGCAATTTTCCACAAAGGTGGAAAGTTATTGTTGTTATTTGTTTGTTTTTTTTCATCTCCCAGAAGTAAAATATTTGGGATTTGATAGTTAAAATTCTTGGAATTGAGCTAGGCAATGGTTGTGAATGCCTTTATTTCCAGCACTTGGGAGGCAGAGGCAGGTGGATCTCTGTGAGTTTGAGGCCAGCCTGGTCTACAAAAAGAGTTCCAGGATAGGCTTCAAAGCTACACAGAGAAACCCTGTCTCAAAAAAACCAATAAATAAATAAATAAATTCTTGGACTTGGAACAGCCAGGGAAGACTCATTCACACTTGTAGGAAAGTCACAGTCACCAACCTCACCACTTCCTTTCTGCTCAGCTGCCAGGATAACACATGAGCACGAGCATGTCACAACTGCTGCCCCCTCTCTCTAAAGCTTTGTTCATGATGGCACCATTTGAAGAGGCTAATGTGTCACCTAATTACAGCAAGAGGAAGACCAGTGGCCAAAGCTTGTCTTTGATCAGGAAATTTTAAAGAATGTTTTGAATCTATGAGTGTGCACTTAACAAAATACCTTTTTCTGAGTAGTCTTGACTTCTGCAATGTCCCATTTTCCTCTTCTATGGTAACCTTTCTTCAGGTTGATTGATCATCATTAAATACATTATGATAGTAACATAATATGATATTATTTTACATTTCACATATTTTACATTTTACATTATATTTACAACACCCATTGGGGTTGATTTTTAAAAAGTAAGTCTACTATCTTCACTAATTATTAATGAATTACCTCACTCCGCCTATCATGAGAGATTCTAAAACCATCACTCGTGTAAAGTGGCTCCATGACTTGATCTCTGATACCAGAATGTTTATAGCTGTTGAACTGTCAGTAAAGACAACAGGGAGCAGATCTACCTACATTGTCATAGGAGAGAGAACAGAGGAAATCCTAGAGTCAATCATGTTACACACACAAAGAAGGGCCAGAATAGACTTCTGACACTGGAAGAGTGTGGGACTGAGGAATAGAGATGGAGATTTAGAAAAGACTGAGTTCCCTAATCCTTGACTAAAGCCTCTTCCTCATCAACTAAATGATGGAACAAATATCTTCTAACTGCAGAAGAGCCCCAACTGAATTTGAACATACCCAAAGAAGTTGTTTTGTTTTGTTTTAATTTTGTGGTGCTAGAGTTGGAACCCAAAATTTTGCATGTGCTGCCTTCAAGGATATCACACAAGCCTCTGAGGATCTGAAAGGAGTCACTGTAGGACCAGCATGCCACACGCTGTGTGGAGAAAGGTAGCTGAAGCTTTCTAGAGATGGAACCAGGTAAATCAAAACACTTGTGTCTCACAGGACACCAAGTATATCCATCATCTCTGAAAGACACAAATTTCAACCCTACCCTCAAATTTTGCTCCATGATGGAGCCAAGAGCACCTCTGGAGGCCAACTCCTGACACCTGCCAGCCCCAAATGGTGTCTTCTGTATTCAGAACCTGTTTTTCCTAAAAACAACAGAGAGATGTTTGTCTCTCATCTGCATCTTAGGTTTATTTTTTAATTTCCCCACTTTTCATGTGTGTGTGCTGCATGATTTAAATGTGTGTGGGCACAGTGTGTATGAATGCATGTATACATGCATGTAGAAGCCCAAGGTTCAGGTTGGGAATCTTCAGTCACTCTTCTACCTTTTCACTGAGGCAGGATCTCTCAACCAAATGTAGGGCTTGCCTATATGTCTAGTCTGGCTTGCCAGCTTGCCCTGGGGATCAGCTATCTCCATCCTCCAAGGCTGGAATTACAGGTGGATTGTTCTGCCCACCCAATATGGATGTGGGGTTTGGAGGATCTGAATTTTAGTCCTGAAACTTGCATGGTAAGTACTTGAACCATGAAGCCATCTACCCAGCTCTTGTACCTTGGGTTTTTGTGTCTGTTTGTTTTGTGTGTACATTTTTTTTTTACCCATCTTTCACAAGGCAGTGGTAGACACACAAACACATGTATTTTAAACTTTAAAATGATGATGTAAAGTGGATTTTTGTAAATAAACAAAGATAAATGAGAGATGGTTTTGCATTGATTCATTCCATCACTCATTCATTCCTTTTATTCATTCCTGAAATATTTTGCATGCAAGGCCTATGTGTACAGAAAATGTGTGGGAAAGAAACAGCTGTAATGCAGTCACATCATTTAAGAGCTGTGGGTGTGCAGCTCTTCTTTCTCTCACCTTCTAACTTAGGTCCTTGTGGACATGTGTTTATTAAGTTAAGAAATACTTATAGAGTGTTAACTCTGTGCTAAGACCTCTGATGGGTATTGAAGACTCAGACATGAACGTAAGTTCACTCACCCAGCATGAAACTTGGGTTTTAATAGAGAATTCACAGAATTTGAAACAGACTCAAAGTGCAACTGAGGAAACAGGAGGTCACAGTGAGAAGGCCTAGCAGGGAGCCTCATCTGGAGGTTTGGATAAACTTCCTTAGGGGGCAGTCTTTTCTCTGAGCTCTAACTGCTGGGAGGAGGTGGACATAAATTGGATGAAGCCAGTATTGAAGTAGAATGGACTAGAGACCCAAGCTGATGAAGCTGAGGAGCTGGGGTGATTTGGCTTATATTATATTTGAAATGTTAAATGAGAATATCATTAACTCATGTTTATACTTTAATGCTATGCACCATCCATCAAGTTGTTGAATTTGAAGGCTGCATCGTACTAATTTTTCCATCTCTTACTTCATCCTGCTGCATGCAGAGTGGCATGGCCATTAACAGGCTGGTAAGAGTGATGTACTGTGGGATGGTCTGTATGTCAAATTGCTCTGATTGGTAAATAAATGAAACACTGATTGGCCAGTGGCCAGGCAGGAAGTATAGGCGGGACTAACAGAGAGGAGAATTGAGAGAACAGGAAGGTGGAGGGAGTCACTGCCAGCCGCCGCCATGACAAGCAGCATGTGAAGATGCTGGTAAGCCACGAGTCATGAGACAAGGTATAGATTTATAGAAATGGATTAATTTAAGATATAAGAACAGTTAGCAAGAAGCCTGTCATGGCCATACAGTTTGTAAGCAATATAAGTCTCTGTGTGTTTACTTGGTTGGGTCTGAGCAGCTGTGGGACTGGCGGGTGACAGAGATTTGACCTGACTGTGGGCAAGGCAGGAAAGCTCTAGCTACAGTGATGGATTTGGTTCAGTGGACATTAGTAACCCCAAACCAGGAGGTGACCCCTAGAATACCAAGTGATTTCTTGTTGACCTTGCAGACCACAGATGAAGAGACAAGGACACTATCATTTTCACTCAACAAGCATTTTAGTTTAGATAATTTTGTAGAAGATAAAGAGTTCTTAGATATCCCCCTTGACTAGATTCTTAGAAGGAAAATCACTAGTCAGACACAATCTTGATTACAAATATCATTGAGCATTCTTCGAATGATTGGTGGGAGGGAGTGGGGTGTTATGGTTTGAAAATAATGTGTCCCTCTAAAAGCCATATATGTTAAAGGTTTGGGCCCCAGCTGGTGACATTGTTGGCATGTGATTGGATCATGGGGATATTTGCTTTTTTAATAAATGAGCAAAACCCATTGGTAACTTTATAATGAACAAGATATTAAGAGGTGGAGTCTAACTAAAAGATGCATGTTACTGGAAGTTTGCCTTCCTCTGAAGGATGCATTTTGTCACTATCCCTTTTCCCATCCCTCTCTCCTAACATCTGTCTAATACACAGTGAGCCAGATGCTCCATGGGAGATGCCCTGCTCTACTGTACATGGGCCCAGAAGAGATGGAACCAAGTACTGTTGGATTCAGATGGATTCTGTCAAAGTATTCTCTCTCTCTCTCTCTCTCTCTCTCTCTCTCTCTCTCTCTCGTATTTTGTTATAGTTCGAGAATAGAACATGGCAGCGAGAAGTGGATTCTTACTTGCCTGATTCCTTATGCTTCTTTTCTTTTACTCAGACAATCTTTGGTCTGCGACTTGGGGCTCTAAATTCGCTGGCTTGGCTCTTTCACATGCTGGTGCCTTTGCTGCTCATTATTTGATCATCAACCACAGGATGCTGAGTGGAATTACAAGGTGTCCTCTTGAATTCTGATTTCTGTGGCATTGCTTTCTTTACTATATTGGGGTAGGGTTCAGGAAATGATAGATGCACCTATTATCTGGCAGAGAAAATGTTACTCACGAGGTCAACTAAAGATGCATCTACTACCTTCTTTAAATACAAAAGGAAAGGCTTTTGGAATAAGAATAAACTGGCCTAAATAGAGGAGACTCTTTGTATTAAGCAATGCCTGCTTTAAAAATGGAACTCGATTTCAAAAATCATTGTCTCCAGAGAAGCTCTTTATCCCTCTGAGTAGACGGTGTGCTAATATGACAACATAGAGCAGTGATGGCAAGACCTGATCACACATCGAATCATTTGATGCCGGCCGTGATCTCACTGTGAAAGCCAGTGGGAAACACGGTTAAGAGCCAAACCACTGACACCTTTTTAAACAGCCTGCCCGTCTGTCCCCTTGTGCCGCCTTAGATGCATCCTTGGACTCAGAGACTCCACGAGGCCAGCGGCTGGACACATGAATACTAAAGACCTGGTTTCCCTAGTAACAATAACCATGAGGCAGGCTCCAAACGTCCTGCCTTTCTGTCTGTCGGACTTTGTTTTCTTTCTATTGATCACATGGAAAAGGCCCCCAACCAAGCTTGCCCATCAAGCGTACCTGTAAGTCTTATAGCTCATAAGCAGGAAGAAGGCTTGGACCCACTGATTTTATATCTTGTTTCTTAATGTGCTCTGTTCTATGTGGTTGAGGCTAAGGCTGTCACCCTCAGAGGTCTGTAGAGTATTTCACACTTTCTTTCATTATGGTGAAAAGTTTGTATGATTTGGGGCACATCACCAAGACGTCCCTTTCACAATCAGTCACCAAGGTTGGATTTTACAAAAGTGAACACATCCTTTCCACAATATTTCAAATTAGAGAAAGATGTTAATGGAGTAGAGAATGATCTGTGGATTTCCAGGTCTTTTATGACTGCCTTTTTGTAGTGATAAATTGTTCAGTTTTTTTCCTCTTGTCTCAATTCTAGAAAGGATGAATCAAGAGACCCTCCAGAGGGACCAGAGGCAGATGCTGCCTGGGGAATCATAGGCTTACTGCCAAGTGCATAAGTCTGCAACCTATTGCCCAGGCTCCTTTGATAGAATTCTGTAGTCTGATCACCTGGTTACATACTGGTCATACACCTGAACCTCTGTAAGTCTGTCACCTCCCTGGATTCCCAGTGGTGGCTTTGGAAGCATCCCTTCCTATGCCAAGTGCAAGTGTGCTCTTCCTTGTCTCCATTGTCTTCTCAAGGGGAGCCATAAAACAGAAGTCAGGCAATGGTAGCACATGCCCTTAATCTGATCACATGGCAGGCAGAGTCTCTGTGTTGTCAAGGACACAGCCAAGCGTGGTGATACTCGCCTTTAATTCCAGTACCAATCATAGAGACCTGGAGGTCTGTATAGACAGGCAGTGATGAGGAAGTGATGCGGCTGGGCTTAGAGCCAATGAGAAGGCAGAACAGGAAGGCAATAAAAGTGCAGGTTAGACAGGAAGAAGCTCTTTCTGGGGAAGCTATGGTGTGGTGGTAAGCTAAGGTTAGTCACTGGGTCTTCGCTAATTCTCTGACCTCTTCGGCTCTTACCCCTGTAAGTGGCTCTGTGTTTCTTATTTAATAAGACTGTTTTAGAAATTTGTCTACACTATCTTTAGGAGGGTCACAGCTGAAGCTTTGCTTTGAGTGGAGCTCAAATATCATAGAACTATATGATAGGCACTACACCCAGATTAAAGATCACTTGAGAAGATTGTTTAATAGGGCTCGTAAAATTGGAGACAAGAATAAGAAAACTTCCTGCAAACTTAGGCCTGATAATGTCTTAGAAACAGATAACAATAATAAAGTAGTCAAATATGTTGCCAACTTCCTATATGTACTGGGGGCTGTATATTTTGTACATTCATTGTTAACTTTCCACAAGAATCCACCGATTGTAGACAATCTGCCTTTCGAGGACTGAGGCTTTGGGTTGCAAACTCACCCCACAGATTGTTCAGGAGCCAGAAGGAAAAGTGGAGGATCAAAGCACTGTGGTATGATGCTGCACGGAGAAGAGGAGTGCCTTGCCGAGTGGGAGGTGTGGTGAAGTATTCAAAGAAGCAGGCAGCGCCTGCTCCTGGAAGCCTTCCTCAGGAGCTTCTCTGTGGTTCTCAGGCAAAAGTGACAACATGAGGAAATTGCCTGGTTTGTCTTTTTCACCCCAGCTGTTATGAGAGTGGGTTTGAGAGGCTGGAACTGGAGGCAAAGAGCCAGTTAGAAGCCCATTGCTGTCAGTAGTTCTCTTATGAGGCAATTTGGGTTTGATTTTGGGCATCATCAATAAGGACAGAAAGAAAGGGACTTCCTAGGACACTCTCCCATATAGTACCAGCTAAGAAAGCTCTGTCATCAAGCACACCTTTAGCTCAGGTCCTGGAGCCAGGGTCTCTTCTCTGATGCCCAGGTTCACAGATATTTTTCAGATCTATCAAGAATTACATACCTCACACATCTTCTACTGCAGTCCATGTTCTTTTCAAGTCCCAGAGCCTAGGACAGCATCAGGACTCAGCAAAGAATACCACATGGAAAAATGAATGAATCTGCAGCTGAGCTTGGGGATGCATGCATGTCATCCCCACACTCGGGAGACTGAGACAGGAGGATGTTGAGGGAGGTCAGCCTGGGCTATATAAATACGACTCTTTCTCCATTTAAAATAATAACAAGAAAAATGAATGGGTTGCAATTGCATCTAATTTTAGTTCCACTTCATTTTACACAATATCCTGACCACAGGAGTCCCATAGCTGCCCTCATCTAAAGGTGACAGGAAACCTGGGAAGGTGCTGTCATCAAACACAAGAAGTGAACAGCCTGGCTGTCACCATGCAGCCACTATTGATAGATATGTAGTATCATTTCCTCTGTCTTAGAAATGACAGGAAGAACAAAGAGGAGCACATGGCAAACTATTTCCCATAAACCCTGCAGCTAGAAAACAGAACTGGCTGGGTTAATTCTGTGCAGTTACTGTACTCCCTTAAAGCAGCCCAGATGGGCTTTCTGTCTCTGCCCAACTTCCTGAACAGTTCAAACCAGGCTAGGCTCTGCCGGCATGGTCCCAGGTTGAATTGTGTATGCACACAGAGACAGACCCTGGAACACTGAGATCACATGAGGACCTCCGGTGTGGGGGTTTGCAGGCACACAGTTCACAGATAGTAATTTTCACAGCTTCTTGCAGATGATAATATTCCTTTGCCCTGGTCCTTGCAGCAGTAAAAATGTTGAAAAGATGAGCAACTGGAAGCAGCGACTGTGGAGTAAAGTTTAGTAACATCAACTGTGGTGCGATGAAGGGCATAGTAACAAGTAACCCAGGGCTTTCCACTCTTTGTACTATCCTCGTAGAAAAATGTGTATGCCTCGTTTTCATTGGAAAAACCTGTGTATATTCCATTCAGATTTTTGTTGGTTGTATTGGCATCTGTTTTAGATACACAGTTAAATGCTTAGTAAACTGGCAGAAACGTACAACTAACTACCAGACCCACTTAAAAATATTTCCATTCCATTTTTTTCTGAAATATTTCAATTTTAAATATTTTCATCAAAAATCCAAAATGAGATTAATTTTGTTGATTAGAAGTGGAAAGAATTAAACTTTTAATATCAACTGGATTATAACTGGAATGATAAATCAATATGATTTGAAAAAAGTAAACCTAGTCTATGTGATATGCTTTAAATCTGAAATAATTTATGTGAGATTGTATTGAAGATTCAGGGTCATAGCCCTTGAAACAGGGTTCAGCATGAGATGAGCAACACATGAATGATGTTAAGAGAGTGCTGGGTGGCAGGGGCGCCTGCCTGCTTGGGTGCCACAGTTATCTTCTTGTTGCATCTATACCACAGACTCTAAGAGGATCCTATCCATAGTCCCATTTTACAGATTGACAGAGATTGAGGACTTTGCCAAAGGTCAGTAAGCTTGAGGTCACAGTCACCTGCAGTCTATCCCAGCCTCCCCGCTGTGGCCCCTGAGGGCAGTGCTGCTGGACAGAAGGCATTGCTGAGGGCTGTGGCACTTGGATTGATGGCCCATCCATTGCCTCTCTTTTCCTGGTTCCATTACTTTTCCTGTACCCGCCACCAGATTTACCACAGAGTGCCAAATTGGGAATATCTAACCAGAAAGGCAGCTATTCCTGCCTGAGGGCACTGGCTTCTGACAAGTGGATCCTGACCTTTAGCAAGGGCACCTTAACAATTGTTGTATATCATGTAAGAGAAACCCAGGAGCTTGGGACTCAGCACAGAGCTGGGCTGAAATGATCAGAAGATTCAGGGTCCCAACTTCTGGGGAACTTTATTCACGTTTTCATGACAAGATTTCCTGTTAGAAAAAACGAGAGTCTACAAGTAAATGCCAGCAGGAGAAATTACTATAGCTGTCATAGTCTATGATGAGGATGAGTTTTATGGCCGCTGACTCAACACCCAAAGGCAACACATCACCAATGACTGAAAGACACACTGGGAAACACAACTTGTTTTTCCAAAACCATACAATATCAATTATCATATTTTAGCATATGGTTCCACACTGAATTATTCTGCAGCTATAATTAGGTTGTTAATGCGATGCAGGATAGGACTGAGTGTTAATCTGGCATATATTTTATCTAATATGATGGACATGCAACAATTAGAGAGCCTTCTCTTTTGAAATAAGCCATGAATATGGACTTCCTTAACTTAAGAACTTTAAGATTATGTATCACATTCCTTTTCTACTATTTTCTACTATTTCTATTTATTTTTAGGATTTTGGGGAGAGAGAGAGAGACAGAGACAGAGACAGAGACAGAGACAGAACGGTTCCACCTCCAATTGTAAGCACAGGCTGAACAGTTCAGATCTCTCTAGCTTTAATTTGGGATTCTCTTTTGTATTTGGCCTTTGGTGAATGAAAACTGAATTTTCTTCTCTAGGACAAGCCTCTGTTGCAGTCATAGTAAATATCAATTTCATTTCCATCCTATTATTTTTCCAATAAAATATGTGTCATGCAGAAGGAGACCCGAGGTGCCCGCACTTTCTCTTATGTAGAGTGCTCAGTTATGCTAACAGATCTGGGATGGCATCCTGCAAGGTGCTGTGAGAAGAAATCAGGGAAGTAATAAAACAAACTACACTTCCTAGGACTTCTTCCTTTCTTTTCTCCTTAACTTGCCTCAAAGGTTGATATTGATCTCTCCCATCATGAGGGGTGTGTACACAATTACCATCCCTTGATAAGGAGAATAAGTATGGCAGTCATCTAAATTTTTCGGAAGGTTAAACATAGACCCTTGTTTCATATCCCCACGGTTCCCCGCCCCCTTTCCCTTCTCTGTTCATATTTATCAAAACCTATACTTCCAGCCCCGATGAATGCATTCTTAGCTCAGATTGTCTCAGAACAAAGCAGGAATATGCCAGGAGGACAACCTTATATTTCTTGAAAATTCTTTCTTCCTTCTTATGACAAAGCCCAAGGGGATAGTCTCTGTGCAAGGAGAATTTATTTTCTGAACCCTTTGAACAGAAAGCTTTTCCATTTTCTGGAGTAAAATATTTTTCCAAATGTTTATAATCATACCTATGTTTAAACACATACTATATTTTGCATATTTACATATGTCTGTATTCATATTTTATCTGTGTATTTGTTCTAAAAATATTAGGTTTTAATTTTCAGTTATTTGAGAAGGGGCCCTTATGTATTTTCTCAAATTGCTACTCTGCCTTGTCGTGTGTGTGTGTGTGTGTGTGTGTGTGTGTGTGTGTGTGTGTGTGTGTGTGTATACACACGTGCTGGGGTACAGAGAGCTATTAGTTGAATGTCACTGTAACTATGGATTGAGCTGATGTTGTTGTGATGGCCCCTCCCTAATCCCCCTCACTGGGCTAGTGTACCCTCCCCCCAGCTGTTTTGAATGTAGCCTGCCAAAGACTTACCAAATGTCCCTGATTCTGGGAAACTAGCCCTGGGCAATTAGAGCCGCCATCTCACCCTGCAAGCTAGTAGGGGCAGACACAACTAATGACCAACTGATACATATTAGAAAAGCCTGAGCCTCTGACCTCAACAAATGGTAATTCTGTGGTATAGTAAATGGGGGCTTCATGGCTCCCTCCAGGATTCAGGCCAAGGCTGGACTTCCCTGGGGCCACATTCTTCCCCTGCCTTCTACAGCCTGGAAATGCAGCCCATGAATGTACATGTGGGTGTACAAAGAGTTAAGCAGGTCTCCATTGGTTTCAGCAAACAGTTCTCTACGTTGTGGAAACCACTCAGCATATGATTCTTTTCCCTAAACAACATTACAGCATGTGCAGACTGAGCTTCTTTGCCTGCTTGCTATTGCACAATATTTCAAAGACAGTAAATCTGTTTCTCTGTCTACTAAACAGCAACAACTACTCTTGACCTGACAATAACTGAAAGCATGTAAAAGTTTTTCCCAAACAGTGGCGATTGGTCCAGATGGAAGAAATCATTTTCCTCTAACTTCTGCTCTAGGGTCTAAATCCCACACTCAGAAATTCGAAAACTTAAAACGGATGTTCTCATTATTCCAAGATGATGTGTCCTTAACTTTAGTTATAATTTCTATTATTGTTAATTGCCTGGTTTCTTATTCCAAAACCATTTTTTCACTAGCAAACGTCTTCTTCAAGTCCAAACTTGAATCTAAGTAATTTTATCTATGAATGTGTAGTTTTATGTACTATATTTAGCTTTTATATGCACACTTATTCAGCTATGTATTGCATAAAATATTTATCTGTGTGTCACCTAAAATCACCTGGCTTATCTGTATTGTTTCGTGTGTAGCAGTTTTTGGAGATTCTGTCCCCCAGAAGTGGTAAAATTTCTTAGGAAGATACATATCTCAGCTTATTAACATCCACAAGCATTTATCAGCTGCTATGCACCCCAGAAAAACATAGGATAGTCAGATTATTAAAGTCATGAGTTCCACTGCACGTGGAGCAGTGTAAGTGGCTAATGAACTCCAGGTAGGAAACTCACTATTCAAATCTTCTGACTATGTTCCTGTGGATTGCATCACAGACAGAAACCCGAGGGAGCCATATTTGGGGAAGTAGTAGACTGGCTTCTCAGGCTGGAACCAAGCAGAAAGCATTGGTGCTGCTCCATGGGAGTCCTGTGGCGCCTTCCCAACCACTTTCCTGCAAAAGGCTGTCTGGCACCATGGTCCTAATGATCCAACCCCCAACATCGTAATTTCTAAGATTGGCTTTAGTCATTTAATAAGATAATAATGTGCGAAGCAGCCTCCAGTGGGATATGAGATGTTGTTAATAATTACAATTTGCATTAGATGGCGCCTCTCCTGGCAAACACTCAGAATTTATGAACGTTATCTCATTTTCATCTTATGACTTCCTTGTCAAGCCAGCATTTTTTTATTGCATTTCTTCAGAAGGCAGCTGAGGCATGGAGAGTTAAATGGTTTGTCTAAACTGAGATCAGATCTGAGATCCCAGACTTTCAAACTAGCATGATGTTGCCTAAAGAAAGCATTTGTGAAGTACTTAGGTGTGGCTTTACACTAAATGCTAAGTGTGCCTCTGAAAGTTTTACATTTGGGTCTATAAATTCAAAGGCCCTTTAAACCTTGTATTCAGCACAAAATTCATAGTGTACACCTTCTTTAATAAGCAAACACGGAGGCTTCACTTCAGAGTCTAGTGCACTAGCCAGCATCCGACAAATAACTCATGAATGAATCCTTATGTAGAATTTGCATGCACACAGTTTCAAGTGTTTTGAAATATTAACTAATTAAATCCCCATAAAAATCCTGGGAAGGAGGCACCTCTACATTCCTCCTCCGTATATAGTAAAGAAACGAAGCACAGAGAAGTTATGAAACGTGCCTAAGATCTCACAGTTGTTAAGTGGCATATGCTGAGACTCAAATCCAGACTCCGGTTCCTGAGTTCATTCCTTTAACAAACATTTTGTAGCCATTAAGTTTTTAAAACTTGCTTGTTGAAAATGTACTATTTCTCTCTTCCTCAGGCTAGCCAAGGGCTTTCCGCTACACCTGTGATGGTTGGAGAGGTGTCTGTTTCCATTCTTAGGAGAAACTTTCCATTCAATTTCTATTTCTATTCTATTTCTAATCTTGCCCATGTTGGGGATTTTTACAGTCTAGTTGATGGCTAGCTAGGATTCTCATAGCATGACTGGGTGGTTTTCAGAGGCCAACAAAAGCTCAGTAATTTCTGGCTTTCCCACTCAGACTCCAACAAAACACCTCTAGAAAGGAAATTATTTCCTTATTCTCAATTTGAAAAAAAAAAAAACTTTGAATTGCAAAGTTCTTCTACCAGTTTGCCCTGTAATTGGGATGAGCTGTCCAAGTGAGCAGAGGTATTTTTCACAAGTGACTTATGCAATGTCCTCAGAGTCGGGAGGGTAGTTTCACTGTAACTTATATTCATTATGTCATTTGATCCTTACACAACTACCCAGTGAGGTCACCGGGGAAGCTATTTTCATAACAGCCATTTCACAGACAAGAAGAGTGAGGTTCAGCCTCACTAAGTAAGCTTTGCCCCAGTCACCCACATAATGAGATGCAGACACAGACCATGTTCCGTGTCATATGTTAATGAAGCCTGTAAATTGCCTCATCTCATATTAAGCTTAATAGCTTCTGGTGATATCATTGCTAAGCTCAAACACTTAAACAAATAAAGTCAGAACGAGTCCTCTTCAAGTCTGTAGACACCCCAGAACTTTCGAGAGCATCCAATGATGTTTGGGTCCAGTTTCCTTTTCCCGTGAGAAAACAGAAAATAGACTGTAGAGAGCCATGAAATAAAGGGCTTCCAGAAGCTCTTCTCTCACACCCAGGGCTTGAAATCGCCTGCTTACTCACAATCAAGCTCACAAGCTCACTGCCTGAATGCAGGGAAGCCCGAGGTTTCAACAAAAGACATCTCCTCTGTGCCAGAAGTGTGTCCCTTCTGTCTGGGTTATAAACCTTGTGCTGGAGAATTCATTCCAGCAAAGAAGGAATAAAAAGGCACTTCTCAGGGATGAATAATGGATGAGTTAGACCATGACCCCTACGGGTCAGAGCCAACCACTTTCACTTCCTTACTAAATGCTTTCCATAAGAAAATTGGTTCTTATTCTCTTCTAGGTGCAGGACAATTGCAGTGAATTAAGATATAATTTATAGATATTTTTATACATAATCTACCCACTTCCACAGGCAACCTGGCATTCCTCCACACAAGTTGTTATTACAAGCACTGACTTTCTTTCCTGTCTCCACTTGACTAAAATTCAATAGTCTGATGTAAACTTCTTTCCTCTCCATCCAGCCCACTTAGGATGCCTGGGTTTTCTCCTCCAGGCTCTTTCCGTGGAGAAGTGGTCTCGTTCATCCTCAGCATCTTCTGTATTCACTAGACTTTCTCACTTGGTGATTTATCTAGTTACACTATTATACTTTTGTGTCTGGTGAAATAGTTGCTTAGCAAGTTTTTGAAACAACAGACCAATTCCTTTTTAGAATAACTAAATAAAATGTAATGGAAATCTAAACTTAAAAAAATGCAGATAAATCAATAAATCCAGATGGCTAATCATTATGAGCAAAAATCTAATGCTTACTTAATGAGGGCATTAATTCACTGCATATATTCATAGACTGAATGAGTTTTCGAAATGGCCGGACTCTTCTGTTGATGCTGAAGGTGGATTTTTTCCAACTAACATCTATCAGTGGTGGGGATGGATGCACACTGATTTTTAACATGACACCATTAATATGTCTCATTTCAAATTTCAGTCTTATTCTTTTTTGTTTCAGCTTTATTTTTAGTGAGAAGACCATAAAATCCTTCTCATTAGCTCAAAGATGAAACAATTATGTTCCATGTCATCAGTATTGGTGAATATTCTTCTGAAAATACTAGCACATACAGGAAGAGTGAAAGAATTAAAATATAAAATAACAATAGGAAGGAGGAAATTATAATTGTCAGAAAATCTTAAGAAAAAACTGCAAAACTACAGCCAACCAAGATGGATTTTGGGGGGGGAATATTTTAACCATGGTGCATTGATGTAAGCACTCTCTCCTTTTGCTAGAAGGTGTTTAATTTAGTACACTTCAGCTGAAAGATTTGGTTTCTGCTATGAAATTAAAAATGGGCATAGCCTTTGGCCCAACAATTTTATTTGTAATATTAGACTCATGTACTTGCAAATATACAAAATGATGAACAAATACATTTGTTACAGCTTTGCTTATTTGTTGTTTTGTTTGGTTGAAACATAATTTCAACTATGAAATTCAAGCTAATCTCAAACACATAATGGTCTTGCCTTTACATCTAGAGTGCTGGGATTACAGACATGTGTCACTATGCTCTGCTACAGTTTATGTATAACAGTGGGATTAGAAGCAAACAGCAATACATAGGAGACCCACTAGATAAATTAGGGTTGGTTGTGCAACAGAATATGATGTGATCATTTTTTAAAGTGAGGCAACTTTCTGTAAATCAAATGTGGAGCTACCTCCTAAGTATATTAGTGAATAAAGAGGTATATAACCAAATGAAAAAAAGGTGATGCGTATGTTTGTGCTTATACTCAAATACCAAGTCTGGTGTGATGGCACATCCCTATAATCCCATCTCTTAGGGAGCAGAGGCAGGAAAGTCAGGAGTCTGGGGCCAGCTTAGGCTACAGTGAGATTCCATCTCAAAACAACAAAACAAAAGCAACTTCCAATAGTGGTCATCCCTGGAAGTAGAACTGACTGACAGAGTAAGAGGAAGGCATTTTGTTTTCTATAAAATTTCTGGTAATAATTGTCAGGAGCAAACGCTTCAAGTATTAAATAAATTTTTAAGGCACAAAATAAAGAAAATAACAATTAGAAATTTAATCTTTCTAAAGAAATGGAAAGGAAACCCACACTGGAGCTTGCTGACGCATTTACTGTTTCGTAACAAGCCACTCGAAGTTAAACAGCTTCTATTAAGAAAACCTTAGCATGTCTGGCCATTCCGCGGGTGGACTGGGCCCATGTGGGCAGTTCTGCACCACAGGATGTGTCTGAGTTCCTGCAGGAACTCCGCTCAGCTGGAAGAGTTTGGCTGGCACTGGGACTCACAAGATAGCACCCCTGCTGTAGGACTTACCGTGCCCCCTTTCTGGGTCAGTAGGCCCTTGGAGATTCTTGACAGTATGACAGCTGTCTTTCAGGACACAAGCATGGGCTCTGCCTTCCTTATGGAGACTCAGGCATGGATCCAGGCCAGCATCGCTTCTCCCTCATTCTCCAGATGCACAACACAGACCTTAACCCCAACCTTCGTTCAAGAGGATGGGAAATAAACCACCTCAGCTTAGAAGAAATGGCAAGAATAGTTTGATCCTATTTACTTCACCTCTGACATCCTGGTGTTCTCAGTTCCAATCACTGCAGCTATCGCCATATCTATTTGGAATTATTCTTTACAGCACTAATAATTATGGGTCAGATTCTCATCTCATATGACTCCTGGTAATTACCATTTCTCCAAAAGAACAAAATGGCTCAATCTCTGGTCTTAGATTAGTAGAAAGCTAATTTTAGGAATTGGAAAGCTGCTTGACAACCATTTACAATTCAGTTGGAATTTATATAGGTCTGCTTTTTAGATAGGGCAGGTAAAACCTCGAGAAAGAAGGTGAAATAAGTTTTAACCAATCTTTTCTTCCCCTACCCACCCCAAAAGAAAAGGCAATATATTTCTTCAAGAAAGTGAGTGTTTCTGGAAGGTAAAAACAGACTATGAATCAAAGCTGTCAACTAACTTC
Source organism: Peromyscus californicus insignis (assembly GCF_007827085.1). Classification (NCBI taxonomy): domain Eukaryota; kingdom Metazoa; phylum Chordata; class Mammalia; order Rodentia; family Cricetidae; genus Peromyscus; species Peromyscus californicus. Next base: position 16,580,273 of record NW_026294584.1, read on the forward strand.
TTCACTAACAATAAAGCAGAGCCAGCTCCAGGTGCCCAGCCCAGGAACTCAGGATTCCCACAGGCCTTCAGAGACAGCAGATGGCAAGGAATTGAGGTTTGAGGCAAGACCACTAGCCTCTAGTATTAAGCCATTGACCAACAGCCTTCTGCTGAGTCCCTCTCTTGCCTCTGAGATTTTGCAGACACCATTTCTGCTTTTCATGGTGTCCTGCTTTTTCGCTGTCGCCCGTGTTTCCTTTTGACTTAGCTAATTCCTCTTCCTCCTTTGGGTTGCAAGATTACCTTTCTCACACATAGTGAAACTTTGACACCACCCTCTTCTCAAAACTCGGGCAGATGCTCTTGAGACAATTCCTCCTCTTCTTGTATAAATAATTTTCCAGAGGCTGCTCGACTCCTCAACCCAGAGGCAGACCCAGACAACCACATTGTCCTCTAAAACTATTACCCCAGCTTACATTAATTAGTCCAAGGGCAGACACTACACTCAAGGGAGACAGATGAAGTCCCCTTATTAATGGCAAGATTTGGAGTTGTTGATAACGAAGTCACATTAATGAAGCATATCAAAAGGAAGAGTCATAAACTACTGTCGAAGAAATTCAGCCAATTTGGCTCTTGAACTTTGTTCTTTCTTTTTTGGATCCTGTTAGACAAGGCCATGTCATTCCCATGCATGCCTTCTTTGATGAAAATATCTAGAGCCATCGATAATTCCCAGCCAAAAGACTTAATTGTGGTGATATTATGTTCCCCAAAATATTGTGCATCCTAATAAACTTATCTGGGGTCAGAGATCAGAACAGCTACTAGATAAAAAGGCTAGAAAATGGTGGCACACACGCCTTTAATCCTAGCATTCCAGAGGCAGAGATCCATCTGGACCTCTGTGAGTTCAAAGCCACACTGGAAACAGCCAGGCATGGTGACACACACCTTTTATCCCAGGAAGTGATGGCAGGAAGCAGAAAGGTATTTAAGGCTTGAGGACAAGGAACTAGAGCTTAGTTAAGCTTTCAGGCTTCTGAGAAGCAGTTCAGCTGAGATCCATTTGGATGAAGACACAGAGGCTTCCAGTCTGTGGAAACAGGATCAGCTGAGGAATTGGCAAGGCGAGGTGGCTGTGGCTTGTTCTGCTTCTCTGATCTTGCAGCATTCACCCCAATACCCAGCTCCGGGTTTGTTTTTATTGATAAGACCTTCTCACAATTCGTGCTACACTTAATACAACTTATATAGATGGGAATGGATTTATGTGTGTGTCAATAAATAGTACAGCTATTTTTGTTTGTTTGTTTATTTTCCTGTGTCATTTGATACAATGAAAGCTCTGTGAAGACAGGAAAGTAACTTATTGTCTGGCATTATTTTTGAAGCACTAAATGGTTGTTGAATGAATGAATGAATATTATGGAAATATGGGACAGTGATAGCTCTTTGGAAGGTTCCTGGGAAAGAATGAGACTTCATGTTGTCTGTTAGAAGAATTAAGGGGACAATGTGGGTTTGGATTTGATGATGGTGAGTAACACTTTGAAATGAAATTTTTCATTAACTCAATTATCAGTTAGACATTGAATTCACTATCTGGGAAACATCCCAAAGGCAGAAAGTCAAGTAGGTAAACCCTGTAGATCTTGGCATAACAAGAATGGCTGAAGGAGTTGGCTTACTGAGTCAGGAAAGGTCTCTAAATTTAGGCAGTACAGAGGCAGGAGACGGTAGCTCTGGGAAGCAGTGAATACCGAAGAGTTGTGTCTTAGTTTGGTTTCTACTGTTGTGATAAGACACCATGATCAAAAGCAACTTGTGGAGGAAATGGTTTCTTTCAGCTTACAACTTTCAGGTCACATTCCATCAGGGCAGGAACTCAAGACAGGAATCTGGAGGCAAGAACTGATGGAGAGACCATGGAGGAATGCTGCTTACTAGCTTGTTCTTCATGGCTTGCTCAGACTATTTCTTATATAACCAAGGACCACTTGTAGGGGGTAGAAGGAAGCTGTACTGACCCTGGTGAGCTGGGCCCTCCCACGTCAATCACTAATTAAGAAAATGCCCGATACTTCTGCTGCAGGTAAACCTGTAAAGGCGTGTTCTCAGTTGAGGTCCTCTTCCTGGACAACTCTAGCTTGTGTCAAGTTGACAAAGAAAACCTAACCAGGACAAGTTGTGACTGACCACAGGAATAGTGTAAGGACAGCCAGGATTTCCTGTGGTCTCTAACGGTGCTAATGTGGGATGGCCAGAGCAGCCATGACAGCCACTTGTAGCAGGGAGAAATGCTTAGAGGTGTATTGGGGTAAAGGGATCAGAGAAATGCCATTTCTTGTCTAAACCAATCCCATATACTAGGAAAATGTGGGAAAAGGCCTGTGGGTTGAAATTTTGGCACCTAAATTGGTTCTAAAGCCGTGAAGCTCCCAGAATGCCATTGTTCTCCAGTCCTAGCCCTTGCATGGCTGGCATCACAAGGGCTATTGTACTAATTCTGCCTGCAAGGTATTTTAGTAAAAAGCAGCCTCCTTCAGAACATGGGCTTTTAATTTATCAATAAATGTGTTTATTTGTGATTTTATGTTTTTGGTAGAAAGTGAACTTGTTAGATAGATAACTTAGTCTGATGTGTGAAATTTGAGTTTGAGAATGGGACTTTGTAATTCTACATGTTAGCTATCTGTTTTCTAATTGCCCCAAAATGTGCAATGACTTTGCCTTCAAATATGTCTCAATAAGAGGCTAATTCTGGATACAAGCCGTCTCTGGACTATGGAATGATATCCAACTAAGAGTCAAGGACAAAAGCCAGAGTTCCCAGCAGTCGCAGGCCAGCAAGCCTCCAGCCTGGTGACTCATCTCATTCTTCTGGGGAAGGGTTCAGCTCCATCAGTTTGAGCTTGCCCAGTCCTGTCGGAAAACCCCTGCCAAAGTACAGGTGTCGGTGTAGAGGTGAGGTGCTTTTGTTTAGTTGTTGTGGGCCCAAAGCCACTAAATCTGTTTTCGTAAGAATTTTATTCAATATTTCTCTTAATAAAGACAGCCGTATCTATAAATTTTTTGAGCAGCTCTTTAATCTAGCTAGCTGAGGAGAAATGTTTCAGCCTACAAAAACTTGGTCGAGCTCCTTTATGCTCTAATCAGGGCTTGTTCTCACTGTCCCTGTTCATCAGGGTGTGGCCAGTTCCTCAGCCTCCCCATGCTTCGCTTTCCTATTCTATGAGATGGTGATAACAAACATTTGGTTAAAAGTTGATAACAACAACACAGTGAGCAATTGACATATCACCACTACAACTGTCTTGAACTCTATCGGATAGTATAATTGTATACTGTAAATCTGGAGTTCTTGGTACTGCAGATTTTCATCACTGCTATCCATCCTACATACACGGTGTTCCCACTGACATGGGATGCATTCCCTGCACCTGCCTTTGCATGGTCATGAGAATGCTTTTGAAGCAACACTATGCAATTTCCAAGCCTCGGTTGTGAAAGAACACACAGCTCCCCCTTGTCTGCTGAACCCCCGAGCTGCTGTGCAGGAAGCACTGGGGTGGCCATGCCGGTGAGGTTACCGGAACTCTCTGGATGACTGTCCCAGGAGAGTTCATGTGGGAAGTGGATCCTGAAACCCCCACCCCGACTCCCGTCCTTCTTCGCTTGAACCCACAACTTCCTAAGACACTCCTCGGCTATTAGTGTCCTCTCAGTTGAGTTTCCAGTAATTTCTGGGTCTCTGTCTACACTACTAATCTCAGCTATTATGAACTATATGAATGGATGCACTGTTTTACTACTAAATTTGGAGCATTTTTCTGGAAAACAGTGGAGAACATTTGAAAACTAATGATCGTGGGGCAATAATGAGATTAAAGAGAAAATTTCAGCATATCAGAGCACCAGGACAAACCTTTACATGTATGCACACTTCTCGATCCATGTGCATTTGGTAATAATTGCAGCTTATTTTCTGTCTAAGCTAAATGGTCTGTCTAAGCCAAATCTGAAAAGCCCAAAGCACACAGTGCCACATGACCTGAGAGGCCTTTCTCAGAAACACCGTCAGAGTTCTCTTACTTCTGTGCCCCAGAGAACTGAGTGGAAATGAAAGCACTTGGTTTAAACAGAGCTCTTATTGCATTTAATCTTATCAGACCAACAATATAGAGAAATTCCTGAAATCAGAAAGCCACAAGTATTCTAGCACATGCAGTTGCCTGTTCAGTAATATTCTGATTTCCAAATGTGAACACACAGACCTTTTTGCTATGAAAGCTAGAAGATAAACAATGCCCACTGAGTTACACATGAAGAAACAGAGGCTGAATGAAACATGGCAGGCTCACCATGATGGAAGACTGCATGCCTCTTACCCAGCATTGAGGATTCTCTACTGTATAGTCCTTTCTTTCAACGTAGAATTAGATGTGAGAACGGAGACAGAGTACCTAAAGGTCTGCCCTCGGCAAATACTGTTCCCGGGAAAACTCTATATTGAACTTACTGTTTTATCTCCTTACAGACACACTCTCTCAAGCTGAGATTGACTCAGTATGGTAGGCTGGTTGTTACCATGGCCATGTGTAATGGCCTTCTGACTCTGCCCTTATCGTCTTGCTATCATTATACTAAAGATTCAAATGACTGTCTCAGAGCTATGTTCTTAGAAGAATTTTTTATTTCCTAATGAGCTTTTTGAAATTAGGCTCCAAAGGCCACGGAATGCATTAGTTTCCTTGGTATGCAGCTGCGGTCAGTGCATGTGATAACATTTGAATCCTTGTTCTAGCTTCTGAAGCTGCAGGTCTCCACCTTGAGTGAGGGTGGTCATCCTGCAACAGACTTGGGAAGACAAAGTCAGACTCTTAGGAACCCTTTCACGGGAGAGTTTCCTTTTTCATTCTCTACTTCTACCCTTTTTAGTACTAGAAAATCTTTACTGTCTCGTAAAGCACAGATAGGCCAGTGCTTTTCTCATAGCGGCCAAAGATCTTTCATATCTGAAATGCAAATGTCTAGCTACACACCCCCTTCACTTTTAATCATAATTCAATCGTAAGATGTCAAGAATTTGCACCAACATTTTAGAAAATGGATTAACTTCCTGTTTACCTTGAGCAAGACAAAGCAAGAAACTACAAATCAAGAAACAGTAAACGATTCATTGGACTACGATTTTTAAAAAAATGTACAAAATTATTTACCCAATAAACTACTAATAGAAGCCAAGTGGTCCAGAGGGAGAGCAGAATGTTCGTTCACAGAAGCATATGTTTTCCTTGTTCTCTTATTTTCTTTCTGTACCAAATGATTGCAAACCCAGCTCCCCACATCTTAACCACCCAGACAGGCCTCTTCAAGCATGTTAGGCATAAGGTTTTAATTTATGAGCTCTCATCTGCATTTCTAGGCTGGAGCCTCACAAAAGACTACAGTATAAATCCAGTAGAAATGCTGGATGTCGTGGGGGAAGTTTTGTCATTTAGTACACACTATTTCTAACTGTACAGTGACAACTGATTTCAGTGGGAGGAGGAGTGAGTAGCCGCTTCAGAGTTGGTCCTTTACAGAATGGCGACACGCACTCAGCAAAAAATCTTACTTGGTAGCTTTATCTCTGAATGCCAAGAAAATCTGAAGTAATTATGGGTTTACTTTGTTGGTGAAAATTCAGTGTGATTTTTACCCTTTCATATTTCATATTTCTATCTTAAAATGTCCTGTGATACTTGTGTGAAACGATTCACACTTAGACCAAACGTACATACCATCTAAACTGATGATCTTACCATATTTAAAATATAAATAGTAATAAGTTATGGATGACTTAAGTGATAAGTTGGTTTAAGATCTTACTATGAATCAACTATGAGTATGCTATGAGGTAAAAGTTATGACAATCTCCTTTGTTTTATCTTGATTTTATTAGTGGGTGTCAGTGCGATATTTCAATGCATGTAGTGTGCACTGACTTATCGAATCCAGGCATCTTTTTCTGCCTTCCCCTTCATTTCCTAACCTTAGTATTCCCTATTCTACATTTAGGTAAAGTTTGTTTATTTGTTTGTTTGTTTAGTTAGTGAATTTTAACTTCCACATATGAGAAAAAGCATACTGTACCTAAAAATCTCTTTTACTAAGTTGTTTTAGGGAAAACTGTGTGTGTATTTATGTTTAAAGAAGGGAATTTTCAAAGAGAGTTATAAACTGAAGTTCTGAGTGTGAATGAATGCAAGAAGCATCTCAATCAATGTTAAAAATGCTGCGTAAAGATGAAAATAGAAGAGATGGTTATTTTTAGAAATGCTGCAAAAATGTACAGATGTTTTGGGGTTGAGGAGATGACTCAGTCAGTAAAGTGCTTGCCATACAAGCATGACGTCTAGAGTTTGGATCCTGGTATCCACACAAAAAACCAGCTTGGTGGCGTGTGTCTGTAATAGACATGTGTCTGTAATGTAGACATGGGGTTCTCTGGTGCTTACTATCCATCTAGTCTGGATGAATCATTATGCTCCAGGTAGAGTGAGAGGTCCTGCCTCAAAAATCCAAGGAGGATAGTGATGAAAGAGGAGAGCCAGCATCAACATCTGGCTTCCACTTGCATGTGCACACATGTGTGCATATATGTATACATATATAATACTTTGAACACACACACACACACACACACACACATATACACACACACACTGTCCATACAGAATAGAGATGTTTTAGTAGATAATTATTCGCTTATGCAGCTGGGTGTATTGGCCCATGTCTGTTATCCCAATACTTAGAAGGTTGAAATAGGTGGATCATGAGTTTGAGGTCAGTCTGGGCTATATAGAAAAATCTCAAAATAAAAATCAAGTTCCAAAATAAAACAACAACAAAAGGCAAAAGGGTCATATGCAGAAATTTCTGGGGTTGGAAATCAATAGGAAATTAGATGGAAATCTATAGTAAGAGGTTAAGTACATTTAAGCTTAGTCTATCTCTTGAAAGATAGTGGAGGGAACTCCTATGTGCTGCTACCCCAAAGAGAGGAGAGCATCCAGTGAGCTCCTGTACACTGTCGCTCCTTAACCAATCAGCATGCTCATCTAGGGCTCCAAAGCACAATGGAGCACGTTTTCTCCTTCTCCTCCTGACACACCTGAGTGATACAGAAGTAAGAATCTAAGCTGATACAACTTTATAATACATAGGCCCACTCCAGCTTTTCTCAAACAGTGTTTTAGAGAGTGTTAATGTCAAGCAGAATATTGATATGATCCCTTTCTGTCTCTCTGTCTCTCTCTGTCTCTGTCTTTGTCTCTGTCTGTCTGTCTGTCTGTCTGTCTCTCTCTCTCTCTCTCTCTCTCTCTCTGTGTGTGTGTGTGTGTGTGTGTGTGTGTGTGTGTGTGTGTGTGTAAAATGCTGAATAGGACAAAGTTTAAAGTGATATTTATTTATTTATTTACTTTAGCATGTCTCAAAGACTTTAGACTATCATAAATCTCCCATAAGGACATAGAGTATATTTTTTTTCAAATTTCTTTGAACAAACTTACTTTACAGAACACCCTTAGGAAGGATCATGTATTACACAGAAGACAATTTAGAAAGTGTTGGTCTAACTCAACAGTGAATCTGTGTTTCACCTCACATGTATCCCAGTATGGGAAACTATGTTAAAGACTAAAGAGTCACCATGATCCTCACCTAGAAACTGTGTTTTCTTCTGTGATGTTTTAGGAGTGGGCATGTTCGCAGATTGCACTCAGTGGAAAACTATGACTTCAGTCAGACTCAAGGCCTACTCTGGTGCTTGCTGTCATTGGGAATTTAGAATTGTTAAGTACTATGAGACTTAGCTTTACCTGTTAAAGGGGATTTAATAATTAATATCCATAAAAAATCACAGTTCAAGCAACACAATGTAGGTGAAGCAATGTCAAGAAAGTATCCAAGGTACAGTCTCAAAAGGATAGTCTTAATCCATGATATAATTTCTGTTATTCTACGGAGGCCATCCAAGCCTGTCATCCAAAAGTAACAAGAAAACAAATCCTTAAACCTGAGTCCCTCGGCTTGTACTTGAAGCATCTTCCTAACTCTTGAGCCCCTATAGGGAACAGCAACCGACATTAGATCGCTACCCCTAGTAACTAACCATCTACATTCAATTGGCATAATCAGTTTGAGAATCTTCGTGCTATTTAAGAAAGATCTGCTAAAATCAGATCTTTGAAATTTAAAAAGAAATGCAGCTGATTCTGATGCCTGCCAAAGCAGTATTAAGGAGGAATCAGATGATATTTATTAGGTTATATTGGAGCAGCTGAAATGTTTTATTACCAAGTCCATAACAGTTCATACTCATTTAGTAATTTTTTGTTTTTGTTTTTTGTTTTTTGAGACAGGGTTTCTCTGTGTAGCTTTGTGCCTTTCCTGGAACTCACTCTGTAGCCCAGGCTGGCCTCGAACTCACAGAGACCCGCCTGCCTCTTCATTTAGTATTTTTTAATCTGTTGATCTCAAAGCTTTCCATGTTCCCAGAAAATAACGCTTTAAATACAGTACTCAAATTTCTCTTCTGATTTTTTTCTTTATTTACGCCTGCATCACAAGCCTGATGGACTTCTTCTATAGTATGAGTTGGTGCTGGTAGCCATGGTACACCATGTATTGATTGTTTGCTTTCAAAAACTTACCTTTTTTTTTTTAAACTTTAGTAGATACTTCTGTGTTACATCTGCTTAGTACATGAAACCTATTGGCACAACAAATAAACAGACTTAATGGACTTAACATTGAAAGGCAGCTCCCAGAAAATGATTTCTTTTAGAATTTTGCATAGCCTTTCCTATGTGATCTTTTTAGAGAAATAATCTATTTTAAAAAATTGACTTTAAAAACAATACCAAGAATTATAGTTACTTGAAAGATTGAAGAAACAGATGAAAACCAAGCCAAACAATCCATTAACCTGAAGCATACACATCCCTTAAATCTGGACCCAGTGTTCCTAATTGTAAACTGGAGAAAAATCTAGTTTTTAGATGATATCTTTGGCAGCCTATGGTTCCATGATATGATAGGAATGGCCTGTTTTCCCTGTAGATGGGAACCCTGGCTGCTGTTCTCAGCCTCCTTTCTAGTTAATCTCACCGCTAGGTAGGAGATGAAAATTCAGGAATTTCATCAGAACAACTTTGGAAACGGAGCTGTTTCTCACTCGGTGAAACAGAACCAAGCCCTCTGCACTGTTCTGTGCTTTGCCTTATTCCTTTGAGGAGAAAGCGAGGCTGTAGGGTGATGGTGGTGGGAAACAATTTGTTTTTTCCATTTATTTATTTATATGAAGAATTTTTTTTATCCATTTTACATACCAACCACAGATCCCCCTCTCATTCCCCCACCACACCAACCCACTCATCCCCTCCTCTGAAGAGGTAAGGCCTCCCTCCCATGGGGAGTCAGCAAAGTCTGGTACATTTAGTTGAGGCAGGTCCAAGCCCCTCCCTCCTGCATGAAGGTTGTTCCAGGTGTCCCACCATAGGTAATGGGCCAAAAAAAAAAAAAAAAACAACAACAAAACAAAAAAACAAACAAACAAACAAAAAAAAAAACCCGAAGCCAGCTCATGCACCAGGGATAGATCCTGATCCCATTATGAACTTTAGACCAACAGCTGTGAAGCTTGCACGGGACTGAACTAGGCTCTCTGCAAAAGCTAGACAGTTGTGTAGCTTGGTCTGTTTAAGGAAATGCTTAATTTATATGATGCTTCTCGGTAGCTAATGTATTTGAATACATTCACCTCTCACCTAGCACAGTCAGCTAAAGAACCTTAAGAGGACGAAACACAAGACAGCTACGTCTTTATAAGGGATGTCTAAGAGAAGGGAGATGGCTTAGCAAAGCCCCTAAGAGTGGGCTTAGCAGAGATGAGCGATATCAGAGCAGAAGGGTAGAGAAACAGTCCCTGCGAGCCTATGGATCAGGAAGCTCTTAGGAAGGTGAAATGAACAGTGAATATGAGTGTTCAAAAGGCCGCAGAGAGAACCTGTGCTCCCTCACCTCCTTCTCACTATGAAAATGTGCCATGAGTTACATTCAGCACTTTCTGACCCCACAACACCTGTTACCTGAGTGTGTGTTTAGTACCTGTTGCTCTTTAAAAATGCTAGGAATCTAAAAAATACCTTTTGCCCTTCAAAAACACTTGAAAACACACCAGACATAGAGACATAGTGGTATGTACCTATGATCCAAGCTTCTCGGGAGGCTGAAGCAAGGGAATAGTAAGTTTCATGAGAGCTTCCATGCAAAGACCCCAAACGAACTTTAAAGTGACTATTACAGTTTCTATGAACATTTAAAAAATAATGACAGTAAATCTATGAGACAAATGGATGCCACTCTGATTTAACAGATAAAGCTGTGGCTGCAGGTTCCCTCAGACACCAACATAGTGACAGACTTCCCAGTGCCTGTTCGTATGTAGACAAGTCTCATCTTGAGTGGTGATCTATATGTGTAGAGGAATGTTGAGGTTTCCTCATGACAGCTTGAGCCCCGGTCCCCTGTCAGTCAGCCTGGAACCACTTCCTGCTTCTGTGGGGGGAAAGCCTCCTGCAGTAGCTCCCTATTGTTTGAACACTTTGGCTCCTGCTAGTTTGTAGGGGCTAAAGAGCCCTTTCTTTCCCCTCATGCCCAGGGCATGCACACTCTCCTTTCCTGCCCTTCAGAAACTTAAGCAGTTTGGAGTTTCTGTCTTCTGCATTTGGCATCTGGCTCTCCTTAGGACCCTCCCACTCCTTGTGGCCTGTGTTAGTTGGCCATTTGTCTCCTGTGTGCCCTTTTGATCGTGGGTGGACACTGCCATCACTGGTCGACATTCCTGTGCCCACTGTACTATGCCCTCCTTAAAATGCACCGGGGCTTCATCTGTGTCCCCTGCCTCCTGAGGCCGTGCCCACTGTAGAATGGCTGTCTGGTAAGTTATCTACTGAACCAATGAATATGTAAACCATAGAAAATAATCAGGGAGTGTCTCTCGAGATAAGGCTAATCAAGAGGAGAAAATCTCGATAGAATTAGTAAAACACAATGGCACTTTATTGATAAATCTGAGTCACACACGTTCTTTAAAATAATCTTTCAAGGAAAACAAGCCAGTGTATCTACTGAGACAGACTGTCTCTTTTCTGAAGTTAGGGAGTGTGGTTGGCCCTTTGCTTTCAGACTCGATTTGGGGAGTGTGTTTCGGATTTCAAACTAATACCATCAACTATGAGCACCTCCACTGAGGAACTTAAATACCGTACAGGGCAGTGTCCGGAGTTCAAAGGGGGGCCCCTAAGGGTTTGGATTGCCCCTCCGTCTGTTGTACAGCTCCTCTGTCTGACACTGGGCACCCAGCCCTTTGCTCTAGCAGCTCATGGACAGCTAGCTTTCCTTTGCTTCTGCTTCTGAGTCCATCAAAAAGAAGGGGTAAAGTATGCCTACAGGAACCACACTACGCATCCGAGCTTACATTTTCCATCCCACCAAACTTTGTGTTCTGTTGTTTTCATTTGACAGTGATCCAGGGAAATGGCGCGTCCAAAAGCCCGCCCAGCCCAGCCCGCGAGCTCCAAGGTTTATTGGAGTCATATTTTAAACAAAACCTCGACAGACTTAGACTCAAAGGAAACCCGACTCTCAAGTCAGGGCTATGCATTCAGAACCAGCGCTCAAAGTAGCTGTTTGTGACCAGAGTCAAGGGTAGGATTTTTAACACATGAAAGTAGATAAAAAGCAAAGCAGAGCTAAATCCCGCGGCCCGCCGACTCCTATTCATTATCTCCAGCAGCATATGGGACCATTCTCTTACTTGTCCTCGCCCTTTCTTCCGCAAAAGCAAAAGTAACCAAGCCTGTCCCGCTTCAGAGCTACTCTTTGTGCCTGAGCGGTGCCTCTGCCACCACCACCACCACCACCAGCAGCAGCACTTCCTCCTCCTCCTCCCCGCCTGCTGCGGGTTCCAGCTCAGGCTTGGGAGGGAAAGGGCTCCCTTTGCGCTGGGAAGCGGGTGCTGCGATTGGGCGACGCTCCCTGAGCCTCCAGCTCCGCGTCGGTTTCAAGGCTCCTCCCTCTCGGTGAAAGACAGACTGCGGGGCGCCTAGAAACCGGTTGGAGGGCGCGCGAGGGAGAGGAGAGGCAGCGAGTTGAGGGATTGACACAAATGGTCAGGCGGCGGCCGAGGAGGAGGAGGCGGAGGCGCAGGGGGGACCCGCGGCGGCGAGGCTGCCGAGAGTTGCCCGCTCCTCTCCCCGGCTGCGGCCACTAGCGCGGCGCCGCGGGCCGAGAGCCACCAGCCCGCCGAGGCCCGGGAAGGAGGGACGCGACCCCGGCGCGCCGGGACCCCTCGCGCTCTCCCTGCCGCCCGCGCTTCATGAACCGCAAGTTTCTGCGGCGGCGGCGGCGGCTGCGGGACTCCGAGCAGAATCCGGGGGAGCCGGCGGAGCGCGACCGCAGCCCGACGGAGGGCACGGGCGGGGACCAGATCTCCCCGAGCACAGTGGGAGCCGCCACCCGCCGCGCCGCTGCCTGCCCCAGCCGACCGGCGCCGAGGAGGGAGCCCAAAAAGTATGGCTGAGGAGGCGGCGCCTAGCGAGTCCCCGGCCGCCGGCCGGCCGAGCTGGGAACTTTGTGCCGGGGCTCTCCGGGGCCGGCGGGAGGCGGTGGGGCGCGGGGACACGACCGGCCCCCGCCGCCCCCGGGCTGACCCCCGGCGCTGGCCTAGTGGGCTGCTGCTGCTGCTGCTTTGGCTGCTGGAGGCTCCGCTGCTGTTGGGGGTCCGAGCGCAGGCGGCGGGCCAGGTACCCGGGCCGGGCCAGCAAGCCCCGCCGCCGCCCCAGCAGCAGCAGAGCGGGCAGCAGTACAACGGCGAACGGGGCATCTCCATCCCGGACCACGGCTACTGCCAGCCCATATCCATCCCTCTGTGCACGGACATCGCGTACAACCAGACCATCATGCCCAACCTGCTGGGCCACACGAATCAGGAGGACGCGGGCCTGGAGGTGCACCAGTTCTACCCGCTGGTGAAGGTGCAGTGCTCCGCCGAGCTCAAGTTCTTCCTGTGCTCCATGTATGCGCCTGTGTGCACCGTGCTGGAGCAGGCGCTGCCGCCCTGCCGCTCCCTGTGCGAGCGCGCACGCCAGGGTTGCGAGGCGCTCATGAACAAGTTCGGCTTCCAGTGGCCAGACACGCTCAAGTGCGAGAAGTTCCCGGTGCATGGCGCAGGAGAGCTGTGCGTGGGCCAGAACACGTCCGACAAAGGTACCCCGACTCCCTCCTTGCTGCCGGAGTTCTGGACCAGTAATCCGCAGCACGGCGGCGGTTATCGCGGCGGCTACCCGGGGGGCGCCGGCCCGGTGGAGCGGGGCAAGTTCTCCTGCCCGCGCGCACTCAGGGTGCCCTCCTACCTCAACTACCACTTTCTAGGGGAGAAGGACTGCGGCGCGCCCTGCGAACCCACTAAGGTATACGGGCTCATGTACTTTGGGCCGGAGGAGCTGCGCTTCTCGCGCACCTGGATTGGCATCTGGTCCGTGCTGTGCTGCGCCTCCACGCTCTTCACGGTACTCACGTACCTGGTGGACATGCGGCGCTTCAGCTACCCGGAACGGCCCATCATTTTCCTGTCCGGCTGTTACACAGCGGTGGCCGTGGCCTACATCGCTGGCTTTCTGCTGGAGGACCGGGTGGTGTGTAACGACAAGTTTGCAGAGGACGGGGCGCGCACGGTGGCGCAGGGCACTAAGAAGGAGGGCTGCACCATCCTCTTTATGATGCTCTACTTCTTCAGCATGGCCAGCTCCATCTGGTGGGTGATCCTGTCCCTCACCTGGTTCCTGGCAGCCGGCATGAAGTGGGGCCACGAAGCCATCGAGGCCAACTCACAGTATTTTCACCTAGCCGCCTGGGCTGTGCCAGCCATCAAAACTATAACCATCCTGGCGTTGGGCCAGGTGGACGGCGATGTACTGAGTGGAGTGTGTTTTGTAGGGCTTAACAACGTGGACGCGCTGCGTGGCTTTGTGCTGGCGCCGCTCTTCGTCTATCTGTTCATCGGCACCTCTTTCCTGCTGGCCGGTTTCGTGTCGCTCTTCCGCATCCGCACCATCATGAAGCACGATGGCACCAAGACCGAGAAGCTGGAGAAGCTCATGGTGCGCATCGGAGTCTTCAGCGTGCTCTACACCGTGCCGGCCACCATCGTCATCGCCTGCTACTTCTACGAGCAGGCCTTCCGGGACCAGTGGGAACGCAGCTGGGTGGCCCAGAGCTGCAAGAGTTATGCCATCCCCTGCCCTCACCTCCAGGGGGGTGGAGGCGTCCCACCGCACCCGCCCATGACTCCCGACTTTACCGTCTTCATGATCAAGTATCTCATGACGCTGATCGTGGGCATCACGTCGGGCTTCTGGATCTGGTCTGGCAAGACACTGAACTCCTGGAGGAAGTTCTACACGAGGCTTACCAACAGCAAACAGGGGGAGACTACCGTCTGAGACCCGAACTCTGCCTTCCCTGCTTCTTGGTCGGATCCCAGCCCTGGCCCCGAAAGCTGGCCCCAAGGAACTCCTGCCAAGCCTCGCCACTCCGGGCTTCCTTGCTAGACACTCACCTTTTGCAGGCTCCTTTCAACAAACAGCACAGCTCCTGCAAAAGCTTCCGTCCCAGGGGTAAAGGAAAGAGAGGGCCCAACTGCCAGAGGGGTGTGTGTGTGGACCTATCTCTCTAGCCCTAGCTCTGATACCAGGACTGTACGCTTTTATGATTGTAAATAGCCTGTGTAAGATTTTTGTAAGTATATTTGTATTTAAAGACTACCGAACAACGCGAATTTTTTTCTTTTTAAAAATGTTTAATTATTTAGGGCGGTTTAAGCATTTGAAGCTTTTCTCACTTGCCTTTTTCGGAAGACTGCAGAGGAGGTAAAACCGAGCACACTTGCTGAGTGCTCTGCCCTGCGCCCTTAGCCCAGTCGTGGGAGCATGGGCCTGGCTATCACACTGCGGGCTGTGACATGGGTTGCCTCTCCAGGGTCATTTCCCACCGCTTCCTTCAGCTTCCCCCCACCTCCCCGCCCCTTGCTTGCGTGGAAACTTTTAAGGTGCAGAACTCCACAAAGTTTCCCCGCTCCCGAGGTGGGCCCCGCCCATTCCAGTCCCCTCCCCCTTTCAGAGGCAGAGTGTGAGGCTTGTCCCTGTGACTTCCAGATGCTGGTTTTTTCAGAACCACCTTCCAGCTTTATAGGGGCCCGCGGGGTGATGATCACTGCCTGTTGACCCAACCTCCCTCTACCCTGATGTTCTCCGCCCAGATGTTCCTACCTAAATTGGTCAGAGAGTAAGTGCGGTAACCAATGCCTAACTTTGGAAAGGCTGACTTTTTATGGGTGAGCTCGTTTACTTTAGTGACTAAAACCTGCTATGGGTTTGGCCATTAGTGAGACTGTGGAAGAGCTTTGTGTGGGTTGGAAGAAACGAAAGAAGGAGATTATAAAGTGTTCTAATTACATTTTGATGGCTGGCAACCTGCTCCCCACCCCCAACCCCTCCTGTGAGGCTGCCTGCTTTTAGATTTTATCCTATGAAATGGAGACTTTGAGGTCGCCTGGAAAGCTTAGTGAAGGAGCTGATCTTTGCTTTCCTTAACAGGATAGCAGAGAATACAGAAAATATGAAAAACTGAAGGAGATCTCAGTGGAGTGGACTTCCTCAAAATGAAATGCTGTTTCCTGGTTTTAATCAAATTATAATTAGACTTATATCAACTTTACAACGGAGAAGTTGTACACTATGAACACGTTATGATTACTCAGCAACACATTCTGAGGGAGGAACCATCCACACCCCCAGGAGTAGCCTGGTATACTTCAGAAGGCACAGGAGGTAAACTAATTGATGGGTGAGAGAAACAAATACAATCTGGGCATGCATGCTGAATCGGAAGTGTGTACATCCCTATTGCATCCTACCGTGTGTGCTCCTGTTTGGATTTACGGCAGTGTGTCAAGTGTAAATCTCTCAAAGCCATTTACAAACATTCACTTTAGTTCTCTATGAAGAGGAGAAAAGCAATCCTCCTGATTGTAGTGTTTAAACTTTTAAGAGTTTATCAAAAATGCCGGCACCTAAGACCTAAATTTATCTATGGCTGTCATTTCCAAAAATGACATTGGTTTTTGAATTTGGTATGCATTTATTCTGTTCATTTATCACAAAACCATTTATATTTATAGAGGAATAGAAGTTTATATATATAAAATGCCATATTTTTAATTTCACAAATAAAAAAGTGAAAGTTTTGTACGAAATTACATTGTTTTGTGCCTGAAAATAATAGACCTATCTGAACTGTCTTCTCAGTTTATAATGCCTCAAACCAGCCCCACAATATCAAAGCCTAAAGAACGGAAGAGAAAGTCTAGTCCAAAGAATACCCAGTCTGCCTTCCTTCTGAGTGGCATCTATGAAGTCCCACGCAAAGACTGTTTTCTTCACAGCAAAGAACAGAAGGCTTCAATGTTGTTTTGAATAATAATAATATCAAACGATATTATTATTAAAAGATAACTCTAATTTTTAACATTGAAGCTTTTCTTTCCCCAAGGGATGCATTTACATGACTTTTATTATGTGGAGGTTTATCATTCAGTCTTCGCCTTTGTGATGTTCTATGAGGTATTGTCTTACCTTACCATTACCTTGCACATTCCAAAAACATAAACAGGCAATCCGTAAGCAGCCACTGACTTGGGTCATAAGCATCTTAAGACAGCAGTAGACTATGGAAGTCTTTTTTGTTTACATCTGAAGATTGCATTTTCATATTGTTCAAAAAGCCTTTCCCTGAGGAATTTCCTAGTTGACCTACTCATCCTCAGAATTTACGTGTATGTGTGTGTATGTACCTGTACACATACATGTGACTATATATACATTAAATTCTAAAATAGAAATACACAATTTATATTTTATAATATGGAAATGGTATGAGAAAGGAACACTACTGGAAAACTTCAAATATCTGGAGATTAAAAATACTTTTACTATATTTTCCCATTACTTTTAAAAATAAAAGGACAAAGGGCTAAGAGAAGACCATCAATACAGTAGCGTGACCTTCATGATTGTCAGAAAATTGTGTTGTAAGTCTCAATTCATTTTAAGACATTTAAGTGTTAATTTAATGGAAAACATATCATTTTAATTAGCAAGAAACAATATTTTCATTTTTTGCAATAATTGAAAAGGTGGTATTTGAGAAGCTTTTATATATAGATACACATGAAAAACAATAATTCTGTAACTGAATTAGAACATGTCTCATTAGGTAATTATGTAACTTCTGGGAGAAAATTTCAAGACAATTCATTAATTTTTGTCCTAGGATTAAATGTCAAAACCAGTCTTATTGTGGGTGTCCTTAAAATGCTGCAGATGTGAACCTGACACAGAAAGGTTTGAGATTCTGTAGTCAAACGTTCAAACAGTATTTTAAAATCACTGTCAGGCTTTGTTTTCCAGAAGTAATTTATTTTAAGGCATAGGAGATACATAAAACCAGGGCGGTTTTTGTTTGATTTGGCTTGGCTTTGCTTCATTCAGTGTTGATGGCAAAATAGAACTTACCTGGGAAACCATAAAGCCACTGATGATATGATCCCATTAGAATGCTGTTTCCATGACAAACCCTATTTTCAAATGATTTGATTTGCTTGGATGTGTGTGTGTGTGTGTGTGTGTGTGTGTGTGTGTGTGTGTGTGTATTAGCCAGCTTTCTATTGGAGTCAATCCCCCCACACACACATACAGTGTACTTGATTTAGCTTTTACAGTAAATGTGATTGTAACATGAAAACCTCTGACGCTCCTATTATTTTTTTCACCGAAATTTTATTTTGGTGAAAAGAATTTATTTAGGAGACAAAGAATTGTATTTTTCATCTCAGAGGCAGGAGTACCAAGCATATGCAAAGGAAGCAGAGGCTCCATTTCAGCTGTTCTGCAATGGTCTCCTGTTAGCCTCAGTTTAGAGCCCTGGTCCTTTTGTCTCCACTGGGAGCACTGAAGCCTTCTGCCGTACATACATGATTATTAAAGAGCCAGCATTTAACTAGGAAAGGAGGGTGGCATGACATTGAAACCCTCGATATATTTCAGATGATGATTTTTTTTTTTATGTAACTGCAGTCCAAAGAATTAAAAACAGAACAAGATCACTGCATATGTCTACATGAGGACACTAGTGACATGGTCATGGAATACTTTTAAAACACACCAGTCTCAAAGTCTTGCAGGATTGACCTGTGGGAGCAGAAATAAGGCATGGGCTTCATGAGAATTTGACGCTTTGTAACATTACCTACATTCAAAACCATTATGTTGAGGCCTTTACATTTGCAATAGTGTCTTAGAAGGGACTTGCCACACCTCCAAAAAGGGAAAATCACTGAGCTTCCTCGTGGCTCAAAATTTCCTTAAAATTTAGGATTGAGGGGATTGAACATTTCTGTGCATGCAGACCACACTTTTTTTTTTTTTTAGCAGACATGTCAAGTTGTAGCAATTATTGCAACAAAGCAGTTTGTTTAGAACCTGACAATAAAAGCATAATCTCTACAATAATTTTCCTTGAGTTTTTATCAAGGTGGAAAGTGTCTTTCTGCCATTGTAGAGTCAAGTTGCTTTATAATAATTTTGTCTCTAGATCAATATGGTACCTTAATAACAGGTTAAATATGAAGGCTTTCTCACAGAAATCTTTCATGTGATAGATTCAGTAAATTTAAGTAGAATCTGTAACCATGTGAACATATGATGTTTTGTGCATCAAAATTAGTTTTAGATTCTAAAGTTCCTTGAAAAAAATAAGGTGCCACTTCGAATAGAAATGAATTTCTTTAAGATATTTATATTCTAGAGAAACAGTTGAGGGTAGATCTCAAGTAATATTGAGCTTTCTTCGTGTTAATATTGGAATACTAATTTGAAAGGAATATGAAGTATTCAAATAGAATTGATTTGCACACATACTTTTTTAAAAAAAGGTGAACTTAACACATGAGAACAATTTTTAAGTTTTAATATTTGTAATATGTATAGTTCATATAACAATCCCAAGAAATTTCATCCACAGTGTAGATTTTCAAAACATGTTCATAGTAATGTAGTGATTAACATCAAAAGACCTGCTGGTGCTGCTTTGAGATAGTTCTTTGTGGCCTGGATTTCTTTTCTTTCCTTTAAGAATACCAAGTATCCATCTAATTTGTAGATATCTCCATGTTTCAGATCTCAGTACCCATTTGAATTAAATTTTCAGGGAAATAACGGCAGCATCCCCTATAGACAAAGGGTGGTCTTTATTGCCTTTCAAGGTGGCAGCATGTCCTTGCTTACACGCAGTGCTCTGAGATACACTGTGCTCTTGTCCTTGGAAATCCTTGTCTTCACAACTGTAACCGCAGTACCCAGAAGTCATACAGTCTGGCTGATACCCTTTCCACATGCCATGTGCTATTCCAGTGTTAGGAGTATGTTTTTCTTTAGAAGTAGATGGGACATGGTGGCATATAACTACAACCCCAGCACTTGGAAGGTAGTATTAGGAATATTATAAATTCCAGATCACTCTGGGTTACATAGTGAGACCCTATCTAAATAATAAACAGTAGCTTTAGAGACTATTCTTGACCTTACATTTCCATCTCTTGATGAATATTTTTAAATGTTAATTTTAATAAAATCCCTGTCAAAAACTTGTAGTTGCTCCAGTAGGATATCCAACCATCCAGATTCCCTCAGGACAGAGAGGTTGCAGTAGAAAAATCAAAAAAGTTCTGAACAAATGGGTAGTTGGAACTCTGTGTCATGGACTAAACTGCCCTCCCATAAAAGCAAAGTACAATGGCAATATATAATAAAAATAAATTTTTGCATTTTTAAAAAAAGCTCATATGCTGGTCACAACATTCAAAGTGTGCCACTGTGACTGTAGTGTTTTTTCACGACCAGATGGAAAGCCAGTGAGTTCAGGCCTTTGTAACATGTCTTCACAGTAAGTGCCAATCAACAGAAGTTGAGTGGAATGAGGAGCTATGATGGAACAAACCACAATAAACACACTGGACAATGAAGAGATGGTGTATGGATGCAGGAGTCTAACCAGACACTGAACCTTGGTCTTGCTAGTCATAAGATCTGGTTAAACATCTATTTTTCGTGAAAGAATCTCATATGTATTCTATTGGAATGCTTTTTGAAATGTTATTAACATTTAGCAGAGTGTGGGGAACTGTTAAGCTTTTGCATGTTTACATTTATTTTATTTTTCTTTATTATAAAAAGCAGTCCATTGGGGTAA
Source organism: Peromyscus californicus insignis (assembly GCF_007827085.1). Taxonomy (NCBI): domain Eukaryota; kingdom Metazoa; phylum Chordata; class Mammalia; order Rodentia; family Cricetidae; genus Peromyscus; species Peromyscus californicus. The sequence continues at coordinate 16,600,672 of NW_026294584.1, forward strand.
GATCACACACTCCAATGGAAATCACTCCTAATGGTTACATACTTCTACACCAATTTACCTGTCTTAACTTTTTCCCTAGAGATATGTAGGTTTAGTACTCATACTTTCCCCAAATTCAAAACCATTTCTGCAAGGAGGAAAAGAGTCAGCTAGGTCTTAGGACTCCACTGCGATTATTGACAGTTGTAGAACACAATGTATGGCTATGCCATCTAGGGCATTCACATTTCCACATAAAGCTCTTCAATCAGAACTGGTCCACCCCCACCCCCAATTTTTATTTCAATGTCATCCTTCATGTAATAAATGTCACATAAAATGTCACTGGCTTTGTTGAAATCAGGACACTACTATCACTATTTCTTAATATAACTCAACATAAATGAAGTTAAAAACATGCACGTTGATGTAAGTATTCCAGAACACATACTGGGTTCTATAACTGATTCTCGGCAGGAGACGCTTTGCTGCCAGGAGATGCTGGACAGTATCTGGACACATATTTGATTATCGTGACTGGGAAGGCAAGTGATAGAGCATGTAGTGTGTGGACACCACAGATACCAATGCACTGAAAAGCACAAGTATCTAATCCACAACCACAAATATCTAATTCAAAGTTTCAAAGCAGAGACTCTTTGCTCCAGATGAATCATTAAAATTGTGAAATATACGATTTTAAAACAGTGAAATAGTTCACATTTATTTAAAATTTTTGAAAAAAAATGTGGATGATGTTGGTATGTCGCAGCACAGTCCTTACTTTTGACATGTAAAAATTTTAAGTTGATGAAAAGCTAGATTATATTGCATGCTAGTCAATGTCTTTCAAACCACCATAATATAGCACAACCAATTTGGTGCTGTAAACACTTTTATTTTCACATTCCTGAAGGCTGAGGAGCCCAGCATTGAGGTACTAGTCATCCGGCTCCTGGTGAAGCTTACTCCCACAGCCTTTCCTCAGTGCAGTTAGGTAGAGAGGAGTTTCTTTGCATTTCTTTTCTTAGAAATATACAATGAAGGCCCCTTCCCATACCTTCACATAGATCTAATTGCTTCTCAGAAAACCTCATCTTCAAATACAACTCTGTTGTAGATTAGGGCTTCAATATGTAAATACAGGAAAACAACAACAACAACAAAAACAAAACAAAGCTATTGAGTCCATCACAGTCAATAAAGTAAAACTACTTTATTATTTAAATCTATGTAGGAATATACAAGATCACAATTTCAGGAGGAAAAATTCTGAATATTAAAGAGTAATGAAAAGGTTCTCCTATGCTTATATTCTCCATTGGCCTTTTCCTTCATGCATTTCACTTCATTGTGGGAGGTGTGCCAATCAGGAAGCCAGAAAACCTGCCTTCTACTTCTTGATTCACTATGTTAAGAGACAATGATCTGAATCATTAAGAGACAATGATCTGAATCATAGAGTCTAAATTTTCAAAAGTGGTGATACTAAAGAAATAACAGATGTGCATACTGTCTTAGTCAGGGTTTCCATTGCTGTGAAGAGACACCATGACCACAGCACCTCTTATAAAGGAAAGCCATTTAATTGAGGTAGGCTACATTTTCAGAGGTTTGGTCCATTATCATCATGGTGTGACATGGTGGCCTGCAGGCAGATGTGGTGCTAGAGAAGGGCCTGAGATTCCTACAGTTTGACCTGCAGGCAACAGGAAGTGGTCTGGGTCACTGGTAGTGGCTTCAGTATATATGAGACTTCAAAGCCCATCTCTACAATGTCACATGTTCTCCAAGCAGGCCATACCTACTCCAACAAAGCCACACCTCCTAATAGTGTCACTCCCTTTGGGGGCCCTTTTCTTTCAAAGCAGCACACACTATTTTACAAAGAGTGAAGTATGAATATGAAGCACTGTCCTTTGTGTTCACATGAGTGTGATTAAAGAAGGTAATTGGTCTGTGTAGCTGGAGAGTTTTCTCTCTGGGACCCGCCAAGCCCCACCAGTTCCTTAGCCCACTTATAAAATAGGCATACAGATGATTATATTATTTAAACTGCTTGGCCATTAGCTGAGGCCTATCATGGTCTAGCTCTTACTCTTATATTCAGCCCATTTCTATTAATCTATACTTTGCCACGTGGCTCATGGCTTACCGGTACCTTACATCTTCCTTGTCCTGGCGGTGGCTGCAGACAGTCTCCCCTTTACCTTCCTGTTCCCTCAAGTATCCTCTCTGTTAGTCCCACCTATACTTCCTGTCTGGCTATTGGCCAATCAGTGTTTTATTTATTAACACATTTGCCATACAGAACATCGCACAGCAGGTCTGAAGGCTTCCGCTCAGCTACAGCTATTGCCTCTCCTTTGGGGAGAAATGCTCCAGCCACTGAAGGGTGCCTTTGAGTCTTTCTGTAGTTTTCATAGCTCCCTAGCCTCTGACCTACCAACACTCTTGGCTTCTGGACATACCCAGGCAAGTTTCCATTTTGGAATTTTTCCAAACTCTATTTCAGTTGAAGGTGAGTTGGCCTGGTATCCAACTGTTGCAATATTTTAGTGGAGTTGAACACTACTTAGAAGGAAGAGGTCTCTGTCTTAGACAGCTGATGTGACAAGATCCTGGTTACATAGGGCTTTGGAGCTAGAGATAGTGGAGGATGGGGGCTGAGAAATATGTTCTAGGTCCAGATGTGGCAAATTCACAGGCAGATATTCTGGGCTGAGCATCCTCATAGCATAGTAAAGGTGACTAAGACTGGTTGTTGTCCATTTGTTCATGGGTGAGTTGGGGTAGATACAAAAAGCAGCTTGTGGATGGTTATGTCCTGAAGATAGGCAGCTGTGATCATTTGTGATCAAGGGAGATGAGAAGGGGTGTTGTAAAAAAACAGTATCAACAATGCTGTCCTTGAGCTGGTCCTGGTGGGAATGGAATGGAAACACCTCTGAAACAGGGTCATAACCCTTGATTGGAAATACGACTTTCTTTCCTCCTCTTCTTCTTCTTTTAAACCAATTCAATTTCAAGATAATAAGGAATTATAGAGGGGAATTGAATGTCATCTTGGAAAGAATGTTGGATTTGTAGGATCTGGATTGTATCCCAACCAGTTCTTAGCTTTAGATCCATTTATCTAAAATGTTAATAATAGCAATTTTTTCTAATTCACATAGCTATTGAGGAGATTACAAAATAAAGTATAAAATGGTACTCTGAGTACTAGAGTCATTACAATCTTAGAATTCTTCTCCACCCTGCATTTTTCTTTTCTCTCTTCTTCACCCTATTCTCCTCTTCTTTTCCCCACATACCTTTGCTCCTTTTTTCTTCTTTCTTTCCAGCTTCCCTTCTCTTCTCTCCACCCTCCTTCTATAGCCCACTGTTATCACTGATGGAAACTGAAAAGGCATGATGTAACTTGATGCCATCTATTTTTCCCTACATCACATTTTTGTAAGCTAAGCATGTTTTCTAAGACTTGGTCACACAAAGATTAAGTTAATGGGCAATCTTAAAGTTAAATGACACAAATAATGCACCATATCAATCAACTAGAGAAATTGCTCTCTCACGGGCACTTCCGCGTACTTATGCATGCTTTGGGATACACTATTTCAACACAATTTCTCTATGTCTGCTGACAATTCTGACCTAATTGGTAGGTTGCACACTAGGGTAACATAGCGACAGCTCTTTGAGGCCATGCTAAGTCACAACCAGGATAAGAACTATAATTTCCTCTGAGAAACATGGCTCTCTACTCTGCTGATAACCAGTTAAACAACTTCAAGGGCTCTTTGCTTGTCCTTGTTGACTATATTGCCCAGTGGAACTCATTCATTGGCAGTTACGGATAGTGTTCCTTTGTTGCTGTTGTTTTCTTTTTTATATAGAAAGAGCAGCTAAGCATCAGGGTATCTGACTCACCTCCAGGGTCTAGTGTATTAGTTCCCTATTGCTGCTGTATCAAATCACTCTCAATTTGAAATGCCTAAATTTATCACATTATCCCCCTACACATTAGAAGACTGACACTGGTCCCCCTGGGCTAAGATTGAGGTGGTGCCTTGTCCCAATTCTTCTTGGAGACTCTAAGGAAGAATTCATTTCATTTTCTAGTTTCTAGGGCCCACTCCAATGGCTCACAGCAATACTCATCTCTCTGGATTCCCATTCTCTCTGTGTCTCAGAAATAGGTCAGAAAAAGATGGCAATGTGCTGGCGTCAACTGTCTTCCCTCATGGTGACCCCACTGTTTTGGTGCAGCTGTAGATGGATACAGAACTGTGTGGTCCTCTTCAAAAATACATCTGTCAGCTAATGTGACTTTGCCCTTTGATACAGGGCTGAATGTGAGAGATAACCGACACATTTCCTCTCATCTCTTACTAACCTAACATGTACTTCTTGCATTGACTCCATATTTTAAATCTGTATGAAGTTGGCATCCTGTTTATAGAGGAAAGTTGTTCTCCTATTTAAACATGTTGTCAACAAAGAATTCCAATTGCCTGGGTTGCATTTTATACAAATTCAGATAATGAATTTGCCTGCCCTAGTTTAAAATGTTACATTGACATTTTTGGAGAAGAAATTTTTCTAGCATTACAAACCTATCCTTAAAATAGTCTCTAAAATGTAATTTTTGACCTATACTAGAAATCAACTTAAAACTTTTTTCTATCTAGACTGCTGTGGCCAGCAGCATATTTTCCCTTCCCACGCACATTTAAATCAGTCTGGAAAAAAAAAACAGTCAGAAGCTATTTAAGAAGGCCCTTGAATGTTCTTATTAACCCCCATACACTCATTCTTTTCACAGGTGAATTTGAAAAGATTATGGAGTTGTAACAAACTTTCTAGTAATGAGCCACAGTTAGTGAGGACAAAGTTACCTCTACCACAGCTAGGATTTATCTTCCTTGTAGCTTCTCTCATGCCTGAAGTAGAGAGAATCCCGGAACAGACTAAAGGTTACATGAATGGAGTAATGCCTCTGTAAAGACGGGTTTTGATAATACACAGCTTGATTAGGGCAAATTTAAATTAATACAGGAGATATAAGGAATGCTTGGAGATCTAGGAGAAGGCAGGCTATAATGGATCTCCATCAAATGCTTTGAAATAAAGCAGATGACCTTCAAAATAAATAGTTTTTACCAGAGATAGTAATGTCACCAGGAATTCTTAAATTTGGGTGTGTATAAAACGTACATCAGGGATTTGTTAAGTAAGAGAATTTCTGGATTTAATCTTTAGAGATTCTGATTGTGTTGGCGAGGAAAAATGATAGTGTTTTTGAGTTGTTCTGAAAAACAGGAATAGAACAAACTTCAGGAAAACCGCTTGCAATGGCTCCCTTGCCAACCAGGTCCCATGACACATTGCATAACCATAAGGACTCCTGCTCAAAACCTTCAGAACGGGGCGGGTTGTGCTCCCCGCCATCTTGGCCTCTTTGTCTCTAAAAGATTAATTCAGAAACAGCCAGGCTCTGGCCTGACAAACTCCTCTCCAGTATTCTGTGTGGTTTGCCTGGATCCATGCTTTTGGCTCTATTTATTTGTTTTTAAGAGGATTGTTTAATTCTGCAAGTAAAGGTTAGCTTAGAATTCTTTCTTGACTGTAAAGACCGCCAGAATAGAATTAGTCTACCCCATCATCAGGTAGAGATAGAAAGGATGCAGATGCCCTCCTAATTAGAAGGGCTTCCAGCTCTGGGCAGCAGGTGTGGGCAGGATGAGACTGCTGAGGAGAGACCCAGAGGGCTCCTGGCTTCTCTTGAGGTGAGGATGCCTTGGGCAGAACAGAGCTCGAATGCTTCCCAGAAAGCTCAGTCTTCCCACCCAGTCAGAGCATTTATTTGCTTTGTTTAGCTTTTAAATACAGCAGGACTTCTTACAAGGACTTTCCTTCCCAGGGAATTCACTAATCAAGGTACAAGTCTATTTATTTACATAAACAAATCTTTATGAAAGAGCAATTCATTCATTAACTAAGAAATGTGATCATTTCCACTGTTGTGCCAGGACTTCCAAGCACCTTCTGCTGTTGCATCAATTAAGCCAGGCAAGTGGGAACCGCAAGTAAGACAGACCAAGATAGATCCCAACTGACTTCCCGAGATAGCAACATCAAACCCAAACTTCAGATGTTTAAACTTGTGTTGTCTTAAGCATTTTAAGAATGCCAGTTCTTTGCAGGAATCACAATAGAAAGGGATCGACTACTGAATCTTTTTAGAATTCAGGAGTTTCAGTTCATAGAAGTAACCTCTTTGTACAGTGGGATACTCTGGAAGGCGGTAGCTCCTCTGGGCACAAAGGGTGCACAACACCAATGTAGCTAGGGAATGTGGAGAATGATTCTTGACATTTAAAACAGGAAAATGTTTGTGTAAACATTATTTGCATATTATTTACATAGGTATGCCAATAAATATGGAAACAAGGTAACCTAAGTAAAGATGGATGGTGAGTTTCAAAGATTAGAATTTATTAGTATTAATTACTAGTGTAATATTTATAATTACTTTGACGACATAGCCTTAATACACAGGACAGACAGTTCAGTCACCTACTAGATTGTCACTTAGCAGTCATTTCTCCTATATATTTCAGCTATACTTCTGAATAACAAACTACAGATTTCCAGGTTGTTAAGCACATTTTTTTAAATGAAGTTTGTAATGAAAGTTGCAGCAGAAAGCATTTGAAGTCATTAGACATGATTGAAGCAATAGTGTAGCAAAATTCCTTGCAGGAAAATCTTCTGCCCACTCCACCTGATCAACTAACTTTTGCAATGATTTCTACTGATGTATATTAATCTTAATAAGTTATAATTCATATTCCATAAAAGCCAGTCTTTTAAATATTAAGATTCAGCATATTTTAGTATTTCATAAATCTATACAATTTTCACAACTTCCTAATCCCAGATAATTTTATTACACAAAAAAGAAACCCCAGCCATTGACAAATCCTTCTTCCTAGACCCTAATAATGATTAATTTACTTTCTGTTAGTATGAAAGGGACTACGCACGAATGTAACTTTTATGTGTCCCTTCATTTAGAATAATTTTTTTCCAAGTTCATCCATACTTTAGTGTATGTCCGTGTGGTATTTCCTTTTACTGATTAAATGACATTCCATTGTGTAAATGCTCTGCCTTTGCTTCCCTATCCATCAATTAATGGATAACTGAGCTGTCAATTTGGAGCTATTCTTAACCATGTTGCTATGAACATTCATGTTTAAAATTTTGTGGACATGGGATCTTGATTCTTTTAAGTATATTCTTAGAGTGGTGCTGGCCCACATAGTAACTCTATTTAATTGACTAATTATTTACAATTCCAACAACATCTGGTGGCTCCATTTCCTCCATATCCATGCAAACACTTGTTATTGCATGTCTTTTGACTGCAGACATTTTAATGCATGTGAAATGGCACATTGGTTTTTACTTGTATTCATTATTTTGAATTCATTCTCTTGTGGAAAGTCAGTGAAGCCCGTGGTGGCCTTTATACCTGTGAATAACAGAAAAAAAGAAGGTGGGGGCTGGGGTGATGGCTCAGTGAGGAAAGTACTTGCTTCATGAGCATAAATACCTGAGTCTGAACCATCAGAGTCATGTGAAGCTATGGGGGATCTGGGCACATCTGTAACGACTCTGGTGCTCCTGTGGTGAGATGGAAGATGGAGTGAGAGATTCCACAGAGGCAGGAGAGCTGGAGAACGTGGTGTGTGCAGCAGCAAAGGAATAAAGAACCTTCTTTAATCAAGGTGGAAAGTGACAACCAACATCTGGGGTTGGATGTCCTCCAACCTTCCCAACCTTCCCACCAGCACTGTGGCATGTCCACCTGTGCTCACAAACGTGAATAGACACACACATGAACACACACCCAGGAAAGTGGTTTTAGGATAAGATTAAAAGCTTATTCATTTATTTATTCATATACTACTCAATTAACAGAAGGATTTGTATGTCTTATCAAAATGTATAATGCGACATAAATGTGGAGAATATAAGATTATGGGTGAGCAAGAAATACAGGTAAAATAGTTTAGAGAGTTGTCTTGGTTAGGGTTCCTATTGCTGTGAGGAGACACCATGACCCCGGCAACTCTTACAAAGAAAACATGTAACTGAGGTGAACGGCTTACAGTTTCAGAGGTTCATGGCGGAGAGCATGGTTCTGGCTACATCTTGACCAGAAGGCAGCAGGAAGTCGACTGACACACTGGGTCGTATCCTGAATATTTGAAACTTCCAAGCCTGGCCCCACCATGACACACTTCTTCCACAAGGCCATATCCACTCCAACAAAGCCACCCCTCCTAATAATGCCACTCCCTATGAGATTATGGGATTATGGGGGTCAGTTACATTCAAACTACCACAAGGGTTGCAGTTTGCTGCTGTTGAATTTCCTAGGAGACAAAGTGACACAGTGAAAAATTCACAATGTATACAAGATTAAAAACAATCAGAGCCCTCTGCTGGTAGGTCTCCACTCTCGATATGAGCCCACCAGTATCAAGGGGATTTTCAAACCTTGAAGCATTTCTTCACACCACTGACAATCCCAGACAACAGAAAAGCTAAAGGCAGCCCCCTCACTTCCATCTATTATTGTATGTCCACTCTTTAGAATTGCCCATTTAGCATCAGTGCAACCATTTGGAGTACACACAAAGCTCTGTGTATCTCAAAGCTGAACATTCACTCTTCTTATGACCACCTGATGGTTCTCATCTCCAAGAGACTCGAGGAGAAACTCACCAGCCTGGACTGACTCTCTACCCCACAGTTCCTCTCAGTTCCTGCTACATCTTGGCAGGCCAGCTTCAGTATTCATTGGCCTGGCAAAGCCTTGTCTACCTCTTCCATCTCTTTCCCTCTTACTGCTAAGAACATGTGAGCTCTGTCCTTCAAGGTCAAACTTAGGCCACATCATTTTGATAGGCTCTTAATACTCCCAGCAGAATCAATTTTTTCCTTTCTGTGCTACCGCTGCTTGTAGGGTTTATCATAGTGATTTGTTTGTGCCTGTCTTCTCCAGTGAACTGTAACTGATTTCACATAAGAGTACCCATTTTTTTTTTTAATGTCATCAGTGCCCAGCACAGAGCTGGTGTCCAAAAGCATAGATTAATATCCCGATCTCATTCACTTCTGCAAACACATGTGAGTTTGCCCCTGTCCTTCTTTAAAAGTGAACACCAGAATGGAAAAACATTGCCCCATCCTAAATAGGCCCCCCCTCTGGAAATCGTATATTATGAATGCCATCTCCCCCTGCACAGCTTTTCTTCACAGACACATTCACTCTAGCACCCAAGAAAATGGAAATAAACACTGTGATTTCTTTTTAACAAACCACTACCAGACCAAGCTTTGTCCTGCTCCCACTTTCTCATCTAAATGCAAACCTTCTGTATCCCAGAAAAGATAACTTCACCTCCACTACCTAAAATGATAAATCTCATCTGAAATTCTGTCCACTGTCACAGCCCCTCTGTCTTCCAGCTTTATGCCAACTGTCTTTGGGAGGATAAAGTGAAATGTGCTCAGTTGCTTTTTCAGTGTTGTTCTCTCTCTAGTGCTAAAGGAACAACCGGTGCACATAATCATGGGGGTGGGGTCTTATTGTTCTTCCAATTCAAGATTCTAAAATGCCACATTCCTTCTCTCAAACATGACCAAACCTTCTAAGAATGGTTGAAGATTCTATTTAGATTGCTATAGGAAAAAAATGGCATTATATATGTTTCATCTGCCTGATGTCCCCACCCCAATGAAGCTATCGTGTCCTGTACCCTTGCTATTTGCTCCTATGGTGTCCTATCCTACCATTTAGACACTGTGTGATCATGTCTGTAATTGTCTCTCTTTTCACATCCTTCAATTTCTATGCCACTCATGTCTTAATAGTTCAGTACATTGTCTAATTGGAGGTACATTCATCTTAGAAGAATCACCCAATGTCTACAGATACTATATTTGTTTGTATGATTAACATTGATTCAATAACCAAAAAGAGAAACTCCCGATGTCTCAAAGGAGAATGGACACTATTTGTTCCAGGGAAAGGCAAGAGTCTCAACAAAGCTAGTTATTTCTCAGATAGAATCATTTCCACTGCACTGAAAACTAATTAAATAATGACTGACAGAAAATTTTTGAATCTCTCAAAATGCAGAGCACTGTATAATAATCTGTAATGAAACAAAGTATCAATCAAATCATTCTCAATTGTTATTATTGCTATTGTCCTATTACCTGAGTTGCAAAGCTGAATCAGTTGGGGGCATTGGAGACACTCTTCAGGCTGCTTCTTTCCTAAAGCCCTAAAAGGGTCTTGTTAGAAGTCACTCAAACCCGAAGGGGGTCCCACAGCAGGGAGCCCAAGGAGAGCATTACCGTGAGAATCCGCTATAATTTAGTTTTTTAAAATTCTACTGTGCAAGGCATTCCCATGGTATACATATTCCTAATTAGCAGAGACTTTTGGTTCCCTCATACAAAATGCTGCAATGAAACTTAAGGCTGCTTAACATTATCTAAACTCGTCCCATTTGGCAAACTAAGCCAGGGTCTTAGTGAGCTGTGGAGTTGTCGTCTGCAGGAACATGGACAGGTTTAGGACCTCCCGCCGGTCCCTGAGGGCCTTTTTGTTGCCCTGACAACATAATCTCATATCTGTTTGTACTATCAGGGTGCAGGAGCCAATGCCTGGCTTATTAGCAAGGGGAACTTCTGAACCACAAAGGCATAAAATGGAAAGAACTGGAGGCAAGATGTAATTTGCTGTCCAAATGAAGATGCCTTTATGACTGAAGACTTTGCTACTAATAGTTATGCCGAGATGACACACATAAACTGCTTCCTAGACAAACTGCAATGCATGGGAACACCACTAGAACCATCACTCTCAACTCTGTTTGGCTGGTTTTGCTGGTTTTGCGTTTTTATTCCACACATGCATTGTTTTTAATAGAATAATACATGCAACTACGAGTCTTACCTGGAGAGAAAAGAATTGGGATGCTATAAAAGTTGCAAGACAAAAAAGGTAACATTTACACACTGATTTGGTGGCCCTCCCATACCCCATATCTCCTCTAGAACTGGAGCTCTCTAAACTACTCGTTGTCCACTGGAAGCCCAAAGCACTTCTCTCCCCATCTTGCTTAGCACGGTTGTACCAATGCTCAGTTCTGCGGTGTCCTGTGTTAGTCACTTGATTTCACTCTCCACCTTGCCTTGCATCCAAGATAGTCGTCTCCCAAGATCTAAAGAGACGTTCTTCTACTGCAAGCCTGGGGTGAGGATTAGAAACACAAGGCTTCCTCGTCACAGCTGGCTACGTCAGTCCTGCCAAGGCTGATGTTGGGGTGCTTCTTTTAAGTAGAGTACCCAATGAGAAAGAGATGTTACTTTAAGGGGCTCCTAAATTATCGAAGAGATGTTGTTCTTTTTCCAGAAAGGGAGTTGAACTTTTGTCTTTGGTGAATTTTAATTCACCTAGAAGCTTCCATTGCAAAGTGCACTTGTTTTATCATGAGCATTGCATGTGGTCCCTAAGTAAAGACTCAGCTTCAGACCACTTCTCTTGTTCATTGGGTGGGTACAGAGAGAATATGGATTCTTCATGCATTATCATAGTACTGTTCTTTGAGCTTTTGTGAGACACCAGACTCAGCTTGTAGTGTCCACTAGGGAATAAGTACAGTAGAACAGGTGTCCTCTGAGAGCAGACAGGCACCATCCCAGTGACTACAGCTTTGATGTTCGCCTAGCAGAAGTAGTTGCTGTCCCGCCTACAGTCTTCCTGTATTCTAGTTGTCGAAGCTCTGGGAGGATGGAGATTCTGCTCATGGGTCTATTCTCAAAGGCTAGAAAAGGACTGGTCCTTTTCTTGTTGCAGTGACAGAAAGTCTGACAAAAGGGAATGTAAAATTCATTTCTAATTAAAATAGAATTATGTTACTTTCCCTATTCCTTTTCCTCCTTCCAGCCCCTCCCGCGTACTCCCTGTCCAATCCTCCCATGTCCCCCACTCTCAAATTAATAGTCTCTTTTTTATCATTATTGTTACCCTCCCCATAACCATATGTGTATGAATGCACAGATATATAAATTATATATATATATATACAGTCTACTGAGTTTGTTTTTGTTTCTAGTGTGTATGTGGTTTCAGGACTGATCACCTTATATTGGAGAAGTATCCTGGGAGAGGTTAATTCTCCCCCTCTCAGCCATCAATGTTGGCCTATAGTTCTTTGTTTAGGGCTGGGACTCAATAAAATTGCCCCTTCCACATTAGTCTGCCTATTGATGTTGCCATTGTTCTGGTCTTGTTTATGTTGTCATTTCTAAGACAGACTTTCACCACAGACCCTCTGATATTCTGACTCTTAAAATCTTCCATGTTGTTCCCAAAGCCATAGACTATGCGATGTAGATGTGTCTATTGGGACTGGGCTCTCCTGTGATCTGGTGTTTAAGGGAGGATGAGGAAGAAACTGGAAAAAAGATGTATTATATCTCAATGTCTAATAGTGGGAAATTCCTGATGGTAGAGGTGTGTAGTAATTTGCTCATTGGGGAGAGGGAGAGAGCAGGGCTGGCTATAACTGTCTAGTGTCACTCCTAGGGCCTTATGTCCACCAGAATAAGACCCATGTCTAAAAGACTCCACAACCTCTTAAAATGGCATGGAACAACATGAACCAAGTATTCAGGCACAGAAGACTACAGGGGCTAGATCACATTAAAATTAAAGTTACAGGCATAGAGTTTCAGCTCAAAAATATTTGTTTAATAAAACAAATTCCCTTAGAACAATAAAAAGAAAGGCCTAATCGGGGCTAGAGAGATGGCTCACCAGTTGACAAGTTTGGATCCCAGCACCTGTGTGGGGCGGCTCTCAATTGCCCCCTCTGCCTTTCTTACATGTCATTCAATGTCATAGAGTTGTGAATGAGGATTGCATAAACATGAAAGCCTTCAGGATGGACCCTGACACCTGGTAAATGGTTAACAGTCATCAGTTGCCATTAGTTTTAAATCCATTCTGAATCTAAGAAGTAATGAACAGTGGTTGGTGCTTAATCCCCACTTGGACAGCTTGCCAAGAATGCCGAAATCCTTGGTTTGTGATCCCAGTTCTGAACTTAACTAAAGGGTGGGGTGAGAACTCAGAAAAGTAGGTACAGTACACCCAAGGTTAATGCCAATTGCCCTCCCTGCTGGGAGCTTGCTTACAACTGAACTCGAGTTGGTTATTCCTTGGGCAGTAGATAGTAGCTCCAGGTCTGTGTTCATTCAGTGGTACTATTCATGCAGGGATAATGCTTTGTAGCTGAGGAGACAGGAAAAGTGTGCAAGAATGTGTCACTGGACAGGTAAGTGGTAACAAAGTGGATAGGTCATCAAGCATGGGACAGTGAACAGCTGAATCCTGCCAAAGAGCACTGTGGTACAGGGAGCCTCAGGTAGCTAAGGAGCAGGATGTGAGCACAATGTGACCAACAGGCCTGTCATCTAGGAATAAATTGTGTTAGAAACATGAGAAGCTCAACTTTGTTGTGAGAATGTATTTTTAATGTAATTTCCCTATTCTTTTCCCTAATGAGAATCTTCATCAATCCAAGATACCCAGTACCTGGCAATCTTTGGATACATTTATTAGTATCTAACAGTTGGACTTAGATTGAATTATAGTTTATACTTGTTGTGCATTGGCAACAACTTATGTTTCAAATTTGTAAAGTGTATTATATGTAATATGGCACAAGCAGATCATTTAAAATCTATAACTACACGTAAATATCATAGCATACTATATATACAACACATAAATATATATAATCTGCTTTGTTACCACATACAATTTGTATCTGTGCAATCTATTTAGGCACAATAACTCTGAAAGGTATAAAGGACATACAGTACTAACTATATTTAATATATGAAACAAATAAGGTAAAAACCATTAAGATGTTGAGTGTAATGAAATAAGTCCCTGGGAAAGCTGGGCATGGTGGCAAGGTGGTGACAGCCTACAATCCTAGCCCATGGGAAAATGAGGTAGGAAGATAGCCAGGAGTTCAAGGCCAGCCTAAAACACACAATGAGTTTCAAGCCAATCTGGGCTACAGAGTAAGACCTTGTCAAACCAACAAACCAAAAAGTTTCCAGGAGTGATACAATGACATTTTGTTGACTGTCAGAGCAGCATGCTGGCTTTCTTATTTCCCATTCCAAAGAACTCTTGTGTTTCAAACTTAGCTTGTTCACCACCACAAATTAATTGAAATGTTCTGCCATTTTCTTCTCTACTAAATACAGTAACTAGAGCAAAATTAGCTTTATCTATAATCTAATAGTTCCAGAGGCTACAAGTAATCTGTTGGGACATGAGAAGAAAGTATTACAGCTTTCCATTTTGTGTTTTGTGTGTACTTAAATGTAGATAAACATCACTGCAGTGGACCTTAATACTTATATACGTGTATAGCAATAAATGTACATAACTTATAACAATGTTCTTTTGCAAATATTTCATTCCATTCTTCTGATCATGTTTATTTTAAACACAGGGCTACAGGCTCAGAAACGCCTAGAGACCATTGATCCAAGTAGCAACTACTTTCCCTCAGATGTCATTTGCAGCTAAGTATACTTCTTTTGTTTCACCTTATGCTACTGCAAGAGTATGGCAGGAGGCTGCTGTTCCCAGAATAACAGAAGCTTGGAGCCAGAAGGGCCTGCGGGGATCAGTTCTCCCAGCTCCTCATTTGACAGGGGAAGAAACTGAGGCTTAGAGGGGTTAAGGGATTTACCCAAGCTGACAAGCCAAGGTTGAGCTCAACAATATGGGAAACGGATGGAAAATCCAGTTAATGCTTAGCTAGCCATGGTAATGTGTCATGGGACTGGCTTGCAGAAATTAAATCCGTTAATAATCCCCAAACCTTATTTTAGCCAGAAGTTTTAAATGCCTTACCTATCAAACCTTTCACTCAAGATGACAATGTAATGGCTTTGTTTCTCTGGGCACCCAAGGATGTCTGTATTGAGCAAAAATGCCACATATAGGGCAGCGTGACTACCTGATAACAATATAAATGTGGGTGACACACATAGCTCTCAACAATATACATTAATTGACCCAAACAAGCAGATTTAAGGGAATATACTTCCTATATGCTTAAGAAAATGGGAGAAACTTACAATAGTTTCTGATGGGCAGAAGATTACTTAGAATTTATTTATTGATTGGTTCACTTATTTATATGTGTGTGGATAGATGCCATGTGAATGTGGGCACCTGCAAAGAGCAGAAGAGAAAAGGAGTTAGAGGTGTTTGTCAGCCACCTGATGTGGGTTTAGTTCCGAATGTAAGGCCAGACCAGCACTGGGCTATTTGTTATATGCTAAATTCTAGTAAATATTCAAATTTATTTCTGGACTCGATCTTGTCTTCCACTGATTTAGCCAAGTTTAGTTGCCAATGTTTAGAGGTATTTACTGAAATTTATGCAGTTAGGAATAAGTACTCTCATATTACTTTCCCACATTGAAAAATTAAATCTCATTACACTGAACTTTAGATTTATTTGCCCATTCAAAAGCAAAGAAGAGCAGACAAAGTCCATCAAACTATCACCATCAACTAAATGCATGAAGATTAACGCCCTATTGTGAAATTCATAAAAATATATATTGAGTTAAGAAGAATTGATTTTTTATGCTAAATCACCTGCCCTGTCAATTAGAATATCTTTCCATTTGATTAGACATTTACGTTCGATTCACAAGTGAATTTTGTTTTGTTTTGTTGGCATTCTATTGTTTTCTGATTGCACATTATATCTAAGGCAAGTTTGACTATTTATTTTCAGGCCACATAATTAGTTATCTTAGTGAATTTTCTTGTTTATAGCCAAGTTGTCAGTTGACTCACTTCCACAGATACATGTCTCTCATTTGTGAATGGTGATACAGTCAATTCTGTCCAATTTTTATGTTCCTCTTTTTATTCATTTGCATAACTATTAACTAGACTTTTAGAGCAGTTACTAATGATTCCTAAATTACAGATCACTCAGGGCTTCTTGACATTCTAGAAATACAGCAGTGAACATGTCTTCAAAAATCAAGTCTAACATAGAAAAGTAAGCTTACTTCCTAAATCACCTGATAACCAGTTTAGAGGTGGAATTCAAGTGTGTTGCAGTGGATCGCCGCATTGCTTACTCTACCTGAGTCAGCCCTACTCCCTTGTCTCATCATTCACATTCTAAATGCCCCTGAGACTGGTCATTTTTACATCTGAACTTCTGTGGATTCCTCAGTGTCCGTCCCCTCTGTCAGGCCCTCACTCAGGACCTTGTGCTTTCTCTTCACTCCCTCGCACCATGTAATGCCAACTAACTGATCTGACTGCTTCAAACCCATCTCTCTTGCTACCCAGAACTCTTTAATGACTAGAAGATTGGGGACACCACCATCTATTTCTCCACCAGTTTCTTCCCCTTCTTCCCCACCCCACCCCAGCCCACCCCCCCCCCCTTTTTTTTCTTTTTTTGGTTTTTCGAGACAGGGTTTCCCTGTGTAGTTTTGATGCCTGTCCTGGATCTCACTCTGTAGACCAGGCTGGCCTTGAACTCACAGAGATCCACCTGGCTCTGCCTCTTGAGTGCTGGGATTAAAGGAAACGCACCACCACCGCCCAGCCCCCACCCCCTTATTAAACTCTGACCCCCGGAGATCACTTTTTGGTGCTCTGGCGTCTATACTGTTTTTGCATGTACCACACAACTGCATGGACTGTCTTCCTTAGCAACTGGGATTCCTCAGCTCCGTGTACCTACAAAATTCCATTTATTTCTTTAAGAACCAACTCAAGGACCACCTTCTTGGTGAAACAGACCCCAGTGTGCCCTCACCCCACCCATACTTACCAAAGGAGGGCTGCCCATTGGAGTACGGAACTATTCTGGGACTTATTTTTACGTTCAGTTGCTGAGGTTCTAATATAAGTAGAACGGAGATTGAACGGAATTGGCACTGCCTGGCATTCTCCCACTTTTGGTGAACCGGATTTGCTTAATGTGACTTGAAGGTTATTCCTACAAATCTTTTTCCGTCAGGATAAACACAAACTTGGCCCTGCAGAAGGGGCCTCTAGCTCGAGGGATGTTTAAAAGGGAAGCGTCAAGTCTGCTTCTCCCCACGTCTCACGCCTCGGGCGCTTGCCTGCTCGACTGCTAATGATCACCTTAGGTCCTGAAGCGCGATGATTTGAAGCCCCCAGTGACTATCTCAACTTCAGACAAAGCTTCTGGTTTCTACTTTTCTTTCTTATTAAATTTTTTGAGGGAGAGATTCAGCATATCTGTAAAATAGTTTGATAGAAAAGCAAAATCTTAGAACGCCGGGAAGGGTGTGTGTGTGTGTGTGTCAGTCCATCATGTAATCCAGATCTTTGCTTCCAGAAAGATCCGAGGAACATACAGCCCCTCCTGTTTCTAAAGGTCTATGGGAATGAAACTTCTTCACTGAAGGCAGCATTTGTCAACCAAGTCTCACTTCCTAGCCTGTTGCTGCTTATCTCGTCTCCTCTAGGTTCATGTCCTGGGACCAGGGAGACAAGGTGGTCAGCGGCCTCCAGGGTTTAACAGCGCTGGTGTGCCAGGATTCTAGAGAGCAACAGCTTACTCTGAATAAAGAGCTTTCTCTGGATAAAATGTGTCACCTCGCTGGTGTCTAATATGACCCAGAAGAGCCTTTTTCTGGGTCCTGCTCGGCTAATATGGGTGAGGGAAGAGCGGTCAGCGTCCACTCTGCACTCATGACTTATTGTGGAAAGGGATAGGGTGGCCCTGCCACACACTGAGGGGTGAGGCTTGCCTTCCATAGCACAGCTGCCCACTCCAAACTGCTCCAGAGCAGACCAAAGCACTCCAGGTTTTACCACCACATCTGTTAATATCCAGGGAGAGGTGCAAAGCCAGTTAGTTACCCATGTACGAGTTAGAGTGTACTTTCCCTTCCATCCACGGTGAGAGAGTCAAAACTGCTAACATCTGTTTCTGTTGCTAGTCCTCAGCCTTATCACAGCTAGAAACTGTAGAAAATCAATTATGTGCTTTGAATCACTCCCCTTCCTGGCACAAAACCCCTTTTTCATTCTTGCGAGATAGTGAACACTTTGCAACATCTACTGCTAACAGCCTGTTAGACTTCTCTGCTAAATGGATGTAGTACAAATAAACCAAACAGAAGGCGCGTGGAATGCTAACCATCTTTTCTGTTCTCTGTTGTGGCCTCCGTGTAGCTTGGGACCGTTCTGCCTTGCCGCTGCAACATCTGGCCAGCATTCCAGGTTGTTTCTCAAGGACACAATCGTGCACCTCCGGTGAATTTCAACTTTCAACATCTCTCTGTCTCTAATCTATATTTAATGTTTCATGACTGGTAGTCAAAGACGCTCCAGCTAAATATCAGATTGGAATGAAAATGATCTTTGGGAGAACATTTGCTTCCAGCATACGCCAGCAAAGTGTCTGTGACAGAGCCTTTCCCTAGAGACTTGTTGCCCATTCTCTAGCAGTAATAATAATTATGCCCTATGATTGCTGTGCCCACATAATCACAGATCACTTCATCAATGCAATCCCGAGGGGAAGCCGCCTCTATTCCTCACTGGATGTCAGTCACAGAGAGCTGCACCCCTAGGGATCCCCAATCTTTCTCTTGCCCTTTTCAGGGCTGTGTTGTTAGCATTGTGTTTCTTCCTATTCTTCCTGATGCAAATGATGTGTAAATCATGCCCTCCAGAAGGCACATGTGGTGAGAGGGAGAGGGGGAAAAGGGGCGAGAAGCCGGGGTATTCTTCTCCCTTGCCCCCTCCCCAATCTACCACAGGGATTTCTCACATGGAACATAATTACATCTGTGCCATATGGGCTCATTTATATTCTATTACAGGTTAAGCTAATACGACTCAGAAATATGCTAAAAATACCTCAAAGTATTCTAGAGCTGTCAAAAACGCCTGCCACTTCTGGCTCATTCGTTTGATTGCTAGTGTTTTTATTTTTGTTGGGAGATTCAGAGAGCTAGGAAAACGTGCTGGCATGCTGCTGTCCAGTCTGTAAATGTGCTTTAATTTCCTGTATTATTGCAATCTTTGGGTGTGTAAAGAAAAGAACATCTTTAAAATCCTGGAATGGCCCCAAGACATGGGCACTGAAGCCCCTACACTTGTGGATTTTAATTTCCCAAGAGATGGAAAATACAGATTTCAGATGTATGGTTTTGTCAGCTTTAGACTATTTCTTGTCTTTGTTTGTTGTAATTATTCACCATAATCGAGGAGCACCTGCAGCCGGCTGCCACACCAGAGAGGCCCGCTGCTTGAGTCAGAAGATGTTGTTTGGATGCCAGACAAATCTTGTCAAGATTTTACGTGTGGTGTGGTAACGAGGAGCACAATCCATAATGAGTAATGAGTTCAGCAATGATTCACAGGGGTGCATGGGTTGCTTTTATGCAGTGGTTAAAGTCCATCCACCCACTCATTTCTACCATCAGTTTGCAAAATTGGTAAGTCATGCTTATGTAGACTTTTCGTCTAAAGGCTTGTTCATGCAATTAACTTTCCCCCATCATCTCTATCTTAACATGTTCATGGAATTTAAAAAATTAGTCTTGGAAACAGAAGAGTAAGCACAAATATTTCCATTCTCCATGCTTGACAGGCAACATTTCCAAGGCTGATAAGGTGATAATCACATTAGCCATCAGTTGTGTGCAAGACCATTTAGATGAGAACTGCATTCACATGGAGGCATACTTTTCTCATTTACTAGTAACTTCAATACGCTATCAGGTTGATGGAGTGGTTAATTCTGCCTCGGTTCTAGTTGTAGCTTAGCCGTTCAACACCTTGCTGTCTTGGAAATTTTATCATTTTTCCCAATGCTCACCTCTCTCACTTATAAAATCAGCCTAGTGTCAGCAACTATCCTCATGGGGGTGTTGAATTAAAAAGATGATTTGGGGAATGGAGAGCTGTCTCAGTGGTTAAGAGCACTTGCTGCTCTTGCCCAGGACCCCGGTTCAGTTTCCAGTACCACATGGTAGCTGACAACCATCCTCACCTCCAATTCCAGGAGACCTGACCTCTTCTGACCTCCAAGGCAAAACACTTATGCATATAAAGTAAAATATATCTAAAACTTAAAAAAAGAACGTAATATTGAAAACTAGCAGGCATGGTCTCTGTCATGTATCAATTACTTGGTAAGTAGTATTTATTTTGATGGGTGTTTATTTTAGTTAGTTAGTTTGTTCGTTTTTTGTTGTTGTTTTTAGAGGCAGGGTTTCTCTGTGTAACAGCCCTGGCTGTTCTGGAACTTGCTTTGTAGACCAGGCTGGCCTCAAACTCACAGAGATCTGCCTGCTTCTGTCTCCTGAATGCTGGGATTAAAGGCCTGCACCACCATGCCTGGCTGGTTTTAGTTTTAACCCCAGTAGTTTCTTTATATAACTATACTACTAATTTTTAATATTTTTTTTGTTTAAGTCATACTAATTGCACAGATTCTGCAGACCAAAGACTTCAGCATTTTTGGACAACATCACTAAGTTCTTAATTTATTTAGAATCCATACAGACTTTAAGAACACTTATGGAAAGAAATTGAAAATCCAAAGTAAATGTCATTAAAACTTTTTCCCCCATTAAACATGTAATTCTGAAATATTTGTACATTTAGTATTATTTAGGATACAAAGTATCTGTACATCCACAATTGAAATGTCACAATGAGATAAGTAGGAATTTCAGTCTATAGGAAGCAAACAATTGAGCCAATAACTATAGTCAAAATTTAAATTTTACTTCTTTATAGAGGTGTGTGTGATGTATGTGTACATGTGTTTGTGTGTCTACCTGAAGCTTTGGAGGTGTGTACACCCCTGTAGATGTGCAAATGTGCCTATGTAAAAGGGAGAGAATCACTATTCTCTCTCTCTATCTCTCTGTCTCTCTCTCTCTGTGAGTGTGTGTGTGTGTGTGTGTGTGTGTGTGTGTGTGTGTGTGTGTGTGTGTAAAAGAGGTTCTAATTTTAAGTTATTTGAGTGTTCCTGCATGGCCCCAGTACTTGGCTGGTGTGTGTGCCTTCCTAGTCTGCAATACTATTCTCTAGACTACCTCTCTGAGTTTCCTATCACCCTTGGAGTCCATTATATTATGGACTATACTAGTCTATGAAAGTGGAATGGATTTCCATATTATCACATATGCTAGGCATTGCCTAGACACTTCAAAGTTTCTGTATGTCAGTGATTAGAAGGCATTTTTTCCTTTACCTCATCTTGGCCTTAGGGTTAGAGAGAGAGGCAATGACAGCAGGAGATAGGCACAACCTTTTATCGATGAGCATCCCCATCATCCTCTGGCTAGGTAGAAGGTACTAGATTTTCAGGCAAGGATGCTCAAGACAAGTTGACAGTACTCAAGGAAGTAGCAGAGTGACTTAGGGAATTTCATACTTAAAAGGGAGTTTTTTCTAGCTTTTTAGAAAACATGTTCTTTTTCTTTGCTGAATCACTCTAGAGACCTTCTATAGAGATTAGACAAACAAGCTTCCCATAGTTCAAGTTCAATCATACTTTCTCTTTTAGCTTTCAAATATATTGTATATAAATGGCTTTCAAACAAAAATAAGTTTTCCTCTCTAACCTTACATGTTAAAAATGAAAAGTGGCCAGGGGAATTTGTCCTTGGAGTAGGTCAACACAAGGTTAATGCTTTTCTAAGTGTTTCTACAGTGATAATATTGACTCAAATATCATGTGACTCAATCTGAAATCTTTTCTTCTATCTTCACTCGCCTAGTCTTCTATGGAGTAATCCTACAGAGGGTTTTAGAGACAAGGGCTTACAGAAACCAACTGGGCTGAGAGTCAGGAGGGGCTCTTTTGACTTTGCCACCCATACAATATCCCTGAAAAGAACGGAAAAATTTAAGAAAAATATGGAAGGAAAAACAAAGCGACCTAAGACAAACAACAGGTTCACAAATACAAACATATGTACTTTATTCTTGGGGCAAAGGGGGAGTGTGTGCATGTATGTGCTTGTATGTCTGTGTCTGTATGTTTGTGTGTGTGTGTGTGTGTGTGTGTGTGTGTGTGTGTGTGTGTGTGTGTATGTGAGAGAGAGAGAGAGAGAGAGAGAGAGAGAGAGAGAGAGAGAGAGAACTTTTGCTTGAATTATTCTTAATTATAAATTGAGAATTGACTATCAAGGAGGCACCCTCCTGCAGCAGATGGGAACAAAAAATAGAGACCCACAGCCAGACATCACACAGAGAGCGAGAAACCTTGAAACTCCCAGCCCTAAAGGGGACATTGCCATCAGATCCCTCCTATCAGAGCTCAGGGAATCCTGTGGAAGAGAAGGCAGAGAAAAGAGCCAGAGGAGATGGAGGACACCAAGAAAACAAGGCCCTCTAAATCAACATGAGCAAAGCTCATATGAACTTACAGAGACTGAAGTACCAAGCACAGGGCCTGCACAGGTCTCTACCAGGTCCTTTGAGTATATATTATGTTTTTAAGTTGACTGGTTTTGTGGGATTCCTGAGTTTTTGTGCCTTCTCTTGGGCTCTTTTCCTTCTGTTGGTTTGTCTTGTCCAATTCTGAAGACATAGTTTTTTTTTTTTGGTTTTTTCGAGACAGGGTTTCTCTGTGTAGCTTTGCACCTTTCCTGGGACTCACTTGGTAGCCCAGGCTGGCCTCGAACTCACAGAGATCCGCCTGGCTCTGCCTCCCGAGTGCTGGGATTAAAGGCGTGCGCCACCACCGCCCGGCCTGAAGACATAGTTTTAATTTCATCTTATTATTTCATCTCATGTTTGGCGGTGGTTTTTGGCTTGTTTGTTTCTTTCTCTTTGTGTGTTTTTAAATTTTCTTTTATTGGTTTTGGGGCAAGTTTGTTGTTGCATTGGGTTTTGGTTTGTTGAGAAAGAGCTTAGAGTTGGGGGGGGTAGGGACGGGGAGAGTATCTAGAGGAACCTGAGGGAGGGCAAGAGTAGGATCAAAATACATTTAAATTTAAAATTGTTTTAAACGTAATAAAAAGAAAAAAATAAATAAAAAATTTTTTGTAAGTTTTATAAAAATTAAAATAGAATTAACTACCATATATTTGTGTATACACACATATATGTAAAAAATATAATCAGAGAAAAAGATACTATCAACTTGAGAGTGGGAGAGAGCATGGGAGGAGTTCAGGGATAGTAACAGGGAGGGGATGGAGGAAGGAAAAGAGGGAGGAGTGATGTAGTTCTATTTCAATTAAAAGAAGGAATTAACTAGCACCATTCTCTTTAAACTTACCTGGTCAGAATGTGGCTCACTAACAGACAAAGACACCCCACAATGGAAGTCCTGATCTTCTGAAGTAAGCCCCAAAGGTAGCAATTAAGCCAGGGTTCTCCACACCAGACCCAAATGTCCCAGGTTCTCCACACCCGACCCAGATGTCCCAGGTTTATTCTCAGAACTGCGGTTTCTGTTGTCCTTCTGGAAAGGGCATGCAGCCTCTCTAGAAGGAAAGAGTCCTTCAAATTTGAACAGTTGTTTACATTACTGTTGGATAAAAAGCAAGTTCCTGGGGTCCTATCCTATTGACTAAAAAGTGAAACAAAAACAAAAGACTTCATGGTTTAT
Organism: Peromyscus californicus insignis; assembly: GCF_007827085.1. Lineage (NCBI taxonomy): Eukaryota > Metazoa > Chordata > Mammalia > Rodentia > Cricetidae > Peromyscus > Peromyscus californicus. The sequence goes on from NW_026294584.1 coordinate 16,624,431, forward strand.
ATAAAATATTCTTTGAAGACAAAAGACAGTTTAAAACTTAGCCACAACATCATGCCACATTTTATTCAAATTGAGTAATGTATCATGAAGAAGACAATGGAAACTGACAGTGAAAATATTATGTAGTGAAATACGTTTATATGAATAGTACATATAAATATATATGTATATATATTATAAATGCTTTTAGGAAATTTAATGCACTAGAAATAATTTAAAGTTTAATGTGGTACTCTCTGCTGCATTTTGTCAATTTTTTCTCCTTTTTGAGGGAATTTAGAGGATGACAAAAGACGCAAAAGCTAAAAATGCATTTTACTTACAGGTGAGCCCCATTAGCCATTTTGTTTTCTTTCCTTCTAGGTCTTTCTCTGCGCATAAGATATTTTTAAGGTAATGAGATTGACACTGTATATAGAATTATAAATCTTGGATCCTCCCTCTTTAACCATCCCTTCATGTCCCTCCCAGAGTCATGTACCCACTCGGACCATCCTTTCCTGACATGCCCCGCACCTTTCCCAGTCCCAGCTCTCTGACTCTGCTAGGACCTTAGCTCTTCTACCACCCTGCCCCCACCCCTCACCACCCTGCCCCCACCCCTCACCACCCTGCACATGCTGATGCCCCTCTGTTTCCAGCTGGATTCCATTCCCAGAAACCATCTTCAACCTCACACACCTTCTATTTCTTTGTCTGTCTCCTCCTTTATCAACTCTGTCTAATGGCATCTGACACAGTGCAGGAGAAAAGAACATGACCATCTTCTAGTACCTTCTGTACTTCATTTCTTCAATGTTTTAATATTTTCACAGTAGACATCTATAGTGGTTTGAATGAAAATAGGCTCATAGGGAGTGGCACTCTTAGTAGGTGTGGCCTCATTGGAGGAAATGTGTCACTTGGGGTGGGCTTTGAGGTTTCAGAAGCTCAAGCCAGGCCTAGTGTCACTCTCTCTTCCTGCCGCCTGTCCATCCAGGTGTAGAACTCTTGACTCTCCCTTCAGTCCCATGTCTGCTTGTGTGCCGCCATGCTTCCTGTCATGATGATAATGGACTGAACCTCTGAAACTGTAATCGAGCCCCAATTAAATGTTTCCCTTTATAAGAGTTGCTGTGGTATCTCTTCACAGCAATAGAAACCCTAACTAAGACAGAAGTTGGTACCTGGAGTGGGGTATTGCTGTGATAGGCTGGACCATGTTTTTGTTTAGAGGAATGTGGACTTTGGATTAGAAAAGCAGCTGGATGCTTTAAGCGGAATTTAATGGGCCATAATAGAAGGAGCATGAAAGAGAGCAGCGCTGAGGGATGATCTGAACTGTGAGGGCCTGGCTCACGAGGTTTCAGAGGAAAAGAATATTAGTATGTAGCCTAGAGATTGTTCTTGTGATATTTGGTGACGAACAAGGCTACTTTCTGCCCTTGTCCAAAAAATCTGCCTGAAGCTAAATTAAAAAATTATGGATTTAGCAGAGTACATTTCAAAACAACCTAGCATTGATCATGTTGCATGGCTATTAGTGGGAAGTCTTATGCAGATCTATAATGAAAAGGCAACAGGCTGATTAAGGAAAAATACAAAATGTACAGTTGGAGGAGAAAAGGAGCACCAGGAAGTATAAACAGAGAAAATAAAAGCCTGATGTTAAGTAGAATAAAAGGAATGGTGCCTCTGAGCAATACCCCACCCAACTAAGCTTCCAACTTGTAAAAAAGAATTAAAGAAAAGCTTAGGGCCTTGCATGGTTGTACATACCTTTAATCCCATTACTCAGAAGGCAGAGGCTGTCAGATCTCTAGTTCAAGGTCAGCCTGGTCTACAGAGTGAGTTTCAGAATTTCAAAGCTTAGGCAGCAAAGGAAACCATAGAAAACAGAAAGATGATGGAAATTCAGTTGAAGGAGGAGACCATGTTCCAGCCCCAGCAAGCAGAAGAACTTGGCAGCTTGGGCTACATGGTTTTGGCTTTAGAATCAAGCATACAAGAAAGGGGCTGTGGAATCTCCCTCTGTGACTAAGGAAAGCTATTGAGGCCAAGTATGGGTCAGGGGTGTTCTTGCATGGAGGCCTAGAGAGGCCACTATGGGAAGCTGTAAAGGTCTGAACCCCAAAATGTTGGAGATGTCAGAGCTGTGGGATACCTGCCCAGGAAAGCTGCAGATTGGGTATGGAACCAGCCCAAGAGAAAGAAGTGTGTGTCAGTCAACAAAGATGAAAGGAGTTGGAGATCTGAAGAGTGTTTTAACATCAGACATGGAGAAACAGAGCTTTGAGTTTGCCCAGCTGTTTTTTGGTCTTGTTTCAGTCCAGCATTTCCTCATCATCCTTCATTTCTTCCCTTTTGGAACAGTAATACATATTCTGTGCCATTGTATGTTGGAAGTATGTGGTCTGCTTTTCAATTTTGATTTTACAGGGGATCACAGTTAAGAGATTGCATGTGTCTCAAGAAGAGACTTTGATATTTGAACTTTTAAACAGGGTTCAGACTGATAGACTATGGGGACTTTTGAAGTTGGGCTGAATGCATTTCTGCATTATGATATGGCCACAAGCCTATGCCAGGGAATGGAATATGGTGGTTTGAAAGAAAATGGCTCCCATAGGCTCATAGGGAGTGACACTACTAGAAGGTGTGGCCTTGTTGGAGTAGGTGTGGCCTTATTAGAGGAAGTGTGTCACTGGGAGTGGGCTTTGTGGTTTTAGAAGCTCAAGCCAGACCCAGTGTCATTCTCTCTCCCTACTGCCTACAGATCCAGATGTACTCTTGGCTCCTTCTCCAGCACCATGTCTGCTTGCTTCCTGATAACAATGTCAGGCCTAGTTAGGCCTCTAAACTGTTAAGCTATCCCCAAGTAAATGTTTTCCTTTATAAGAGTTGTCATGGTCATGGTGTCTCTTCACAGCAATAGAAACTTAACTAAGACAACATCATTCATTTTGTTGGCTAGATTAATTCTTTTGTATATGTTTTAAGCTATCTTAATTGAGATTTTCAACTGACTTCTCTTTGTATGTGTCCTTAGCTGGTTTTAGCATCAGGAGAGTGCTGCTGAGTTTGGAAGTGTTCTTTCCCTTTTTGTTTTATGGAAGCTTGAAGAGTTAGCTCTTCTTTAAATGTTCTAACAGAAGTCAGCCAGGAGTTCCTCTGGGGCCTTTTTTTGTTTTTGTAGGAATACAAGCCACAGAGGTGCTTCCTACAGATTCCCATGACATTCGATAGAGAATACTTGAAAACTTGCATACACAAACACACACACACACACACACACACACACACACACACACACACACACACACACCCCTGGGAAACCCAGAAGAATATCATAAATTCTTAGACACTTATGACCTATCAAAATTAAATCAAGAGAATATAAACAGCTTAGACAGATCCACGACAATGGAAGTGAAGCAGCCATGAAAATTCTCCCAAATTTTTAATTATACCTTTTTATCAGGTTATTTTTAAACTGAAATTTTACCAGGTTACTTCTCTCTCAAGAGTTTTTTCAGTCTCCTTTGCTCACTCCAAGTCATTTCAATGCCCAGTGGCATGTGTGTTCTGATCCTTCTCTTGCTTCCTGGAAGGTCCACTCCATGTTGGCCTTTTTCTGGTTCCTTCATTATGCTTGGCAAACTACTCTCCAAGCCTTTGTACTAGATGTTTCTGTAGCCTAAAAGACTTTTTTTGTTTTAATGGAAATGTTCTCATCTGTCCTGGCTGCCTTGTAGTAAACTGAACCTCGACAATTCTGTTCTCTTGATTCTCCCAATCTTTTCTCTTCCTTCCCCTTATCACTTGGGAGAGCTTCTGATGTCACATGGGGCTCTCCTACCAAGCACAGAAGTTAATATTATTATGTCTATTACCATCATTTCTTCCTGAGATAAAGCTATCAGTACTGACACCTTCATTGTTATCTCCAAGTGCTGAAAATGATGTCTGGCATGTGGTGGGTAGATGCTAAGTAAATATTTATTTAAAAAGCAATAAATAATCCTACTCAAAGGGAAAGACACACATTTTAAAATTACATTAATCTTATTCCAGTATTTGTTTTGAAAACCCTGCTTTCTGAATTCAAGTGTGATCCCTAAGTTTGGTTCCTGTCAACTTACTTGAAACTTTACCTTTCATCCTTTGGAGAAGATAATGTTCAAAAACGTGTTGATGGACAAAGTGAGATGAGATAGCCAAGCACACTGAGAACAAAGGATCACCACAAACACTGCAGTGAAGCCACAGGAGTTCTGGTAGTAAGTCCCTGTCTTCTGGAGGAATAGCAACCCAGCAGAAACACTGGAGTTTCTGGATGGCAGATGGGTGGAGATGGGTTGGAACAGGCACAGTGGGGGATTGGCAGTGAGAAGGAAGTAGATAGTGACAGGAAATGGCTATGCTAGAAAACCAACAAATGCCAACCCTTACACATACTGTAGCAGACTGAGAAAACTGTCATGAATACTTGCTACACAGTATGAAAAGGGTGATATTTACACTCAAGTCTGCAATGTGGTTCCATCACTAGCTTGCTCAGATTTTAAGTCATGATGAAAACTAAACAGAGAAACAGTGAAAAAAATCTCTCTATAAACCAGAGACTGAGATCATGCAACTAACTCCAAATATGCTCATCTGTTCCAAGGGGTCAAGGTTGATTTCTTTTTACATTTTTAATTGAATTAATTGTCCGTGTGTGTGTGTGTGTGTGTGTGTGTGTGTGTGTGTGTGTGTGTGCATATGTGTACAAGCATGCATGCATGCAGGTGGGTGGGCAGATGGGCAGTGGTGGTGAAAGCTTTTGCTAAGGAGACCACCACCCCCAGTAGCTGAGGGACCAAGACTGCCTCATAGGAAGCCAGTCATGCATGCATGCGCACACAATTTTGTAGCCAATTTGATCATTTTATGTTGATCTGCTTTAATTGGGGTTTCCAAATATTTTTCCCCATCTGGCTTCCAATGTTTGAAAAAAAATTGAAAATAACAGTGAGGGTGGTGAGTGAGGAGGAAATTAAGCAAAGTAACTACCCCACTTCCTTAATAATGCCAACTTTGTTTTCTTTTCTTTTCCCACTTTGGGAGAAGTAACATGAAAGAGAAGTATTTCACTATAGCCCAACAAGGATACTCAGGGGAATGGGTAGGCAAGAGAGAAGGGTATAGACTCCATAAGAGAACAGAGGTACTAGCAACTGAAGGAAGGGAGATGGGGAGTGTGAAGATGGGGGGTGTTAGTGGGGTACCCCTATTATTGCTAATAAATGTCCAAAAACATTTGATTAAGAAGGACTATTCGAGCCAAGTCCTAAAGAGAGTGAAATCTTGAGTGGTGAGCAGCAAAGACTCTGGAATGGGAACACCATGGTGGTTTTGAAGATTATCAAGGATATTATGTAGTAGTGCCCTGTTTGCTTCTCTTCATAGTGTCCAGTACTTCCAAATATGTTTGTTGTCTGCATTTCCAGCTGCCCAGACAGCACCTGGCACATAGTAGGCTCTATGCAGTGTGATGCTTTGTCACTCAGGCCCCGCTTCAGAACGGAAACACTGCATCTCTGCATGGTTTCAGGCACTTCCCTTGCCTGGGGTGGCCAGGGAATGAAGAAAAGACACACACACACACACACACACACACACACACACACACACACACACACACACACACACACACACACACAGAGGGGGGCTGGTTCACACGGAACAGCTGGCATCAGGTGGGCTGGGTTCTTGCATGGAGAAACCACAGCACCTCTCAGTGCGCGTGTCGTATATAGCTGAACAGAGAGACAGGGTGATTGCAGGAAGCTGAACAAGGAGGCGGGGTTGTTACCTACAGAGAGGGTTTGTGGTACAGAGATGGGTCAAGGAGACAGGTTTAGCTAATCTCTGTACAACTGGTGACAGGCTGTAGAGAGGGGAAAGCTATGATGGACATTTTCTGCACACACTATCAACATCCGTACATGGGCCAGAGAAATGAGTTGGCGCCACTCTGAGCGGCAGCCTGTGGGTAAGGCTTTGCTGTTTGGGGTCGAGCTATGGCCCTTGATATGACCATGCTCATGTCCACAGCACACTTCATTCACTCAGGGCCTCCATTCCCCACAATGAAGGTTTCTTGGAGTGCTACCAAAAGACAGTTCTCACTTACCTGCTCTCATTGGAGATTATCTATGAACAACCAAAGTACACAATGCCACCCTTTGTTTCATTCCCAAAGACTGACCACGCAAGAGCATAAAAGTCAGGCTTCTATGCCCCCAACTTGGGAGAAACCCGAAGGGCCACCTGAGTTCCAGAGCTTTCCACGTGGTGACCTAACCATTCATTGGGAAACTCCAGGGCTCAGCTTTCCCTTCTGGTCCATTTTCTTCCAATTCTTCCCCAAATGCTGATTTTCAGAGCACTATTTATTACTCTTTGTCTCTAAATCTGTTCCCCACAGACACCCAACTGACCGTGTCAGGAGGAGTACTGAGAAAATATGCTGAAGTGGGGTTTTGGAATGATCACTCCACATTTAAAATCAAGTTTGGAGGCTCAGGGGCCTTCATGGGAACATACTGCTTTCTGTGAGAGGGCACATAAAACTGAGGAACAGACTCAAGATATGCTCATAAGAGGAGACAAGATCTGAAGAATAGGAAACTCTGGTTATTCAATATCAAGTGATTAACCATAAAAACATGCACATAGAAGCAACACTCAACATATTGTAATATATATATGAGTGTGTGTGTGTGTGTGTGTGTGTGTGTGTGTGTGTGTGTGTGTGTGTGTAAGAATAACAATTAAAGAGAAAGAGGCATGGGGGTATGGGAGCAGTTGGAGAATGAAGAGGGAGGAGAAAATGATGTAATTATATTTTAACTAAAAATAAAGTAAATTTGGGCGGGAGTGGGGAGAACAAGGGAATCCATGGCTGATATGTAGAATTAAATTATATTGTAAAATAAAATAAAATTAAATTACAAAAATAAAATAAAGTAAATTTTAAAAGTTTTTCCTATGACTAAATACAGTAGCATTCTCTTTGTTTAGAATCCAATATACTTACTGGACACACTTAATTTTAGTCCATGTTGTTGTTTGTTGTCCTGTATTTTCTTTTCTTTCTTTTTAAGTAATTCTATTTATTTTACATCTCTGCCACAGTTTCCCCTTCCTCCTCTCCTCCCAGTCCCTCCCCCACCCCCTTCTGTTCCCATACCCCAATCCACTCCTCCTCCATTTCTGTTCAGGAAAGGGCAGGCTTCCCATGAGTATCAACAAAACATGGCATATCACGTTGCACTAAGACTAAACACCTCCCTGTGTATTAAAGCTGGGCCAGGTGACCCAGTATGAGGAATAGGGTCCCAAAACCAGTAAAAGAGTCAGAGATAGGCCCGGTGCTCACTGTTAGGAGTCCAAGAGAACCAAGCCACACAACTGCCACGTATATGCACAGTGCCTAACCAAGCTCTGATCTGTGGTGACCTCTAATTTTAACGGGGCAGGGCCTACCACCACGGTCCACTCAAAGCTACCGATATTATAACACTGAACACAGAGATGAGGAGGTCCACTCAATAGCATGCCAGTGTGTGACATTTCCTCCACACTGATGGGATCAATGGGAACAACTCCAGGAAAAAAAAAAAAAAACCAAAATGAAGTGTCCAAGTTTTTGGTATGAAGTTTGTCTTATTTTCAATTTAATTGTAACTTCACATTATTTTATTATGATAACAACTGCTTTTACAATCCAGTCACAGATTTTCTGAAGTTCAGCAATCAACTTTGAAGAGCCAGACCAAACTGGTATAGAACTCTAAGGAGCACATTCCAGAGGACACAGTATGACATTAACTTGCAAAAACTTGTTGGGAGGACTGGACTGCAGCTCCATTGGCAGAGTGCTTATCTAGCAGGACAGAGCCCTGGGTTGGATCCCCAGTGCTGTGTAAACACAGTAGCACGGGTCTGTAATCCCAGCACTTAGTAAGCTGAGGAAGGAGGATCAGAAATTCAAGATCCTCATTGGCTACATAGGGAGTTCAAGGCCAGCCTCAAATACTGAGACTATCTTACACACACACACACACACACACACACACACACACACACACACACAATTCCATAACCCAATCATCAACAACAAAACCATAATTAGGATCTAAAGTAGGACTATGCAATTTCTTTGTGTAATCAACATTGTGTTGCTGTGGATATCGCTCTGTATAAATAAAACACTGATTGGCCAGTAGCCAAGCAGGAAGTATAGGCAGACAAGGAGAGAGGAGAATTCTGGGAAGTGGAAGGCTGAGGAGAGAGACACTGCCAGACACCACTGTGAGGAGAAGCAACATGTTAAGATAACGGTAAGCCACAAGCCACGTGGCAACTTATAGATTAATAAAAATGGGTTAATTTAAGATATAAGAACAGATAGCAAGAAGCCTGCTACAGCCATACAGTTTGTAAGCAATATAAGCATCTGTGTGTTTATTTTATAAGTGGGCTGTCAGACTGCCGGGGCTTGGCGGACCTGGAGAGAAAACCCCAGCTACATTGTGTCAATGCAAAAGTAAGTTATAAAGATGAGTAAGTTATTTTAAAAACACCATTTTTATCAACATTGGTTTGGAAATCAAGTGTTTAGACCTTCACACAGTATTTTCTTGACATATTAGCATATACAAGGGTCCAACCAGTTCCCTTAAGCAAACACACACAACTATTATCCTCCTGTTCTATGTTTTGCCAATAATGCTTTCTGAGGAGCAGAAACCTCACAGTTGGTGAGGGATTATTTTACAGTGTGACAAGGACTACAATATAAAATTTGTTCCAATTAACATTCTTACAATTTTTGACTGCTGGAGGGAGAACTATGATTGTTTTCTTTCTCTTTTCTTTTCTTTAAATTGGTATGGTCTTTCTTTTAACATGTTCTCATAGTTTAAACCTCCTGTCTCAGCTCAGTGGAGCAGTCCCTAAATAGAGTGGGATGGAGCCAGGAAGTTTTGAAGATGACAGATGTTACCACGGCCATTCCTTGAGCTTGTAAAAACTCCATCTTTTAAAGTGAACACTGGGGTTATTTACTATCACTATATTTTACTTTAACATTCCTTCACTGAGCTACACATAGAATTACCCATTAGATTAATCAGCACTTCGTTCCTCTAACAAATATCGGCAGAAAGCCAACAAGATGTGGTATCACAGATCTAAAACCAGTTTAAAATGAGAATACCTACTCAGCAGCTTCTGGCTGCATGTCTTTCTGCTCTCAGAAGTACAGCCAGGACAAGAAAAAAAAATGCAGTAGAGGTCATTACTCACATTTTCTTCTTTTTAAAAGATGTTTTCCATTTTGGTTTTTGAGACCAGGTTACCATATGTAGCTCAAGCTGGCCTTCCATCCTCCTGCCTCAGCTTCCTGAGTGCTGCTGGGATTCTATACGGGACAAGTCCACTCCTGGCTCCTATTTCCCACTTCTGCCTGGGTCGGGAGGTCTCCAGGAAAGAGCTCCAAGAAGGAGGTTTATCTAAAGGATAAGAAAGAGGAGAGGATGCTGTGGGCTCTTTTTCCTTTGTGACAAAAGGTGATTTGGCGCAGCACAAGTATCAGTGTGGTGTCTGCATACACTTTCCCAGGGTTTCAGGCTCAACCCTTGACACCACAGTTTCATTTGTTTTTCTTTTTTTCAAAACTGTATTATTTCCAAATACTGAGACACAATCTTTCCCCTAACCTCTACATAACCTAGAATATAAGAATACAGTAACTACCACGAGTCTTGAGCTTGTCCTGGCCTCTCTCCCTGGTGAGAGAGTGAAAGCTGGATTTATTACTAACTAGGGGTAAAAGGTGCCACGTGAGGAGCTGACTTTTGTGGCCACATCACACCCAGGGCATGGGCGTTGGAGCTTCTTCCCCGTCGCCTTCCTCAGTATGTTAGCTCGCTGACAGGAGCAGACATCCGGACCATGCTCCAGCACAGCACCCTTCCTTAGCTTCTCTGTAGTCAGGATGGTTTCTCCAGATTCATTTGTTCGTTTTGTTTGCATGTTGAATTTTGTGTCTTGTCTCTTAACCAACTGACAAGAAAACAGGTTTCTTTGAAATTTTATTTATGTATGTATTTAGTTAGTTTTAAATTAGCATGAACAATGTTAGGTTTCATTATGACATTCTCAAACAAAATTTGTTTTTGTTAGTTCTCTTCCTTATCTTTCCTCCCCATCCACTTTCACCAAGTAGTCCCCCCCCCCTTACTGGTCATGAACTTCTTTCTGCTCTGTGTCTCATGAGTCCTATTGCTCTACCCTGATTCCTCCTCACCCCTCTTTCTCTTCTGTCTAGTTTTATAGCCTGCATTCACAATCACTTCAACTTAAATACACATACCTAAAAATTATAAGTTCCTATCTGCCTACGAGAGACACATGTGACTATTGTCTGAATCTACTTAATCTACTACTTTGCAGTCCATCCTGAATCTGCCTTTATTCACTACTCTGTCTTTGTGCATGGCTGCCATGTAGTAGGGGCCTCATCATCTTTAATTGAACATATAAGTGACTAGTTGTGCTTTATTGCTTTGGCGTTCTGGGTCGTGATCTCAGGTGGGAATGCCATGTTGCAGTGTAGGATGTTTGGCTCTCTACATTGTCAATGTGGAGTTAGCTCCTTGTCGTGGTTCATTTGAAAACATTATTTCTATGACTAGATTTGTTTTAGACTTTAATAGGTCAAGATTTTCATTAAATAGTACCTCTGCTAGTTCAGAACATTTATAGACTTTACTGGTACTTAGCACTTATTTGGACTGATAAATTAGAAACTCTATCTTATATAGCTATTTATCTGGTATATAGTTTAGGTTCCATATTTTATGACTGAATGAGTGATAAGTGATACAAGTGACCACTAACTATGTGACTTAAGCTTCTTGTGGGGATGCTAATCTTGTGTTCAAATAAATGCCTGTGGGCTCAGAGGCCCAGGAAGCCACTATGTTTAATCTAATCTCTAACAGAGAAATTATAATTATTCTTATTATTACTGGTGGGAAAACTGCTTGAATTAAACAAACACTAATTATACCTTGCTTCACCAGGATAGAGAATAAATATTACTCAAATGTGATAGCTCAAAGAGTAGACCATACTTGTCTAGCAGAAAACCAGTGTTGACTAGTGTCAACTTAAAATGCTCCTAAACCCCTGAGAATACTCATGAGTTCCACATCCAACCTTACTATGTGTCTTAGTTAGGGTTTCTATTTCTGTGAAGAAATATGACCATGGCGACTCTTATGAAGGAAAACATTTAATTGGGGCTGACTTCTAGTTTCAAAGGGTTAGTCAATTATCATCAGGGCAGGAGATGGCTACGTGCAGGCAGATCTAGGACTTCAGAAGGAGCTAAGAGTTCTACATCTTGATCTGTATGGAGAAGGAGGAGACTGTGTACTATACTAGTTATAGCTTGAGCATATGAGACCCCAAAGCCCACCCCCACAGTGACATACTTCCTCCAACAAGGCCACACCTCCTTCAACAAAGCCACATCTACTCCAATAAAGCCACACCTCCTAATGGTGCCACTGCCTATGGGCCAAGCATTCAAACACATGAATCTATGGCCGCCATACTTATTCAAACTTCCACACTGTGGCTTGCTTTTGTGGACACAGTGTTATTACAGAAGAGTTCTAACATTTTCCCCAAACTATCTGGTGTATGTGATGCTCCTGATTTTCCTTTGCTTATGGTCTTCTCTTAACATCAGCAAGCTCAGCTGCTGTCAAGTAGTTTGTAAATGCCACTGAAGAATTGGCAATAACAGAATGACCCCAGCATCTCTCTCATTCATCCCACCTCTTACTACATCGTGATAACCGTTTACTCTCCCCTATAGGCATATCTTCTTCCCATCTCTCAAAACTCTACTTTGTGGTCTACCAGGGGAACTGCAACCTCAACTCCTTCCTCAGTTTCAAATACATTTCAATGAAGACCTTTCTGGAGTTTGGTGGACTTAATTATTGTACCCAACTCTTCAACTCTTCCTATGTTCATGCATTTTGCCTTGGATGTTTGTATGCTCTCCCTTTGAACTCAGAGTACCCTTCCCTATCGTTTGACTTTGGCCTTGGCCATGTGTTTTGCTTTGGCTGATGGGATATTAGCAGATGTGTAGCAAAAGGTAGCTTGAAATGTGTGTGGGAGGGTGTGTTCACCTCTGGTTGTGCCTTGGCCATCACCCCGGGGAAGAATGTGCCTTGAATAGCCTGGTGGGACCAAAGAGAATGAAAGAGCTGCCAGGAGACCTGACCTGCAGACTTGCAGTAAAGTGAAACCAGGCCAGCTGACTCATAGATCTGTGAGAGAAAAAAAGTATTGGTTTCAGTCACTAAGTTTTGAGGTTGCTTTTTATATACACACCGTTATTATGGCCAAAGCTAATTGATACAAGATGCATCTTTTTCCATAGAACACTAAAATTTTTACATCTATGCAAAGCAGTTTATCATAGAGCTGCTTATTGTCTGGATGTCTTTATTCTCAGAGTAGCATTTTGGCTCTCTTGTTGCACAATAAAATGCATGTTAGAAAGTTGTTGTGCAACAAGAAGAGTCTTCATAGAAAGGTGAATATTCCCTCTGTCTACGGACAAAGAAAGCCAGCAACTATATGCAATATACTGTCATATTTCCATCACTGTAAAATATATTAAAGTCCAGCTGGATGTTTTACACAAAAAGTAGATTTATCAAGAAAACAAACAAAAATCCCACATAACTTAATGATTGGTTTTGTTTCTGGTGAAGTATTTTTCTGCAAATATCCCTTTCCTTCATAAAAAAATAATCCCTTGGAATTATAATTCTTCGTATGCTATCTATTCCTGTACTTTCTGAGAGTGGACTGCATCTTCTTCCCTGTATGTCTCTAGCAGGAATTCCAGTGCCTGGCTTGTTACGATCATTGACTATTTTATAACTAAATGGAGATCCTGTAACAACTCACATGAATAGGAAAAACCCAAGGACCAGACTGACTTTAGGAAAGGTCCAGAGATGTAATGTAAATGGTGATCCTGAAAGACTGCACAGGATTTGAGGTATCAGAGGAGTCATGGGAAAGTACTTTAAGGAGCAAAATAAGATGTGGTGATGGGTAAGCAAAAGCATGAAAGTCATTCAGAACCCATTTGTGTAGTCATGGTACCAGGGCTGAACCTATGGCTTTGTTCATGTTAGACAGGTGCTTAACCATTGAGTCAGCTGTCTTTGGGTTTCTATTGCTGTGAAGAGACACCATAACCAAGGCAACTCTTATAAAGGAAAATATTTAATTGGGACTGGCTTACAGTTCAGAGGTTTAGTCCATTATCATCACGGCAGGAAGCATGGTGGCCTGCAGGCAGACATGGTGCTGGAAAAGGAGCTGAGAGTTCTACATCTGGATCAACAGGCAATAGAAAGAAACAGTTTACCACACTGGCAATACCTTGAGCTTCTGAAACCTCAAAGCTCACCCCCCAGTGACATACTTCTTTCAATAAGACCACACCAACTCCAACAAGGCCACACTTCCTAATTGTGCCACTCCCTATGGGCCTGTGGGGACCATTTTTCATTCAAACTACCACACACATAAGCCCTCCTTCTTGGTTTGTTTTTACAAATACTGTTAAATATAAATGTAAAGATGTTACATATAACATCTGTTATACAAAGTGTAGATCTCTGTGGTGAAGTAAAAAGCCAATGAATGGTAATAGTGCTTTTTCAAGGCACTGAAAAAAAAATTGTAAGTTCCATAGAGCTTTGCAAACAAACCAAACTAAAAAAAAACCCTAGGTATTTCCTTTTCATTGGAATTTTGAAAATTTTGACTTCAGTTCTGCTCCGACCCTAATCCTGTTGCTTCCAGTTATTCCCAAATATGAGAGAGAGCTTTGCCTCAGTCTCCATCGTCATTATGAAGTTATTCTTCTTCACTGCTTAGATATATTCTGAAGCACAGCTGGACCAAATGGGTCCAGGATAGTCACGCCATCTGCCATTTGTCCTTCAGCCTGCCACAGTGACAGGCAGGCACAACACATTGCTGTTGTCACTATTTAAGTAGTAACTTTCTTGTGAGCAGTTCCTGCGTGAGTAATAGCTAGTCATATTGGTGCATTATCTCACTTGAACTGTTGAAACTGGCACAGAACCTGTCATTTTTTTGCTGAGGAAACTGAGGCTTAAAGAGATTAAGTGATTAAGAGATTAAGTACCAAGTCACACTGAGAGTGGCACACCGTGATTCAAGTTCAGATCTGCCCAACACCAACATCATGCTATTTTTGATGGAACTGACACAGACATCTCAGAAGACCACACGAAAGCTTCCATATTTCATTCCTATTTTCTACCTCAGCCCTTGGCAAGACAATCACTGCAATGCAAAGTGATGTGCTCTTTGAATTATGTGAACCCACCTGCAAATGTGTGTGTCTCACCTCTCAGGGATGAAGTTTGCAGAAAACTGTTTTCAAGGGGCACCAATGACACAGTTGCTTTTCCCAGAATGCTCACTGATCTCTTCTCCTCAGTGTGCTTGTTGACAGGCTAGTGAGCCCATGGGTGACACCTGAAGGTCAAGCGCTTGAAGAACCACATCAAAATTGAAATTCTTATCCATATCTAGGCTTGTGAAGAAATTTTCCCACAATCTGCAGTACCTAAGAATGCACTATACTGCGTTTAAATCACTACGAGCGAACACTCGTGTGGTTTCCCAGCTGCAGGGAGAGTCAGAGCAAGCCCTTCCCCATGCAAACTCGAAAGGCTCAGTAATGGTGACACCTCTGCTAGCAACGAAAGCTGGCATATCCTCTGCCCAGAGAGTTAACTAAATCTTTTCATTTTATTTCTCAAATAGAAATGAAGATTTCTTCAGGACACGCTCACTAACCGAGGTAAAATACAAATGTTCCCAAATAGAACTGAGATACTGCATACCCCTAAATGATGCCTTCTCATGGGGAGAGATGAGGCCTGGAATGACGCCACATTAGACAAGGTTTAATGTGATACTAAAGTTGAGTCAGCATTAATCCACAATGGGTATTTTAAGCAAATTCGTTCATAGAAATCCTCAGAGAAGCCACTGAGAGAATACTTCTTAAAACACATTATAAAATAAACAAGGGGATGGAAATTTTACCTATAAAATATCTCACAGAAAGGAAAGAAATAGCCAAATAAAGAATAAGCGAACATAACACAGAGCAAACACATAGAAAGTGGGAGCTATAAATCCTACCTTTTCAGTCATTATATTAAATGTAAACATTAAACTTTTCAGTTAAAAATCACAGATTGCTCATGGTTGGGCAGTCATGTTACTGAGACTTTATGGATGTAGCTTCTGATATTGCTAGGAGACAAAATCTCCTAGGAGACTCCCTAATCTCTGTCTCTAACAATCATGCCAACTCCTCTTCTTCCATGTTCCCTGAGCCTTTAGGTTAAGGAGTGCTTTGTAGATGCGTCTACTGGGACTGAGCTCAAGAGCTCTGCGTTTTGATTGGTTGTGGTTTTCTGTAGTGGTCTCTGTGTTGCAAAGAGAAGTTTCCTTGATGAGGGGAGCTGAACAAGGATCACATCAACAGACATGCCAAACTGGATGGGGAAAAGTCCATGAGGACTCAGAGAACTACAGGCAACTGAGGAAAGCCGAGGGTAAGAGAGGAAAAGTCTTCCACAGAAAAGAGCACACCACATTGGTTGTCCAGCGCCAAATGGTCAGCCTTGAGAACATACATACAAGCAACATTATATGGAATGACTTGAAGTATGAGTCTAATTAATCTTAATCAATAAAAACCTGGAGTCAGATATCAAGGGTGAAAGCTGAAATATCAGAGCAGCAGAGCAGCAGCCACTAGAGACTTCTTACCTCTATGAAATCTCAGACCGAATGGCAGATCCTGTCTCTACAAATCCTCTGACTGAATAGGGGTAAGATCCTGTCTCCACCTACTGAGTGCTGGAATTAAAGGTGTGTGCCACCACTGCATGGCCTCTATGGTTACTAGTGGCTAGCTCTACCCTCTGATCTCCAGGCAAGCTTTATTTGTTAGAGCACAAACAAAGTATCATACGACACTGAACATGTTATATTTAGGAATATATATGTATCTGTATATACCTATATGCACGCAATAACAATTAGTGAAAAAGAATTTGAATTTGAAGGAGAATGGGGAGGGGTTATGGGAGGATTTGGAGGGAGGAAAGGGAAGAAAGAATTTTTTTTTTTTTTTTTTTTTTTTTGGTTTTTCGAGACAGGGTTTCTCTGTGTAGTTTTGCGCCTTTCCTGGAACTCGCTTTGTAGCCCAGGCTGGCCTCGAACTCACAGAGATCCGCCTGCCTCTGCCTCCCGAGTGCTGGGATTAAAGGCGTGCGCCACCACCGCCCGGCAAGAAAGAATTTTTAATTATATTCTAATCTCAAAAATAAAATAATCACAGATTAGGCTATACTTCTAAAAAATTGTCTAATTACTTGCTGTCTAAAAAAGACATACTTTAAAAAATGATAAATAGGCCAAAATTAGATAGATGCTCCTGTTTGACTATGAAATGTCTCCAACAAATTTCTATGTTAAATGTTTGGGCCCTAGCTGGTGGTGCTCTTCTGGGGGGCTCTGGAAACTTTGGAGGTATGGCTCAGCAAAAGGAAATCAGTCACTAAGGGCCTTGGAAGGCCACAGCTGTCCTCCTTTTCCATTCTCTTTCTTGTTGACTATTCAGTGAATGGACTCCTTTTCCCACATTTCCTGCTACCATGATGTTGTCCCTCATCCAAGGCCCAGAATCAATGTATCCAAAGACTATGAACTGAAATCTCTGAAACCACAGCCTCCATTATCCTCACTGAAGTGTTTTTCTCAGGTACTTCCTCAGAGCAGTGCAAAAGTAACTAATCCAGAATGAAAGAGGTATACTATGCAAATAATAATAATAACAATAACCAGAGGAAAGTTGGAATGGCTGGACTAACATCAGATAAAAACTAATTTCAGGCAAAAATTGTTAATAGAAACAAGGGTTATTTTGTAATGGCAAAGGGATTTATCTACCACTTTAATAATCTACCCTTGTGCATAAATCTATACACATTTGATAATAAAATCCCAAATTCCATAAAGTAAAACCCTATAGAATTGAAGAAAACAGAAAATTCAATAAAAATAGAGATTTCAATAGCCTATATTCAATAAATGATGCAATGGACCAAAATAAAAATCATCTTGATCAATACTATAAACCAACCTGATATAATTAACATCTATTAAACACCCCAATTAATATTAACCAAAGAGCAAGTCTCAATGTGTTTAAATGGACTACAATTACTCAAAGTATATTATATAACAACAATGGAATTAAACTAGGAAAAATACCAGAAAAAAATTTGGAAAATTAAAGCATATTATTCAAAATAACCAATAGGCCAATACAGGAAGTTTTGGTGCAAATAAGAATGTGTTCTGAGTATGGGCCTTATTAAAATTATAAGCTACAGTTGGATCAGTGCTGAAAGGGAACATCACTAAGGAACCAAGTTGGAAAACTTCAAACCAACCATTAACTTTCCATCTTAATAAAGAAAAGAAAAAGGGGAAAGCTGTACCCAAACCAAGCAGAAGGCAGAGTGAAAAGCAGATCATTCTCTAAATGTTGAAGAAATTGGTGGTTCTTCTACCTAAAAATATTGTAATTGAAAGGTAAGAGCACACTTAATTGTAAAATTATAAAATCAATACGAGTTTGCTACAGAAAATTAGAAATTGCCAAATTGTGTTTAAAAAAATCTAAAGGATGCATTAAAAAGATCATCCACTATGATCAAGTGGGTTTCATCAGAGATGCATGCACAAATGGTTCAACACACAAAAATCTGTCAGTGTAACCCACCATATAAACAAGATGAAAGAAAAATATCACATGATCATTTCATTAGATGCTGAAAAAACTTTGACAAAATCTAACACCCCAGCCGGGTGATGGCACACCTGTAATCCTAGCACTTGGGAGGAAGAGGCAGGTGGATCTCTATGAGTTTGAGGCCAGCCTGGTCTACAAAGTAAGTTCCAGGACAACCAGAGCTACACAGATAAACCCTGTCTCAAAAAACAAAAAGAAAAGCAAAAAATCCAACACCCCTTCATGATAAAAGTCTTGGAGAAATCAGGGATACAAGGAACATACCTAAATATAATAAAAACAATATATAGCAAGCCAATAGCCAACATCAAATTAAATAGAGAGAAACTCAAAGCAATTCCACTAAAATCAGAAACAAGACAAGGCTGTCCACTCTCTTCATATCTATTTAACACAGTACCTGAGTTCTAGCTAGAGCAACAAGATGACAAAAGGAGATCAAGAGGATAAAAATTGGAAAAACTGTGGTTTCAGGGCCAGGGTGGGTTTCTTTGGCTGGTCCCTTTTCCCTATAGCTATAGTAATAAAAACAGCTTGGTGTTGGCATAAAAACAGACATGTTGATCAATGGAATCAAATTGAAGACCCAGACATAAATCCATACATCTATGGACAACTTTTTTTTCCACAAAGAAGCCAAAATTATACAATGGAAAAAAGAAAGCATCTTCAACAAATGGTGCTGGCATAACTGGATGTCAGTGTGTAGAAGATTGCAAATAGATCCATATCTATCACCCTGCACAGAACTCAAGTCCAAGTGGATCAAAGACCTCAACATAAATCCAGATACACTGAAATTGATAGAAGAGAAAGTGGGAAGTAGACCTGAATGCATTGGCACAGGAGAGCACTTCCTAAATATAACACCAGTAGCACAGACACTGAGAGCAACAATTAATAAATGGGACCTCCTGAAACTGAAAAGCTTCTGTAAGGCAAAGGACCCTGTCAATAGAAAAAAATGTCAGCCTACAGAATGGGAAAAAATCTTCACCAACCCCGCATCTGACAGAGGGCTGATTTCCAAAATATATAAAGAACTCAAGAAACTAGACATCTAAAAAATCCAAATAATCTAATTTAAAAATGGAGTACAAATCTAAACAGAGAATTTGCAACAGAACAATCTCAAATGGGAGAGAAACACTTAAAGAAATGTTCAACATCCTTACCCATCAGGGAAATGCAAATCAAATCAACTCTGAGATCCCATTTTACACCTATCAGAATGACTAAGATCAAAAACACAAGTGACAGCTCATGCTGGAAAGGATGTGGAGCAAGGGGAACACTTCTTCACTGCTGGAGGAGTGCAAACTTAAACAGCTCCTTTGGAAATCAATATGACAGTTTCTCAGAAAATTGGGAATCAATCTACCTCAAGACCCAGCTATACTACACCTGGCCATATACCCAAAGGATGCTCAACCATACCACAAGGACACTTACTCAACTATGTTCATAGCAGCTTTATTTGTAATAGCCAGAACCTGGAAACAACCTTGATGCCCCTCAACTGAAAAATGGATAAAGAAAATGTGGTACCTATGCACAATGCAGTACTACTCAGCTGTTAAAAACAGGGACAACATGAAATTTCCTTGCACATGGATGGAACCAGAAAAAAAATCATCCTGAGTGACTGATGGGGTCTGGAAGATTATGCAGTAGATTCCAGCTGACATTTAGAAGGCCAACCCACCAGAAATATATGTATCTGATGGAGGACAAATTCATACACAGGGCTACGAGGGTTACTGCCATTTAAATAGATGGCTGCTTCTTACTGTAAATTTTTTGTGTGAGGCTTTCACCCCATGCCCACAAGCTTAGCCATGTATTCCTCATTTTCCAGGCACAATTATTCCTGTATGCCATTAGAAGGATGACCTCTACCCACACTGTGTAATTCTGGTGAGAAAAACAAGTCACACAGTCAGATCTTTGTTCCACATTCTGATAAAAACTTAGAAGTCTGTTCTCTATAACTATCTTTATGACAGAACAATAAGGAGACATGACCGGAACAGCAGGCATGTGAGTTATTCTGTATCCCCTCAGATTAAAAATTCCTTTTGCTATGCTGCAGCTTCTGACCTAAACCCTGGAGGTAGCCTTGCAGAGCTGGGCTCTGAGGCTGCCAATAAGTGAGGTAACCCAGATCCAGAAAGACAAACATGGTATGTACTCACTCATAATTGGAAATTAATGGTAAAGGATAGCCATGCTACAATCCACAGACCCAGAGAGGCTAGGTAATAAGGAGGGTCCAAGGGAGTACTCATAGATCTCCCTGGGAAGGGAAAATAGAAGAGATTTCCTGGATGGAATGGGGATTGGGTGGGAATGGGAACTTGAGAGATTGGGTTGGGGGATCAGTGGAGGTAGAGAGTACTGAAAGAGATGACTGGAAAGGAGGGGCATTTCGGGGTCAGGTAGAAACCTGATGAATGGGAAACTCCCGTGAATCTACAAGGATGACCTCAACTAAGACTCCTAGCAGTAGTGGATACATAGCCTGAACTGGCCATTTCCTGTGATCAGATTGGTGGCCATCTCAATTGTCATCAGAGAGCCTTCCTCCAGTAACTGATGGAAACAGACACAGAGATCTATATGCAAGCATAAATCTGAGCTCAGGGAATCCTGCTGAAGAGTGGGAGGAAGGATTGTAGGAGTCAGAGGGGTCAAGGACGTCATAAGAAAACCCTTAGAAACAACTAATCTGGCTTTTAGGAACTTACAGAGTATGAACCAACAACCAGGGAGCCTGCATGAGACCAACCTAGGGCCTCTACATGTATGTGACAGTTGTGTAGCTTAGTCTATTTTTGAGACTCCTAACAATGGGAGCATGGGCTGTCCCTAAGGTTTTGGCTGGCTTTTGGGAACTCCTCATACTGGATTGCCTTGCTCAGCCTTAATACAGGGGAGGTGCTTAGTTTTATTGCAATTTGAAATGCCATGCTTTATTGGTACCCATGGGACTTCTGTCCCTTCTGAACAGAAACAGGAGGAGTGAGGTGGGGGGGGCGTGCAAAGAGAAGGTTGGGGAGGGAATGGGAAGAGAGGAGGAAGTGGAGACTACAGTTGGGATGTTAAATAAATTTAAAATACTCTAAAACCTAGAGTTGTCCTTCCAATCTAAATAATTTTGGAGGTAGGGGAGAAGCTTGAAACATTGTCTCATGTAGCCCCAAATGAAAGCAAAAATGACTTTGAGCTCTTTTTAAACAGTATTTTTATTAATTCTTAAAGATTGTCATATTCACCCTTTCCCTAAGTCCTCCAACAGTGCCCTCCAACCTTCCCACACTTCCCACTCCACTTAAGAGTTTTCTTCTTCCCTTACCTCACTGAACGTGTTGCTCTCCACAGCTCCTCTGACTAGTGGTGGGGTTTTTGTCAGTGTAGGCCCCACTCCCAAGACTAGTGGGGTCTCCACTGGCAAATGGCAGACCTACCAGGAATTATATCAAAACTGACCCTCCCCTTCCTAGCAGCTATTAAAAGCCAATAGTTTCTCAGCTAGTGGTGGGATTTTGCCAGTGTAGGCCCCACTCCCAAGACTAGTGGGGTCTCCACTGACAAATGGCCGACCTACCAGGAGTTATATCAAAACTGACCCTCCCCTTCCTAGCAGCTATTAAAAGCCAATAGTTCCTCAGCTAGTGGTGGAATTTTGTGTCCACTTTCCCCTCTCTATGCTGGTGTTTAGTCTGGCTGGAGCTTGAGCATGTCTTGTGAACGCTGTCACAAACATTGTGCATTCATTTGTTCAATCTCCCTCTGTGTCTAGAAAACATGGCTTCCTCGGTGCTACTCACCACTTCTGGCTCTTACAATCATTCTCCTCCCCCACTTGTATAAGATTTCCGAGCTTTGGGGTGAGGGGTGTGATGTGTACATCCCATATAGGGCTGAGCTTCCCACTGTCTTATTTTCTGCACATTGAGTAGTTGGGAATCTCTGTGTTGATTGCCATGGGCTTCAAGAAGCTTCTTTGATAGGGCTTGGAGATGCTCTGATCTACAGAGATGGCAACATCATTGAGAGTCCTTTTAATACTGCGTGACTTTGCTCTTGATCTTCCTTTTCCTACCAAGTACTAGTCTGCAGGTATGCACCGCCGTGCCCTGCCCTTCTTCCCAACATGTAGGCTCACATGCATGAAATCTATACAGAAGACAGGAAATGAGTAAATTTTTCTATACTTTAAACTCAATATTTACCTGTTTAATTCCTCGGTTTATTAACAGTTTTGTTATTTTTAAATGACGGTATAATGATGCCCCCTGCATATAAAGATTCATCTTTGAAGCCTTTTTCTTCTTTTTGGACATTCAGAGTACTTCAGATACTTTTCTGAGAAGAAATTTCTAGATGGGAGATGACTAGATCAATGACTGAGCTGCTGGCAACCCTTTCTCCTGTTGGGACGCCTCACTGTTCAGAAAAGCTGTGTCAATTTACATTAATACCAATGGTGCTTGGGAACCCCTGTAGAGAAAATAGTATCTGAATTCAAACTGAGTCATACAATTTAATGAATACTAATACATGGAGACAATAAAAATTATTTAAATATAGAATGGAATTTAGAATCCCTATGTCTAACACCTCAGTTTTACATAGTATTTAACTAATGCTATGAGGGACAAATTGTATAGCTCAAGTCACAAAACTTTGTTCATATCTTTGAGTTCAGAATACTTTATTTTTCCAGATACTTTAATATTAAGTGAGACAATATGTGGATAAAATTGTAAAATTTTAGATATTGTAGCTCCATATAAATCTACAGATAATAAATCAAATGTAAGCATATTTAATATATTTAAATATACAAGTACATGCATAGAGATACAATAAACAAACATACAAATGTAAAATAATATTTTACCATTGCTGTTATACAACACTTAACAGCAACATGAAGGAAGGAAGGATTTACTTTGGTTCTTGGTTTTAGAGACTTTGGTTCCACCGATTCTGGACCATGGTAAGACAGACATCATGGGAGTGGGAATAAGTAAAAGAGGGGGCTGTTTACCTCATGGCAGTCAGCCAGGAGATATCCTGAGGCAGGGACTGCGGGCCAGACAGTCATCTTCAGAGGTACCTCTCCCCCAGTGACCTACTTCCTCCAACTAAGCCCTACTCCTAAATTTTCCAGGACCTCCCCAACTAGTACCCCCAGGTGGAGATAAGGCATTCAACACATGAATCTGTTGGGGACATTTTATATTCACACTATAACACTTCACCTTTGCCCCAAAATGTTCATAGTGCAAACTGCATTCAGTCCATCTCCAGAAATGGTACCTGTAGAGTCTTAGCATTTCCAATGCTATTCAAAGGCCCGAGTTCAAAGATTCTTCTGAGATTCATGGTAGACTCTTAGCTGTGAGCCCGTGTAAGGAAAAAGGAAAGCTACATGTTCCAATATAAAATGGCAGAGTAAGCATTCACAGTCTAGTTGGGGAAAATTCAGTGAAAAAGGAAGCAGCTGACCAAAGCTAATGACCAAACATTAGCTCTTACAGGTTCGAGTCTGACATCCAGGTCATGGGGTGTTAATGGGTAAGGTCCAACAGGCTTGAGCGTTCCTGTCCTTGCACTTTGTAGACCAAATAGCTTCTCTCTTGGGCAGTCTCCATTACTGACTGTTGTGTTCCTTGGCACATTTTTTATTTTTTTTATATTTTTACTTAAATATCATTTATTTTCATTTATTTTACATACTGACCTCAATTTCCCCTTCCATTCCAGTCCCCTCCCCCGCTTCCCATCTACTTTCTTCCCCTTCCTTCTTCTCCATTCAGAAAGGGGCAGATCTCCCATGGGACTGAGCAAAGCATGGCACATCAAGTTGAGGCAGGATTGGGCTTCTCCCCTTGTCAAGGCTGGGCGGGGTAATCCAGCATGGGGAACAGGTTTCCAAAGGCCAACTAAATCTTCGGCACATTTTTTTAAACATCCAACACTATTGGGCCTCCATTAGAATTTAGAAATTAGAATTTAGGATTCATCATTGCAGCTTCAGAACTGTCTGAACCCTTTAAGAACTGTCTGAATGAACTCCAACCTTGTCACACATTGCCTGACTTAGACCTCTAGGTGGACTCCTCCTTGACCCCGCATCTTTTGAAGCATGAATGTCTGCAAGACCAGCAACATATGACTAATACAAGATTTTTTGCCTCATTCATGTAGTAGTCAGACCTTCTTGGACTATGGCAACAGGAAGGGTCTAGCAGAAGAGGTAGTTATTGTTGTTGTTTTTAATTATTTGATTAACTAGACATCAGGACATCAGTGTGTTATCAGTCCTGATAGGTCTATCAGCTGATAACTAAAATAGTGAATGATGTCCGGGAAATCCATTCCACTAGGATCTTATTTATTCTATAATTTGCAAAATAAATCTTACAGTCATCAACAACAAATACAAGAGCTTTTTGTAGTTCCTATTTGGTTAATCTGAATTTGTGGAATCCAGATGATGAGTTTAACCACTAGCTCTTACACTCTTCATTTGTCTCTGATATACTTTTCCCATGGAAGACCATCAGGCCAAGAGCAGCAGACAGAGTCACTTCGGCCTTCTGGGGAAAACAATTCTAAGGATAGTTTCAGCCTATTCAGAAGGTGTCACATGCACAAGTGCTGAGGTCTGCAGCATAGCCACCAGGTTGGCCCTGCTGTGGAATCCCTTCTGGAGGCTTCCCCAGGACAAGCTCACATAGAGTCATTACTGTACTCACCCAGGGTCCATTCCTTCCTTTACGGATCTTGTACATCCCAATTTGCTCACAGCTAAGATCCGGTTAGTTGTTTTTTTTTTTTTGTTTGTTTTTTTAAAAAAAATCCTCTTCAGTATATTTCCAGAAGAAATTTACCATTAACCACTTCATTACCAAGAAATACATAACCACATTAGGACCAAATAATAATAGAGAGGGAGAGGAAAGAAGAGGAAGAGAGTGAGAGAGATGAAGAGAGATAGAGGAAGAAAGATGGAGAGGGAGATGGAGATGGACAGGACAGGGGAGGGGGAGGCTCCTGCAAGTCTTAAAAGGTGCCTGCTGAGAAGGGGGCTGTAGGACTTGGAAGCTGCTTGTTCATTGGAAACCCAAATCCTACAGTCCTAGTAACTGTGTTTTAAGTTGTAATGGTATTTCAGTCTTCAAACCAGTTGCTATTAAAGCTGTCGAGTAGGCAGCAAACATAGACTGATATCAGAACCTTTTCCTCTGGGGAGGCCCCACGCCTAGTCTGTGTCCTAACTGTTCTGCATTCTCCAAAATGCAAATAGGAGTTCCATTGGCTAGTGGGAGTGATCCTGACCTCCAGAGAGCACTCTAGAGTGTCCAGGTCCTCCCTGGGGTTCCTTCCAGAACTAGCTGGAAAGTTTCTCTTGCTTGTAGAGGTCATTCTATTTGTAACAGCTGAAGTTAGCTTGCCAGTGGCCACATTATTTTAGCTTTAGGAAGGAGGCAGCTGTATGGAATGAAAAGGAATGAGGACAAAACCCAGGAGGAAGCAGTATCAGTAGAGAGAGAGAGAGAGTGCTACACACAGCATTGGAAGCCTCAGGATCCTGGGACTCTTGAGCCAACCCCACCTATGGGCTCCCACCACATGAGACAAAATATCTCTTTTAACAGAAGCCGGTTTCTGTGGGTTCTATTACTTTTAAGTGAGGCTTTTTGGTAAGATGCTCATCTTTGTATATGCCAAACACCTCTATCCTCTTTCTCCTTTACAAATTAGGATCATTCTGTGTTCACTGCTTTGTGACTTGCTCTTTATTGAATGTCATTGACGTTTTTCCAGGTAGCATTTGTGAGGCAACCTCATTCTGTTTTAGAAAGAGCAGATCAAGCTGGATGAGAGGGCACCATTCCTCTACTTATTTTTAAAGTACCAATTGGTTGAGTAGACAATCTGTTGGGTTCTCAGTTTTTGATATTACAGCACAGTTTGAAGTGTACACCTTGTAAAAATATCTTCAGGCATTTGGGCAAGTGTTTTTAGAAGATAAACGTATGGCAATGCCATTTCTGGGTCAACAATTTCATGGAATTCTTCACAGACATTTTATAGAAATGGGTAAATTGCCTTCCAGGATTAGCAGGGTCAACACCAAGCTTGCAGGAGTTGTGTGTTAGAAAAGGCACCTTCCTCATCCTAACCAATGTGCGGTATTGTGACTTTTAGATTTTGTAATGTGAGAGGCAAACACACACTTTATTGTTCTAAGATGTGAACAATAGATACATTTGTATATCTATATGCATATATACACATACAGAAAGCTATGTAGAGAGACTGAGTTGAGAGCCTTCCCTTCTGTTTATGTTTCTTCTCCTGGGACATGCTTGCACATATTCCTTGCCTGTTTTTCTCTCCTGAGTTGTTCATGTTTCTCCGGGTCATGTGTAATAACTTCATATAGATTAAGTGTGTAAGTGTGCTCTGTGCCATCACCTGTTATTCACCCCCCTGACCTTTCTCATTTTAAAAATTCTGGAGGTAGCAAGTATCTCGGGATGGAGGTTAATGGCGCCTAGGTGATGGGCTCTGCAGAAAGCCGGTGGGTGGCAAGGAGCAGAGCAGGGAAGGATCTCACAAAATCAAAAAGGCATTTGAAGTGTCTGCCATGAGGCAGGTGACACTGTGGATCTGGGGGAGTCGGCAACAATGGGGATGCCCTCAGAATGCAGGCATGGAAAGCAGAGCCATGTGCTCTGACCGCAGAGGCAGAAGAACCTGCCACAGCTGTTGGACTTGAAATGTTTTTCCAGTGATTACTGAAGCAGTCCTGGAAAGAAGATATGTAATTCCAGAAGATGTCCTTTAAGATTTTGAAGCTTTAGATCAAGGTAAGTGTCCTAGTAAGGAACAACTGGTAAGATAAATTACTCAGAGATGAGCCTTTCCCTCGAGAAGAAGCAGAAGACATGTCTGCTCCATTCAGTTCAGTTCCTGACAAGAGCTATAGAACGACAGAGATGACTAAAAGGTGTCTGCAGCCAGCTCCTAATTGAGAGAACTTTAAAGCATTACCGTCCTGCTACTATTTTATCTTGTATTTTCTGTACCTGCATGCCCTGTTGCATACCTGTTATAAGATACTTTGTTTGTAAAGGATGATAATGGTATAAAACAAATATATTTAGTATGTCTAGTCATAAGGACCAACAAATTGCTAATTAGTTAAAAACTATTCTTAAAACATTAAACAATTCTTATTGATATCTTGTTTGCCATGTTGAAAATGTAATTTTCACATACATGTAATATACATATATATATTTTACAAATATGAATATTTTCCTCTTCTTTCATTTAAAAAATTAGTGATGTTATGAAGCTACTTCTAACATCTACTCTTCAAAGTTTTATTTTATTTTATTTCTTCTCTTTGGTGACAGGGTCTCCCTATGTATCCATGGCTGGCCTGAAGCTCCTTACGTAGACCAGGCTAGCCTCAAATTCACAGAGCTCTGCCTGCCTCTGCCTCTTAAGTGCTGGGATTAAAGGCGTGCTCCCCTCTTTCTTTTTCTTCTTCAATGTTTTGCATTTGCTTTCCAGTAATACTTTAACACCTATCTATAAAAATTTCAGTTCTGGCTGGCTTATGATTGCAGCGTTTGGAGAGTGGAGACAGGAGCGTCAGGAACTCAAGGTCATCCTTGCTTACATAGTAAGTTAGAGTTCGGCCTAGTCCTCCTTGACCCTGTCTCAAACACACAGATAATTCAGGTTTTGGGCGGGGGGCGGGCGGGTAGAAGAGAGTATGTTAACCCCTTCAGGTTGCTAAATGTAACTAACAATAATTCTGTGAGGAAATCTACTTTTTTCTTTTAGTACTGTGCTATGTTAAGCACACAGTGATTTTTGACTCTGCACAAACGTTGGTAACCCACCCTTCAACTAAATAATGATTGGCAGCAGTTGAGGGGATGTCCTGCAAGGCCACCTCTTACATCACTTTGGTGAATGGTCTGGCATGAATCAGAGAAGTTCCCCAGGTTTCTTTACCCCATCTTAGAAAAAACATTGGAGATAATAAGCTCTAAGAACTCTTCTAACAGCAAATGTTCCAGAATCTATGAATTCTTTGCTCACATTTTCATTTATTTAAATCTTACACTCAGTGACATATCATTTTATATTTCACTAGTATAAATGCAAATGTATTATGTTTTAAAAGACAGTTTGGGGGTTAATGATGTTGGGTGGAAATTATATTTACTAAGTTTCTATCAGGTCCCAGGCTCTGTATATATATATTATTTTATTTTATTTGATCTCTACAAGAAACTTTTGTAGTGCCTTGTTTCAGATGTGTGAATTTCAGTTTACTGAGGTTTAGTGACATTTCTGGAATTATACATTGGAATGGAGTTGGCTGGGATATCATGTAATCTTCATGTTGTTTGATTGGAGTATTGTAAGATTATTTTCATTAAATACAGGCTTACAGCACAATGGGAGAACCCTGGAGGGCAGAAGTTCGCTATCGATGTTTTACAATCTTGCATCTAAGCTGTTAATGCCCATTATGCAAGATACACAGGCAAGGAACTTCCCTTAAGCATTCAGGAGGGTGGAACCAGCAGGGAATTAGCATAGGGAGGAAATCAAGGTCAAGGTCAGCAAGCAAGGCAACAGTTACCCAAAACGGGGCCCAGGAACCTACAGGTCCCCCTTTTACTAAAAAATGAGCTTCTGACTTAGGTTATGTGGGAAGTCAGCAGGTCACCTTACCTGTCATGGAGACGCCTGCCTAGGCCACACAGGCGCTACATCATTGCCAAATAGTATAAATGTGTTTAAATGTCAGAGTCTTAACATTGCAATACATTTTAATTATACGTAGCAAAAAAAAAAAAAAGCCAAGTTACAACGCAGTAACCAGACTTCATGGGAGAATCCACAACACCCAGCCAGACCTCCTTCAAAAATATAGAAAGTATTCAACATTAGGTAAAACCCTGTAACAATGCAGGATTTTTTTCCTTTTGTTCTTTCTCTGTTGTAGAGTATTATTTTAAGGTGTGTTACTTTTGTTTATATTGCATTTGTTTAACTCTGTGAAGCTGTGATACTGTGTCTGTCTAAAACACCTGATGGTCTAATAAAGAACTGAATGGCCAATAAAAAAAATTATTTTCCTTAAATATTTTTGTTCACAAACAAAATATAAATATTTTGGATTATATAAACTATTCCTATGGCTTACAAATAAGAAAGCATAAAAAAGATACAAAGTAGCATATAGGTGTTTTTTTTTTAACTCTTTGCTCTTTGAGGGCCTGCCACCCACCACCCAAATAAATACAGGGGGTCTTATTCTTCTGGCCTTAGCTTGGCTTTTCTTAAATTATCCCATCTACCTTTTGTCTCTGGGCTTTTACCTTTCTCTATTCTGTATACCTTTCTTTCTTCCGTACTCTCTGGCTGGCTGTGTGGCTGGAGGCCTCCTCTCCTCCTTTTCTTGCTCCTCCATTCATCTATCCCTCTCCTGCCTACCTATTGGCTGTTCATCTCTTTATTAGACCAATTAGGCAGGCAAAGTAATACAACTTTACAGAGTTAAACAAATGCAACATAAAAGAATGCAACACATCTTTGCATCATTAAACAAATATTCTACAGCATAAATAAATGTAACATATTTTAAAATAATATTCCATAACAGTAGCAGGTCAGTATTTTATTTTATTTACTCTGTGGCATTAACTGTTATTTTCTTCTTTTTTATTTTAAGATGGTATTTTAATTACATTTCTCCCTTCCCTTTCTTCACTCTAAACCCTCCCATAGACCTTCACTCTCCTTCAAAATCAGTCTCTCTCTTCACTAATTGTTATCAAATGTATATATGTGTATTTATATACACACACATATACATATACATATACATATACACATACACATACACATACACATACACATACACATACATATACATATACATATATACTCCCAAATATAACTTGTTAAGTCCATACAGTGTTACTTGTATGTATTTCAGGGCTAATGGTTTGGCACCGGACAACAAATTGTGTGCTCTTCCATGGGGAGCACCACCTCTCCAGCTCCCAGCTTTACTCAGTTACTTGTAATTCTTGTGTAGGATCGAAGCCTCATGGACATTTCCCTGTGGAGTATGGCATGTTCATTGGTGTCCTCCTTGTTCAGCTCACCTTTGGGTGGTCACGTTGGTGAGACTTTACAGGTATAGCTTCCGATGTTACTAGGATACACAATCTCAGAGCAAAGCCCCTGATCCTCTGGTTCTTGCAATCTTTTCTTGCAATCTTTTGTCCCCTCTTTTGAATGTTCCCTGAGTCTTAGGTATGGGGTGGTTTGTAGATGTATTCACTGGGACAGGGTTCGACAGTTCTGCATATTGATTGGTTGTGGATTTCTGTAGTGGTCTCCATCTGTTGTGAAGAGAAGTTTCCTTGATGAGGACTGAAGAGTACAGCTGTCCGTGGGTTTAAAGACAAATGTTTGCAGATTGTTGTTAGGGATGATGCTACGTTAGGAAATAAGTGGTTGTAGATTCTCCTACAATAACCATGATTTCACTAGCCCTGGTGAATTAGCTAGGTGACCAGTACCAGGCATGGTATCCTCCTTGTTGAGCAGGTCTTAAGTCCAAATATCCAATTAGAGAGCTATCAGTTATTGCACACATCCTAAATGGTCTTATAATAAAAACCTGGAGCCAGATATCAGGGTGAAAGCCAAAAGATCAGAGTAGCAGAGCAAGCCATAACCACCACCTCTTACCTCACCAACTCCTCAGCCTGAAAGAGCATGAATTCCTGTTCCCCACCACCCCCATGCCTTATATTCCTTTCTCTGCCCAGCCATATCACTTCCTGTGTCAACCTTCTTAGTGCTGAGACTAAAGGTGTGTGATCCCAAGTGCTAGGATTAAAGGTGTGTGCCACCACAGCCTGACCTCTATGGCTAACTCTGTGGCTGGCTCTGGCCTGTGGTCTTCAGGTAAACTTCATTTGCTAAGAGTACAAATAAAATATCACCCCAGTCAGTTACTATCAAGGTAGGTACATCACTTTTGCACTGGTAGAGTTATGGTGCCATGCTGACCTTTGATGCAGTTCATAGGTGTTACAGTTGGTTGCTTCCCTCCTCTGGAAACTTGCATGGCACCTTCCGGTACCATGAAAGCTGGTCCTTAGGGAGGGAGTGTTTGGGTCAGTCTAGCTGAGGAGCCTCTAGGCCCTGTTTCTGAAGTGCACGGTGACTTCAGC
Source organism: Peromyscus californicus insignis (assembly GCF_007827085.1). Taxonomy (NCBI): domain Eukaryota; kingdom Metazoa; phylum Chordata; class Mammalia; order Rodentia; family Cricetidae; genus Peromyscus; species Peromyscus californicus. Next base: position 16,655,745 of record NW_026294584.1, read on the forward strand.
AACAGGGACTTCTGACTCTGGAGAGGTAGCCAAGGGCAACAGCAATAGGCGGTATGTTTTGGGAGTCTCTTACACAGCTCTGGCCAACAATTCAAAAGATGGCTTTTCATGCTGGTGTTGAGGTTTTTAGATAGTCTTTGGCTCTTGAGGGGAGTACCACTAGCCCAGATGAGAAAACTACATATGTATATTTATAAACAGAATTATGTACATTATAGGGTATTTGATAAACAGGTAATATCTGATTCCTTGTGGCTTTTTCAGTCATCCATGTTGCTGTTTTATCTACCTCCCTCCTTCTTCTCTGAAGAGCCCCTCTTTTCTCTGTCCCTGTCAGATCAACCATATACTATTTCCTTTACCCCTCCCACCTTCTTCTGGATTAGCCTTCCTCCCCCTCCCTAGGGAGCCCCCTTTTCCCGTTTGTCTGATCACATCCCTTGTGCCTTGTGATTACCCCTCTACTGTTTCCCAGTCTCCCTGTCCTGGCAATGGCCATGTTTTGCTTCCCAGTCTCTGTAGTCCTACAGGCTGTGTGTTCACATCTGAAGACCCAGAGCTCGGAACCTCCAATAAAGGAGAACATGGGGCGTATGTCTTTCTGGGTCTGGGTTACCTCACTCAATATATCTTTTGTACTTCCATTCATTTACCTGAAAGGTTCATGACTTCATTTCTCTTTACTGCGGAATAGTATTCTGTACTGAACATACCACATTTTCATTAGCCACCATTAGTTGTAGGACATTTGGGTTACTTCCATTTCCTACCTATTGTGAATAGAGCAGCAATGAACACGGCTGAGCAAGTATCTATGGAGTATGATGTAGAGTCCTTTGGCATATTCCGAGGCATGATGAAAGTAGACCGATGGTAGATTTATTTTTCATTTCCATAGTGGCAGGAGCAGTTTGCAGTCCCACAACAGTGAAGGAGGGTTCCCTTCCCTCTTGTCCCTTAGCATTTTTTTGGTTCTTCCGTTGATCCCTGCCATTCTGACTTGGGTAAGATGAAATCTCAAAGTTGTTTTATTTTACATTTCCCCAATTGCTAGGGTCGATGAACTGTTTTTTAAAATGTATTTCTTAGTTATTCTTTTTTTTTTCTTCTTCTTCTAAGAACTCCCTATTCAGGTCCTATGCCCAGTTTTTGAATGGGCCATTTTTTAACTGCATTTTTTGAGTTTTTTTATATTTGAATATTAAGCCTCTGACAGATATATAGCTAGCAAAGACTCTTTCCCCCTCTGTGGGCCTCCCCTTCACAGGACTGTTGCTGTTGCTGTGCAGAAGCATTTTACTTTCATGAGGTCCTGCTTGTCGGTTGTTGGTCTTAACTCTTGGAGTAAATAGAGCCCTGTTCAGGAAATCCTTTCTTACACCTGTATCATGTGGAATACTTCTGTGTTTCTTTTTAGCTGTTTCAGTGTTTCTGTTTCAGGTTTAGGTCTTTGATCCATTTGGAGTTAATTTTTGTGTAAGGTGATAAATATGGGTCTAATTTCATTCTTCTGCATGTACATATCCAGTTTTCCCAGGACCATTTGTTGAAGATGCTGTCTTTTTTTCCGTGCATGGTTTTGGCATTTTTGTCAAATATTAAGTGGCTAAAGTTATGTGTGCTCATGTTTGGGTCTTCTATTTTGTTCCATTGGTCTGTTTTTGTGCTGATATCATATTGTTTCTATTGCTATGACTCTGTAATATATCTTAAGATATGTAATTATAATTCCTCCAGCATTTTTGTTTGTTTGATTATTTTTTGTTTTTCCTTCAAAATAATTTTGGCTATCTATGGTGATATTTTATTTGTATTAAAATGTTATTTGTATGTTAATAAATAAAGTTGCCCAGGGGTCAGAGCTATTAGCAAGCCATAGGAAAGCAGGGCAGTGGTGGCGTACGCTTGTAATCTCAGCACTTGGTAGGCAGAGCTAGGTAAGTCTCTGTGTGTTCAGGGATACAGCCAGTATTGGATACACATGCCTTTAATTTCAATACCAATCATACAAAACCTGGAGGCCTATACAGACAGGCCATGACGAGGCGGTCATGTGGTTGGGTTTACAACCAATGAGAAGGCAGAACAGGAACTCTATATAAAGACTTTAACACAGGGGTAGCTCTGGTTCGGAGAGGTAGGACCACCTCAGGAGGAAGGGTAAGGTTTTAGCTCTTAGCTCTGACCTCTTGGCTTTCTTCTTTGCATTGGTTCTGTGTTTCTTATTTAATAAGAAGGTTGGTTACATCTACAGCTATCCTTTGTCTTTTGTTGTTCTGTGTGAATTTTAGGATAGGTTTTTCATTCTTTCTTTTTCTTTTTCTATTTCTGCCAAGAATGAGATGGGGATTTCCACTGAGATTACACTGAATCTATAAATAGCTTTTGGTAAATGGTCATTTTTACAATGTTAATTCTACCAATCCATGAGTATGAAGTGTCTTTCTATTTTCTAAAACTTTCTCTCTTTCATCAGAGGTTTGAAGTTTTCATTGTAGAAGTTCTTTATTTATTTAGTTAGGTTTGTTCTTAGAGATTTTATTTTCTTTGAGGTTATTGTGAATGGGAGTGTGTACATGATCACCTCTGTGTATTTATTGTTGGTGTATAAAAATTATTCTACAAATTGATTCCATCTATACCCTGCCATATTGCTGAATTTGTTTATCATTTCTAGTATCTTATTATCTGCAAATAGGGATAATTTGACTTCTTTTTCTCCTATTTCTATCAATTTAATAATTTAACTTCCTTCTTGTCTTAGGGTTTTGTTGCCATGAAGGAACACCATGACCACAGCAACTCTTATAAAGGAAAACATTTAATTGGGGCTGGCTTACAGTCTCAGAAGTGTAGTCCATTATTGTCATGGTGTGACATGGTGATGTGCAGGCAGACATAGTGCTTGAGAAGGAGCTGAGAGTTCTACATGTTGATCCACAGGCCTCAGAAGGAAACTATGTGCCACACTGGGCATAGCTTGAGCATATAAGACCTCAAGCCTGCCTCCACAGTGGCACACTTCTTCCAACAAGGCCATACCTATGCCAACAAGGCCACATCTCCTAATAGTGCCACTCCCTGTGGGCCAAGCATTCACACACATGAGCCTATGGTGGCCATATCTATTCAAACCACCGCACTGCTCTTGCCTTATAACTCCAGCTGCACTTCGAGGACAATGTTGAAAAGGAGTGGGAATCATCCCCGTCTCATTCCTGGCTTTAGTTTGAGTGCCTTAAGCTTTCCTCCCCTTAGGATGACGTTGGCTGTGGTCTTCTTGTATATAACTTGTATTGTGTTGAAGTATGTTCCCTCTACCTTTGTTCTATAAGACTTTTATCATAAAGCCATGTAGGATTTTGTCAAAGGCTTTATCTGCATCTAATGACATGATCATGTGATTTTTGTCTTTAAGTCCATATTATATGACCTATTACATTTATTGACTTGCATATGTTAAACCATCCTTGCATTTCAGGGATAAAACCAACTTGGTCCTGGTGTGTATTCTTTTTGATGTATGTTTGTTTTCTGTTTGCAAGTAGTTATTGAATATTTTTATAGTTCATTAGGGATATTGGCCTGTAGTGGTTTTTTTTATTGTGTCTTTACCTGATTTGGGTATTAGGGTGATACTGGCTTCATAGAAGAAACTTGGGAGGTTCCTTCTGTTTCTACTTTTTAATAGTTTAAAAGGGACTCATTTTAGAGCTACTTTGAATGTCTGGTAGAATTCTGCTGTGGATTCATCTGGCTCTGGGCTTTTCTTAGCTGGAAGGCTTTTTATTACTATTTCAATCTCCTCATTTGTTATGGGTCTGCTTAGATTGTCTTCTTAGTTTAATTTTAGTGGTTTGGATGAATCTAGAAAATAATCTACTTATTTTAGGTTTTCCAGCCTCATGGAGTACAGATTTTAAACATATTCTGTTATACTATTCTGAATTTCTTTGGTTTCTATTGTAATGTTTCCATGATCATTTCTGATTCTATCAATTTGGATTCTTTCTTTCTTTCTTCCTTCCTTCCTTCCTTCCTTCCTTCCTTCCTTCCTTCCTTCCTTTCTTTCTTTCTTTCTTTCTTTCTTTCTTTCTTTCTTTCTTTCTTTCTTTCTTTCTTTCTTTCTTTCGGTTATGTGGGCCAAAGGTCTGTTAATTTTGTTCATCTTCCAAAGAACCATCTCTCAGATTTGTTGATTCTTTTTTTAAAAATTATTTTATTCATTTCAGCTCTGGTTTTTATTATTTCTTGCTGTTGACTGGGTTTCAATTTGGCTTGTCCTAGTTTTTTTTTCAACTTTTTGAGTTGCATTATTAAGCTATTTGCTTGTGTTTTTTCTGATTTTTTAATGTAGGGACTTAGAGCTATAAATTTCCCCCAGGACTGTTTTTAAATGTCGCTGAGGTTTTATTGTACAGTGTTTTCATTTTCAGGAATTCCAGGCAGTTTTTTTTTTTATTTCTTGATTTCTTTCTTGATCTGATCAATGTCTTATTGATTCTCTAACCATTTATCTCAGTGTTAACAATGTACCTGGAAACTCAGCTCACTATGGGAAAAGGTTTATGTTGTCTCACAGTCTCAGAGGTTTCAGTCTGTGTTCAGCTGGCTTCTTTGGGGGGCAGTGGCAAGACAGCATTTCCTGGTAGCAGAGGAAATTGCTCATTCTATGATAGCCAAGAGGCAGACAACCACTGGCAGGAGGCAGAAATCATTGCAGGGGTAGAGTTACATTATCCTCTTCCAGGGCACAGCCTATTGACCTAACTTCCTCCCACTAGGCCTAACATCTTAAAGATTCATCATCTTGTGGTAGGGTGCAGTCTGGCAACTAAGTCTTTAAACCACGAGACTTTCTGGTACATCAAAACCACAGCACCACAGTCTCTAGCTTTTATTTGTTCTTCTGGAGGTTTTCTATGCACATACATGTAAACATGATTGTTTATCTCAGTTTTGTTTCAACAATAGCATATTTTATAATGGGTACACTTTTAAAATTTAATGTTATTCCTGGGAAAACTTTTCTTCATTTTAACAGGGCAGATTCTGTCATAATACTTTTTAATACTTATTCTTTGAAAAAAATTACATATGCCTACAAGGTAACTTGATCATATCTACCCTTCACTTCCCCCATCCAACTCTCTACAGAACCCCCATCTCATATCCTGTCCAACTTCGTGTCCTCTTTTTATAATTTATTTATTTATTTTGAACCCACTGAATCCAATTAAGGCTGTATATATATATATACATATGTCTGATTATCTACTGGGGAAAGGGGAACCTACCAGTGGCCACACTCATAAGAAAGTCGCTCCCCCCTCCCATAGCAGCCATCAACTGCCATAGCTCCTTAGCTGGATGTGATAATGGCCCCCTCCCCATGCTCTAGCTTTCTCACTGGTTTGATATTGTGCAGACCTTGTGTATGTAATCACTGCTGTTGTGAGTTCGTGTGTATAGCAGCCATGTTCCAACCAGAGGACAGCTTTTCACAGCACTCCTCCCTATCCTCTGGCTCTGAAATTCTATGAGCCTCCTCCTCCACAATGCTCCTTGAGCCTTAGGGTGGGTGGACAGTGTAAATATAGATGTCTTGTCTCTGGCTGAGCACTCACAGTTACTGATTCTTAGCAGTATGAACATTGATGAGTCTCTGTATTAACCATTACCCACTGCAATAAGAAGCTACTCTAACCAGGGCTGAGAACAGCACAAATCTATGGATATAAATATAAATGTCTAGATGAGAGTCTGACAACATGATCATTTAAAAAAACAACAAACAAGTCAGTAAGTTCTCTCTTGAGGCCTATGGCATCATCCATAGTCATGAGTTGTGACCAAGTTTATAAGTACCAAACACACAATCCTTCAAATCCAGAGAATAGAAGTTATCCACAGAAGCAGTCTTTGTACCAGAAGGCACACCTTTCCTGACAGGTCAGTGTTATATGTGGGGTCCAGCCCTGGATAAAACCATCAATACCATTTCCTACCTCAGCGCTCTGAAAGCTAGACAGCAGAAAGTTTCCTAATCAGTTCAAGACTGAATTGTCTGTGTTCTGCAAACACAGGACATGCTGTCTTCAGCAGCAAGGTCTTGCTATCTACTTTTCTTGGACAACCAAGATCAGTGGCAATAGCCTATGTTTGTTTTATGTATCTCTGCTCAACACACAGTTAACATGTTATGAGGAACCTAAGGACCACACGGAGAAGTCAAATGTAAGAGTTCCAGGTTACAATCCTAGACATAGATGTAGAAGAATTTGAAGAGGGATTAAGAGGGATTGAGAATCCCCAGTCATAGGAGAGAACAAAGGGTTGTCCTCACTTGTTCCATAGGCTGAGCAAGCATGAACACATCTGCATTTCAAAAACAGAGTGTAGAGCCAATTTCTCTGGGTGGGGGGATTTATAAGCTGTCTCACACAGTGTTTGACTATTGGGATATACAGTACTGAGTCTTAAGTGGCTCTGAACTCTAGGATCACTCTTATAGACATCAAGTTGTCCAGCCTTCTCATTGGAAAGGGACATAGATCATCTCTCTATAACTGATAAAACTCTATGGCATAAGCCATTCACTTGCTTGGACAACCGCTTAGCATTTTTTAAGATGTATATGGCTGGGCGGTGGTGGCGCACGCCTTTAATCCCAGCACTCGGGAGGCAGAGGCAGGCGGATCTCTGTGAGTTCGAGGCCAGCCTGGGCTACCAAGTGAGTCCCAGGAAAGGCGCAAAGCTACACAGAGAAACCCTGTCTCAAAAAACCAAAAAAAAAAAAAAAAAGATGTATATGTATTATTTTAAATGTGTGTGCACGCAATGCTATATGTGCATATTAGAGCAGGTATCCATGGAGTTCAGAAGAAAGTGTTGGATCCCCTAGAGCTGGAGTTGCAGGCAGGTGTGAGTCACCTGACACAGGTGCTGGGAACTGAACTCTGGTAGGCCCTCTGCAAAAGTAATGTCTGCTCTCAACCACTGAACCACCTCTCCAAGCCCTCATTAAACCATTGAAAAATGTTGGCTGATCTCACCTAAAGGGAATCCATTATACCCTCCTACACAGAAATAAGTCTCTGCCACGGACCCCTGCCCACTCTCTCTCAACAGCTCACCTTCCCTAATTTTCCTGATTTCAGCCACTGCCTTTGTTTGAGGAATTCTCATGGAAAATATTCCTGGAATGAAAGAGAGAAAAGAAGAAAAAGGGTAGAGATGAAATTGTGGGCAGCCATAGAAAATAGAACCTCCACACTGATCCTGTGTTAAGAAAGGGGCCAGGGAAGATTTGCAAGGCAGCTGTGATTAACAGTGTTTACTATTTTAGTGAAGATCTGGGAGTCAAGGAAAGACAACACAGATTGTGTTGGTGGTCTTTCAGAGCATAATAGTGACAGGTTTCCTTTGCAAGGCACTTTTCATGGGGTCAGGAGCCCTTTCCTGTCTTCTTTATTGCCATAACTTCAGCATCTAGAATGTTTCATGTTCATAGATATCCTTAGTTAAGCAGGGTGATGAGGGTTAGCTTGTTAAAAAGGACTTGGCATATTTCCCCATAAAGGTGAGTAGAAAAGAACATGAAGGAAATGTGATGTTTTGAGGTGAACAGGAGAAATTTTGGTAGAAAATCCATAAAAGACAGATACACACAATAACCTGGATGAATATAAAATAAGTATTTGGGGTAAAGGAAGGCAGTATTATGATTATATTGGCATGAAACTATATTAAAAGAATACACTGAAAGGTTGGGAAGAGAGGTTATGAATGGGATGGGGGCATTCTGGAGTTGATGGCTGATTTCAATTCATTATGGTGTAAGTTTCATAGATATTTATCTGGCAAAGCATTAAGTGATACATTTAAATATTTTCATCTTATTTAAAGTCCATTATAACCACCAGGTTATAAAAACAAAATATTTATATACATCCAGAACTTGTTTTTATTTCCTTGATACATAAACATATGCTACTAATATAAAGACAAGTAGGACTCAACTTCTTTTAAAACAACTTGGCCAAGTTTTTAAGTTCCCCCCATCCTTGCTCTGGGGATAAAATCCAGTGTTTCATGCATGCTGGGCAAGTGTTCTAATCCCAAGCCACACCTCTAACATCACCTCTTCCGAAGCCTTTTTGTGGATAACTTCATATAAAGAAAGCACTTACTTAATCATGACATGTATATATCAGTTTCACTGTAATGCACATTGTTCTCATTATTTTAATTAACCTTTGAATGACCTCATTAATATCATGAAGAATTGAGACGCTAATCTTCTAGGTATAGAGAGGAAGGTTGGTGGGTACAATTCTATTTTAATCCAGGAACAAAAAACACCAAAGAGTCTTTGCCCAGATGTGATCTTAGAGTAATTTCATTCTAATAATATTCAGGGGAAAATGGTTTCATTTTTCTTAAAAGAAAAAAGCCGCTAAACTTGTGATAGTCAGATATTCTGAACATGCATTCTTCCCACTCTGCTCTTAAGCTGAGAATTTGCAAGGAACTAGTTCATTATCCTTAAGTTCACATGAGAGTCAAAGCAATCAATGTGAGGACACCAGTATTGTGCCTTGTCCTGCTAGCAATCTTTCTCTAAACGTTTTCTTTTTAAAAATGTATTTAATGTATCCATTATGTGTGTGCTTGTGTGTAATATACTCTTGCCACAGCAGATGTGTAGAAGTCAGAGGACAACTTGCAGGAGTCAGTTCTCTCCTTCAGCCATGTGGGTCCTGGGGATCAAACACTGGTTGCTGTGTTTGATAGCAGGCACCTTTACCTGCTGAGCCACCTCACGGGTCCTCCCTGAACATTCTCAAGCTTTGACCTTGCTGGAGCCATTTCAGTACTAGAATAAGATTGACATTCTTTATCATAGTTACAAATACCTCTGAGTGTTGTTGCCAAGTTTGATAAACCATTTTGTCTCCTAGACTTGACTCCATACCATTTCAGACTATTTCTAAATTCTTCTATGTTAATACCCTCAAAACTGGCAATATTTTTTGGGGGAAATCTACCTTTATTTTACTAATAGGTTCTCTGACCAATTCCCTTGTACAAAGATATTTTTAAATTTTCATAAAGAAAGCATTTTGTTACATTTAAAGTCATCATAAAAATATTGCATGTTTTTCATATGTATAGAATACATATGATCATTTAATGTATGTTAATGACAAACATTCCAGGAAATAAACTATAAATCAATGTCATTCAAAACATTATGTAGACTAATTTCTCACCATTTTATGTGACACAGATTATTCTGGGGTTAATAAAAAAATAGCTTAGTGCAAAAGGTGTATGTTATGAGAAAACCAGTACATAAGCACCATGGTTATGCAGATATTTTATTTACACATATTTGTCTGTTAAAAACTTTAGAAAAGAGCTTAAGTATGTGGCAAATCATGACCCAAAATCTTGAGACCCTATATTTGATCGTGAGTACAGAAGAAAGAAACAAACAAGCATGTAGTTGGAAGTTTTTCTGTGTCCTGCCCAGTCCCACGGTTGCTCAGATCCAAATAAACATACAGAGGCTTATATTAATTATAACTGCTTTGCCATTAGCCCAGGCTTATTACTGACTAGCTCTTACACTTAAATTAACCCATGATTCTTATTTATGTTTAGCCACGTGGCTTGGTACCTTTTCTCAGTTCTGCCTTGACATCTTGCTTCCTCTGTGTCTGACTGGTGACCCCTGACTCAGCCTTTTTCTTCCCAGAATTCTCATTATCTGCTTATCCTGCCTATACTTCCTGCCTGGTTACTGGCCAATCAGCATTTTATTTATCAACCAATCAGAGCAACACATATTCACAGCATACAGAACATCCCACATCACAAACAAACAAAAAAAAATGGAGACACTAAAGATTCTGAACAATCAACACAGTCCTAGTAAACAGGGCAATGCCCTACGTATCAGAAGACTGGATCTGAAGTTCCAGCACAGAGCTGTAGTTATAAAGGGGCATGTAGACCCATGGAGGATGGTTAAAGAGCCAGGGTCTCACCCACCCACCATATCTACCCAGTCTCTTGACAACACTGCCCAAAGCATATATTGGAGAAAAGGCAAACTTTTCTGCAAGTAACGCCATGAAAACTAGACACCCACATGCAGAAGAACACAGATCCCCACTTCTCACCTGGTACAAAATCAGTCCAAAATGCATCATAGACCATAACCTTAAACTCTAAAATGACAAGAGGGAAACATTTCAACGTGAAGACATAGACCATGAATTTTTTAAAAAAGACACCAATTACTTAGGACATCACAGGAAGAATGAACAAAAGAAGCTGCGTAAAATCCAGTCACTGCTGCACAGACAAGTAAGCAGTGAGCCAAGTGAAGAGGTGGCCTACAGGACAGGAAGAAGTCCTCTTTTACAGCTGTGCCTTCACAGGCACTCTGGGTACCCATGTCTAGAGTATGTAAGGACTCAAAAAAAAAAAAAATCCAAAATTCCAGTCACTTGATGAGAAAACAGAATGAGCAGACAGTCCCCCACCCAAATGAAGTACAAATGGCCTCTAAATATACGAAAAAATGTTCAATAGCCTTAGCTAGAAACTTGGCACTGGAGATGGTGTGATTCAGTCCTCAAATCTCCGATCTTCTCCAGAGAGGATTCAGGGTGATCACAGCGAGCCCCTCCTGCCTCCCTCGCTCACCTCATCACAGCCAGTAGGCAGTGAATGTAGGCAGTGTTGCACCTGGGCTCTTCTCCAAGCTCTGTTTCCTCAGGATTGTACCTGGTCACCTTCTAATCCTAGCAGTGACACTTCATTAGCATTTGATGTTAGTAAATATGTATTTTATGCTGAATGAATATGGCACTGGTGACGAGGCTCATTTTTAAGGTGTGTGTATGTGGGGATGGGTGGGAGAGGTTATTGTAGATCAAGCAGTTTCTCAAAGCACTTACCTAAAATTTAGCCTGAATGTGTAAATGCATGTATAATTTGATGGGCCCACTGAATCTTTTTTTAGAATCTTCAGGCCCCAAAAGTCCCAAACCAGGAGACTCCCAGAGACTGCCACCTTCACCAGAATTCTCCAATCTTTATATTATGGATATGAGGAAACAAGGCTATCAGAGCTGTTTCCTGAATGACTGTGTTCTGAGAAATGGCTAGGCACACTTGTTGCTGCCTCTCCCCTTTCCCATGCCAGTTCCCTGATGTCCTCTGGTCGTACTTAGCATCACCACATAGAAGAATAATGACCCTGATAAGATGCTCCTCTGCCCTGAAACAATTTCAAGTGTAGTTTAATGGAGACCAGAGTCTAAAGGGTCTCATTTGTTCCTGCTTATTTTTCTATTCCTCTCTACCCTACCGAAGCCCGTGTGTGTGTGTGTGTGTGTGTGTGTGTGTGTGTGTGTGTGTGTGTGTGTACCAGCATAAACATCAGCATGTTTTACAGCACCTTGCTTCTGTGTCTCCCAGCCTGAGTGGGCCGGACTCAAATGACAGAATAGCCCTTTGGCCACACTCTTGAACCTCTGGGCTTTTCTTGTCAATGTTGTGACAGGGAAATGCCTCAGGTCATGTACCTGAATAGTAAATGGAGCTGCATTCTGCTGACATTGCTCTCTTGCATCTTGTAATTGCAAAATGAAACTTGCTGTGCTCCTAATACAGAGCAGCAACTGAAATGTTTTTTCTGTCTCTGTCAAGTGCCCTGTTAGTGTCATATTCGATTATATGATAATGGGGGAGAGGGTAAAACCGTTGATGAGTTATACCCACCACACTGCACAGTGTATAGTAAGTAAAGCAGAAAGAAGCGAGAGGATTGAATCCATGAACCATGTTCAGTTAAAGGATTGCTTCTGCTGTCCAGTTTAGCATGGCCTCCTACTGAGGGAGCATGCGCAGTATGAGCCAAGCCCATTCCACCCATTCAGACTGAATGTGTAGTTGATTTGTCTCTCTTAAAAAAAAAAAACCACACAATTATGAGGAAATAACTTTATTATTTGCTACCACTGGGAAGATTTTTCCCCACAATGCCACCTCCACTCTTTGTGTCACTCTCAGAGTTTTGTGAAAACTTCAGACAGGGACCTGATGATACTTTTATTCACTTCATGATGACCTATGTTTATTGCCAACAGAACTAGCCTTGGCCAGCACTCTCAAACGGGACTGGTTATATAGAAACAATGCTGAGTTTGGGGATGGAAAGCCTAGGCTCAAATCCACCTACTTTGTGAGCTCTCTAGGCCTCACATGCCCATTATACTACCCTCCTTGGAAAGTAGCAATCAAGGGAGATAGTTTATATGTAGGAAAAGATATAGCAAAACACATGGTATTGTCATCCACCAGTATAGTAGTTCATAATTCGACTGATCATTACCAGTGAGTGTCTAGGAAGCTTACTAAAAATACAAATATGAACCCTTAAGTGAACCTACCAAGTTATCTTTTCTGTAAGTCAGGCCTGTATACCTGTACTTCTAGAGATTTCTGATAATTCTGATGACTATTCAGGCCTAGCAATCACAGAAGATGGATGTTTTTTTAATCTTGACATTTAGAAACCTATGCATCTATCACATGATATGTATATGAGTGACCAGATATTCATTACACATGTATTTACAAAGGCCCCACTGTGTGCTGTATATAATGAATGAATGACCAGATATTCATTACACATGTATTTACTAAGGCCCCACTGTGTGCTGTATATAATGAATGAATGACCAGATATTCGTTCCACATGTATTTACTAAGGACCCACTGTGTGCTGTATATAATGAATGAATGACCAGATATTCATTCCACATGTATTTACAAAGGCCCCACTGTGTGCTGTATATAATGAATGAATGACCAGACATTCATTCCACATGTATTTACAAAGGCCCCACTGTGTGCTGAACACTGTATCAGCCACCAGGGAGATGCACAGTACCACAACCTAAGTACTTGTTACAATGTAGGCATGATAACTTCAATGCCATGTGCTGAATGCTGTCACCGAGGTCAGCCATTGAAGGAATTTGAACAGTTCTTTGATATGATCTGATGTTGTCTTCTCTTTTGTTTGATGTCTGAGAATACTCTATTTTCAATGTTCTGTTACCAGGTATGTTTCTTGCTGAAAATAGCATGAAACTTTAATACAAGCATTTTGTGGATTTTCCCATCAGTCAGATTTCTTGTTTCTTCATAGTCAGGGGTCTTGGGCACACGGAGTATGTTCATTTTCCTTGTGGGAGGAAAATGCTAGCGGAGAGAGAAAGTCTAATCACCATAGGCGGGAAACCAAAGATGCCACAGGACACGTCATGAAACAGGAGGATGGGAAAGTAGACCCTGCGGGGGGGGCGCGAAATGAGATTTTAAACTGTAAAAGACTATGAGAAGTGAAGTTAAACTCCAGTATCTGTATGGAGATAGGAACTGAGAGATGCTCGTGGTTCACCCCCAACGTGGCCAGCTGACCGCAGTGTCTGGCTGACCCACGTTTTTGCCCAGCCCTTGAACTGAACTTGAACCTTATGAAAGCTTTGATGTCATTAGGAAAATTATTTGAAAATATCTTCCTCTCTTTGTTTCCTGCCTTGCTGAGACTGCTCTGAGAAGGCAAGACAAAGGAGAGAGCTCAGTTATCTTCTGTTGATGAGCACTTTTATGATCATTTCCCCCACAAATATTGGCTCACAAGGAAATGGTAAGACTTGAGAGACTCCTTGAAGTGTGCATGGTGGTGGGAGCAAGGCAATTTCCCACTAACTCGATGTAGTAGGAGATGTGGGAGACTCAGCAGTCACAGCTCAGGTGTTCTACCCTGAGTCGCCATTCTAAACACGCTGCTGGGTGGCTGGAATGAACAAATAAAAGAATGCCAGAGAGTTGTCACTAAGACACCTTACCAAACATGAGAGTAAACTGCAGCAGTAACAAAAAGCAGGAATTGGAAGAATACCACTTCGGAACTGTAAATGCTTCCCAGATGTTTGGCAAGAAGCACATTCTTAAGGCACAGCTCTTGATGGGTTTTCACAGTCTGTTTACCAGGCAGTAAATTCTGACCCACATAGGCACTCAGAGAAGGAGAGGTCTGGAATTGGATTCTGCATGAAGGAGGACCTAGGACTAAGCTGACAAAGAGAGAAGGATGTTTGGGTAGGCAGAAGACAGGGATGGATCAATAGTAACAGGCTAAGAAACGACACAGATGTAGTTTGAATCGTGATGTTTGTGAAGTTCGGTTGCCTAAGACCACTGAAAACAGCCCTGGGAGTGACAGAGAAGTGGGTTGGTGCTCTTGAAGTGAACAAGAAACAAGGACTCAATATGGGAGGCAATATGGAACCTGACAGGCTAAAGAATGATATTCTGGGTGGCTAGTCCGGCAGCAGGAATATCTCTCCACCCACATCTTGGAAAACTCTTTGTCAATGAACCACATCCAAGATAAGCTGGAAATTCAGTTAGCGTTTCTGCTCTCCCAGGTGAACAGATCTGCAGCTGTGCGGCTGCAAACCCTTCACACATTCCAGAGTCTGAAAGCCAACCAACGTAATGGACTCTACATCACAAGCTTTCCAAAACAAACCAACTCCCTCTTCCCCCTAATAGGACCTGTCAGATGACAGATGATGCCGATCCCTGTCATTAGCTAGATACTTTAATTGATTTTCAGTGGCACTAATAAGTAACTGGAGTTCAAGCTTGCAGAATTTCCTTCCTAATTGTCGCTGTTAAACTACTCATTATAGGGATAAATAACACCCCACTTTATTTAAACCATTTCCTCCATCCGTGTAAATTCCAGTGGAAGTATCCCAGCATTTGCTGGCTCCTGGGAGGGCTCAGCGCTCAGTAGTGAAGCAGAGAGAAAGCTGCTCAAGCCCCTTGGCTGTTTTGTTTGAATAAGGAAGCCACAAGATCCCAACCCTGACGCACTTCCCAGGGCTTCGGATTTAAAAGCCTGTAGAAAGGATAATTGACCACAGCTTGTCAGCATGAGAGATTTCCTGTCATTAGCACAAATTCAGATGAATTGCTTTAATATCACGGAATATAAAAAATGGTCAGATAGTTTCCTTTCTCGGGACATTAAGGAGGCTTAACCAGCTTTTCACAGTTCACTTCTGCAATTGGATAGAAAGAAAGGAGGAAAGCATAAAAGACCCAGGGTAGAGAGGTAAGGAGTGAGATTAACTTGGGAGAGGTAGGCAAAGGCAGATCTCAAATTCTCAAACCTAATACAAGTGATCAGACATCTTGTGTTTCTTGTTTGCGGGAAGGTACAAAAATAAAATTAAAAAACTCCAGTATTGTTTTCTGCTTTCCAGTGTAGAACTAGAAAAGTCTATGGGTTCTTTGTATTTTTGACTCGTTTGTAGAGAACCAGTCATACTTCAAGGCTGATTCAAAAGCTTTGGTTTAACTATACTTATCACCTTTGGGATCTAATTGTTTCATTAAGACTGGCCAGTGGTTTCTGCTTGCTTTGAACCAACCATTTGTCTGAGGATTGTATATGAGAGGTCCGTGCCCAGACACAAGGAATGCTTATAATCAAGAGCAATTTCATTTCATTTTGCTTCTCTTTTGGGGGAAATATTTGTCTCCCAGCACTTAGAACCCAGTGCAGGTTGCCACTAATAATTCATCTCGATTTTGAGGAGGAAGTCTGCATTCCTTTTTGATTATTAAATCTAGACTTCCTTTGAGATCTGTACATTCCACTAAGATACAAATATATGAGTATGGCTCCCACTGATATTATAACTAAGTGGAACTAATCTCACCTGTTTCTACATGGCTCAGCACTGTGACTTACATCTGGTGATACTGTGGCCAGTTGTTTCTGCTCTATTTGTTCATTTCCGGTGCACGCTGTTTGCTGTTTGGGGGGTTATTTCCCCCTTTTATTTCTCGGGCAAACTTGATGTAACTGAAAGGCTAAAGTCACAGGATTTCCATTCTGAAAAGTAGAGAGAAAGTCTTTAAACTCAACAGTCTGTTTAGTTTGTGTCCACAGAAGGACATGAATATTTCATAAGATAACATCATCAGTGGCCATGTTGTTCACAACACATAAATAATAGCAATAACAAGTGGCACCACAGGCTGAGGCCCCTCCCTTCTCTGGTCCTCATGTCCCATGACTGAAATGGCGTGGACTGGATGACTGAATTCCTGAGACCTGGGGCTACAGCTTCTCCTGAAAGTAAATTGTTGCCCTGCCGTCCCTCACCTTAGTCTGATGATATCCCTTCACCTCTAAGTGCCATAGATTGAGTTTGTTGATTCTATTGTCAAAATTCAAATAGAGCAAAGACTTGGCTCACAGCTGTTCATCCCAACTTCATATTTTTGTGTGTCACAGAGAAAGATATTCTACTTATAGATTAATAGAAAAGAAAGGCATGTAGAAGACAGACTAAGGGGAGATCTGAAGAAGTTGAAACTGAGTTATAAAGTGCCTTCTTTTTTTCCCTCTCCCTACAAGAGAGGCTGTAACAGAACTACCTGTATCATTGCAAAATGTGTGTGAAATGATGACAACCTTCACATGAGGAAAAAGAAAATGGCGAGAAATAACAGTGTACCTGACTTGGCTATATTAGCATAAGATGACTAGTTGTTGCAGCCAAGGGTTCTTTCATGTTCTCCAACAAAGCCTGGATCCAGGCCTGCACAGGATAACAACATTTCCTCTTGAACGGACAGCTATGTATCCTTGAAAATAAAGTCTGCACATGCTGCCTCTGTCATGCAGCTTTAACTGGCCCATTATATGCCTGGTGGAGGGAATCCAAGGCAGACTGGAAATGAGGCGGCACATCAGACAGGAGATGCTTGCAGCTCGCTGGAAGGACCAGACAGTGGAACTGGACATGGGAGGGGGAAGGGAGCTTTTCAATTTAAACGTGCCAGCCTGCCACTTAGGAAGCTCCGTTCACTTCTTTCTCCAGGAATTGCTTGGTCCATATGGCAAAGTATAATGAGTTTTAGAAGAGAGAGAGGAAGGGAGTGAGGGAGACAGAGAGAGAGAGAGACAGAAAGAGGAGGGAAGCAAACTGTTGGATTTCCTCTCTGTGCCTGTTTAAGTCCCTACAGAGGAATGTTAAGTGGCTTGTATTGGCTGTTTCACTTGGCTATTTTCTAACTAGTAAATGTATTTCTGTAGCAGGCAAATGCTTTCATCTGCCTGGTGGAACATGCCCTTCATCCCTTTCACCTTGATTCTCTTGACAGCTCAACATCTCTTGCTGGCGTTGGCGAGACCACCAATATCCAAAACCTCTGCATCCACTGGGGAAAGTGAGAACAAAGAGCAGCAAATTAGACGAAGTGATGTGGGGAACCTTCGGGTCTTCTCTGCAATCACGGTTTCCTGTCTTCACCATCGCACTTAGATGAGCACAGATGGGCTATATAATAACCTCATGGGATCCCAGAAATAATATACATGCTTATGCTATAAATGTCGATTGTTGACCATCAGTTGCCCCATAGTGTTCATGCAAGATTAACTCCATGACAAACCCTACCTAAGGATACCAAAAGATACTCAAACCCATTACATAAAATGTAGTCTTTGCAAATATTCTACACATATCCTCTACATTCACAGTCTTCAAATCATCTCTAGAGTACATAGAATCCCCAATAAAATACAAATGCTATATAAATACATGGTATTGTCTAGGAAATACTGACAAGAATCAGTGTGTAAATATTCAGTAAAGATGAATTTTCTGAATTTTCAATGCAGAACTGGTTGAATCTGTGGATAAAGAACCCAATACAAAAATCTAGTAGACTATATGATTAAATTAGGCATAAATATCTGTATGTCCCTGTATCGTTTATATTGCTTGTCAGTTTGACAGACTCTAGGATCACCTAGGAGATAAACTTCCGGATATATCTGTGAGGAATTATCTATATTAAATTAATTGAGACGGAAGATCCACCCTGAATGTGGGCAGCACTATTCCATGATCTGGGGTCCTAGACTGCACAAAAAAGGTAAAAGATGGCCAAGTTAAAATGTTTATCATTCTCTGGGTTTCTACTTCCTGCCTATGACTACAATGTGACCAGCTGCCTGAAGCTCCTGACCTGCCATCATGATGGACTGCCATCATGATTTCCCTGGACTTGATGGACTATATTCCTGAGCTGTGAGTCAAGTTGAACATTTTTCCCCTGAAGTTGCTTCTTGTTTGCCCCAAGAATGGAAAATGAAAACAGAAAATTGGTACCAAGAAGTGAAGCCATGACTGAGTTAAACCTAAGCATTCTTAGACCATTGGAATTTGTCTGTGGGAGGACTTGTAGAACAATTTGGCTCTTTGGACTAGAAAATCTCTTGAATACTGTAAACAGAGCTTAACAAGCTATTCAGATGGGAGATATGAAGAGCAAAAGGCTGAGAGAAATGGGGACAGTGGAGGCCTTGCTCATAAGGTTTAAGAGGGTAGTGTGGACTATGTCAAAAATTTTGACAAAAAGGCCATTTCGATTATATTTTGGTAAATAGTCTAAATGCATTCATTATTCTAGGGAACTTAGGTGAGGTTGACTTTAAAAGTAATGAACTGATGTTTGATGAAAGAAATTTCAAGACAGGCTAACATTCAGGCTGTAGCATGGTTATTCTGGGTCTACAGTCAAAAATAGCAGAGGGCAGTGCAGTTTGTAGGAAAAGAGCTCAAACAAGTTTACCACTGCAGTCAAGATATATGCTGAAAAAGAGCCTGTGATTATTGGGAAAACATCTCTTGTTCTGCACTGTAACAATAGAACAGGTGTCCCAAGGACGGGACAACATCCATCAAAGTCCCCAACTAGTGAAAATACAAATTCATTTCAAAGGAGCAGGCTTAACTGTATTACTGAAAGGGTTCTGTGGTGATATTGTGTTCACCAATATATCGTGCACTCTAATAAATTTATCTGGGGTCAGAGAACAGTACAGCCACTAGACAGACAGAGGCCAGAAAATGGTGGCACTCATACCTTTGATCCTAGCATTTCGAAGGCAGAGATCCATCTGGATCTCTGTGAGTTCAAGGCCACACTGGGAACAGCCAGGCATGGTGACACATGCCTTTAATCCCAGGAAGGGATGGCAGAAAGCAGAACAGTATTTAAGGCGTGAGGACCAGGAACTAGAGCTGGTTAAGCTTTTAGGGTTTGAGCAGCACAGTTCAGCTGAGAGGCATCCAGTCTGAGGAAACAGGATCACCTGAAGAATTGGCAAGGTGAGGAAGCTGTGGCCTGTTCTGCTTCTCTGATCTTCCAGCATTCACCCCAGTACCTGGCTCCAGGTTTGTTTCTATTAATAAGACTATTTAAGATTCATGCTACAGGGTTCCCTACTCATTGAAAACAATTGCCTAGGAAGTGTTTTCCAAGGGTCAGCAAACAGAAGCAGATCCAACTGTGATCTAAGGAGATCAGGCTCCATCCCGAGCTGGTAGCATTAACTTGGCAGCATTGTCCATGTAGTTTTGCCAAAATGAAAGTTGCAAGATCCGGGGGGCGGGGGTGTCACAAAATCGTGTGCCATCATTCCACAGATGTAGGAAATGTGAGGTAGATTCAGAGTTCCTGCAAGAAGGCCCTGAGAGAGCATTGACTGAAGCTGTAAAGGTAAACTCTGAAAATCGCTTGAGATCCCAGGATGGTGGAGATACCAGAACCATGGAAGAAAAGTGCATGAACGGAGTGAATCCAGCTCAAGAGAAATGTGTGTGTTGCTGGTAATACAACTGGAGAAGAGAGGCTGTGTAATCCCTTTGAAGTCCAGATAATTCCATATGGGCCCTAGATGCCAGATATAGAACTTTAGGATTGGGGTTCAGCCTGCTAAGTTTTGGCTTTGCTTTGATCTGAGCTTGCCTCACTGTGTCCCTATCCCTCCCTTTTGGAATGGAAATGATGATTCTGTATCAGTGTATACTGGGTGTAACTTTTATTTTTTGTTTTTTTTTTGTTTTTTTTTTTTTGGTTTTTCGAGACAGGGTTTCTCTGTGTAGCTTTGCGCCTTTCCTGGAACTCACTTGGTAGTCCAGGCTGGCCTCGAACTCACAGAGATCCACCTGGCTCTGCCTCCCGAGTGCTGGGATTAAAGGCGTGCACCACCACCGCCCGGCAACTTTTATTTTTATTGTGCAAGGGATCCCCATTGCCTGAGTCTCAGAGATGATTCTACACTTAAACTTTTGAACCTGTTGGATCTGTTAAAGATGGTGGGGAGTTGAAAAGCTAGAGTACATGCATTTTGCATTATGAGGTATTCATGAGCCTATGGAAGCACAGGATATGTGAGTATGGCTTAAAAGTGATGTATTTGGGTGTCACATTAACATGGGGGTGGATTTGGATGATTTATATTGATTGTCAACTTGATAATATCTAGAATCAGCTTGCATGCCTCCAAATAGCCTGTGAAGGATGATCTAGATTAGGTTAGCCTCTTCAGTGAGAGGAGAAGACCCACCTAGATCTTGGGCAGCACCATTCCATATGCTAGAGTCCTGGGCTGCATAAAAAGGGAAAGCTAGCTGAGTAAGAGAGTTCATCACTTTCTGCTTCCTGACCACCGATGAAATGTGACTGGTTGCCTCAAGTTCCTGCAGTCATGACCTCCCAAACATGATGAACTATTTGATGGCTATTCTTGGTTGTCAACTTGATTACATCTGGAATTGACTAAAACCCAAATGACTGGGCATACCTATGAGGGATTTCTTTCTTTCTTTCTTTCTTTCTTTCTTTCTTTCTTTCTTTCCTTTTCTTTTTTCTTTTTTTTTTTTTTTTTGAGACAGGGTTTCTCTGTATAGCCTTGGTTGTCCTGGAACACACTCTGTAGACCAGGCTGGCCTCGAAATCACAGAAATCTGCCTGCCTCTGCCCCTGAGTGCTGGGGTTAAAGTCATTCCCCACCACTACCCTGCTGATTTTTTTTCTTAATTGAATCATTTGAAGTGAGAAGACCAACTTTTAATCCAGATCTTTGAGGTGTGAAGATCCACTTTTAATGTGGGCCACACCATCTGCTGGCAGCCTACATAAAGGGCAAGAAGATGGAAGCTTCCCCTCTCTGCCTACTTGCTCTTGCCCTCGCTAGAAAATCCATTTCTTCACTGACATTAGAGCCTACTTCTTTGGGGTTCTGGTATATACAGAAGACCAGCTGAGACACCCAGACTTGTGGACTGAACAACTACTGGATTCTTGGACCTTCCATTGGTAGATAGCCATTGTTGGATTAGCTGGACCACAGTCTGTAAGCCATTCTATTAAATCTTGTGTGTGTGTGTGTGTGTGTGTGTGTGTGTGTGTGTGTGAATGAAATATATAAATAAATATAAATGTACATTAATAAATACAAAATATAAATATATATATTTATAAATATATAAATACATATTAATAAATACATTTTTATTTTTATAAATATCATTCATGTTGTTTTCATTCTACAAGTTCTGTCCTCTAGTGAATCCTGACTAATACAGACTGCATCCATGAACTGTGAGCTAAAATCAGCCCGTATCCCCTTAAGTTGCTTCTTGTCAGGACAATGAAAACAGTAACTAAAACACTCCTTATTTTTTGTGTTTTCTCTCAATTTAAACAACTTAAGTTTTATCAAAAAGGCATAAGTGAAAATCACTTCTAATCTTACCTCTCAGTGATAATCCACTTAATATTTTGTTAAATATCTTTTAAGGTGTTTTTCTATGTGTGTTTATATGTAAGAGCCACATGAAGATTAAAAAAAAGCAAGCAGAAGTCCTTCAAAAAAGAAATCTCTTTTTCACTTGGAAATGTATTCTGACGCCCATTTCCATGTCCTTCATCATTCTCTCAAATGGTTTCTTGCAATGTTTTCTCAAACACAATTGTATCATATTTTGTTGTTATAAATAAGTGTGAAGTGTACAAATTTCCAAATACATCTTTGCATAATTTTATGATATCTTTAGGATAAAAATCTAGAAGTGGCCTCATTGAATTAAAGATAATATATTTGAAATTGAGATGTGTGTTCTTATGTTTTCTTAGAAGGCAACATAAGCTACAGGATGCATTTATGGCAGGGCTCTATTTCCCTGTCCACTTCCAATCTTTTCTTTTCAACTAATGTTTTAATTTCATATTTCATTTAGTTTTCCAGTCACACACATATGTACACACACTTGATATATATAAAATACAATTTATTTTATTCATTATTTGAGAATTTTATGTACACCTACAATATGTTTTGATTAAATGAATTCCTCATCCCCCCCTTCAAGTCTCTCAGATTCCTTCCACTTTATCATCCTTTCAACGTCTCACTCTATTTTCATAGCCCACTGAGTCCAATCAGTGACACTCTTAGGTGTATGGGTGTAGGGCCATGCACTGAAGTGCCATCATTTTAACAGAGGCCACGTTTATGGTGATATTTTATTTGTATTAAAATGTTATTTGTATGTTAATAAATAAAGTTGCCCGGGGGTCAGAGCTATTAGCAAGCCATAGGAAAGCAGGGCAGTGGTAGCGTACGCTTGTAATTCCAGCACTTAGTAGGCAGAGCTGGGTAAGTCTCTGTGTGTTCAGGGATACAGCCATTATTGGATACACATGCCTTTAATCTTAATACCAATCATGGAAAACCTGGAGGCCTATACAGACAGGCTGTGAGGAGGCGGTCATGTGGTTGGGTTTACAACCAATGAGAAGGCAGGACAGGAACTCTATATAAAGACTTTAACAGAGGGGTAGCTCTGGTTCGGAGAGGTAGGACCACTGCAGGAGGAAGGGTAAGGTTTTGGCTCTTGGCTCTGACCTCTTGGCTTTCTTCTTTGCATTGGTTCTGTGTTTATTGTTTGATGGGAAGGTTGGATACATCTACATTTGGCGCCCAACGTGACAAGAATTCATTAAAAACCGATTGGCTTGGCTTGGCGGCAGGTCCGGTTTCCAGCCTGGGCGGCCCGGCTGCCTAGCTTGGGCCCAGGCCTGACTGACCCGCAGCTGGAACTGCTACAAACAACTCAGACCTGCCCCGCTGAACAGGGCCCCTGCCTGTAAAGCCAAGGCTTGACTCGGCTCAAGCGGCTACACTTTCTCTTTCTCTCTCTCTCTCTCTCTCTCTCTCTCTCTCTCTCTCTCTCTCTCTCGCTGGATTCACACCTCGAACACCAGGTGGCTGTGAAATTCCCTGGGATTCTACTGTTCTACCCAGACTTGGTAAGTCAATTAACATATCTATTTAAAAGAGAATTTTTTTCTACATTAAAAAAAAAAATGGGCTTTATGTGTACATTGGAAGAAAATTGGGCTTTGTTTGAAATTTTAGGCACTCTGACAATGGAACAACTATATGAAAAGATTAATATTGATCGAATTATTCAGTTTATTACTTTTCTTATCCTCATTTTACTATTTAAAAAGATCGTCAACTTAAGTGCCAGGATAACAGTCTTAGAAAAACTTGTTAAACCGGTAAAAATGAATTATAGAGAAATTCAAATTCAGACAGAAGAAATAAATAGTGAAGTTGTTTCAAAATTGGATCGTAAGGTTACAGAAAGAAAGCCAGTTTTCACACAATCACCCTTAATTTATCCAGTAGCCGTACAGCAGCTACCTGATGAAGAGAATGAACAAAATACTTGGGTTCCAGTTGAAATGTTAGACTTACGAAGATTTAAGGAGGCAATAGCATCTTATGGCATGCACTCCCCATATGTAAAGCAAATGTTAAACACCTGGTCAACTTGTAATAGGATTCTACCAAAGGACTGGCGGGAATTGGCACAGGCTGTTCTTGAACCCGGACAAAATCTCCAGTGGAAAATGTGGTTCAGTAATGAGGCTAAAAATATAGAAAGACAATGGAGGGATAGCGGAATACAAGTCTGCCAGGATCAGCTTATTGGCGAAGGCCAATATGCTTCAGTACAAACACAATGTTCATATGATGTCCAAACCCTACTTCTATGTAAAACGGCAGCTTTGAATGCATGGGACAGAGTTGAAGAACCAGGAAAAAAAACTGAGTCATTTACAAAGGTTATACAGGGCCCCAAAGAATCTTTCACAGACTTCTTACAAAGATTGACTTCAGCAGTACAAAAAATGGTCCCGAATTCAGAGGCTAGTCAGATAATAATTGAATCTTTAGCCTTTGAGAATGCAAATGCAGCGTGCAAAAGAATAATTAGGCCGTTAAAGGCAAGATCTGCACCTTTGGAAGATTGGATTAGAGATACAGTTAATGTAGAGGCTTATGACCATGATGATATGTGGGTAGGAAAAGCAATTTCAAAAGGTTTGAGCAATGTTAGATGTTTTGGATGTGGAAAGCAAGGACATTTGAAAAGGGATTGTAAACAGGTCATTCCTAGAAATAATGTTTCTTCAAGGAACACTGGCAACAGAATGCCCCTTCCTTCTGGAGTATGCAGAAGGTGTGGTAAGGGAAAACACTGGACCAACGAATGTAGATCAACAAGGGACAGACAGGGTAACCCTCTGCCTCGAGCTTCGGGAAACTCCCAGAGGGGCCTCAGGCAGGCCCCCACAGTAAATCCAGTTCAAACCTTTCCTGCAGTTGTAGAGGAAACCCCTACTCAAAGCAACTAAATAACCAAATGTCTATTGGAATAAATCATGTTAGTCGAGATGATGAAACAGAGAAAATAGGAAATACAGGAAAAAACGTAAAGAAAATTTTTTGGCAAACTTCTATTAATGAACAAAGACCAAAACTAACAATAAAAATAAATGGTGTTTTGTTGTCTGGTCTGGTAGACACAGGTGCTGACATTACCATAATTGCACCAGAATTTTGGCATCCAACTTGGCCTCTTCAGGAGGTAAACATTCAACTCTTAGGAATTGGGACATTATCTAGAGTGAAACAAAGTGTAAGATGGCTTGAATGTATAGGTCCAGAAGGACAGAAAGGAAAATTAAAACCATATATGGCTAACATAGCTATGAACCTGTGGGGTCGAGACTTGTTACAACAGTGGAATACTCAGATTAATATCCCTCCAATCTCAGAAACAAATCATAAATTAGTACATGTTTCTGAGAGAAATATTAAAAGATATTATTCTAATGAGTGCTCACCAGCCATCCATGTCATACAAGAACAGGGCACAACAACTGATAATCTTCCAAAAACATTAACAGCTCTACCTTTAAAATGGTCAACAGACAAGCCTGTATGGGTTCAGCAATGGCCTTTAACAACAGAGAAACTCCAGGCTTTACAAGAGCTGGTGGAAGAACAGTTAAATGCTCATCATATTGAAGAATCAACCAGCCCTTGGAATTCTCCTGTATTTGTTATAAAAAAAAAATCTGGTAAATGGAGAATGGTAACAGACCTTAGAGCAATTAACAAAGTAATTCAGCCAATGGGCTCTTTACAATCTGGAATTCCTTTACCTACTCTGTTACCAAAAGGCTGGCCTCTCATAGTTATTGATTTAAAAGACTGTTTCTTTTCAATACCCTTACAAGAAAAAGACAGAGAAAGATTTGCTTTCACAGTGCCTACTTATAATAATTCTCAACCGGTTAAAAGATTTCAATGGAGGGTTCTCCCACAGGGAATGTTGAATAGCCCAACTTTGTGCCAATATTTTGTAAAACAGCCATTAGAAGTGGTACGTAAAAAATTTCCTAAATCTATAATTTATCATTATATGGATGACATTTTATTAGCTGATTCAAATGCAGATACTTTAGAAAGAATGTTTGAAAAAGTAAAGAAAATTTTGCCTTGCTGGGGATTACAAATTGCTTTAGAAAAGGTACAAAGAGGAGATTCTATTAATTATTTAGGATATAAAATAGAACTTCAAAAAATTAGACCTCAAAAAGTGCAAATTAGGAGAGATCGACTACAGACTCTTAATGACTTTCAAAGATTATTTGGAGACATTTCTCATCTAAGAACTATTGTTGGGGTAAAAAATGATGAACTGAATAATTTGTTTAAAACCTTAGAAGGTGATAAGGACTTAAATAGTCCAAGAGAATTATCACCTGAAGCTGAGAAAGAATTGGCCTTGGTAGAAAAGAAAGTACATGAAGGGCACGTAGATCGTATTGATCCAAAGCTGGATTGCATTTTGGTTATTTTACCTTCTAGGCATTCCCCAACAGGAATATTAATGCAAAGGGAAGATATTATATTGGAATGGATATTTTTACCAAATAAACCAAATAAAAAATTAAAAACTTATGTGGAAAAAATCTCTGACTTGATTTGGAAAGGAAAATTGAGACTTCGTCAATTAGCAGGAATAGACCCAGCAGAAATTGTCGTACCTTTAACTAAGGAGGACATTGAAAAATTATGGATAGAAAATGAAGCTTGGCAAAAAGCTTGTAGTAATTTTTTGGGAGAAATTAACAGCAAATATCCCAAAAGCAATAGAATTGATCTTATAAAGAGAGCTGATTGGATCTTGCCTCAAATTGTGAGGAAAAAACCCATATCTGGAGTTCGTACATTTTATACAGATGCCAACAAACAAGGAAAGGCAGGTTACAAATCAGAAAATTTAAGTAAAGTGGTTCAAAGTCCTTATAATTCAGTTCAAAAATCAGAATTGTATGCTATTCTGTTGGTATTAATGGATTTTTCAGAACCTCTCAATATAGTAACTGACTCTCAGTATGCTGAAAGAGTAGTATTACATATTGAGACTGCAGAATTTATCCACGATGCTTCAGAATTAACTTCATTATTTATTCAATTACAAGATACAATCAGAAAACGGAGTCATCCTTTATATATAACTCACATCCGATCCCATACTGGTCTGCCAGGCCCTCTAGCACAAGGCAATGATGAGATTGATAAATTATTGATAGGAAATGTGCTGGAGGCCTCAGAATTTCATAAAAAACATCATGTAAATAGTAAAGGTTTAAAAAAGGATTTTTCCATAACCTGGCAACAAGCCAAAGAAATAGTAAAGAAATGTCCTACTTGTTCCTTCTACAATCAAACACCATTACCAGCAGGATGTAACCCAAAGGGTACTCAGAGGAATGAAATCTGGCAGATGGACGTGTTTCACTTTGCAGAATTTGGAAAACTGAAATATGTACACCACACTATCGATACTTATTCAGGATTTCAATGGGCAACTGCTTTGAGTTCTGAAAAAGCTGATTCTGTAATCACTCATTTGCTAGAAGTTATGGCCATTATGGGTATACCTGCACAAATCAAAACTGATAATGCTCCATCATATGTCTCTGTTAAAATGAAACAGTTTTTTGCTTATTATAATATAAACCATGTTACAGGTATACCACATAATCCTACAGGTCAAGCAGTTATAGAAAGATCAAACAGAACTCTAAAGGATATGCTAAATAAACAAAAAGGAGTAACAAAAACCCCCAGAAATAGACTACATAATGCTCTATTAACTTTGAATTTTCTCAATGCCAATGAGAAAGGAACAACAGCTGCAGAGAGACATTGGATAATAGAAAAAACTACAGAATTAAATCAACCTATATACTTTAAGGATGTGCTGACCTCAGAATGGAAACCAGGGTATGTGTTACATTGGGGACGAGGTTTTGCTTTTATTTCTACAGGAGAAGATAAGCTGTGGGTACCATCAAAATTGATAAAGGTTCGATTTGAACAAGAGAGACCTCTTAATTACAGGAGGTGATAGTTCATCAACTATCGTAAACATCCAATTTAAACTAACTTACACCAGTAACACATGCCTTTTCATTTAATCAGATAACTTGTCAAAAAGGAACATCCCCAAAAAACCTTGGGGAAAGGTTTTTGTTTTTGTCTTTTAGGAGAATGAAGGTTAACGAATTTGAAGAACACTGGACAAATGAGACAACTGAAGAAAAGGAACAAATCATCTATCCTAAGAAACAGAGTGAAATGGCGTATGGGTATGTTATCTAAAAAAATTTTATGTCTTCCTAAATGTTTGTTTCTGCTTTTCTT
Source organism: Peromyscus californicus insignis (assembly GCF_007827085.1). NCBI lineage: Eukaryota > Metazoa > Chordata > Mammalia > Rodentia > Cricetidae > Peromyscus > Peromyscus californicus. The sequence goes on from NW_026294584.1 coordinate 16,683,790, forward strand.
TAAAGATTTAACACTATTTAACTTCTAATAGTCCCAGTTCAATTAAAATTTAAAGCTGACTTTGGAGTTGGAGAATGGCTCTCTCCTTCTTTAAACTCAAGCATGTTGTTAAAAGGAAAATGCAAACTCCCTGTATCATGCCAGAGGAAAAGAGCCATCTTCTGCTATGGGACAGGAGAAAAGCCAAATTAATTAAGGGACTATTCTATTACGAATCTCAACTCTTTGATTCTATTCTGATTCTTTAAACTTTTCTTAAAGTATGAATTTTATATCAAAATTTACAAGATCAATATATATAGATATATATACATTTTAAACTTTGTTAAGATATAAATGGTCATATAGAGTACTAACTAATTCTAAAAAGTCGCATATATAGTCTTTGTGTTCGAGTCTCTTATCAGTTTTTTGCAGGAAATCACGGTTAGGCCTAACATCAACTGAAGTCTCCAGGAAGAAGATGGGGCCCCACAACAACAACAATTCCACGTGGACAATAATAACATCACTAAGCTGACAAACATCATCTACAGATCAGCTTTGAACTACAAAGTGCTCAGAGCAATTTTGAGAAGAGCTAGCTGAGATGATCCAGTCTCAAAGACTACTTGAATAAGGATTTGAGATAAACCCTGAATTTTGGCATTATACACAGACTGGATAACGAAGGATATATTTTCCTTTCCTAGAATTTGACAATTAACCTAAAATTTTTCTTTCAGGATAAAGATACCTTCGCCCATACCCAGCAGGAAGCAATTTCAAGAATACGACGCCCACATTCCCAAAGAGGTGGTGTGGGGCGGTTGGTTTTTTTGGTCTTTTAATGGGTTTTGGGTCTGGGATAATTTTCATTGATTAGGGGGGTTGGATACAAGTTGTTGTCAAGGGTTAGGAAAAAGGCTAAGCAAAGGAGATTAGATTTAAGGTTCTTATTAAAAAAAAAAAGAAAGAAAGAAAAGAAAAATGTAAATACTTTACATTGGATTGGATTGTTTTATATTGTATACAAATTATATATATTGAAATTGATATTGTTAGAAAATGTTATATATATTTTTCTAATTGTACCGTTCATCTAACAATGTAATGCAATTTTCTGATCCTTGAATGTTATTACCAACTATTAGGATATAAAGAAATGAAAGTTAGTAGTTAGATATTATAATAGAACTTGTAGTTATATTAGGTATGTTTTCAAGATTGAGTAGATATATTTTAGATAGACAGGTTATCTTCAAACCCTTCAGAGATCTACAGAATATGGCATTTAAAATGTTTTAATAACTTAGAAAATTTTTCTTTTTTGTTATGACTATGAGACATGTCGGCTCCTGGCAGTACCAATCTACTTCAGAGAAAATATGGGCATTGAAGAAACTGCATATGGAGTTAACTTTCATTGTGGCAAAAGTTAGCCACTGGACAACAAAGTATCCTCGAATCAACAGGACAAAATGGACAAACAGGACATAAAACAAAGGATTACTGATTCTTGCCAAAACAAGTGTGGTTATGGCTTTATCAAAAGGCATCTTCAGAGGCCAGGACAATATGGCACCATCCCTGAAGTGGCCTTCGCAATTCGAAAAAGGTACAGTGCCCTTTTCTTCGAAGGCAGCTGAACAGGCAGTGGGCCGATGGCCTCTGATGTGCAATGGAACAGCAGCTGAAACAGTTATTCTTGAAGAGTAACTAAGCTCACGCCTCTCAATAGTAGACTGGCATTTGATGGAGGGATATGGAGAAGAATGGGATGCTGAGATGAAGCCATATATACACAGCCAGGAAGAATGGACAGCTGAGTTGGAAAACCATCATCAATTTCCAGAATTTGAAATCCTGAATCATGACATGACACTGGTGGAATTCAGGTGTTTCTGGTACATGGACTACTCTCACTCAATGTGAGGTTGAACTGTTGACCTTGTGTACATCCTGCTTCACAAATGAGTCTGTCGGATATGCTGGGCCTATAGGCTGAAGATGATGCCCCAGCACTGCGGAGAAACCTCAGGTGACTGTCCAAACAGCTGTCTGTTTCTGTCAACTCACAAATTTTTTGGAGGTTGCTTATGTGCACTTCCTGTTTTTATTTTTGTTAGCTAATATTATTTCCTTCTTGGGTCTCTGAGGGAGTTGAAGATTAGTTAGTTATAGTTGAAGGTTAGTTAGTTATAGTTGAAGATTAATTAGGATACATTTTGGACTTACAAAAATAGGATAGATAATGAAATTATTTTCTCTGAATTTGTCAAATACAAATGGACTAGACATTGTTTAGGTATTTATTACTTGTATATATTGTATATAGTTATTGTCCTTTTGTATATAGTTTTTCTTATATTAGTTATAAGCTTTTTCTTTTTTTTCCTTTTTATTAAAATAGAAAAGGGGAAATATGGTGATATTTTATTTGTATTAAAATGTTATTTGTATGTTAATAAATAAAGTTGCCCGGGGGTCAGAGCTATTAGCAAGCCATAGGAAAGCAGGGCAGTGGTAGCGTACGCTTGTAATTCCAGCACTTAGTAGGCAGAGCTGGGTAAGTCTCTGTGTGTTCAGGGATACAGCCATTATTGGATACACATGCCTTTAATCTTAATACCAATCATGGAAAACCTGGAGGCCTATACAGACAGGCTGTGAGGAGGCGGTCATGTGGTTGGGTTTACAACCAATGAGAAGGCAGGACAGGAACTCTATATAAAGACTTTAACAGAGGGGTAGCTCTGGTTCGGAGAGGTAGGACCACTGCAGGAGGAAGGGTAAGGTTTTGGCTCTTGGCTCTGACCTCTTGGCTTTCTTCTTTGCATTGGTTCTGTGTTTATTGTTTGATGGGAAGGTTGGATACATCTACACACGTTCCTGAAGAAAACTGGTCCCCCTACCCCAGCAGCTTTCAATTGTCGAAACTCCTCAGCTAGGGTGGGACTTCATGAGCCCCTCTCCCCTTTGTGCTGACACTGTGTCTGGCTTGGCCTTGTTTAGGTTGTATGCAGGTAACCACAGCCACTATGAGTTCCTGAGTGCAATGGCCCCTCTTTTATAATGTTCCCTGAGCCATGTGGGAGGTGGCATGATATAGACAACTCATTTAGGGAAGAGTACTCCACAGTAACTCATCCTCTGCACACTGACTAGCTACAGGTCTTTGAGTCAATTGCTATCCACTGAAAATGCAGTTTATCTGATGAGAACAGAAAGCCGCACTAATCTATGGATATTTAAATAAGTTTTTAGAAGACAGTTTTATGCTGCCATCTAGGAAAATAATAACAGGTTCTCCCATAGGGTCTCTAACCTCCTCAGTCATGGGTTCTTGTTCAGGGGTAAAGTACCATGCATGAATACCATCTCATCCCCTTTGTAATATCTAGACCACTGTTGTACCAGTGGGCATATCTTAGCAGGCTGGTCATTGCTGGAGTGCTTAGTGTTCATGGCTAGGTAATGCTGCTGATCGGTTTCCTCCAATATCACTTTTAGTACTAGAACACTAGTCATCAGGAAGAAACTTGACAGGTTAGTTCCAGCTTGCTTTCTCCATGTCCTGTGATCCAAGTGTGTGCTGGCCTCAGTAACAAGGTCTCCCCAGGTAGTTCTTGTGAGTACTCAAGAGTTATAGCAATAGCCTATTTTGCTTAGAGGGTATATGGGACCCTCCCTGGCCAACATCATGGAGGATAGAATCCTAAATCAGGCATTGGACTTCTTATTTGATGACCTACTGTGGGATGTTCTGTATGCAAATGTGTTGCTGATTGGTCAATAAATAAAATACTGATTGGCCAGTGGCTAGGCAGGAAGTATAGGCGGGACAAGGAGGAGAATAAAGCTGGCAAGTGGAAGGCTGAGTCAGAGAGACACTGCCAGCCGCCATGATGAGAAACAGCATGTGAAGATGCCAGTAAGCCACGAGCCATGTGGCAAGGTATAGATTAATGGAAATGGATTAATTTAAGCTATAAGAACAGTTAGCAAGACGCCTGCCACAGTCATACAGTTTGTAACCAATATAAGTCTCTGTGTTTACTTGGTCGGGTCTGAGCTGCTGTGGGACTGGCAGGTGAGAGAGATTTGTCCTGACTGTGGGCCAGGCAGGAAAACCCTAGCTACAATGACCTATTATGTCAGAAGCATTATCCCCTAATATAGAAACACTATTTAACTTTTCTTACACACACACACACACACACACACACACACAATTGCCCTTTTTCCCTTTTCATACCTCCTGTGTTCTACTATCCCCCCTCCTTTAATATCTCCTCCCATATCTCAATGTCCTCTTCCTAGTTTAGTGGCTTCTAAAGTTACTCAAAGTTAATCACAGGTCTAAAGCTTCACAGCTCAGATCTACATGTGAGACAGAACGAGCATGTTTGTCTTTCTGCTTTCCACTCAGAATGGCTTTCTTTTCAGTCCCATCCATTTACCATAGCAGATTTTAAAGGAATGTTTAATATTTATTATTTCCTGCCTTTCTATGGTATATAAAAATATTCAACTACTATGGGAGTCTTTTCAGGAAGGAACAGGTAATATATATATGTGTGTGTGTGTGTGTGTGTGTGTGTGTGTGTGTGTGTGTGTGTGTGTGTGTGTGTGTGTGTATGTGTATATATCTATATATATATTGTTCACAGAACAATTCCTAGATTTTAATTATTATTCACATTTAAAAACTAAAGTTCTTGATGATCAGTTCCTTAAGTTTCTTTGTGATTTCAGTTATTATTTTTAGTGTCTTAAGCTACATTTTACACAGGCATGGTGACTCTAGGGTAGTTTGTGGATGCATATATTTATACTGAATTTGCTTTGGCATTTGCATTTGTCATACAAAGCTAGATGGTTTCTTAGGACAGTTAATGTGAATGTAATTCAAAGGTAGTGGGAAGTTTATCCCACTCAGCCTAAAAATGATGCCTCACTCCTTGGCTAGCGAAGAACTTTTATGCTCAGGACTACATACATGAGAAGGCATGTGCTAGGAGAATGTGCAGGCATAGACAGAACATATCTTGATCAATTACTAAAGAACCAGATATAGTCCTATGAATAAGCAGGACAGGCAAACTCAGAGTGCTGTGTGTGAGTAGAGGAGGCACTGAAGGATGAGAGACCCATGATAGGATAGTCAAAACTGTGGCCACTGTCTGGTTTTCCAAAAATCCCCCATAAAACACCCACAAATAATTGTTTTAAGGCAAAAAGTGCAGTCTCGGGCCGGGCGGTGGTGGCGCACGCCTTTAATCCCAGCACTCGGGAGGCAGAGCCAGGCGGATCTCTGTGAGTTCGAGGCCAGCCTGGGCTACCAAGTGAGTTCCAGGAAAAGGCGCAAAGCTACACAGAGAAACCCTGTCTCGAAAAACCAAAAAAAAAAAAAAAAAAAAAAAACAAAACAACAACAAAAAAAAAGTGCAGTCTCTGTGCCAAACTGAATCTCAGACCCAAAATAAGCAGTTGTGTGGATTGAACCATCCAGTCATAGTGATTTCAATGTACGTGTGCCCAGGTGTGGCAGCAAACGTTACTGTTCAGTAGTAGGAAGACACATATCACACAGAGTGATGTTCCATCATGAAGCCCAGACCCCTGCTACAAACAGAAGGCCTCTGACCTGAGGACTACAACAGCACTACTGATGTTTTTACCTGTTTTAATGGGCCTTCACTAATATTTATGAACTCCCTAGAGGAAGCATAGATCCCTCTATTATAAACTGAAACAACATTGGTCTCTCAAAATAGTGTAATCTTAACTTTGAGTGTAAAAGTAAAGCTTTAAAAATTGCCAAAAGAGTCCCTCCCCCAATATCCCTCAAAGTCAGCTATAGAGCTTTAAAAAATAGCTTTTCCTGAATGGAGAACCTATCTCCTGCTCTAAAGCAATTCCTACAGACAGTTCTGGCTCTCGTCCCTATCTAAATGGTCTGATTTTGAAGTGTATCCCAGGGGAATGTATTTTTTCGTGCTGCGCGGTTTTGATTTCTTATGCAGAAGGGATAAAGGGATGAAAAATATCTTGCAATTTGCTGAGCACCTCATATGTGCCAAGTATTGTGCTGAGTGTGTCAAATCATTCCCAGTTGGGGCTGTGTATATTATCTAACTCCAGAGAAACTGAGTTGTATGAGCTTGCACACCTTAGTGGAGCAAGACTCAAACTTAGTTGAGCCTGATCCCAATGTGTGTCCTTTTTGCCTGACCTGATGCAAAGACTGCAGAGTTCTTGGGATTTTTCATTCTCCTTTGACATGACAGAAGTCACTAACATGGGTAAAATATGGTCCAGAGGCTTTGTAAAACACACATAATTCATGCACTGTGCAGAATGTATTTCTTACCTGCTTGAGTACTGTGCTGTGCTCCACATCATGGGGTATGCAGAAGAAGTAGATTTCTTAGTTTTGCCTGAGGAAACTGTGGAACTTCTGGCCCAAATTGTACCAGTTGTCTATCCCAAAATGCAACATTAGGCAATAAGTACTCGTATCCATAACAGCTTAGATAACTCAAAAGAGAGGAATCTGTAAATATCAGCGGCCTTCTCACCCAACAATGAAAAGCAAATCTGAGACACTAGTTGTTTTTCACAGAGCCATATTTTTGTGAATAGCATCTCTTAAATGGGAACTATATTGAATACATGTTCAATTAATTCTCCTCATATTTTGGAAGAAATGTTTTATTCTTATTAACTTAAAAATAATGCAAAGCCTATTTTCTTAGTTTATACATTCTCTATGCAAGTTATTTGATCAATCATGAGTCTTAAACCAGTCATATCAATATTGATGTAACAATGAGGAGGAAGATAAAAAAATTTGTCATCAACTGGCTAGACATTGAAGACACTGTCTGTATCCTTGCTAGGTGTTCAAATGGAGTTTCATCTTCTTTAACCTGCTAATCTATATTATGTACTTGTCTGTAAATGGTCAGACATATGCCAGACTAACCCAGCACTGGTCTGCTTAGGATAAGTCTGGATTATGTTTCCCAAAGCTAGCTTGACCTCCGAGGTTCTTTCCTGTCGGGTACTACTGGATCCAAACATTTATCTAGACCAGGTAAATTTGGAAGCCATCTCCAGGTGATTGAAACTGGTAGGGGAGAAAGAAAGAAACAGATCCTTCAGGGGACATCCCAGCCTTTGATGACTTAATTCTTGCTGAACTTCATGTGTTGGGAATTTGATTTCCAAGGCAGCAGCATTGTGAGGTGGGCCCTTTCAGAAGTGATGAGGTCGCCAGAGTGACCTGAGTGGGTCAATGTCACTGCCGAGGTAAAGGTTAGCTTGAGAGTTTGTTTTGGATTAGCTGAGTTTGCCCTCTTTTCTCTCTCTCTACCCAACACCTTCCCTCCCTCTCTGCCTTCTGACATGGCATGATGCAGTATTGAGAATCTCAGACTGAAACATCCTGATTTTGGATTTTCTAGCCTCCAAAACTATAATATATGATTTAATTTCATTATAAACCATTTAGTTTTACCTATTCCCATAGGATAAAACAGATGAAAACTAGCTTTTTTTCTGGGAAGAAGGGAAGGAAACATTTAAGGACTGGATAGCTTTACAAATTCAAAGTTCAAAAACATAATGGAATTTTGTAGCTAAGGGAAGCCTTTCATGAAGATAGTCTATTTAGAAAGTATGCAGGACTTAGGGATAATTCTTTGTCTTTGGGATGGTGAAACCCTCTCTGAGATCGAACTTCACATGTTAATTAATATCCATCTCTCCTGGGCTTAAATATTAAGTATGAAAAGGGTAAAAGCATGTATAACATGGTCATGATTTCAGATAGATAAATAGAAGGCAGTTGAATGAGCATACTGGGAAGGTAGCCATATAATTGCACTGAACACTCCCCTGGATTTGTAATGTTTCTTGTAATGCAGCTACACCATCAAACTCCAACCATGTGTCTCTCTTCACATTAGTGACAAAACTTAGGGTAGTTTTTGCCTAGGGTCTGTATGACACCCTCAGGTGCTTTGCTGTGAATGTATTGCTATGATTGATTGATAAATAAAACACTGATTGGCCAGTAGCCAGGCAGGAAGTATAGGCAGGACTAGCACAGAGGACAGTTGGGGGAACAGGAAGGCAGAGTCAGAGAGACGCTGCCAGCCGCCACAAGGAGAAACATGATGTAAGATACCGGTAAGCCACGAGCCACGTGGCAAGGTATAGATTTATAGAAATGGGTTAATTTAAGATATAAGAACAGATAGCAAGAAGCCTGCCACGGCCATACAGTTTATAAGTAATATAAGTCTCTGTGTGTTTACTTGGATCTGAGCAGCTGCAGGAGCCGGGTGGGCACAGGAATACTCCAGCTACAGTGCTTAATGTCCCATCTCCTCCTAAAAACCCTGGTGACTTCTATGGAATGGATTGCAGTGCCTCATACCGGTGTGCTGTCACACCCACTTCCTGACTTACTACTCCTTGCAATCACTAGCCAGAGGTGGCTGCCTACTTTAGCTTCATTCTCTGTTGAATATGATGAGCCTTCTCTACACCTACTGCATTTATCCAAGTCTGTGGTAGGCAGGAGCAGTAAGTAGTTCTGGAAGTAATTCTAGCTCAGGAAAATTTTGCAAAACTTTGTGCCCAAGAAGCACAGCTATGTCTCTTGATAACAGAGTGTAGCAGTCTTCCCAAAGAAGAGCTCCTGATTCCATTTGGGAATGGGGAAGAGTCAAGGTGTCAGTAGAAAATAACTATCCTTTGAGGTCACAACAGGGCTAGCAAGTATCTAGGGAAACATGGAGAGAAGGAGGGACTCTGATGTGTAACAGTTTGTGAGCATTTCCCTTTCAGCTCTGCCCTTGCACACATCAACTAGTCTTCTTTTAAGTCTATACTCTTAATCTTCCTTAAGCCACTGACTGACATGAGATGTGTTCCAATTAAGTGCAGTGGTTGATGCCTCACAATATGGGAAACTCCAATAAAAAGAATTGTTGCAAGAATGAGAAAGCATTTTCAGAGTAACTTTAAAGCAATAACTCATGGAATTTATTTTTCCCTAATGATTTTATTTTTTGTCTGCATCAAACTGATGCTTTATCTGTGCTTACATGGTACCTTTAACTTGCCATGGCTGCTGAAGTTAGTCGAGGATAGCTGGACCTTCTACACTGCAGCCTTTCTTGTCATCATCTTGTCATCATTTTGCTAGAGCAGTCCTCAGTTCCACAGTTGTGCACTTCATAGCCTTCCCCTGTCTTGCTCTGCTGTCATTCCCATCAGGGTGATAACAACAGAGGCAGTTAGGAGCAGTAATGAGAATCACCTCCCCCAGTGTTCATTCTGAACTCAACCATCTTCTAAGCATCATGCTTATTTTAACTCACTTAATGTTTATCCTCATCTTCCTCCACTATCCTCAAGAACTAAGGACAAGAACTATTGGTCAGATCAATGATAGAGGACATTATCATACTGTGGAAACAAAAATTTAATACTAAACAATGGTTTTCAGTAGGGAGCAGTTGTGACAATGTCTACTTGGTTGGGGTAATTCTGATGTCTAGTCGTAAGGACAGGAGTATGTTTCTAAAAGTGTATGATACCCAGACCAATTTGCCATGCCAGAGTTATCCAGTCCCCAAAAGTTATTAGTACAGAGGTCAAGAAACACAGGTACTTTATGATGGGAATATTCCTAATCACACAGCCTGAACTCAAATTCCACTTCTGCAACTTACTTGCTGTGTGGCTTTGGAGCGAAATGCTTAACCTATTTATACTCCAGTCTTCTTATGTTTAAAATAAAAATAGTAATATTACATCATCAGGTTAATGCATGATTGACTGTATTATTATGCTTCCCACACCCATGTTCTTTGCACTCACCACTAGAGAAAGGTCAATGAACTCCTTACATCTTTATCTCAGGTATTCAGTTTCATGTAATTGTTGACTGTGTTTTCATGGTAGGCACCTGCTATGAATGTGTCTTCCAAAAATCCATGTGCTGGAAACTTAATTTCTGAATTTATAGGCTGATGGTATGTAAAAGTGAGGTCTTTCGGCTAATTGGGATTGGATGTGATCATGAGTGAGGTCCCAATAATGCTCCTGGTAGCTTTATTAGAAACAAGACTCATTCACACATTTTCTCTTTCATCATTTGGGGTTTCTTGACATTGTACAATAAGAAGGTCCTTATCAGATGTCACCAGCACATTGATACTGGTCTTAGCGGCTTTCTGAACTGCAAAAAGTAAAATCTATATGCTTTTAAAATTAAAATATAATTGTATCTTTTCTCCCTTTCCCTTTCCTCCCTTCAGCTCACCCCACCCCTACTACCTCTCAAATTCATGGACTGTTTTTCTTTAATTGCTATTGTTACACATGTATAAATATATAAATACATACATCTCAGTCTGTTTAGTGTTGATTGTATGTATATGATTTCAGGGATGACCACTTGGTATTAGATAACCAATTGAGGAGTGTAGTAACATTGTGTCCCCCAATAGATTGTGCACCCTTAATAAACTTATCTGGGGTCAAAGAACAGAACAGTCACTAGATAGACATAGAAGCTAGAAAAATGGTGGCATACACACCTTTAATCCTAGCATTCCAGAGGCAGGGATCCATCCAGATCTCTGTGAGTTCAAAGCCACACTGGAAACAGCCAGGCAAGGTGACACACACCTTTAATCCCAGCTCTTGAGATCTCATGTCTTGCTTGAGAAAGACACATGCCTTTAATCCCAGGAAGTGATGTCAGGAAGCAGAAAAGTATATAAGGCATAAGGGCCAAGAACTAGAGTCTTTTTAAGCTTTTAGGCTTTTAGCAGCAGTACAGCTGAGATCCATTCAGATGAGGACTCAGAGGCTTTCAATCTGAGGGAACAAGATCAGCCGAGGAACTAGCAAGGTGAGGTTGGATGTGGCTTGTTCTGTTTCTCTGATCTTTCAGCATTCACTCCAATACCTGACTCCAGGTTTATTTTTATTAATAACACCTTTTAAGATTCATGATACAGGGGAGCTCATCCCTGGAGAAGACTATTTATCCAGCTCAGAGCATTCCTTAGTTGGCTGTAGTTCTTTGTGGGAAGAACCCCCATGAGATTTCCTCTCTCCTTTTTAGCATGTCCACTGGTGGTGTATGTATTCAGGTCTCGTTTAGACAGCCATAATGTTACAGCATCATGTCATTTTAGGAGATACAATCTCACAGTAGATTCCCTGGTCCTCTGGCTCTTACAAACTTTCCACCCCTTCTTCAGTGATCTTCCCTGACCCTTACTCCTTATAAAAGAAATTTGTCTTTGCAATAGATGGAGACTATTACAGAAAACCATAACTATTCAAAATGCAGGGAACAACTGACTGTGAGGTGGGCAGCCTCAACTAAGACTCCTAACACACAATTCCTACATATATTCTTTATAAATTAGTCAGTCTTACATATTCTGTTGCTACAAAACAAAATGAACCGAAAAATGGACCAAGACAAAGTCCTTTTAGAATGTGTCATAGGTAGATGACTGTGATTCTGGCATGCTGGACATCTTCTAGGCCTGCACCTCCTCCCTCACCAATGGCTTTTCTGAAGGCAAATGGAAGTATGACCTTAAAGAACTTCAGGATTATGATGGTAAGGACTGTCTTGAGTATAGAACAGTTCCTGTTAGTGTCCATGAAGATGAGCCTTCTCTATACCTACTGTATTTATCTGAGTCTTCTGGTAGGCAGGAACAGTAAGTAGGTTTGGAAATAATTCTACCTCAGGAAAATTTTACAAAACCTTGTACCCAAGAAGCACAACTATGTCTCCAGATAACAGAGTGTAGCATTCTTCCCAAAGAAGAGCTATTGATTCCATTTGGGAATGAGAAGAATCCAAGCTGTCAGTAGAAAACTACTGTCCTTTGAGGTCACAGCAGGGCTAGCAAGTGTCTAGGGAAACATGGGGAGAAGGAGGGACTCTCATGTGAAAACAGACAGGAGAGTTTCACTGGGAACTCACTAAAAATCCTTGGGAAATATTTTTCAAGCAAGAGTCTCTGAATTGTGATTTGTAATGTGACCACACTGGTATGTACTGGCCTAAAGAAATGAAAGGCACTTGAAATTTCGTAAAGATTTTGATTCCTCAAGATGCTAATAAATATGGCAGTTTGTCACACTTTTCTTTCAACTCCTCAAATTCATGCTTTCTCCTGGCATGCATTGTAAACTATTGCTTTCAAAATCCTACAATGCACTGCTAAAAACAATATAGTTACAGAGCAGGCTGAAAGCCTGGAAGAAAGGCTCATCAAGTCATTTATGAAATACCTCTCTATCAGACAAGGCATTCACAGCAATCAAAACACATTAAGTTTAAACGACATGCTGTGTTTTAGACCACAAGTACTATATCCATATTGAAGTAGTTTAAATACAAATGAGTTCTACCGAAATGCCAGGCAAAGAATTACTGCCAAAGGTAGAAGATCATGACCAAATGTTTGAATGGCAGCCCAGAGTTAGGTCTCAAAAAGTTGGAAAGAAATTCCCTAAAGAAATTCATACTGTGCAAGCAAAGACAGAGTTTATAATTCTAACCACTTGAAATTCATTTACTCACTATCTTGCCTACCTATGTGCACATAAGACTTGGAAATGGACGTGTTACAAAGCTAACCAGATGAGGCTGATAGCAAGTTAGTGTCTCAGTTTGCTATTCCTGCTGATAAAACCCACGAAGCTTAGAAACTGAGCACTGCCTCTTACTTCATTTTAGCCTTTAAGCTCACTAAGGTTGATTTGACTCAGCTAGGTGGGTTTTCTGCACTTCTACTTGGAGTCTTTTGTATGTTGAGTGGTGGTGGCAAGATCCAGGTCATCCATGATGCCTCCCCTCACTTATCTCAAGTGGTAGCAGGGTTGGCCCAGAGCCTACAGCCCATATTTCTCTCTCCACGTCGCTGGACCATCTTGCAAATTCTTGATTGGGTTGGTGATTCTGAATTCCAAGAATGGCAAGTAATTAGAAGTCAGAGGACACTGGAAGCCATATTTGGAGATAGTCAAGTTAATACCAGTGACAGAAGATAGAGAAACTGAGCTCTGACCTTAGACAGATGAATAAAGATAACTCATAAAGCATATTAGCTAGCATTTAGTCATCAAATACTCCCGAAGTTCAGAAGGGCATAGTCATGCATTAATAGTTATTATGTTTTCCTTTTTACATCCTGGAAGACATATTGAATGACAAAGATTGGATACAAGTGACATTAAGTTGTTCATCATAAAAATGTGTTTCACATAAGAATTGTGTGTTGTTTGAAAGGAGAAATACAACTTTATTTGGAGGGTAAATGGTTGAAGCTTAAGGAGGAGGTTAAAGAAAAGCTTAAAGGGACATAAAATGAAAGCAATGTCTGAACCAGAAAATGAGTTCAACTTACAGCAATGTAGGTAGCCCATTGGCAGAGCTCCATGGGTTTCTTCTTCAGTACACTGGCAACTTGGAAGAAAAATGGAAACCAGGAGTTAGATCCTCAGAAAGAAATGCATTATGAGCATCACAGGCATATTCACATTTCTGTTCTTTATGGAAGATGGGGTAGAGACGGCTTAAATATCTTGGAAGCATCTCCCTTCAGGATCCTGGATCTACTAGCTACTTACAATGGAGCATCCAGTTTCCTCTGCCCAGACAACTGCTGCCCAGTAAACTGTACCCACCAAAACACAGGCAATAGATAACCTCACACCAGCAAATCTCAAAGAAGGAAAACACATACACATTATCATCACCACTAACAAAACCAAAAATAAAAAGAATTAACAATCACTGGTCTTTAACATCTCTTAATATCAGTGGACTCAATTTGCCTTTAAAAAGACACAGGCTAACAGAATGGGTACGAAAACAGAATCCATCCTTCTGCTGCATACAAGACACACACATCAACTTCAAAGACAGATATTACCTCAGAGTAAAGGGTTGGGAAAAGATTTTCCAATCAAATAGACCTAAGAAGCAAGCTGGTGTGGCTATCCTAATCTCTAACAAAATAGACTTCAAACGAAAATGAATCAAAAGAGATGGAGAAGGACATTTCATATTCATCACAGGAAAAAATCCATCAAGATGAAGTCTCGATTCTGAACATTTTGCCCCAAATAAAAGGGCACCTACATTTGTAAAAGAAACACTACTAAAGCTTAAAATCACACATCAAACTCCATACATTAATAGTGAGAGACTTCAACACTCCACTCTAACCACTGGACAGGTCTTCCAGACAGAAACTTAATAGAGAAATAAAAGAACTAACAAGTGCTATGACTCAAATGGCCCTAACAGACATCTATAGAACATTTCACCCAAACACAAAAGAATGATACCTTCTTCTTAGCACGTCATGGAACCTTCTCCAAAATTGACCGCATACTCAGTAACAAAGCAAATCTCAACAAATATAAAAAAATTAGAAAAACTCCCTATGTCTTATCAGATCACTATGGCTTAAAGTTAGAATTCAACAACAACATAAAATTCAAAAGCCTACAAACTCATGGAAACTGAACAATGCTCAACTGAATGACTACTGGATCAAGGAATAAATATAAAGAAAGAAATTAAAGACTTCCTAGCATTCAATGAAAATGAATGTACAACATATCCAAACTTATGGGACACTATGAAAGCAGTGCTAAGAGGAAAGTTCACGGCACTAAGTGCCTACATAAAGAATTTGGAGAAATATCACACTACAGACTTAACAGCACACCTGAAAGCTCTAGAACAAGAAGAAGCAAACTCACCTAGGAGGAATAGATGACAGGAAACAAACAAATTGAGGGCTGAAATCAATAAAATAAAAATCAAGAACAATACAAAGAATCAATGAAACAAAGAGTTGGTTCTTTGAGAAAATCAATAAGATAGACAAACCCTTAACCAAACTAGCCAAAAGGCAGAGAGAGAATATCCAAATTAACAAAATCAGAAATGAAAAGAGGGACATAATAACAGACACTGAGGAAATCCAGAGAATCATTAGGTTGTACTTCAAAAAACAGTACTCCACAAAATTGGAAAATGTAAAAGAAATGGACAATTTTCTGGATAGGTACCACGTACCAAAATTAAATCAAGATCAGTTAAACATACAAGTAGACCTATAACCCATAAGGAAATAGAAGCAGTCATCAAAAGTCTCCCAACCAAAAAGAGCCCAGGGCCAGATAGTTTCAGTGCAGAATTCTACCAGAATTTCAAAGACAAGCTAATATCAATACTCTTCAAACTGTTCCACACAATAGAAACAGAAGGAACATTGCCAAACTCTTTTTATGAGGCTACACTTACCCTGATACCCAAACCACACAAAGATGCAACAAAGAAAGAGAATTATGGACCAATCTCACTCATGAACATTGGTGCAAAAATACTCAATAAAATACTGGCAAACTGAATCCAAGAACACATAGAAAAAATCATTTGCCGTGATCAAGTAGGCTTCATCCCAGACATGCATGGATGGCTCAACATATAAAAAGCTGTCAAGGTAATCCACCATATAAACAAACTGAAAGAAAAAAAACCCCACATGATCATCTCATTGGATTCTGAAAAAGCCTTTGTCAAAAATATAACACCCCTTCATAATAAAAGTCTTGGAGAAATCAGGAATACAAGAAACATATCTAAGCATAATAAAGGTAATTTACAGCAAGCTGACAGCCAACTCAAATTAAATGGAAAGAAATTGAAAGTGATTCCACTAAAATCAGGAACAAAACAAAGCTGCCCACTCTCTACATATCTATTCAATATCGTGCTTGAAGTTCTAGCTAGAGCAATAAGACAACAAAAGGAGATCAAGGGGATACAAATTGCAAATGAAGAAGTCGAACTTTTGCTATTTACAGATGATATGATAGTATACATAAGTGACCCCAAAAATTATGCCGGGGAACTCTTATACCTGATAAACACCTTCAGTAATGTGGCTGTATACAAGATTAACTAAAAAAAAGTCAATAGCCCTCCTATATACAAATGATAAATGGGCTGAGAAAGAAGTTAAAGAAACATTACCCTTTACAATAGCCACAAATAACATAAAATATCTTAGGGTAACTCTAACCAAACAAGTGAAAGACCTGTATGACAAGAACATTAAGTCTTTGAAGAAAGAAATTGAAGAAGATATCAGAAAATGGAAAGAACTCCCATGCTCATGGATAGGTAGAATCAACAGAGTAGAAATGTCAATCTTACCAAAAGCAATCTACAGATTCAATGCAATACCCATCAAAATCCCAACACAATTCTTCACAGACCTTGAAAGAACAATACTCAACTTCATATGGAAAAACAAAAAACTCAGGATAGCCAAAACAATCCTATACAATAAAGAAACTTCCAGAGGCATTACCATCCCTGACTTCAAGCTTTACTATGGAGCTATAGTAATAAAAACAGGTTGGTATTGGCATAAAAACAGACACATGGATCAATGGAATCAAATTGAAGAACATGACATTAATTCACAACCTATGAACACCTGATTTTTTGACAAAGAAGCCAAAATTGTACAATGGAAAAAAGAAAGCATCTTCAACAAATGGTGCTGGCTTAACTGGATGTCAGTGTGTAGAAGATTGCAAACAGATCCATGTCTATTGCCATGCACAAAACTCAAGTCCAAATGGATCAAAGACCTCAACATAAATCCAGTTATGATTTGATAACTCTGAACCTGATAGAAGAGAAAGTGGGAAGTAACCTTGAATGAATTAGCACAGGAGACTGCTTCCTGAATATACACCATGAAGCAGACACTGAGAGCAACAACTAATAAATGGGACCTCCTGAAACTGAGAAGCTTCTGTAAAGCAAAGGACAGAATAAAGAAAACAAAACAGTAACCTACAGAATGGGAAAAGTTCTTTGCCAATCCCACATCTGACTGAGGGCTCGTCTCGAAATTATATAAAGAACTTAAGAAACTAGACATCAAAAAACCAAACAATTAATTTTAAAAAACGGGCTGCAGATCTAAACAGAGAATTCTCAACAGAAGAATCTCAAATGGCTGAAAGACATTTAAGAAAGTGTTCAACATCCTTATATTGGTGAAATTATTAAGGCCACTCCACGTAGTTAAAAGGGAGGTTTATTAGTGGCGTAACTTACAAATGAAGGGATAGGTAGGTCGCAGGGTCTGGGGAAGATGTAGAGCAGTCCGGCGGTGTTCTCTGGAACACGCTTGGTCTACCTTTAGCGTCCAGGGTCCAAGAACTAAGAGAAAGCAGCGCATCTGGATCTTGGGTGTTCAGGGCCCTCTCTTGGCCCCGCTTTGTAGGCATGATAGTTACCAAAGCCTCAATGGGGGTTGGAACTTCCAGACCAAAGCTGGAATGGCTACCCACTACATTCTTAGCCTCAGAGAAATGCAAAACAAAATGACTTATGCCTATCAGAATGGCTAAAATCAAAAACATTGAGGACAGCTCATGCTGGAGAGGATGTGGAGTAAGGGGAACACTCCTCCACTGCTTGTGGGAGTGCAATCTTATACAGCCTCTCTGGAACTCAGTATGGCATTATCTCAGAAAATTGGGAATCAACCTACCTCAAGACCCAGCAATACCACTCCTTGGCATATACCCAAAAGATGCTCAACCACACCACAAGGACAATTGTTCAATTATGTTTATAGCAGCATTATTCATAATAGCCAGAACCTGGAAACAACCTAGATATCCCTCAGTAGAAGAATGGATAAAGAAAATGTGGTACATGTACACAATGGAGTATTATGCAGTGGTAAAAAACAATGACATCATGAAATTTGTAGGCAAATGGATGGAACTAGAAAAAAAATCATCCTGAGTGAGGTGACCCAGACCCAGAAGGACAAACATGGTGTGTACTCACTCATAAGTGGATATTAGACCCAAAGTGAAGGATAATCAGGCTACAAATCCACAACCCCAGAGAAGCTAGGTAAAGAGGAGGACCCTAAGGATCACCTCAGGACGGAAAAGGGTTAAGACCTAGGTAAACTGGAGTGGGAGTGGAGGGGAGGAAATGAGAGGTGAGAGCATGAGGGATCTAGATGTCTGAATTTGTGGCTGTGACTAGGGCTATAGTGACAGACCTAATAAGTTGGTTAATTGAAATATGCTTTGAAGATAGGGCTGGCAGGACTGGTTGGTGGATTGGAAGAGGAGAGAGAAGGACAGAGAAGGCCCTAGGAGATGCTGAAGGCTGTTAGTGAGGCCCTGAGTGAATGTTGGTTATCATATGTTGAGTGGGGAGACTTGGAAAAATAAGCAAGTCTTGGAAGTTCTGGGGCTCCCAGGATTGAATTCATCAGATTTCCCAGGGAAATGCCAAATTGTTGCTGGTCTTTCAAGTTCAATGTCTTAGACAGTTCAGAGAGCAACCGAATACCCAAGACTTGCAAGAAATTCCCCACAGAGCTCACCCTGTAAAACAGCCTGCCTGAAAGTGAAGACTAGGCCCAGAGATAAGCTATGACATCCTTAATTCTGACATTCAGTCTGTCAGCTTTCCCCCTCGTTGCTCAGTTTAAGTTCATGAGCCACCATGTGCCTCTAAAAGAAGTCCGGGTACAAGAGGAAACCTAAATCATAACACAAAACAGGGTGTGTGTGTGTCATAACAAGGAGCTTTCTACACTGATAAAGTTTTTGAAAGCAATGTTTGTAATTCATTTCCTTGTTTCCAAGGAGACAGCCAGGCTTAGAGGTCAGTAGGAGAGGGATACAATATTAAAATATTTCTTAACCAAAAGAATTTTTTAATCTTTTTTTTCCATTAAAAAATGAGACCACAGTGGGCTGTTTCTGAGCTCCTTCCCTTTAGGCAGCTCTCTCCCCAGGACAATACAGCTGTCTCACCTCATGGGGTGACAAGGAGGTAGTGGATGTCCCAGGCATCTGCCACTCTTAAAAGCTGATCACCCCTCAGCTACAGTCTCCAAGGCTGAAGAATCAAGGTTTCTCTCCCCACAGCCAGCTTGTGCCTTGGAGCCAGGGTCCTTCAAGGTGCATCCTTGAGGCTTGCACAGAAAGAGCAGTGTGGTGCTCATTTCTGAGGCTCTGCAGGAAGGGAAGAGCAGGGCCAAGGTGGGAGTACCGTTAGCTTAGCCTTATTAATAAAATAGGGTTGATGATTTATTCATAGCTGGGACAATGCGGCTCCGCTCCGGAGGACAGCACAGGACTGTTACATTAGAGATGAACAGATGCTGTGGAGGAGATGAGAGGCTCCAGAGAAATAGTCTCGGGCTGCTTCTGGAAGGCAGTGAGCAAATTTATCCGACCAAGTCAGAGCTCTCAGCAATTATTTGTGTATTGTGGATGGTGGGATAAGGGCTGGCAGTGGAGGTCCCTGGAACAGTACCCCTTGCTTTTCCATTTCTCATCTAATAAGTGTTTGTTCGCCTTCTTGCTTTATCCTCTCCTCCCCAGTACCTGGAAGATGCCCGAGTTTGTAATTCAAGATGTGTTATCTGGGGAATATCAGGATAATACACATCTGAACGTGATCTCCATCAAAGCCAGATCACCGAGGAAGTCGAAGAGAGTCAGTGCACTGAGGCTTTTCCGGGGCACGGCTGAGCATACAATACTTTCAAAGATTAAATCCTTTAAGATCATATATCTTCCTTACCAAATGAACTGTAGAAATTTTATAGAGAGTCAGAAAATAGGTTGTGTACACTGCAGAATCCTGATAAATAGCAGGAAGAGGTGGCCTTTTTAAAGTGTCAATTGCTGTCCTGCTTGTTAAGGATATGTGTCTGTTCCTGGGTGTGTTGAATGGTTAGTCGGTTGATGCAGCTTAGAGGGTGAGAGGAGCCAGGATTTGACAACCTTCAGAAAAACAAAGGCAGCACCAGCTCACTCCCCAGCAAAACACACCAACCTTGGCTGCAGTAAACAACAACAGCAGAAATCTGATTTATTTACTACCCCTTTGCTGGGTTTCGCTCTGTTAGCCCCATCTGAACTTCCCTCGCCTCCCCAAAGATTTCAGGAGAATTAGATCAGATGTCAGAGAAGAGAGTTAGATGCCCCCTCCTTCTGTGCCAAACTAGAAGAGAGAATTCAAGGCCACAGGAGGCAGCGGAGAAAAATCTCATTGTTGGTATATATGCTTCCACACAGCACGGCTTCTGCAGGGCCTCCCCTCCCCTCTGCTCAGCTTCCTGAGAAGAGATCAAATGTTTCAAAGCATTTCCACCTTTACTAATTTTTAATGCCTCCGCCAGACTGAAGCTTGCCCACTGGAAAAAAAAATAACCTCTGCTTGTTGAAATAGCCCAAAATAAAAGTGATCCTTTAACAGTAGCACATTTAACTTCCTCCCCGTCTACAGCAGGAGCCAAGGAATATTGCTTTTGCCCAATATATTAAGCATTAAAAATGTCTCCGGGAAATGATTGCACTGCAAATCAGAATATGTTTGAATATTATTCTCAAAACTCAGAGTCTTCTCATATAGGAATCAAGAGTGCTTCACCTTGGTCCTTTCCTGCCACTCCCTGGGCTCCCAGCCCCACCCTGCTCATTCCTTCACTTCTTCTCCCAATCCTTCCTACCCAAAGCCACCCACCAGGATCTATATGGGAACCAGGAAGGTAACCCTAGCATTTGGTTTCCCAGGCCATAAGCAGATAACACGGCCTATCAGCCAGAAAATAAAGCTCCCCGACTGTAGTTGCAGAAATTACAGCTAATTACATGCTCCATGCTTCCTGCAAAAGATATATATTTTAAGCGGCTGTGCTGACTTTTTCCCTTGGCTGTATTTAAAGGTTAGTTTCTGACCTGCTTCCTGGTTTAATGGAATAGTTTAAATATTACAAATCGTTACTTGACTCTAATGAATTATATCTCCCCTGGCACCTCACAAAATCCTTATCGTGCCAGAGGAAATCATTCGAAGAAACAGGGGAGTCTCCATGATCATAAACAGAAGAGCACACCATAGGGTTGCTGAATTCGGGCTGGGGCTTCTTGGGTGGTAGAAAGCTTTTGGCCCTGGCCTCACACTCACCAGAGCACCTGAGGCATGTGGCTGAGCAGTGTGAACTCCCACTCCCTGGCCTCTTACAATTGTTCACTCAGCTTAATTGTCAGCTCCTGCTAAGAACCTGTAACATCTCATTTTGCCAGAGACTATGGAAGTGTTGAGCTTTGCTCGTGGCCAATTCGAGTAACTGAATGTGTAGGGTTCCCCCCTTTAAATGTGCAGATGCTGGGACAGGCTAACCCTGTCTCTGCACATTGAAGCCTT
Source organism: Peromyscus californicus insignis (assembly GCF_007827085.1). Classification (NCBI taxonomy): domain Eukaryota; kingdom Metazoa; phylum Chordata; class Mammalia; order Rodentia; family Cricetidae; genus Peromyscus; species Peromyscus californicus. The sequence goes on from NW_026294584.1 coordinate 16,705,118, forward strand.
TATTCTTTCTTTCCTATTCTAATGAAGGTCTGGACCCAAACAGTTTCTCTTTCTGTACAATTGTGCAGGTAGATGCTCTCATCCCAATATTTCTAATTATATACATCATCAATCTTTTTAAATAGAAGAAAGCCACCTAAACTCAAGACTTCAACAGCTAAAATCACACTGGAGGCACAGAAAAGAAGGGGGTGTTTCTCCTACCTTATTAAAATCTCCTGATTGCTGCAAAGTGGCATCATGGAATGGTGACGTCCATCCGCTTAGACGGCTGCAGGGCAGATTCCTAAGCCTTTAGCTGCTTGACTATAAACACGCATGTGGAAAGTGAGGAGTCCAGTCCCAGGCACAGATGACTTTTCTGTGTGGTTCCCAATGTCCTGAGTCCCTTTCAGTGCCAAGCAGATGTGATAACACAGTGTACAACCACGTTAGTTAGTTTTCCATCATTAGAAACAAGCACCCCACCCGAGGTGACCAACTTACAAAGACAAAAGGGTCCTGTGGGCTCATCATTCTAGCAACTCAGGTCTGTGATGAGTGGTCCTCATTGCTTTGGGCCTGTGGTGGAACATTACAGGGGAAATGCATGGCAGGGTCGAACCACTAACCCCTCCTGGACAAGACACAGAAGAGGAAGAGACCTAAGTTCCTGAATTTCTCTTCAGGTCAAGCCTCCAGTGCTCTTAAGATCTCCCACAAGGCTCCACCTCCTAAAGAAGTCACCACTTTTCACTAACACAAACTGGAGATGAAAATTTCAACATTTTAGCTTTGGGGATGGACATTTATAACCTAAAATAGAGTATTCACCACAGAAGTATCAGCCATGTGTGATATTTCATATGGAATCAAATTCTCTCACAATATATCTGAACTGTAAACAGTAGAACCCTTGTAGATGTTAACAGATAAACTTTGTAAAAGATTTAAGCTGGTTAATGGTTAAGGGATTTGGCCCCCGATTTGTTATCCAATACCAAGCAGCCAGTCCTGAAGACAGATACTTATGAGCAACATTAAATGGAGTCACCACATTGTATTTATATATGTATATGTGTGTATGCATGAGCAATAATTGAAGACAAACAAGAAAGGAAAAGAAACAATGGAGATAATGCATGAAGTAGAGAGAAGGGTAGATGGGCAGCAGGCTATGAAAACAGAGGGTTGAAGGTGATCCGAGCATACTATATATCTGCATTAAATGTCATAATGTAACTCAGTACTCCGTTCAGGTGATAAATGATAATGGAAAACAGAAATGAGAAAATTTTTATGAAGATTTAAGCTGCTTAAATGGCTCAGAGGCCTCGCTTACAGGACAACCTAATTCATAGTTCTTACAGTGCCCTGGGCAGGAGTTTCCACCTCAGAAACACTGATTTCCTTCTGAGGGTGTCCCTGATTAAACTCAAAGACCCCTAGAAGAGATCATTTACTGTAGGGGCATAAGCTTATCTGATTGTTTGCTAAAATGATCCTTAAATAAGGGCATTATGGAGGGACTCAGAGAGAGGGAGACAGAGAGGTGGAAAGCCAAGCCTGTATCAGTAGGGACCTTTTTTTTTTTTTAATCTGAAAAAACAAAACGAAAGTCGGCGAGACCAAAGCTTGAGTAGGGACTTTGCTAAAGTGGATTGAAAGCAAAGCCAGTTTAGACTTAGCATCATCTGAAAGGATGGGTGTCATCAAAGTTGGGCTTTCAATTGTCCAAAACAGAGAGAACACAGACAACTCAAGGATTCTTCTGCTTACTTTTCCATGATGAGAAACAAAAGCCCATTTTGCTCTAGAAGGGGATTCATCTGATGGATGTTTCAGGATCTTCCTACATAGCACAAATGCCTTTAGCTAGACGGTTTCTCATGGGCAGCAGAGACGACAGTAGAGAGGAGAAGGATGGGGAAGTGCTCTGGGGTGAGCGGAGGGTGACAACATGCTGGGAAAATCCAGCTTCACCAAATATTTATTCAGGCTTCTATAAACCTCAATTAGCGATCTGAGAAAGCCCGGTCTGCCACGGAGAAGGCACATGTGGAAATGCGACTTGGAAGTTGTTGGTGTCACTTAGGCTGCCGCATTGTTGATTAATGTAATTGAAGTATATATTACAGAAACAGAAAAGGAAATGTGACTTCTTCAGGGACCCATTAATTTCTTAGGCATAAAGTGTTTGAAGGTTCAAAGGCTTTGTCGAAGCTTATTTTAAATTTAAAATTTCCATTGCCAAGGGATTGATTACCATTCTTATATTAGCTTTGTCAAACACAAAGTTGATCTCAGTTCTTTCAAAGTTTTGTGACACTTAATTGTTTTCAGAGCTTCCTTTTTTTTTTTTTTTTTGAAGATTGCCTTACAAGTTCTCTCAAGGACAGGCTTGCTCTCACCTTACAAGAATAGCAAGATAAAAAGGCCTAAACCCTAACAAGCAATTCCCACTCTCCCCATCTTTAGGGTCTTGGAAATCATTTCTGCAAGTCTGGTGTTACATCCCCTAACTCAAACATGCTTCCTATTAATCTGTGTTCAGTTTCCCATTGACTTCAAAGCACAAACTTATTTAAGGGTCTTTGTGCATGTGCGGCTTAGCTATGCTGTGCAGGGACTTCTCACATTTTCCTCATCTCTCCACCCCAAAGGACCGCATGAGGTTCTTTTTATAGCCCCCTCCCGTCCTCCTCAGGTCTCTGTTTAAGGCACTCTCATAAACAACACACTCTGAAAGTCCGTCAAGATGTCCCCAGCACCAGGCTTTATTTGTGCTGTCCTGATAGTGAACTCAGTCCTTCAAGAAGCCAGACAGCAGTATTTCCAGCTCCATTTCACACAAGGGTGAGAGCGGAAGCATGTCTTTAAGAAATCGGGTTAAATGGCACTGCCATCTACCTGGGCTCAGGCCTTGTGTGAAGACTGTGAGGCTGCCTTTGAAACAAAGGCATCATGACCTGAAGCTTTGCCCAGGAGATCAATAATGAGATTGCTGAGGCTAAGGGCAGCTCAACAGAAAATCTCTTTTTTCTGATGAGAAAGTATTTTCTCATTTCTTGCTTGCCTTCTAGCTTTGCCTGGGTTAATGTGCATATGTGTGCATACGTGTGCATGCATGTGCATGTGTGTGCATGTGTGTTCATGTGTGGAGGCCATCAGATAACTTTTTCATAGATTGCAACCTGTACATTGAGACAGGGTCTCCTCTCTCTGATCCTAGAGTCATGCCCTCTTTTCAGCTAGTCTGACTAGTCAACTTACTTAGGGGAGTCCCTGTATTTGTCTCTTGTGTTGGGATTACAGGTAGACTTCCATTTGTGTGAGCTCTGGGGACTCAAACTCTGCTTGGCAAACCCGAATGCCCAGTGCTTTCTGCACTGAACCATGTCTCTGATCATTACTTGCCTTTGTGCCCTTACTGCAATGCTTCTGGAGACTCAGCTTCCTTCAAGGCTGACTATAAGGACACTGGGAAGAGTAGGCAGGTTGGACTCAGAGCTCTAGATCAGCTCTCTAGCTGCACAAAACATTAGCACCAGAAGGTCAACCAGAACTCCGTGGCCTTGGTAAACAGAGACACATGTCCCATCTGGGAGAAGTACTGTCATTCACAGTGGCTTTTGCTTCAGTGGGTTTTCTATTTGGAGGCATGTGTGTGCCGGGATCCCATTGCTACTATTTGGAAGGCAGACATAAGATTGAGTTGGAGTGAAGAAGTGTGTGACTTTGACAATACTCTGCTCTGGTCCTTTGAGTGCTGTACTCTAGGCCTGGTCCATCTTCTTGGATCTGTGCCTCTTTTTCTTCCTTCCTATCTGTACCCCAGAAAAAACCATAGTCCAAATGCCTGCTTTGAATCCTCTGCCCCCAAAGAACTGGTAAAGGAATCAAACCTGAAACAGCATAATGCATTCTCAATTTCTAGTAATTCTCATTTATTAACTACATAAAATTAGTGAATTGTGATGATCACACTAAAATCCACAGAGGTTATATAAGGAGGAATGGTCTAGAAGGAATACATGGATCTCCTTGAGAAGAGAAAATAGAATAGATTTTGTGGGTGGTCTGGGAGCAAATGGGGATGGGAACAGGAGACATCAGGTAGGGGAGGGATGGAGGGAGAGAAGACTGGAATGGGCACATTTAGGGGGCAATGTGGAAACCTAGTGCAGTAGAAACTTCCTGAAACCTGTTAGGGTGACCTAGTGTGGATTCCTAGCAATGGAGGATACAGAGCCTGAACCAGTCATCTCCAGTAACCTGGCAGGGCTTCCAGTGGTGGGATTGGGATACCAACCGAGCCACAAAATTATGGATCCACAGCCTGTCCTGCCTGAAAGATGTGCCGAGGCTCAGAGCATGTGAGAATGGCCAACCAATTACTGGTCTAACTCAAAGCCCACACCAGGAGAGGAAGTCCACATCTGGCACTTCCTGGATTGCCAGGGTTCAGAAGATGGATGGCTCAGAGACCTAGAATAGAATCAAACATGGCTGACAAAAAAAAGTCAATGAAATGATTCCTAATGATATTCTGCTATACCCATGGATGGGTGTCTAGCCCAATTGTTATCAGAGAGGCTTCATCTAGTGACTGATGAGAGCAGATGCAGAGACTCACACCCAAACACTAGGCATAGCTTGGGGAACCCTGTAGAAGAGGGGGAGGAAGGATTATATGAACAAGAGTTGTCAAGGACACCAGGAGTACATAGCCCACAGAATCAGTTAACCAGGTCTCATAGGAGCTCACAGAGACTGATGTAGCAGTCACAGAGCCTGCATGGGTCTATGTCAGGGGCTCTGCATACATGCTGTGACTATATATATAGCTTGGTGTCTTTGTGGGACCCCTGACAGTGGGAGTGGAGATGTCTCTGGCTCTTGCCTTCTCATGGGATCCTTTAATCCTACTGGATTGCTTCACTCAGCCTTGGTATAAGGGTTTGTGCCTAGTCTTATTGCATCTTGTTATGGCATGTTACATTGATATCTCTGGGAGACCTGCTCTTTTATGAAGGGAAACAGAGAAGCAGTGGATCTGGAGGAGAGGGGAGGTGGTAGGGGGAATTGGGAGGAGAGGAGGGAGACTGTGATCAGGGTGTATTATATCAAAGAAGAATAAAGAAAAAGGAAAAATAGTGAATTGTGAATGAAAACATGTGTTCATGTGTGTGTGTGTGTGTGTGTGTGTGTGTGTGTGTGTGTGTGTGTGTGTGTGTGTGAAGAGAGTTGCAGATGGTGTAAAAACCAATGGTGAAGACATGTAGGGTCTAGGGCAGTGGAAGAACAGTTTCTTGTGTCAGAACCTTCTGTTTGCTGTGGTACATGGGCAGCTAAGGCCAGGTAGATGTGCTCTCCATAAAGTCAATGAATGATGAAGATGTGGACCAGAAAAGAAGAGCGGATGTGAATTGCAAACATAAAACCTCAGGCTACAGTTTTGTTAATGCCAGAAAACATCCCCAGGGCCTGGCTAGTAGATATCCTGGAGAATCACTTATGGAGGCTGGGCTTTGCCATCTGGTCAACCTAAAACTGCTCCTAGGTATAATATTCTGTTCTGGTGAACATCATCGATGTGGGGACAGGCAAGCTCTGCAGTGAAGGTTCAAAAGTGCTGACTCTGTGTTTTATTCAAACTCTGCAAGCCAATTTCCTCCAGTCCTAAAAGAATGGAGACACCCCTCACATCCTCTACCTATGTAGAGTCTTCTCCTCTGAGGTGCCTCAAGGCTTTCCCAGTGAGTGCTGGAAAGCAGACTTCCTTCTGTATGTCTGTTTATCTAACAGAAAAGAGGGGACTTATCCCCACCCCTTACCCACCCATCATTTCTTCAGCATTCAACAGGCATGAAATTAAGTTCTAAAGGGGAAACTACAAAATTTTTATTCACTGATGTTTGATGTGTTTGAGGTTAAAACAGGAGCAAACAATCAAATATCTGGCTTTTATCACCTGTAGGACGTTTTCTTCTGATTTCATGCTTTCTGGAAGGTTTAAGTTTATGAGTATGAATGGTTATAGCATAAGAGGATTTAGAACTCAGTAGCAAATAAGTTAAATTATGTTGTTTAACTTTAACAAAAATATACTGTCCTAAGCATACAGGATACAAGGGTATGGGGTATGTATTATCATTTCCATTTTATAGATAAGGAAGCTGAGAAACAAAAATGTTAGTAACTCATCTCGCATTGCAAAACCATTGAGTATTGGTCCACGGTTCAAATTTAGATCAGTGTGACTCTGAAACTTTTGTTAATAATGGTTTTTAAAATATGGAATTAAGATAGAAACCATGTAATACTAGATGTTTAGTCTGTGTGGGCTGACATAATAAAATACCTAAGACATGATGCTCCAACAAAGAATCTTTGCATCCTCACAGCTCTAGCAGCTGAAGCTTGAGGCGACCGCAGGACTGGCCTCTCTTGAGGCTTCTCTTCCTGGCTTTGCTGTGTTCCAGCTCTGAACTTGTATGGTCTTTTCTATGCAGATTCTTGGTGACTTCATCTTATGAGAATATGACTTAGCTGGTGAGGGCCTACCCCCAAGACCCTGTTAAGCTGCTTTCCTGTATAAAGTAAAAGCCCTGTTTTCTTTCCTTCTTTCTTTCTTTCTTTCTTTCTCTTTCTTTCTTTCTTTCTTTCTTTCTTTCTTTCTTTTTTTTTTCTTTCTTTCTTTCTTTCTCTTCCTTTCTTTCCTTCTTTCTTTTTCTTTCTTTCCTTTCCTTTCCTTTCCTTTCCTTTCCTTCTCTCTCTCTCTCTCCCCCTCTCTCCCTCCCCCTCCCTTCTTTTCTTTCTTTACTCCAGACAAGGCTTCTCGGTGTAGCCCTTGAACTGTGTCCTTGAACTCATTCTGTAGACCAGGCTGGCCTCAAACTCACAGGGGATCACCCATCTCTGCCTCTCAGTGCTGGGATTGAAGGAGTGTGAAGGGTCCTGTTTTCAAACAGAGTTTGTCTTTCAATGGCAGGAATCAGAACTTCTGCATGGGAATGGGACAAACACAAAATGCAGCCTATAACATTAAGAACTTCTTTCAATGTTTTTTTTTCTGATTTTGTTATGTTTGACAAGTAAAAACTGTATATATTTAAGTATAGAACAAAGATTCATTGCACATATACAGTACAAAATAATCCCCCAAATCAATTTGATTCACATCTATCACTTCATATAGCTACTTCTGTGTGTATGAAGAAAACATGTCATCTACCTTCTTAACAAGTTTAAATATACAAGACAGTATTATTAACTATAGTCACTGGATGTACATTGGGTCCCCAGACTTTACTTAGTATATAGCTGAATATTTAACCTTTCACGGATATTTGTCTTGGTCCCTAGTATCCACTATTCTCTGTTTTTGTGAATTATGCTTTTTCAGGGATATATATATATATATATATATATATATATATATATGTAATATATATATATATATATTACAAATATATATACATTTGAATGAATGAGATAGTATATTATTTGTCTCTCTGGGTCCTAGCACAATGTCTCCCAGGTCCATCCATGCTGTCACAAGTGACAATTTTCTTTGTATATACATGTATGTGACATACATGTGTGCATGTGTATGTGGGGGTGCACTCGCCTGTGGACACATATGTGGCCAGAGATTGATGTTCTCTTTCTTGATGTCTCTCCACTTTCACTTTTGAGACGGGATCTCTGACAAAGCCTGGAACTCACCAGTTGGCTAGACTGGATGGCCAGGGAGCTCTGGGGACCCCCTGCCAGCCCCAGCCCTGTACCAGGTTTACAGACGGTGCCATCTGCACAGTCACCAGTGCAGGACGCAACCTCAGGGTCCTCACGACTTTACCATGACCTCAGGCGTTGTACCAAGTGAGCCGGCTTCTTTGTTTGATTTTATTAATTAATTTTTTTCATTTATTTTATATACTGACCACAGTTTCCCCTCCCTCCTCTCCTCCCATCCCCCACCTCCCACCTACCCCCCCCATCCACTCCTCCTCCTTCTCCTTCTCCATTCAGAAAGGGGCAGACCTTCCATGGGTGTGAACAAAGCATAGTGAGCCATATTTTTAACCTTATTTTTTATGGCTAAAATAAATAAACATATATAGCACAATTACATACATCATAGACTATACATAGATGAATGTATTATAATTAAATGTATAATATGTCAGTGTGTATGAATATAATAAATGTGAACATATCTATATGAATGTTTTGTATTAAATATATGTGTGAATATATATGTTCATGTATATAGTGGTATCATTATTATATGTAATATATGTATGAATATTACATCTATGAACCCTTTAAGTAGCTTTCAACTTGACTATTTTGAGTAATGCTGCAACAACCATGAGAGTGCACTTTTTTTGCTTCTGAGTAGATATTAAGAAGTAAAATGTCTGGGCCATATGATAATTCTTTTATTATTTGAAAACACCCTTACTGTTTTCCATAATAGCTACTCCAAAATACATTCCCACCAACAGTGCAAAATGTCCCTTTCTTTCACACAAGCAAGGGTACTTGAATAACTCCAGTGTTTATTTATTTTAAGATTTGACAGCTAGAAGGGACCTGCAGATCTTTGTTATGATTTGGGTACATGCAGCCATGGAAACAATGTCTTAGCCTAAGGGAAAGTTCCAGATTAGCAGAAGTGGGCAGAGTCATTTTTCTGTCCCATAAAGTCAATGGAGACGCAGAATGATGGAAGAGGATTTGCCACCTTCAACCAGCACTTTTAGAGCCGCCTGGAGGCCGCCAACAAATGAGTCAGAGGAAAGAGAGAATGAGGCGGTACAAATGGGTAGCTTCTGCAGGTCAGGCCTGTGGGATGTTGTAGCTAGAGTTTTCCTGCCTGGCCCACAGTCAGGACAAATCTCTCTCACCTGCCCACAGCCGCTCCGACCCGACCAAGTAAGCACAGAGACTTATATTCCTTACAAACTGTATGGCCATGGCAGGCTTCTTGCTAACTGTTCTTACAGCTTAAATTAATCCATTTTCATTAATCTATACCTTGCCACATGGCTCGTGGCTTACCGGCATCTTCACATGCTGTTTGTCATCTTGGTGGCTGACAATGTCTCTGACTCAGCCTTCCACTTCCCAGCTTTATTCTCCTCCTTGTCCCGCCTATACTTCCTGCCTAGCCACTGGCCAATCAGTATTTTATTTATTGACTAATCAGAGCAATTTGACATACAGAACATCCCACAGCAGGATGTGCACTTCGTTTTTGCCTCTTTTTGATGGGAAGTGGGAGAAGTTAGATGAGCTATGTGCATGTTGAGTTTGATTCTGAAATGTCTCCCTACACTCAGGTGTTGAGGACTTAGTTAGAAACTGATGAAGTTTGAGGAAGTAGGTGAATTGTAACAGTTCCACTTCATCATTGGAATCCAATAATTCAATGGTATTTGAGGAAAGTAGCACTGGACCGGTTGAAGGAAGTAGGTCACTATTTGAAGGGTATATCTTATTACAGGCTCCTTCAAATCTCGGATTCCCAGTCTTAGTGAGGTGAGCAGTCTCCTCATCACATGCTCCCATGACCACGATGCTCTCTCTCTGATCACAGGTCCATTGCCATGGGCCCAGCAGGCCATGGGCTGAAACCTTTGAGACCTTGAGCCAAAGTACTCTTTCATCCCAGAGATTTTTTTCTCATGTATTTGCACAGAGATGGGAGCTAACTAGTACAAGAAAAGAAGACTGGATTTTAATTTACGGTTCTCAGTCTACTTCCACTTTAAGCCCTTTCTACCTATTATGAAACAATTGTACCTATGTCACTCAGCCAGTGAACTTAATCTAGGTTTTCTAGGGAGGTAAAACCTTGGATGACCCTTATCCCATCTATATTGATCATTAAAAGAGAGGACAAATTAAATCTGATCAAGCATAGAGCCCCAAAGTTTAAAAGCAGTCATGACCATCATCTTTTGTATTATATCACCTTCATATAGAAATTTTTAGCAAGTTAGATGTTGAAACTGTTCCATGAAATTAATATTTATAAAAGCATGTTTTGAATGATATTAAAATGCATACATTATTATTGAAGATAGGAATAAAGTTTGGGTTTTTAATTTCTATAATTTTATACATTTTAAGTATAGGTTCATTAAAACAATTATATATCAAAATTTCAAAATACAAGAAAACACATTACATTCCTTTGAAAAGATTCGTTGCAAATATTCATTAATTTGTACACTGTATTTATATATATGTGTGTGAGTACATGTTTGTGTGTGTGGACACATGTATGGTTGCACATATGTATATATGTGTATGTGGGTGTCTTCATCAATCATTTCACCTTAGTTTTTAGACAGGGTCTCACTCTAATACTGGAATTTGCCACTTATCTAGACTAGCTGACCAGCAGGCCCAGGGATCCTCTGGTCTCCATCTCCCAACACTGGATTTACAGATACATGCCCGCCTTTGACATGGGTTGCAAGGATCAAACTCAGGTCATCATGCATGCCTGGTGAGTACTTTACCAACTGAGCCTCAGTTCCATTTACATGAACCAGCAGAGATTCCAGACCCAAGTAAACCAGTGTGGACTCTACCGTGCTCTGATGGTCCAGCCCTTTGGCACTTTTGAACCATACTTTGTACCATCTGTGGATGGCTATTTCCACCTGTCTTCCGAGAAAGACTGAGGACTAAGTGAAGTACTGGAATGCGTCTCTTTGTTCTCTCTTCTCTCCCTTCTTGCAATAGTGCCCTCTCCCCGTCCCTTCCCATCTCTTTCCTTCTTTGCTCTTTCTTTCATTTAGACATGGACATTGGACTGGGGTGGAGAGGACAGCAGAATGTTTTCATAAAAGCATTTGGCAGAGGATGAATTACAAGTCCTGAGGTCTTTTTAGGGTGTTTTGGCAGCAGCAATTAATAAGCTAATGAACATATAATAGGTAAAAAATAAAATAAAATAAATTAGATAGGGAGGAAATCACTGGGATCCAGTAAGGGGCTAAGGCAATGGCTCAGTAGAGAATAAAGCTTTTGTAGAGCAAGAGGACTTGAGGCCAGGTCCCCAGAAACAAAGGAAAAACCAGTTGGAGTTACAATCCATCTGTAATTTCATCAGAGAAGAGAAATCCCTGGGATAATCTGTCTAGCTAGACTGGCTGACTTGGTGAACTATGGCCTTAGCAAGAGAGCTGGCTCAGAAAATAAAGTGGGGAGCAATTGAGGGAGAAAATTGACATCAACCTCTGCTCACCACAGGCACACATGTGCATGTGCATTAGCTCCCACATGTGCCTATACACATGTACACCACACACACACACACACACACACACACACACACACACACACACACACACACACACACGAATAAAACATTTCAAGAGTCTATAGCATTGCAATTTAATCTCTCATATGCATCTCATTATTTTAACAATCCCAAACAACAGCTCTCTGATGCCTTATACAGAAGGAAGAGGGGAAATAATTTCTGTGGACAGAGTACCAGGCCCCTCTATCATACTAGTTATTATTTCCAAATGTTGACTGTCAAGGGTGTGTTTCCCATTCTCCTAACTATTAAACTATTTGGCTCCCTTTGAGGGAAGGGATGGGTTTGGCAACCCACAGAACTTCATGGAATTCCAGAGCTCCATCAGAAATCCAGGGCTGTGTGTGAGGCCTCCTCAGGAGCACACTGCCCAGGGCGCTTCCTCCTCTAGAAGTTCTCTACATACGAAGCTCAGTGCAACCGGCCATACAGGATCTACCTTACTTTGTTCTCCTGGGAAAGTGAATGTTTTGTCTAGTGATTTTATTGTGAAATATTTCTAACTTGTAAAGGAATCACAATAATAGTGCAGAGGATCTCACAGACCTTTCACCTAGATATCTCAAATGCTAATATTTTCAGCAATTCTGCTTTCTGCTCTTTCTCACTAATTACACAGAATTGTCACCTTCTTATTTTCTGTTTGAGAGCAGGTTGCAGACCTTATCTTTCTTTACCCCTAAACACTGCAGTATGGGCACTAAAGAGGGAGACACAAATATAGCAAAATGAACACAATAAGATAGGTAACACCACTGTACTTAAAGCCCCACTTCTTCAGATTTGAACACTGTCCCGACAATAAACTATGACAAAAGGATTTGATAAGGACCAGACATAGCTCCTTTAACCCTGATCTCTTCCTTTGTAATTTTTTCTTTAAGACCTTGTACCCCTAATTTGAGCTGGCTTTATGTTCTCTCATTCCTACATTCAAACTATGCACATTTGTTAGAAATATCCCAGAAGGCATTGCAGGCTCTTTTCCATGCTCAGTGTCCATTTCCCCAGTAGACCTTCTTAATCTTGGTGCTATTATTCTCTTGGCAATTAATACAAATCTTGTGGGGAGGTATACTGAGGCTGTGTAACTACTGTATTTCTGTTCAAGTTTTCACCTAGTAGTTTAATATTTTAGAGTATTTTAGAACTTGAACTTCTTGTGTAATTTTTGACTAAAAATAAGAAAGATAAACTCTTCACTGAAGCTCATCTCCCCCAGAAAGCCGTACGCTGGAAGGGTGATTTTGAGGCAGTGAAAACAGCCAGGCCGGACACCTGCTCGACACCGGGTTTTTCCTTTCCTGAACTTCAAAGGCCCCGTCCACTGTCACTGGGAGGGAACTCTCTCAGCCATGCTTCAGGCTGGAAGTGGGACAAATGGGCCCCAGTGGGTCTCTAGTCTTCCTCCATCCTGAAGGTCCGCTCTGGTAGTCTGTGTTGCAAGGTGTTTTTAATGAATGTTTTAGTTAGCATACAAAATAATGGATTTCATTAGGACATTTTCATACATATATACCATTGAGCCTTTCTATGTTCACACCTTCAACTCCCTTCTCCCATCCTGCTTTCTACCTTTCACTGATATCCTTTCTATTTGTAAATATTTCTTCTGTTGCTTTTATGTAACATATATAAGAAAACACACACACACATACACAGAGAGAGAGAGTTTTATTTAGTCATAAAAAGAATAAAGTGATGTCACTTGTAGGAAAATGGATGGAATTAGAGTTCATCATGTTACGTGAAATAAGCAAGACTCACCACCACCCCCAATTACTTTTTCTCTCATATGTAGAATGTACATAAATACATATATGTGTGCTCATATGTGTAAAAGGAAGACTATGGACTATGATGAGGAAAAGACTAAATGGGAAAGGAAGAAACCAAGAGAAGGTAGGAAAGAGCATAGATAAAATATTGCATATTTTCTCTCATAGGTTGAGAGCTCCTGCCTCTCCTCTCCCATCAGTGCACAGGAGCTCAGCCTCTGCCTCTGAGACCCTGTGGAAATGCAGACAACTTGGGAAAAGGTGTGCCATGGGTGGGCGAGATTCCTCTCTTCAGGAGCAATCCTTGCTCCTTTGGGCATCTGCACACCACAGCTCCATGACCAACCTCCCTGCCCCCCACATCCCAAGCTGCCCCTAGAGATCTGACCACAGGGCTGGGACACACACTTCAGGCAGGACACCGATTCTCCAGCTCTTCTGTTTTTCTTTATAAACTAACGACAAGAGGAAGAAACTGTCTTTCTTTTCCTGTTTTTCCAGGGTCCCATGGGGGTTTCAGATAGCTCTGCAGGCCCCAACAATCTCCAAAAAGTCGCCCTGGAGCCATTGACTTCAGCCTGAGGAGCAGCAGCCACGCTCTACTCCAGAGATGCCAACTGCATTCTCTTTTCCTCTCTTACTTATGAATTTTTAAAGAGAAATATGGAATATGAATTGAAGCAGGAGGACAGTTAAAAATACAACTTCAATAAGTTATATTTCACATGCAGTGATGTTCATCCAGTTAAAAATATACAATTTGACAGAATTAATGTATTTGAATTTATGTAATCACCATCACAATCAATTTTATATTTTCATCACTAAAAAGAAGCCCAACTCCATTAGCAGTGACTCTCAAGGGAGGTTTCAAAAAATGGCTCCATGTGTTTCTTGAGCAATAGCTGCCCATCTTTTGTTCTTTTCCTGGGCTTAACTATTCATTCACTATCTTCCAGCTGAGCTGTGCCTACAATGGTCTCTCTGTAAAGACTTAATTAATTGATGACAGTTGGGTTTTCTTCCCTTGGGGGCACCAACCTTACATTGTTCTTGGTAAATTTGATTTTTGAATTTCTTCTGTCTTTTCCCTGGAGAATCGTGAATGGGTTGTTCTTAGGAAATTGTAGGACGTTGTGCATCAGTTTTTCAATAATTTACAATTTAAATCCCACGTTTAGACACATAATTCTATTTTATCCTCCCAAACAACAATTAAATGAAAAAATGGCAGTATCTATAAAGTGCCTTTCTGGGCCAGGCAGTCCTAAGTGCTTCTCATATTTACAAAATTAATCTAATACTCTTCTAGTCATAATGGATTCCCAAACTGAATATACTAAAACATACTCAGCAATGTGATAGTGTGGGGGTGCAGAACCTTTAGAATGTGATTAAAGGAGGAGAGATTATTGCCATAGACAAGGGCTTCTGGAAGCCAATCTGTCCCTTCCATCTCTCCCACCTCCAGAGGACTCAGCAAGAAGACCCTCATCAGACATGGAGGGTGGGCTTTGGTATTGGATCTTTCCATTTCTAGAACTCTAAGAAAGAAGTTTCTATTATTTCAAGTTACCCAGTGCAAGGTAGTTTGCTACAGCAATACAAACAGAAGGCAAATTCTCACCATCTGAAGAGACAGGTCTGATTAAAATTAACCAGAAGCACAGAGAAGTTCCGTGATAACAAGCCCGAAGGTCATGGAGCTCTGAAGGCAGAGTAGAGGCCAGGGGTACACGCCGTGTTTCTTGTCTTGGCTTCAAACATTGCTCATTGCTTTCAACTTTCCTGTTTCAGCAGCAAATTCTGACAGGGGCCTAGTTAGAACTTGAACGCAAGTACTCACAGCCCAGGCCCCATGCTATTATCAACTAAGAGCCCCCACAGATCACTTGCCCCCAAATCTCGCAAGGTTCACAGAACTTGAGTTCTTTGGCTGGGTCTACACATTGCATCCCCCTCCCCACATTGTGGACAACATGACTGAAACTTCATGTCATCAAATACATTGTTACGGCACTCAGAGTGTTTAGAGAGACCCTTCAAATGCTAACAAGTGTGATTGTATTGGAGGAGGACAAATAATTTTCAAGTCAATTTCCAAGGCCAGTTTTCCCTTATTGTCCACGGCCCTCCGTAACGTCTCTCTCTGTCTCTTTCTCAGTATGTTCTATCTCAAGCATGGAACACAGCACATGGATTTAATCACCACAGCAGTGGTTTGAGTGTGTGCTCAGCTAATCAGAAAGAGCAGTGGCAAGCCCAAGAATCCATTTCAGTTGTATATCATTTTAAAAGAGTTGACACACGTGTCCTTTAGAGAGAAAAATAATCAAAGTTTACAAAGCGAAAGCCAGTTCTGACCTGCCAACTGCAATGATTGGTCGCACACAAGAGAGCTGTGGAATTCTGAGGCCATTTGGGTTGTGTTAAGTCTGCTGAAACAGCGTCGAGTTTGATGTCTGCCACTTTAAACGGTTTAATGACTTTTGGATAAGCCTTCAGAGGTAAATGGTTAAATCACCAAATGCTCCATAAAATAATTATACAAACAATTTTCTGGCTAATTATCTAACATGAACAGAAGCACACAGCTGCTAAGATATATAATTGCTGTTTCATCAGGGCTAGCTACTGTATTTACATAATTCCTTTACTGATCTTGGTGTAGTTTGGTGGAGGGCATTAACATAATATCCCATGAAATGAAAGAGTTAAAGACACAACTCTGGTCCCAGCTGCTAGATAAGAGCAGTGACTTACTCTGATTTTTTTTAAGGCAATGGATTATAATCTTCAAATCTATGTACATTTGTATGGCATATGTAAGTCCTTAGGTGGTTATATTTAGATTAAGTTAGGGTAGAGATAAATTTTGACTCTGTTATCTGTATAATGTACATACAGAGAAATAAGCATGTAATTGGACAGTTCACAAACTGAACTCCCTCGGGGAATAAGTGGAGTAAGAAATAGAATATTATCAGAACCTCAAAATCCTGCCTTGTCTCCCCTCCAGCTCCTACTCCCTCCAAAGAGAGATGCTATCGTCATTTCTAGCTGGAGACGCACTTGGCTTGTGTTGTACTGAGTTTGAATGTGATCACAGAGTGCGTGGTTTCTCATGTCTCTGCTGTCTTTGATCATGTTTCTAAGTTTCACTCTTTGGCAATTTGCTCACTATCACTAGTAATATGATATCCCATTGTATAAGTGAATCATATATTGCTTATCATTTTACTATTGAGAAGTTTTTGAGTAATTTCTGGTTTAACAATATTACGGATAATGATGTTTGTGTCTCTTAGTGAACATATGTCTATGCCTAAGAGTGGGGTGTGTGTGTGTGTGTGTGTGTGTGTGTGTGTGTGTGTGTGTGTGTGTCCACTTTATTAGATACTGTCAAACACTTCTCCTGAAAGGTTGCACTGATTTGTACTCCCTTCAGCACTGGATGAATGGGGATAAAATTGTGAAGCATTCTAACTGATGCACGCTAACCCTAAAGGGCAATGCAAGGTAAGAAAGGCAGGAGCAGTTGCTCTAAAGGAAAGGACTCCAAAGCCAAGGCCTAGTGAAGAAAGGGTCATCTGAGAAGGTAGCATGGAGGAGGAATCACATTCAAGATATTCTGGTACACAGCACGCACGCTAGAGAACACCCAACCGCACGCTCCCTTTTCTCCCCAGTCTACTTGGAGCATGCTGAAGTGCTGCCTGGGTCTGAAAGACCACTCTGGAGACTTGGGGCTGCCTCTTTTCTTAATACATAGCTGCCTTTGCTAGAGTATGACAAATACCTAACACTGATGTAGCATGCGTCTGAAACTGAAGTGTCATGAGCTACATACTGTGTTCCCTAAATTCCATACACTGCAGTCCTAACGCCCGGGCCGGTGAGATGGCTCAACAGGGCATGCTAGCAAGTAGGACAACCTGAGTTCAGTCTCCAGAACACACATGGTAGAAGGAGAGAACCAAACGCACACGTTGTCCTCTGACCTCCTCATGTGTATCATGCGTGAGCACCCTCACTCCATACAGTAACTAACTAAATAAATAACATGAAAAAATCGCAATATCCAGTGTGATGGTATTGGCGATAGGACTTCAGTTAGGTGAGTGGGTCAAGTGAGCAGTCTTTATGAATGGGATCAGTGTCCTTAAAAGATATCTCAGAGACCTCTCTTGCCTTTTCACTATGTGCAGGCATAGTGGGAAGACAATATCTGCAAGATACAGAAAGCAGGTCCTCCCCAGAACCGGATCACACTCATTCCCTGGCCTTGCTTTTCCAGCCTCCAGAACTGTGAGGAATGAATTTCTGTTTCTAAGGGTACCATACTCTTCGGCACTGACGTAGAGCAGCCACACCAAGATGAAGGGAAATGGTGGGTGGGGAGGTAAACCAGAGAAGAGAAAAATCACACAGATTTCTTCATGGCTTGGCCCTCCTAAGATGGGCAGGAGCAGTGGGGTGGGTGGAGAAAGAGGGAAAGAGAGGAAGGAAGGAGGGAGGGAAGGAAAGGAGGGAAGGAAGGAGGGAGGGAAGGAAAGGAAGGAAGGAGGGAGGGAGGGAGGGAAGGAAAGGAGAGAAGGAGGGAGGGAGGGAGGGAGGGAGGGAGGGAGGGAGGGAGGGAGGAAGGGAGGGAGGGAGGAAGGGAGGGAGGAAGGAATATGTTTAGAATTCTTGAAAGACGAACAATGGTTACCTTTTTGGCTTCTTGATAAAACTATTATTAACAGTCATACAGTCTCTTTAAATAGAAACACACCTCTAAGAAGTAACTCACTGTTTTCCCAATTGAGTTACATCTGCATTAGTAGATTAGGAAAGGGTCCTCCTCAGTCACGTTGAGGAATGCCAGGCAGGAGGTCATGTGGCTTTGCTATCATGCCTCTAGATCTATTTACTGCCTCACCTACCCAGATTTAAACTCATTCATTGATTGAGTTGATTTTTTACCATTTTAGAGTAATTTTAGGCAAAAGTTCTTAACCAGATTCACAGACAGACTTCAAGGGGTTTCTGGTTCTTCTGATCTCACATGCCTGGATGGTGGGTTGACCTCTGCTATAAGGTTCTCACGGGAGTCTGTCAAACCCACTCTTTAAAAAAGCATACTCTGCTATAGGGATGTGCTGCATAAAGGAATATGACCATGGATTCAATAACATGCAGTTTCTGAGATAGAAAATGCCGAATTAAATATAGCAATAAGATGCCTGAAAGAATAATATCTTCAAAAATGTAGAATAATGTGCTGTGCTTGATTATTAAAATGTAAAATAAGAGGCATGTTCAGAGAAATAAAGATTGAAACAGTTCACCATCAAATTTAAGTCCTTGCCAAAAGAACTCATTAAAGATTGTGGTGATTTGAATGAAAACAGACCTCACAGACACACAGATTTAATGATTTGGTCCACAGTTGTTGAACTATTTGGGAAGGTTAGGAATTATGGTCTTATTGGAGGAGGTGTGTCACTGGAGGTGGGCTTTCAGATTTTAAAGTCTGTGCCATTTCCGGTTAGTTCTCTTTGTTTCCTGCTGGTGCCTAGGGATGTATTCTCTCAGATACTGCTCTAGCCTTGTGCTTGTCTGCCTGCTGCCGTGCTCTGCCATGATTGCCACTAACTCTAACCCTCTGGATCTCTAGCAAGTTCCAGATTTAATGCTTTCGTCTATAGCTTTCCTTGATCATAGTTTCACAGTGATGGGACTCTAACTAAGACACAGATATGCTTCAGGAAATGATCATTTTAATCCCAAAGAAATGGAGATCAAGAAGGAAACATGAGCCCAAAAATTTATAAACACGTTTGTTAATCTAAGAAGTATTTTTTTAAAAGACAACTAAGGGATTTCCAAATGTAAAATTAAAATCCTAGAGGACAATAGCATGGTCACAGAGAGGATGAGAAACTGAAGTTAGAAAGTACAAATTCATCATATTATAATATTTAGGATGAAGATGGAGACCTGCTTCACTCTGGACTTTAAACAGGAATTGTTTAAAAGTGAGTGAGGGGAAAACACACACAGGAAAGAAAGGACTGGAGAATACTGTATCACCCCAATAATGAACAGAAGTAGAAAAAAGTGAGACAAGAAAGGGTACTGGACAGAGATTGATACGATATAGCAGTAATCTTAGTAATTGTGAGCAGATTGACTTGCTCAGGGTGGAGATCCTTAGGTTCAGATATGAAACCCATCTCCACGCTGCTGAGGGAGAGAAGAGCAACACGGTGAAGTCTGGAGGTGGAGAGGGTGGAGGAAGTCCAGGGAGTAAGACAGCCACGAGAGAATGCTAAGGGTGGCTGTCAGAGGCAGCCGCCACCGAAACCGGCATGTCTTCACCATTTCAGGCTCCCAATGTGGTCAGTGAATGGAGCCTAGAGAGCTTATGGAAGGCATTTCTCTATTCTCCATTTAGAAACGGATCAAGGAGTAAATACTGAAAAAAAGTAGGTATTTTGACTAACACAATTAGTTCAGATTAAAGTAAATCTGTAAGGAAGCCCATATTATTCAAATAGAGAATTTATTCCTTTCAAGCAGAGTATGGTAGTAATCTGAACAGCAAAGAATGGAGAATACAGACTTCCTTCTCCTTCCACAGTACAATATCAGACACAGACAACAACCAAAGAGCCAGGCAAACGCCTTATGTTCAGAACCTAAAATAATCTTATTAATATTTATGAATCAGAGAATAAGTGGTAATGGAACTTATGAAATATTTAGAACTCAATGACCACAAAACAGTACCTATAAAAGCTTTTTGTGTGGCTTCAAATTTGCATTCATTAAGATGATGTGGTAACTGCAATTATAAAGGTTATTTATTGTTGAGGTTGTGAAGGGAGATGAGGATTAGCTTCCTTTGGAGGCATGTTCATCTGAGAAGAGCTAGATGCAGAGGACTAGGGGCCTAACTCAGTGGTAGATCATTGGCCCAAAGAACACAAGGCCTGGAGATCCATTCTCCCAGCACCTCAAAGCAAACAAACAAACAAACAAACAAAGCCAGTTGATAGAAGATAGGAAGGAAGAAGTAGAGGAAAACTTAAAGGAAAATGCCCATGAGAAGAACTCAGTAGAAATCACTACAGGAAATGCCTGTGTTTCTCAGACCTGCCATTGGAAAAGTCCCATTTCAAAGCAAGAAAAGGCACAGTGGTCTTGGTCATATGCTAATCTCTCACAAGCAACATGGAAAGTACATTACTGTTTAGGTCATGACTCTCCTGTAATTGCTAGGGTTTCCATTTCCCACATCCTATTGACATCACTGCTAAAATTTGTACTGCTCTTATGTAGAGTCATTGTGCATTTTAAATGGAAATGTATGCTAACATTTTAAAACGTCAACCAAGATGAATATACTCCATCCCCCAAAAGTAAACTTCAGTCTGTCTTGGCAATCTAACAAAGAGCAGGCACTTCCCTTTTATTGATTATCTAAATGATATTTTCTCTGCAGTTCACTTTGACAGACCCGTGTCAGATAGTTCTTATGCGTTCCCATTTCACATGAAAGAACTGACTCTACAGCATGACTGAGACTAGCCCCACTCTCTAATAAGTAGGTAAAAAAGGCTTGGGGCCCTTTGGGACCTTCCTGAGGTCACACGCATCTAAGGAGTGGAGCCAGAGTTTCAGTGCATACTGTGCAGCAAGCACAATTAAACAAAATTCAGAATTCTCTTGTCCACTTTGACTGCTCATGCATCCTTAAGATGCACAAGGGATTGTATCTGTAAAGCCGTTCTGACACAGGCAATCACTCCCCTGCTCCCTGTCTCTCTACTCGACAGGACATGTTCAGGGCCCCAGTTCTTAGAAGGATGGGGTCCTTCTCTTAGGGTCATCTCTCTCAGACCAACAGTATGAGAAGACAGTTGAGGATAGGGAAGAAAGAAACTAAAAATCGCATGGATTTTCTGCGACAATTCCACAAGGAGCAGAAATGTGCTGGAAATAACTGAGGAAAACAAAGTGTGTGTGTATGTGTGCGCATATATATATTTTAAAAAGGCAAGAACTAAATACATGTAAATCTTGACAGATAATGATTGATTGATTTTACCTTGGAAACAAAAATGGTCCAAGCTGACTAGTTCAGTTAATCACTGTAGTAGCTACAATGTACAGCAGCCAGTTTTCCCCACAATTTGGTTTTCTATCCAATAGACACAATTCATTACAAAAGACAGAAAAATTGGCCAAAACCAACCTGCATGGGGGGAGGATGAACCAAGTTTATTTTAAATAGTGTTTTAGAAAAGACTACCAACAGCCAGACCCGTATTTAAACAGTCATGGACTGATAGAATCTTCCACAGACCCTTCCAGACACCCTGATGTGTGTGGGTGCAACTAGTGTTTTTCACTGGGAGAGTTCTGTGGCTGTGGGGCACTTAGTCATGGCTTTTCTGCGACAATTCCACAAGGAGCAGAAATGTGCTGGAAATAACTGGGAAACTTCAGAACCAGAACACTGGTTGTGTTTTCCCTCGAGTCAGCAGAAGGTCAGACTTCAGAGGCAGAGAGAGTGAGCTGGATGCAACAGAATTTATGTAACTCTTGGAGGAAACCGAACCCGACATTACAGAAATGGTACAAATGAGCTACTGCCCAGTCTAACTGAAAGTCCATTATCCAAATGAACTGGTGTCGTTCATCAAGGTACTGATAACCTTGCTTATCCAAGATGGGTACTTAATTCAGTTTTTGTTTCAGTAACAAAACACGTGAAGTTGGATATTTTACAAAGAAATGAGTTTTATTTGACTCCTGATTCTGGAGACTGGAAAATCCAAACACGGTTCTGGAGTCTGGTGAGGGGTCCCCGGGGCTATAGCATGACACTGTAGAGAAGTAGAAAGGGAAATTGGTGCATTCAGAAAAGGCTGAGAACATCGGGGGTGGCTCTGCTTCAAAACAACCCACTCCACTAACCTGGTCCAATGAGCACTGTATTAGTGTCTTCAAACATGGCGTCTTTCCATGAGCCTTGCCTCTGAAAGATCTGCCACCTCTTATATTATTGCACCAGGAGTCACATTTCCAGCACATGAACTTCCGAAATCCCCACCATAGCAGGGGCCCATCATACCCTCAAGTCACCTCCAGAAAAGATCAGCCTGATTGTCCCCTACGAGCCTACAACATAGATTTTAGGACGGGGAAGACGTTGCTAATAAAAACCATACACTTAATGCTGAATAATTTGCAAAGTGATTTCACATCCATTCTTCAATTCCACCCTCCAAAGAACCTTGTAAAATATTCTCTGCATTCTTCAGGTCAGAGAAAACAAGATTTGAGGAGGATGACATACGTGTATACTGTTAAGGGACCTAGATCACAGCTCATGGACTATCAACTGCCATCTCTTCTACTAGAGTCCCATCCTATCTCAGCCCAGATCAGTCTTTTTTCAGATGACACTCTAGTCATAGAACAGCCAGGACTAGCAGCATGACCTTCCCAATCCTGCCCCTGTGAGGCACTTCCTCTACAGTTATGAAAGAGACAACAGAAAGTAGCGTGGCTAGAGTCGTGTACACTCCAGTTTCTGGAGAAAGTCTTTACCCCACTGGGCCCAGGCTCAGCCTGAAGCCAGAAATCTGCTAACTGCCATCATGTTGCCTTGCTTCCTCAGTGGGAAAGACAGGGTGTTTACTCTCTTCCAAAGAGTCATGGGAGATTTGGGCTCACTGTTCTTCCCATTCTGCTCTGTGAGATGAAATAAAAATGTAAACTCATAATTGAAACTGTTTAAGTCCTGAAAAGGGCCTGTTGTATGCAAAGACATTGGTATTGGGTTTTCTGCAACTTTGCTTCAGATGCAGACTCTGAATTTTAGTCTAAAATATATTTCCTCTATAATAACAAGAGAAACTATAGTATTGGTTGCTTGTTGTACAAAGCCATAGGTCTGAAAATAACAGGGAGTATAAAGGTGGTTCAAACACCAGGAGGTAACAAAATCTAAATGGGTAGCAGAAAATGGCACCTGATGAAAAATGCTCTAGAACAGAGGTTCTCAACCTTCCTAATGCTGTGACCCTTTACTACAGTTTCTCATGCTGTGGTGACCCCCAACTATAAAATTATTTTAATTGTTACTTCATAACTGTAGTTTTGGTACTGTTGTGGATCTTAATGTAAATATCAGTGTCTTCTGATGGTCTTAAGTGACCCCTGTGAAAGGGTCTTTCAAACCTCCAAAGGGGTCACAACACACAGGTTGAGAACTACTGATCTAGAGGAGTCAGGATAATGGATGTTAAACGTACATATCAGAGAGTCCCAGTTTCTACAAGGAAAGGTTTTACTGGAGTGGTGCACATGCAGATAACAATGATCCTGGATAGAACTTCAAAACAAAACAGAACAGTTGATGGGACTGGAGAGTTATCAGCAGTAGGCAGAGACAGGGGAGTATGCGCCCCATGACCTATGAAAGAACACATTTATTCTCAGAAGAGAATTCCACGTCTTTGTGCAGCACATAGTTTATGAAGACAAGCAAAACACCACACTCTGTTTGAACTGAAGGAATACAAAAGACTAGGTGGACAGACAGAAAGACTAGAAACTCCTCAGAAAAGATGGAACCATGGCACTGATAGAGAGTGCTGAATTCTGTATATCAATTTTTTTTTTCAAATCCTTGATTGACTTCTGTTTTAAAAGATAGTCCTATCTCAGATCACTGCTGGTGTCCCGGCCAGTGGGATCTTCAGCAGAGACCCTAGAAGGGGGAATGGCGAATGAAGGGACAAGAGACACAAAGAATTGACAGCAAGACAGTATTCTGATCAAGCTGCAAAATTTTATTTTTCGCAGGTGGGTTTCATAGTAAGCAGAGCAGGAAACTTTCTTTGGGAAAAGATCAAGGGACTGTTGAGCTGCCAAGCAACCCAACCAAGCAACCTAACCACAAAACATTGTTACTAATGGTCACTGTAGCAGAAAGATAAGGAAATGTTAAGTTATTTTCTAATAACTCAGGACTTGTCCAGGCATGTCAAAAGTTTCTGGTTAGTGGCTCAATACTGGACAACAGAAACTTAACTCAGGCAGGCAATATGGCATGGCTCTTAAAATTGTCCTCGGCATGCTGGGTGTTTTTTCTAGTGATGTGACAAAGCACTATGACCAAGGCAACTTATAGAATTAATGCAGGCTTACAGCATCACTGGTGAGTCCCATGACCTGGTGGTAGGGAGCACGGCAACAGACAGGCAGGCATTGGGCTGGAGCGATCGTTGAGAGCTTACACCTTATCCACAAACAGGAAGCAGAGGGAGCTCACTGGGAATGGCCTGGGTTTTTGAAATCTCAAAGTTCACTCCCAATAACACACCTTCTCCAACAAGGCCATACATCTTAAGCCTTCCCAAATAGTTCGACCATCTGAGGACCAAGCATTCAAATACACGAGCCGATGGGAACCATTATCATTGAAACTACCACCTTGGGGATACCTGGAACTTATAACAATATGCTGTAAGATACAAACAAGATATTTACTGTAGAAGATAATTAGAATACTTGTCATCTCACACATGTTTCACACAATCAGTGACAAAAACAGCTAAAGACCACTTAACACATATCTATTGTACAAAAAAAAACCAATTTAATTAACTTTAGTTCTTATGTTATACATGATAATCTAAACTTGTTCACCCTACACATCTGGCATTTTGCATCATTTAATCTCCCCACTTCTTAACCACTTATCCACATTTGTAGGCTCATTCTCTACTCTTTGTATTCGAGTTCTTTTTAAAGCAAATATTCCTTATGTAGATAAGACTCCACATAATTTTTCTATCAAAAAGGTGATAACGTCTCTTAATATCAATGGACTCAATGCACCAATAAGAAGACAAAGGCTAACAGAATGGATATGAAAACAGGATCCATCCTTCTACTGCATACAAAAAACACACCTCAACATCAAAGACGGATATTACCTCAGAGTAAAGGGTTGGGAAAAGATTTTTCAATCAAATGGACCTAAGAAGCAAGCTAGTGTAGCTATCCTAATATCTAACAAAATAGACTTCAAACTAAAATTAATCAAAAGAGATGGAGAAGGACATTTCATATCACAGGAAAAATTCACGAAGATGAAGTCTCAATTCTGAACATCTATGCCCCAAATACAAGGGAACCCATATTTGTAAAAGAAACATTACTAAAGCTTAAATCACACATCAAAACCCACACACTAATAGTGGGAGACTTCAACACCCCACTCTCACCAATAGACAGGTCTGCCAGACAGAAACTTAACAGAGAAACAAGGGAACTAACAGATATTATGACTCAAATGGACTTAATGGAGTTAATAGGTATCTACAGAACATATCATCCAAACACCAAAGAATATACCTTCTTCTCAGCACCTTGTATCTTATCAGACCACCTTGGGTTAAAGTTAGAGTTCAACAGCAACATAAACTACAGAAAACCTACAAACTCATGGAAACTGAACAACTCTCAACTGAATCACCACTGGGTCAAGGAAGAAATAAGAAAGAAATTAAAGACTTCCTAGTATTCAATGAAAATGAGTGTACAACATACCCAAACTTATGGGGCACTATGAAAGCAGTGATAAGAGGAACATTCATAGCACTAAGTGCCTATATGAAGAATTTGGAGAAATCTAGCAGTTTAACAGCACACCTGAAAGCTCTAGAACAAAAAGAAGCAAACTCACCCAGGAGGAGGAGACGACAGGAAATAATCAAACTGAGCTGAAATCAATAAAATAAAAACAAAGAGAACAATACAAAGAATTAATGAAACAAAGAATTGGTTCTTTGAGAAAATCTACAAGACATACCCTTATCCAAACTAACCAAAAGGTAGAGAAAGAATAACCAAATTAACAAAATCAGAAATGAAAAGGGAGACATAACAACAGATACTTAGGAAATCCAGAGAAATTATTAGGTCATACTTCAAAAATATGTACTCCACAAAATTGGAAAAATCTAAAAGAAATGGACAATTTTCTGGATAAGTACCACATACCAAAATTAAATCAAGGCCAGATAAGCAATTTAAATAGTCCTATAACCCCTATGTAGATATAAACAGTCACTAAAAGTCTCCCAACCAAAAAAAACCCATGGCCAGATGGTTTCAGTGCAGAATTCTAGCAGAGTTTCAAAGAAGAGCTAATACCAATACTCCTCAAATTGTTCCACACAGTAGAAATAGAAGGAACATTGGCAAATTCTTTTTATGAGGCCATAGTTACCCTGATACCCAAATCACACAAAGATCCCACAAAGAAAGAGAATTACAGACTAATCTCCATCATGAACACTGACGCAAAAATACTCAATAAAATACTGGCAAACCGAATCTAAGAACACATAAAAAAAATCATCCACCATGATCAAATAAGCTTCATCCCAGACATGCAGGGATGGTTCAATATATGAAGATTTGTCGAAGTAATCCACCATATAAACAAACTGAAAGAAAAAAAACACATGAACATCTCATTAGGTGCTGAAAAAGTCTTTGACAAAATTCAACACCCTTTCATGATAAAGGTTCTAGAGAGATCAGGGATACAAGGAACATACCTAAACATAATAAAAGCAATATTCAGCAAGCCAACATCAAATTAAATGGAGAGAAACTCAAAGGGACTTCACTAAAATCAGGAACAAGACAAGGCTGCCCACTCTCTACATATCTGTTCAATATAGACCTTGAAGCTCTAGCTAGAGCAATAAGGCAACAAAAGGAAATCAAGGGGATACAAATTGGAAATGAAGAAGTCAAACATTCACTATTTACAGGTGAAATGATAATATACATAAGTGTGTAGATGAATTTCTAAACAGTCTTATTAAATAAGAAACACAGAGCCAAATACAGGGGTGAAAGCCATAGAAATCAGAGTGATAGCCACTAACTAAACTTAGCTCACCACATTGCCATAGCTTCCCAAGAGAACCTCTTCCTGTCTAACCTGTGCCTTTATTGCCTTGCTGTTCTGCCCTCTCATTGGCTCTTAATCCAGCCACCTCACTTCCTTGTCACTGCCTGTCTATCAGACCTCCAGTTCTCTATGGTTGGTACTGCAATTAAAGGCGCGCCTCAACACACTTGGCTGTGTCCTTGAACACAGAGACTGTGCCTGCCATGTGATTGGATTATGGGTGTGTGCTACCATTGCTTGACTTCTGTTTATGGCTGGCTATGACTTCTGATCTCCAGGAAAACTTTATTTATTAATGTACAAATAAAATGTCACCACATTTCAACACAAATAAAATATCACCGCATAAGTGAACCCAAAAACTCAACCAGGGAACTCCTACAGCTGATAAACACCTTCAGTAATGTGGCTGTATACAATATTAACTAAAAAATAAAATCAGTAGCCCTCCTTTATACAAATGATAAATGGGCTGAGAAAGAAGTCAGAGAAATAACACCCTTTATAATAGTCACAAATAGTATAAAATATCTTGGGGTAAGTCTAACCAAACAAATGAAAGACCTGTATGACAAGAACTTTAAGTCTTTGAAGAAAGAAATTGAAGAAGATATCAGAAAATGGAAAACTCTCCAATGCTCTTAGTTTGGCAGAATTAACCTAGTAAAAATGGCAATCTTACCAAAAGTAGTCTACAGATCCAGTGCATTGCCCATCAAAATCCCAACACAATTTTTTGGAGACCTTGAAAGAACAATACTCAACTTCATATGGAAAAAAAAAACCCAGGGTAGGCAAAAAAAGTCCTGTATAATAAAAGAACTTCTAGAGGTATCACCATCCTTGACTTCAAGCTCTACTATAGAGCTATAGTAATAAAAACAACATGGTATTGGCATAAAACAGACAGGTGGATCAATGGAATTGAATTGAAGACCCTGACATAAATCCACACACCTACAAACACCAGAGTTGTGACAAAGAAGCCAAAACTATACAATGGAAAAAAGAAAGCATCTTCAACAAATGGTGCTTTGCATGTAGAAGAATGGAAATAGACCCTTATCCCTTGCCTTGCACAAAACTCAAGTCCAAGTGGATCAAAGACCTCAATATAAACCCAGTTACACTGAACAGGATAGAAGAGAAAGTCGGAAGTAACCTTGAACGCATTGGCACAGGAGACAACTTCCTAAATATAACACCAGCAGCACAAACACTGAGATCGACAACTAATAAATGGGACCTCCTGAAACTGAAAAGCTTCTATAAGGCAAAGGACATTGTCAAAAGATAAAATGGCAGCCTACAGAATGGGAAAAGATCTTCACCAACCCTACATCTGACTTAGGGATGATCTCCAAAATATATAAAGAACTCAAGAATCTAGACATCAAAAATACCAAATAATCCAATTTACAAAATGGAGTACAGATTTAAACAGAGAATTTTCAACAGAAGAATCTCAAATGGCTGAAAGACATTTAAGGAATTGCTCAACATCCTTAGCCTCAGGGAAATGTAAATCAAAGCAACTCTGAGATACCATCTTACACCTATTAGAATGGCTAAGATCAAAAACACTGAAGACAGCTTATGCTGGAGAGGATGTGGATCAAGAGGAACACTCCTCCACTGCTGGTGGGAGTGCAAACTTGTATAGCCACTTTGAAAATCAGTATGGCAGTTTCCCAGAAAATTGGAAATCAATCTACCTCAAGATGCAGCTATACCAATCTTGGGTACATACCCAAGGAATGTTTAATCACACTACAAGGACACTTGCTTAACTATGCTCATAACAGCATTATTCGCAATACCCAGAACCTGGAAACAACCTAGATGCCCCTCAACTGAAGAATGGATAAAGAAAATGTGGTACATTTACACAATGGAATATTACTCAACAGTAAAAAAACAATGACATTGTGAAATTTTTAGGCAAATGGATGGAACTAGAAAAAAATAATCCTGAGTGAGGTTACCCAGACCCAGAAAGACAATCACAGTATGTACTCACTCATAAGTGGATATTAGATGTAAAGCAAAGGATAACCAGGCTACAATCTACAGCCCCAGAGAAGCTAAGTAGCAAGGAGGACCCTAAGAGGCACACATGGATTTCCCTGGGAAGGGGAAATAGATGAGATCTCTTGGGTAACCTGGGGATGGGGACAGGTGTTAAGGGGAGGGGATGGGGGAAAGGAACATGAGGGAATGGGTTGGTCAAGTTGGGGTTGGACAGAGGGAAAGAGTTAACAAAAGAGATAGCTTGATAGAGGGGGCCGTTTGGGGGTTAAGAAGAAACCTGGTGCCAGGGAAACTCCCAGGAATCCACAAGGATGACCCCAGCTAAGACTCCTAGCAATAGTGGAGAGGGTGCTTGAACTGGCCTTCTTCTGTAATCAGATTGGTGAGTACCCTAATTGTCAACAGAGAGCCTTCATCCAGTAACTGATAGAAGCAGATGCAGAGATCCATAGCCAAGCACTGAGCCGAGCTCCAAGAGTCCAGTTGAAGAGAGCGAGAAAGGATTCTATGAGACTGGGGTGGGGGTGGGGTGGGGGTGGGGTCAAGATCATGACAGGGAAACCCACAGAGACAGCTGACCTGAGCTAGTGGGAGCTCACAGACTTTGGACTGACAGCTATGGAGCCTGCATGGGACTGACCTAGGCAACTGTGGGTGATAGTTGTGTAGCTTGGTCTGTTTGTGGCCCTTAGCAGTGGGACCAAGATCTGTTCCTGGCAAATGAGCTGGCTTTTTGGAACCAATTCCCTATGATGGGATGCCTTGCCCACCCTTGATGCAGGGGGAGGAGCTTGGTCCTGTCTCAACTTGATGTCATGCTTTGTTGACTCCCATGGGAGGCCTGCCCTTTTTTGAACAGAGGAGAAGTGGATGGGAGGTGGTGGGGGGAGATAATGAGAAGAGTGGAGGGAGGGGAAACTGTGCTTGGTATGTAAAATAAATGAAAAAAATTGATAAAATAAAAGGTGAAGCTGCTTAATTCAGTTGTGAACAGTAGATGTATGAATAGGATTTCAAAGATCCTAAGGAGAAATGGTCTTATGGTCTTTTGAAAGAAAATGACCCCAAAAGTAGGAGCACTAATGGGAGGTGTGGCCTTGTGGGAGTATATGTGGCCCTGTTTAAGTGTTTCACTAGGCGGGGCAGGGACATTTTAGGTCTCATATATGCTCAAGCTCCACCCACTGAGACAGACCATTTCCTATTGACTGTGAGTCAAAAATGTAAGAACTCTCAGCTCCTTCTCCAGTACCATGTCTGACTGCATGCTGCCTTGCTTCCCACCATGACAGTAATGGACTAAACCTCTGAACTATAAGACAGCCACCACAATTAAATGTTTTCCTTATAAGAGTTGCTGTGGTCACAGTGTCTCTTCACAGTAGTAGGAATCCCAACTAAGACAGACTTCTAGGAGGCTGAAAGGCTGAGAGAAGTTTGCAGATGCTGAACCACGTGGGCTATAGAATTAGGAGTCTGGGTCATTGGTAAAAGATTTTGATAAACACTTTGGAATTTCCACCAAAATACCAAAGAATCCTCAAGAATAAAAGACATGCAAAAATGAATATGCTTACCTGGAAGCTGAGAAAATGAAATTGATCCAGTTTAGCATGAAGTCAAGCTGATGGCAATTTCTCAATCACTTGATTGTTTTCTTGGATAAAGTGTGACACTCTTCAGAGTACAATAACATGTTACAATCTTTACATTCTCTACAATGTACATATAGCATCCAGCATACAATTAAAATTGCTAGACATACAAAACTGGAAAGATGCAAAGTAGGAAGAAAAAGCTATAAGAGACAGTATGGTTTTGGACTTTATGATGGCTATCACATTTAAGTTAAAGATGTTAAAGGAAAGTATCGTGTGTGTGTGTGTGTGTGTGTGTGTGTGTGTGTGTGTGTGTGTGTAGCACATGCATGTGAACACATGAACATACACAACTTTAGAAGAGATTTAAGACGGAAATGAAACCAATGGAAACCTATCTGAAACTTTTAAAAAATTAACAGATAGATGAGCTTGAAACACATTTTTTGTTTGTTTGTTTTTTGTTTGTTTGTTTGTTTGTTTTGTTTTTCAAGACAGGGTTTTTCTGTATAGTTTTGGTGCCTGTCCTGGATCTTGCACTGTAGACCAGGCTGGCCTCGAACTCACAGAGATTTGCCTGGCTCTGCCTCCTGAGTGCTGGGATTAAAGGCGTGCACCACTTCCACTTGGCAAAAACACATTTTAAAAAACAGAATAAAAAGTTAATGAGCTTGAAGGCAGATCATTCAAATTGAAATACAGAGAAGGATGTGGGGAGAAATGAGCAGCCACAGTAACATGTGAGTCAGGATTAAGCAACCTTACATACAAGTAAATCAATTTTTCATAGAGGAAAGAATAGAGGAGAATTTTTAATAATGGCTCAATATATATTTTTAAAAAAATCAAAAAATAAACCCCACAGCCCATAGATCAAGGTTGTTCAGTAAACCCCAAAAGGATAAAAACGTGGATAGCTACATCTAGGCACATCATAGAAAAACTACTGGTAGTCAACCATAAATGAAAAGAATTTGAGGAGGTAGAACACAGATAGCTAAGCACAAGAGGCAATAGAATAAGAAGCCCCAAGGACATGGAAGCCAAAACACAATAGAAAGATGCTAAAATCAAAACCAAACAAACATTGTTATGGTTCGAATCTGAAATGTCCCCACAGGCTCTGATTTTAAATGCTTATTCTCCAGCTCAGAGAAAGAGAGATATGGAAGACTGTGGAGCCTGTGGGTGAGCGTCCCCAGGGATAGACTTCTGAAGCCCACTGTCTGCTTCCTAGTCCTGTACTCTGAGGAGACTGCTTCCCCTGCCATGGCCAGAGCTGCCCTACCATGCCTTCTCCACTCCAATGGGACTGAAATCTCCTAAAACCAGGAACCTTCCCTCCATTAAATTGTGTCTATGGGGTATTGAGGCCCCAGCAGCTCAAAGGTAACAATAAGTTCTGGAAGTTAATATCAAGTGAAACTGAAAGCCACCTCAGATCAATGTGAGAATCTTAGTACTACCAGAACATAATGTAAAGTATGCCAAGGATCCTAAACATCTGATTTTTAAAAACTTTCTGCCAACTAAATACTAAAAGTTCCTCCAAGAAGGAACATACAGGCCAGAAATTCAGATCTCCAGGAAGGCAGGGGGAGCAGTGGAAATCGTAAATGAGGTCATGTCTCCTGTAATGACAGGCATGTGTTCTGAGAAACTTTTCTTCACACAGCTGTAGCACAGGGGAAACATCGCAGCTCCTGCTTATACTAGTCCACCAGTATCGCTTACTACATCATAGGCCCTAGGGAATCATCTATTGCGTCAGGCTACAAACTTCCAAAACCCAGTGCAGTATTGAAATGTATAAGCAATTGCAACCCACGGGTAAGTATTGATACATCTAATCATAGCTAAGCATAGAAAAAGCATGGTGATATATGGATAGAAGATTAAAAGTAGCATGCCTATTTAGAACACTTACCATGAATGTGTTCGGGAGGCTTTTCTAGGTGAGTCAGTGAGTAGCTGTGGAGTGGATGTCAAGCCTCAAACAGGAGTGCAAACCACTGGGGACTTTATGAACACTGTGCCCTTAGCTACAATGAGTGCAGGAAAATATTTTTCTTTCTTCAATAATAAATTAACTAACTATAGCTTGTAACAACTTTTTAAACTATAAACTTTCTCTTCTTTTTCACGTTTTTGATCCTATTGTAATAACATATATCTTAAAACAAAAACATATTTCTTAGCTGTTCAAAATATTTTCTTTCTTTTTATCCTTACTTGCTAAGATTCTTTTGTATTTTAAATATTTTTTCCCCATTCTGACAATATCAAGTACATTCAGGGTAATATAGCTATAAACCCTTTTCTGGGCTAAACTTTCTTTGTTTTTAAAAGCAAAACAATTCACACAAAAACACACATTGGTCTAGGCCTACAGAGTGAGGGCCATTGAGCACACCATCTCCAGCTCCACACTGTGCTTTAGAACAAAGAGCACAGACAGAGCTATGTTCTTATAATATATCAGTGTTTTCATATTAAAGATCTTCTAAAGGATCTGCATTCTACAATCAACTGTAAAAGTATTTAAGTAGAAGACATATGCTTTAAAATAGCAACAAAGGGTGTACTTACTATTTCAATGAGTAATAAAGTCATTCATTGTTATTATCAAGTCTGAACCATACATAATAGTGTACACTATACTTTTATATAATTAAGAGCTCAATGAGTTTGTTTGCACTAACACCATCATAATCTCATGAGTAATGCATTGCACTACAATGTTATGGTTGATACAGTAGATATGAATTTTGCCGTTCCATTGTAATCTTCTAGGATCAGTACATGCTTGAGGTCTGTTATTAATCAAAACATCATTATACAGGTCACAACCATATGTGCAAGGTTATAAAACACCGTATTTCAAAAGCTATTTGTCAGTGAGTTGATAACAAGAATAGTTTATTGTAGACAATTTTAATGTACGTATTGTTAAAATATATGATAACAACAGCACAAGGAAAGGTTACTGTATCAATGAAATTGTACTTTATCCATGAGGAGTAGAACATTAATTGATCATAGATTAGGATAGTCTAAGCACGTATACTAATTGCTAAAAAGCAATATGGAGGACAATAAATAAAAAGCCAGCAAGAAAAACTAAATGCAACACTAATAGCTAATTTATTGCTCAATATATAACAGGAAAAAAGAGACAAAAATGTAGAGATTACAAAGAAAAAACAAATAGATGGTAGACAAATCCAATGACACCAATAATTAGATCAAATGTGAATGAACTCTCCCTCCAATTTATGGACTCCACTCTCCCAGACTGTCAGAAAAACAATGACAATGAGTACACAACTACATACTGTGTACAGGGAAGGTATTCTAAATAGAAGTACACAGATTGACAGTTAAATGATGGGGCTTGATATACCATGTACATGTTAAATTAAAGAAATCTAATACAGTCATATTAATCTGTTATGGTTTGGGTATGAAATATCTCCCAAAGAGTGACAAAAGTAGCCTAGTCTCCACCACAAGTAGTGTTCATAGGTAGGGCTGTGGGAAAGGTTGGGTCCTGAGGGTTCTGCTATCATCAATGTATTAATCCATTGGCTGATACAATACTTTAATAAGCTTTCAGGAAGTGGGAAAAGGAAGACCTCATTGGAAGAAGTACATTAACTGGAAAGGTATTGTCTTAGTCATTGTTCTATTGCTGTGAAGAGACATCATGACAAAGGCACCTCTCATGAAAAAAAGCATTTAATTGGAGAGTTGCTTACAGTTTCAGAGGCTTCATCCATTATCATCATGGCAGGGAGCATGGCAGCGGGCAGGCATGGTGCTGGAGCAGTTGAAAGCTACATCTTAATTTGGAGAGAGAGAGAGAGAGAGAGAGAGAGAGAGAGAGAGAGAGAGAGAGAGAGAGAGTCTGGGCCTGGCATGGGCTTTTGAAACCTCAAAGCCTATCCTCATGACACACTTCGTCCAACAAGGCCACACCTCTTAATCCTTCTAATCCTATCAAAGAGTTCCACTCCCTGGTGACTAAGCATTCAGATATATGATTCTATGAAGCCATTCTCATTCAAACCACCACACTCCACTCCTTACTCCGCTTAGGCTTGTAGCAATATCATAAGCCAAAAAATGCATTCAGTCTAACTTCAGAAATCCCCATAGTCTATCACAATCTCAACACATTTAGTCTGAGACTCATGCAATCTCATAACAGTAACCTCCTGTAAAATCAAAATCAAAAGCAGATCACATACTTCCAACATATAATGACAAAGAATATACATTATCATTCCAAAAGAGAGGAAAGGAGGCATAGTGAGGAAATACCACACTAGTCAAAGATTGAAAACAAACAGGGAAAAATTCAAATTCTGCAACTCCATGTCTGGTGTCAAAGTGTTCATTAGATCTCCAACTCCTTCTGGGTTTATTGATTGCAGCATACTTCTCTCTCTTGGACTGGTTATACATCTGGCCTTCAGCTTTCATACCATCACTCTGGCATCTCCAACATCTTGGGTTCTCCAATACAATCCAGTCTTCACCTTCACAGCTTCATACAATGACCTCCTTGGCCTTCCATTCAGGAACACTCCTGATATATGCCTGGTCTCCATGACTTTCTGTAGTCTTGGAAAGAGATTCTACAACCCCTTTCTTTTATTCTTGATTCAAAAACCAGAAACATGTAACTGAAGCTGCCAAGTTCTGCTGCTTGGTGGAGCTGGAACTTGGCCCCCTCATTTAATTATATTCACATCAGCTCTCTGTAGCTGATGGTTTCCTTCACTGCTTAAACTTTCCTTTAATTATTTTATACAAGAAAGCTTAACTGGGTGGGATCATGCCCTGAGGTTACCACTCTTTTTACTCCATTTAGCATCAGACTTTTCTTTAAATTTTATCTCCTGAGGACTGTACTTAGCTCCATTACATTCCCTGGTGCTCATTTTCTCCTCAAACTATACAATTTATATTTCTTTGTCCAGTTTGTTCCTTTTCATTATAGATCTGTCCAAGAGTGATTACTCATAACCACAGAACAGAGTCAATATTAGGCTATCTTGAAATGTCCTCTGGCAATGCCATTAATCCAAAACTGAGGCAGATTTTTAAGACTTCAAAAAGAAGCCACATTCTTTGCCAAAATATCACAGGAATGATATCTGTGCCATTTACTAATATTCTTCCCCTTTGAAACTTCTTGAGCTTGGCCCCACAGCCCACATCACCCTGAGGACTGTCTTCCATGCTCCTACTAGGATGGCCCATCAAGCTCTGCTTAAAGCATCCAACCACTTTTCTAGTCCAAAGTCCCAAAGTCTTCCCCATTCCTCCAACAAACAGCATGGTCAGGCCTGTTGCAGCAACAACCCAGTCCCAACGTCTGTCTTAGACACATCAACACTTGCTAGCATCATCAAGTCTGAACTATGTATAATCATGCATTCTTTCTATCCACATTTAGATTAGCAGTTTTTCTTCATCATTTGCTCCCAAACATGATGTTAAACCTTGCCTCAGTCCCTTATCAACAAACAACTAGCCAACAACAATCTGAAACCTTTGAAATAATTAGTCAAAATAAATATTTTTCTCCTTTAAGTTTATTTTTCTCAAGTATTTGTCACATTGGTAAAAGTGACTAACCCATAATACTAATATTATATATTATAGGTAATATAGAAGAGGGGTCATGGCTGTCACTTTACAGATGATGTGGTTCAGAAGTCTTCCAAGTGGTTTGTGAGAAGAATTTGAAAAGGTTGGTGGTGTGAGGTAGAGAAGCCTTAGGATGAGGCAAAACTTAAGAGGTAGTTTTGCTGGGATCTCAAAAGGCCAGGGTGCTGATGGGAATGTAGGCATGAAAGTCTGTGAGCATTTCACATGGGAATGAAGACTATTGAGAATTTGACTTGGAGACACATGTATGTAACAGTCTGGCAAGGAATGTATTTGCATTTTGTTCATGTCCTGAGACTTCGTATGAGGGTAAAATTAGATGAAAGTCTAGCTAGCACGGTAGATAAATTTCAAGGCAGCCTGACACACAGGCTGTTGGATGGTCATTGCTAACCACTTTCCACCAGTACTATGACAAAAAAATAAATAAATAAGAATAAAAAAGGAGCAGAAACATTTGAAAAACTTGAAATTTTTCCTGCAAAGAAGCACGCCTTAAGTTGGAGCCAAGGAAAATGAGGCTAATAAAGAGGGTGGGGCCACAAAAAAGAATGGCTTTTCATTTGCAAAACGGAGTACCTTTGGTGTGGGCTGACCCCACCCATGCAGACTCAAGAACTGTAAGGGCTTTAAAACGTTAAAAAGCCTTTTCCCCAAGGGAGTGGCCCAGAGCTGCCTATTCACGTAGGACCTCCTGGGAATGTTGCCTCATGCTCAGCCATACACACCTCCAGAGACCCCTGCCTCTGGTATCCTAAGGGGCTGCTCAGGCTGGCAGAGGATGGTGGTGTTACCTGTGCAGAGCTGGTCTTGCAGGCATGTGCTGCATAAGAGTTATGGGATCAAGAGGCCCCCAACTGAATTTAAAAGCAAAGCCTGTGTCTGGCTTGTGAGGCCAGATAATGGGGTGCAAGGCCAGGATCCCTGCAGGCACCTACCGAAAAAGTGCTGCCTAAAGCTGTGAAGGGTGATGTCAAAGCTTCAGTGGGAACTCCAGGAAGTAAGCAGCATCATGAATTTGGAACATTTGTGGAGGAAAGTTGAAGGCAGTGTAGCTCCATCCATCCCAAAGGAGATTCCATGTGGGATACAAGGCACAAGGCCACAGGGAGTGCCTAAGTCCCTTGGAACTCACATCGCTGTACCACAAGACCTGAAAGACAAACAGAGGTCTACAGGCTTCAATCTTTGCCCTCCAGGCTTTCTTGCTTACTTTGGTCCAGTCCCCCCTTACTGTGGCTCCATTTATCTCTTTATGAATAGGAGTATTTACTCTGTGTTATTGTGGGTTGGACACATCGTTTTCTTTTTTATTGTATGGCAGCTCACAGCTAAGAATTTACTTGCGTCTCAGCAGATAGCTTGGCAAGGAACTTCTAAACAATGCAGGATACTAAAACTACAGGGACTCTTGGAGATGGAATAAATGTACTTTACATTCATTATGGGATGGATGTGAGCCTTTTGGAGAATAGGGGTGGATTATTGTGGTTTATATATAATAATTGACCTCCAAAAGGTAGTTTTATATTGAAAGCAATGTTCAGAAAATGGGCTTTAGGGATGAAATTGGATTTTGAGGGCTCTGTCTTCAACAATCAATTATTTCATCAGATTGTTCTTTGACTTCAAGTCAAAGAATATTGCCAGACCCACAAATTTAATTTCATAATGATAAAAGATATCAACATTTGCAGGGAGCTAATAACCCTAAATATTTGTGTATTTACTAATTTAACTAAAAGTGAATTTGAGTGGATTGTCCAAGTCATTTCTGGTTGTGTGTGAGAGGATTCATCTTCTTCCTGATGCTGCCGTGTAACCTAGACACAATGGTGATGGAAATGACCTAAAGGGTGTTTATGAAGCACACAATTGCATGTACCATGTGGCTAAATCACGTATTTCCTCCTGCCATACAACTATATTTGGGTTTGGGTTGGAAATTATTTGTTTCTTATTTAAACTTGAAAATTAAAAAAAATGCTTTTATGGATATAATCACAAATCCATGAACTACATTTAAAAATCTCCCTTGAAGACTTCTTTCTCCAAGGATTGTGACAGAAAACAAGGATAACAGAAAACCAAAACCAAAACCAGAGGCAGGTCTGACCTGCATAGCCAGTCCCAGGACAGGACAGTCAGGGCAACAGAGAGAAACTGTGGCAAAAAGCAAAACAAACAAGCTATGTCAACAGCCTCATGGAGTCACGGCATGGCCATAATGTCCCTTGAGGTAGTCTTCATCCAGGTATTTCTTTCTGAGGGGCAAGCTGCAGCTGGTCCACAAGTTGCTGAAATTCTGCCAGTAACAAGAAGACAGCAAATCTGTATGCAGTCTTGATGCTTTGCCGTGATAACAACACACAATTGTAACCCATTGAGCCATTCCAGAATCAAACGTCTCCTAAGGTATGTTCCCCAGCATTTCCTTTTCCATGAGTTATTTGGAACATGAGGTTAATTATAGGAGGACACTCAGGTTTGCCCAACAACATGGATGATATAAGAACTTCAGAAAAGGAAGGGGAGAATCAGACATTCTTTTTTCAAGATGGGGTTGGGTCCCCTGGAGATGGAGTTACAGGTGTTTGTGAGCTGCCTGACATGGGTGATGGGAATTGAAGGTGAGTCCTCTGCCAGAGCAATTCACTGTCTTCACCATTAAGTGACCCTTCCAGCTCCCTCCTCCTGCTCCCTCTCTTCCCCCTCCTTTTCCTCCCCATCTCTTCCTCTTCTTCTAAATTACGTTAGCCCGATTAGTCCATTTGCCTTCCCATATAAATTTATAATGAACTCATCTATACCCACAGAAAGCAATTCTGGGATTTCTGTTGGTACTGCTTGAAAGCGTGGCTCACTCTGAGAGCCCTGACATCTTCCCTGTGTTCAGTCGTCTAACCCATGAATACCCTATACCTTTCCATCAATTTAAGTCTTACATTTCTCTGTCATCTCTACAATGATAGCTCTTTGTTTGCAGCTGTTACGTAGCTGGCTATACTTGTTAGATTTATAGGAAAGTATTTCAGTTTTTGAAACTATTATATATATATAATCATATATAGTAATACAATTGTTTTATGTGTGTTGGCCTTTTACTCATGCTCTTTCTTTACAGAGTCCATTAGCAAAGACTAAATAATTTCTCACATTGTTTAGTTTTCACCAAAGAAGACATAGTGTGACATCCCTAAGGCTAGGATACAATACACAAATATGACAGGAAGAAAAAGTGTGGATGGTGTGAAATAACTCAGGCATAGCTGAAACAGCTCGAGAATCCTAGCCCGTCTTCTCTATTGCTCCTTGAATGCATCACTAAGTGCGCACAACTACCACAGAACAAGCTCTCAGGAAGCCTTAGCTTTCTTTAATGAACAGCAGACAGAAAAGAGGAAAGCCATCATTTCTATGTTTTCTCCCACATCTTTATTATTTTTTTACTGCATTTTGATTTATGCATATGTGCATGTGTGTATATGTGTGTGGTGTGTGTGACATGGCATGGCACACGCGTGGCATGTGTGGAGATGAGTGGAATCAGTTCTCTCTTTCCATTGCATGGATCCAGGGAAGGACCCCAGATCATCAGGCTTGGCAGCAAACACTTGCCCTCTCCAAGCCATCTCACCAACCCCATCCTTCCTTTTTGAATATAGAAAATGTTCCTTTAAGCATTGGCCCATGCTGCCCCTTAAATGGAACCTCTCTAGCTCAGCACACGTATAGTGTCCTGGCCGTCTTTGTGAGTCTGTTTCTAAATCCTAGCCTACTCCCTCAGCAGTGCTTGTGACTTTGTAAAATTTCCTGGAGCACTGCTTTGGTGGGAGGGGGAGCATCTTCATTATGGACATAGGAGACCCTGCAAACGTGGCCAGACTCCACGGCGTCAGAGCACAGAAGTCACTACACAACCTTACTGTTCCACATGCTCTGTTGGTCCCTAGACCACCAGCAGCTCCCAAAGCCTGGGCCCAGCCTTAACCTCTGAATCAGAATCTGCATTTTGACAAATGATGCTGCTTATCGATTCATACAGAAGTGCAGAACCCTGACACACAGGGGCATAGCTCAGGGGTAGAACATTTGACTGCAGAACCCCAGAACAATGTGAAGATATGGGGGAGAAACACATACTCGTGTTCAGAACTCCTGAGACATATGCCAAAAGAACAAAACTAAATTTTGCCAAAAGCTAATTCCATTAGTCTTCTGTAAATTTAATAATCTGTATAATATAATTAGCATTTTCCAATTTCTTCAGGAACTCTGAGCTGATTAAAAAGGATTATACATTTATCTTTTCATTTTGATCCTTCAGACTTTTTGGATTTTCCAAAGTATCTTGTGATTGTGTCAACAAATTCCCATCCCCATGAGGATTAAGCAGCTCATAATTATTTTGATTTAAAACAAACAAATAAATGTCGAGGGCTGGGAAGATGGCTTAGCAGGTACAAGCCCTTGCTGTGCAAGCACAAGTACCATAGTTCAAATCCTCCAATCTACATTACAAGCTGGCATGCCACTGCTGTGCAGAACAGAGACAGGAGAATCTCTGGGGCTTGCTGGCACCAGCTTAGCTCCAAGTTCCGATGACAGATTCTTTCTCAAGGGAATAAGGCCGAGAGGGAGAACAGCTGTCTACTGAAGACTCAACTCAAAGCCATCTCCTCTCAGGAATCCTGGGTCCCTGTCTTTCCCCAAAACCTCTCCACCTGATTCCCAAACTATTAATCATCTCACTAATTAATATCATATCATCATAATATGACTATTGTATTGAAACTAATTTGTATTTATCTAAGTGATTCTATATTTATTCATGAGAAAAGAAACGATCCACAAATTACATGACCAAGGGGAATTTCTGTTAAAGTAAACGGGATATGGCTATTACTGGGTGACATCATGTCTAATCGGTATCATCAGTTCCATCCATGTTCCTGCAGTTCCCACGGCCACAATCCTGACTCCAGCATGCCTGGATAAGGATGATAATCTCCCAGGGGATCTACCTCTCCCTGCAGCACTTCAGGAGCCAAGGCTAAGGTTCATATACACCAAGCAGGCATGATATCCTGCAGTTGACTCACAGTACATTATAAGGACCCACAGCTGTAGTGAACCATCCCAGAGCCCCAGTCTGGCTTGAAGAATTCTCCACTACATGGCTTCTACTGAGGTTTCTGTTTTTTACTGCTTAGTCTAATCAATAACACATTCTCTCTCTCTCTCTCTCTCTCTCTCTCTCTCTCTCTCTCTCTCTCTCTCTCATTTTCACTCTGTCCTTGCTTTCAAGAATCCCTTTGTCTAACATGTCTTATCTACCCTCTAAACAACAGCTGCCCATGGAAGGCTCAGCTAGAATTCCATTTCTTCCCCCAAATGTCAAACCTCTGCCTCTCCCAAAGATCCCTCCACCTGACTCCCAAACTGTTAACATCCTATTATTCAGGATGCACATGGACACCACTACAAGCCTTTACTCCATTCCAAGCTGAGTTACAGCTAGTTCATATGCTATTCTTGGCAGTTGCTGCCCTTCTGTTTGGCTCTAAAAAT
The DNA here is from genome assembly GCF_007827085.1 of Peromyscus californicus insignis. NCBI lineage: Eukaryota > Metazoa > Chordata > Mammalia > Rodentia > Cricetidae > Peromyscus > Peromyscus californicus. The sequence continues at coordinate 16,747,097 of NW_026294584.1, forward strand.
GGTAAAATATATCTTCTTCAATTCTTGATCCTTCAGACTATCTAACACATGTAAGTTACTTAGGTATTTAATGAACAAAATATGTTCTGTCTGCCAGAATATAGTTAATGTCACTGTGGTTTTAATGGGGAAACCAGCAGATTCTGGCATGAGACTTAAGGCTGCAAGAATATTATCCTTCTGACATGAATTTCGGCTACTAAGTTTTAGGGAGCTAGAGAGATGGTTCTGTGGTGAAGAGCACTTGTTCTTGCAGAGGATCAGGGTTCAGTTCCCAGCATCTACATGGCAGTTCACAATCTTCTATAATTCTAGTTCCAGGGAATCCAATGCCCTCTTCTGGTCTTCACTGGCACCAGGGATACACATGGTACATAGACATATCTGCAAGCCAAACACCCACACACATAAAATAAAATAATGAATTAAAAATAAACATTTAATAGCCCTAATTATTTTTATAACTATACAGGGGCAAGTAATGTGGGGTAAGCACAAATCCTCAAGCCAACCCAAGTGCTTGCTTTTAACTCTCCCACTAGGAGCATTTTGATCTCCATTATGTACCTAGATCCGGAACTTGGGCTTCCATTACAGCACAGTTCCTAACTAAACTCAGTGAATCAAGGAGGGGGAGTTGCTAAAAGATCAAGAAGCTGCAAAGATGTCCGCCACCAAACTCAACAAGAAATCTCTGCTTTACACCGAAAATATAAAGTTAGTGCTACAGAAAGAAGACTCATTGTTCTCCATCCCACTTCCCACTTTGGTTGGCATCCTCTCTCTCCTCTCTTGAGGATTGCTGGGGGCCTCTTCTGGCTCTTAGCTGATTCTCTTCTCCTCTTGAAAGAATCCTGGGACTCTGGTCAAAAGCCCATACCATCCATGGGCTGTGGTTGTAACTGGGCAGAGTCAGGATGCTACAGCTCACAAGCTTTTTCTGCTCTCAGCTCCACAGCTGACTGGGTATGAAGATTTGGAGTCTGCCTTTCCACTTTGATTCCGATGTATCAGGAATGCAGGATGAGAAAGACAAATTGAAAGAGCAACTCTTCTTCTCTTGACCCTCTAACTTCTACGTGACAAGGTCTAGTTTTGAAATCTATAATAAACCCAGAGTACTCTAGTATATTCTTGAGGCATCTGGAGAACCATAAGGCCATTGGGAGGAGCCAATGACTACAGCTGATGCCCTTTAATTAAAATATAAACAAACTACTCTCCTATTTGTGCTGTGGGATGGTCTGTATGTCAAATGTGTTGCTGATTGGTCAATAAATAAATCACTGATTGGCCAGTGGCCAGGCAGGAAGTATAGGTGGGACTAACAGAGAGGAGAATTGAGAGAACAGGAAGGCAGAAGGGAGATACTGCCAGTCTCCGCCATGACTAGCTGCATGTGAAGATGCCGGTAAGCCACGAGCCATGTGGCAAGGTATAGATTTATAGAAATGGATTAATTTAAGATATAAGAACAGTTAGCAAGAAGCCTGCCACGGCCATACAGTTTGTAAGCAATATAAGTCTCTGTGTTTACTTGGTTGGGTCTGAGCGGCTGTGGGACTGGCGGGTGAGAGAGATTTGTCCTGACTGTGGGCCAGACAGGAAAACTCTAGCTACATATTTGCTTGATTTACTCTCAAGACATCACATATTGGTAGGGTCACCTATGATACAGAGAGATATAAACGCTGCTCAAGCCAGTTTTCCAAAGGCATGAGATCATCTGTGAAATTGCTGCTTGGCACCTTGAATGCAAGTATTTCCATCTGTACATAAGCTTCCAAGTGGAAAGCCATCAGTGAGGCATACAAATCTTTTAAGGTTAGCTTTATAAGCTCTGCCTGCTGATTCCTGGTGGGCACCACATGGTATTCACCTTGTTCCTTGACAGTCTGGAATTTACTTACATGACTTTATTGGGTTATTGGCATGTATGTAGACTTCCCATACAACACCCTAAGGAGGAAGATGATAGAAGAAGAAAAGGAAAGGTAAATGCATTGTGTATATATCATTTTTCAGGCCAGATGCCACACAATTTACAAAAGTATTCCATTTACCACCAGCCTTTCATGGGAAGCCAAGACATCAATGGCTCCTTACATTTACAAAGCAGTACTCAGTTTATAATTTATATAAGTTATCCCCTCACGTAATCGTCTCAATCATCCTTTTATACAAAGGGATGCCCCATGGCTTAGAAATAGAAAAATTAAGATTCAAAGAGGTTGACCAATATGCAGGGAAGGTTTAGACAAAGTTCATGCATGTGTTCTTATTAGAATCCATTTTACTAAGTCTAGAAACATTATGAAGACATAGAAAAAAATGTAGGCTTCTGAATCATGCAGAATTGAACACAAATCCTGACTCTGGCACATCCTAGCTTTTGAAACCTTTTAATCTTGAAAAGCTCTGTCTTTCTCATCTGAAGCCGGAGGAACAGGGAAATGCCGGAGGAACATAAATACATGAGTCTAATGGCAAAGAGTGAACTTGGGTTGGCTGTGAACATCATCTGCTCTTCTCACAAGAATCACTGAAGTGCAAATCCTCGGGTTCTATATCATGCTCATGTTTCTAAGCAGTCTGTCCTACAACAGCAGGATCAAAACAATAAATGATAAAGTCTTAAAGGAAACCTTTAAAGCTATTCCACAAATAGCACCCCTGCCAGTCTCTCAGGGTGTACTTGGGGCTAGAGTTTATGTGTCTCTCTCAGCTCTTGTTATCTGGTCTTGAAAGTTAGCCATCCCTAATGTCTCTAACATAGCTGTCTCATTAATGGGTCATAAAGTCAATTTCGCAGGTCTTGAACAATAGTTTTTTAATTAAAATGACTGGACTAGGGGCCAGAGAGATGGCTCAGTAGGTAAGAACATTTACTGGTCTTGCAGAAAACCTAGATTCTGTTCCCAACACATACATCAGGCAGCTCACAACTGCCTGTAACTCAAGTTCCAAGGAATCCAATGCCCTCTTCTGGCCTCCAGGGACACTATGTATGTTGCAATACAGAGAAACAGGCATACAAACATACACATAAATAAATATAAATTTTTGAAAGACTAGATCAGATTATTTAATATGTCATTTATACCCTTAGCAATGTCTTTTTTCTTTCCTGTAAAATATTAACTTAGGTAAAATTATTTTTAACTTTTATTCTCTCATACATTATACCCTAACCATAGTTTCCTCTCTCCTTTCCTCCCAATCCACCCCCAATCAACTCCTCCCCTGTTTCCCTTAAAAAAAAAAAAAGATCAAGCTGGTCAGGAATATCCACAGAAAGTGGCCTAACAAGATACAATAAGACTAGGCACAAACTTTCAAACTCTCATATCACAGCTTGACGAGATGATGTAGATGGAGCACCTGGTCCTGCCATTCTTGTCAAATCACATTAGACTGGGTTCTAGACTCTGTTCTCTATATACAGGCACCTGCACAGTGAACAGTCAATGCACCAACACTGAGTCTTCTAAAACAAACGAACAAAACCTATGTTCTTAGCTTACTAAATTATGCCTAGATCAAAGTTCTTTAAAATACAGATACACACTAGCTGCCCCTAGAGCTCTTCCCTGGATACTGAAGGAACTGTTGTTGAGGGCTGGAATGATGACAGGGTTTTATAGAATACATGAGAGACTGAGTCAAGATGGGTAGACAGAACTTGTGCAAGGGAAACAAGGTAAGTTGGGCCTTCCAGGCAAACAGGACAAAGAGTTGTGCAGACAGGATTGGAAGCTACTGCATGACTGGAAGTCAGGCTGGGGAGTTGCGGGAGAATTCTGTGAGTCCTGTGAAAATGTGGAGCAAGGCTAGATCATCATGAAATAGTAGTTAAATGTTGGAAAGAGGTACAACTCTGAAGACTATTAAGCAAATAAATATGGTGCTCTGGGGATTCTAGTTAGTGGAACAGGATTTGGGACAAAGAGACATCTGACAAAGGTAGATTATATGAGTCTCTGCAGTCATCCAGTCTTTAGACAACCAGGGTGCCAATCAAAATGGTATAGTGGGAACCCAGAAGGAGGTACAGCTGCAGCTGTGAGGTTTTTACAAGACAGTGTGCCATCCATGGAGGGGGATCCAACCAGTCGCATTATGTTTATGTGCTCTGTCTTGAATTAGTTAATTTGCTTTTCAGATGTGTCTTTCCTGAATATGAAATCTCTCTCATTAAGATAGAAGCCATATGTCTGCTTTGAAGCTAAGCCAGACCCCACCTAATGCTGGCCTTTACCTTGGTCTTCTCATTGGTAATCAGCTCACTGCAGCAGATGTTACTTCCTGACTCCAAGGATGCCAATCCTCTCAGTAAGAAGTAGAGTAGAGGACTGGGGTCTGCACTCAGCATGATCCAGATGTGGCAATCAAGTAGAGGCTCCCTTAAGCTGTGTGCTGGGCAAGTAGAGGGGGAAAGTCCTAATACTGGACCTCAAAGACACTGCGGTTACCAAGGCCATAGTGGCCCACTTACCGGCTCACAGAAGGTCTCACCAATAGAAAATATTAACACTAAGTTGTCCTTTGAGTTTATCCTCATGGATTAATTTGACAAATATTTGTCACCCATGTCTTAGGCACCAAACAAGGCTGTGGGGATTAAAAAAAAGGGGGGTGCAAACATCACATTCTTGCCTTTGATAAAGTTTCCAGCTGTGTAGGGGGGCACAGTTGCAAACAACTAAATGTTATTGCAATGGGGTGTCCTGCTCTGTTTGGCCTCTGAGTACCAAAAATGAACCAATACTACAAAGCCCAAATGTTTTCCAGAATTCTCTTTCCTTTTCCTCAGGTTTGTATTTAAGTGGCAATTGTTATACTGTCTGTCCCTCTTTACTTTATAAAAGCCTTAAAATTCATGGTGAGAAGAGCCCTTTTCTCGGTGCCTGGGCTGAGACAGACCATTAGTTCTTAGCAGTGAAGGCTAACTGATGGAGAGAGGCAGACCAGGAGCTGGAAGGAGGGTGGGGGCGGAGGGGACCTCTCGTGCAGGAGCCCTGAAAGTATATGCTAGGAAATTTTGTTTAGATGTTTAGAAAGAATGAAAATTTGTTAATCGACGTTTAGCTGCTCTGTGTATTGTGATCATTCCTTTACAAACAAAACCCTACCACTCAATAAGTACTGCTTGGCAATAATGAAAATACATTTTTAAAAAAGCCAGCTAAATAAAGGACAGAACACACTGACCATCCTTTGTATCCTGTAGCTGCTTAGGTTCCTCTTTACTAAGAGTTGGGACTGAATATTATGAGAACTTGCTTTGCTTTTTGCTTTATAGTAATTTCTTCTTTATTAATTTAAATGAAGTGGTTTCCAACGGGGGGGGGGCAGGCAAAATGGAGGTTGGAAAAGGCTAAGAAAATAGATGTTGCCTGGAAATAGATGCTGTAATTATATTGGCTTTAAGGATTATTTCAGATCTTAGGAGAAAAGGGCATTGAGAACTTTTTAAAATAAAAATTATAGATACCGTGTTTCTAAATAGCTTCAGGCTAGTTTCCTTGGAAAGTGTACTCCCCAACCCCCACATCCTTGTTAGATTTAGCTTAATAATGATGTGAGGGGCCAAAAAAGCTTTTAAAGCTTATTTCCTTCAGCTTCTGATTCCTTGCCAGGAACCAGAGGACTAATTGGCCAGGCCCCCTTTAGTCTCCTGGCTATTTGTGAAAATATAAAATGAAACACGAAGTGCACAATGCTTACCCACATATGCACCCAGCTCAGAGCAAAATAACACGACAGAAAAAACTATTACTCACATTACTTGATCTCAGTACCCCTGGAAGTGGTACGAGCAATAATAAATCCCATTAGGACATTATTTTCTTGTCCTCAAAGGGAGGTGCATGCCAGTTAGCAGTCCTTTATGGAGAGTAAAGTTACACCTTGCAATTTGGCCTCATGAAGACATGGCCTGGATCCTTGATTGGTAAAGGACCAGCTGAGGTCTATTTGTGGAGGCAGGAACCTGTGAGTGGAATCACAGGACTTGTGTGTTCTCTGATTTTAAAGTGAACATAAATAACTCAACAGCTGTGTTTCATTCCACTAGAGTCCCGTGCATACCCACCCACTCCAATAGTCATTTATAGAGGTACACGCCAAGGTAATTAGTGAATTATCCAGTTCAATTGTAAAGCCAGGTGCCAGACTGAGTCTTATGAAGATTTCAAGTCATTACTTAGCAGATTAAGTTGGAGCAAAAATACATGGTTCCCTTTCCTGCTGATGTATGAATTTTTCTTATTAATCAGAAGGTTCCCAAAAAGTTGGATGAATTACAAAATCACATGCAAACATCAGTACAACATATGTTAGGCATGTTAGACAAAATCCAATTTGTCTTATGTTTAAATTATTCTTCAGCAATAATGTCTTCATGTAGTTTAATATAGCATTAAAGCAAAATTTACCAGCTTTCTAATAAATCTAACCTGCCTCTGAAGAGAAATACACACACACACACACACACACTCACACGCGCGCGCACGCACACGCACATGCACATGCACACGCACACACAGAGGGAGGGAGAGAGAGAAAGAGAGAGATCTGCCTTTATTGTAATTGAAACATAATGGGATTAATTCTCCATCTATTAGAAAGAGAGTAGATTTTTTAACTTCTTTTTCTAGTGAAGGCAACTGTGGGAAAGTAGACAATTTGTTCATTCACACACACACACACACACACACACACACACACACACACATATACATTTCAGGCACTGCTAGTTACTGGTAGACTATGAAAAATAAAGCCTTTGTTTTCATAGTCTAGACATCCCCCAACCTGAGATGTTCTTCTAGTAAAAGAGAAAGATTCAAACTATGAGCAAAGGGTTGCAACAGCATGGAGTGCATATTAAAAAGGAGACCAAGGTAGTAAAGATCCAAGAATTATATAACATGAGCAAAGTTGAAATACAAGTATTTAAGCAGTGGTTCTCAACCTCCCTAACGCTGTGTGACCCTTTAATACAATTCCTCATGTTATGGTGACCCCCAAGCATAAAATTATTTTTGTTGCTACTTCATAACTGTAATTTCGATACTGTTATGAACTGTAATATAAATATCTGTGTTTTCCTATGGTCTTAGAGGACCCCTATGAAAGACCCCCCCAAAGGGGTACAACACACCGTTGAGAACCTCTGGCTATCATTCTTTGTGGTGGAAGAGGGTGTGTCCAAAGTCAGCAGGAGTAGACTTCAGTTCTTTGAGAGGATATACTATCTAGGGTCATCTCAGAACAGAATGGGCTTCTGTGGAGGTGCAGGAACTCCATGTCCATGACACCAAACAATTACCCTGTCAGGTACCAGTGCTCACTGGTCTGATAGGGGCATTTTTGCATCAGGCCAAAATTTGCACCAGAAGCCATCTGAGACTTCTATGACTCTTTACAGCCCATGGCCCATGACTGTAGGAACCACCATCTTATTTAACAATTCATACTCCATCTAGGAATCCTTCAGTCAAGCAGGGACCTGGGAGCGCTGCCCTGTACTTTTGCTCGAAGGGTAGCCATTCAGCAGTTTCTGTTGATCTTTGATTATCCTTGAAGACCATCTCCCTGGAACAATGGCTAAATGCTGATTTAGACCCGTGCTTCTGAGAGCAGACCCTTAAAATCATATAGCGACTTGTGCAGTTCACCTTCTATCCTGTCCAAACAGAAATAGAAGGCCTCGGGTATGTTTTAAGGGAAATGGTTGCCTGTGTCTAAGTCATTTGCTGGGCCTAGGACACACATCCATTCAGTCCAACTTTCAGTATTTATTCAGTTCTATTATGTCCAACTCAGTCTGAACAGTAAAATCCCAATTTCTTTCCCTTCATTTGCAATTCTCCCTGATCTTCAAGCTTAGAGGTTTTCTGTTTAAATAATCAAACACATGGCTTCACGAACAATATAGCCTTGTCATTGTGAGGAAAGGCCCTGCAAATGCTCAATACTTCAAATCAGTTTTCAGGTTTTTTTACTCCCCCCCCTTTTTTTTCGCTAAATTGAGAGAACAATTAAAGAAATTGTAATTTCTTTCCAATGGGAGACTCTGGTACGTAACACTCTCAACCACCTTTTGGGGTATTTTGTTTGGAGGATGTAACTATAGCTGTTCAAACTTAAAAATTATTTACATTGAACAACAACAACAACAACAAAACCCTTGGCTCCAAAAAGTCATATGGCTTTATATAAATTAAAAATGGCCAGGAATCAAAACTTGACATTTTTTTCATGGGCACATTGCTGACTGGGTGCTGCCCCACAAAGGGCACTTTTGGGGGCCTTGGGTGGGTGGGAAAGACGAGCACAAACTGGAGACTGACACTCTTGCCTAGTGATTCACATTGGGGTACAGCTGAGTTTGCAAACAGCAGGTAGTCATCAGAAAGGTTTATGTGAAATCTAATGAATCAGAAAGAGAAAGCAGGGGAAGTGGTTTCTTTTCATACAGGGCCAGATTCTGATCTGATGTAAGTCTCAGAGAATTAGCCGACATATGGAAATTATCCCCATGTGGTGCTGTGGGATAGCAGTATAAGGAATCGTTAAAGGAACAGGAATATTTAGCTTGTGAAGAAAAGACCTGGGTGGGAGAGAGCTCTTTTCAAATATTTGAGAGGTCAGCATGTGAAAACGGAGTATTGTACATTGCTCCTAAGGGAAAAACAGGGTCAGCAGATAGACTGGAAAGTCAGGCGGTGGTTTCACATTCTCTTGTCTCCTCCTAGGTCATCAGAGCATGGCCATTTGCAGAGCATGGCCGTTTCCTCACAGCAAGATGAGCTCATGCGGAAAGACAGTCATTTGTAGAGCTGTCCCCTAGGAACTGGTCTGGGACTCAAGAACACAGACAACTCTGGCACTGACAATAAAGCTCACGCCGATCAGGCATGGCGGGACTCCAAAGGCAACATCCAGATGCACTTTAGGCAAATAGAAATAGAGACAGAATGGACGATATATGAGTCTTAGCATCAATGGGGTCTTGGTCAAAGGCATAGTCTTCTTATTGTCTTTGCAACCATGGAAGAGTTATTTGACTTTCCTGTGCTGCAGTTTCTTGATCCATACAATGAGGACAGCATCACCTGTGTTAATGGGCATCTATTGTTTCTATCTACTCAGCATTCTCTTGCTCTACTGCAGTAAAAGTCTTTTACCAAGCTAAATAGAGTCCTGGTGTCAATAGAGGTCCAGTGGTTCTCCGTGAAACCCTTCTGCTGCAGATGGGTACTACAAAACCATCTAGCATTGTGGACTGAGCAACTATGGGGTTCTCAACCTGTCCACCGTGAAGGTAGCTATTCTTGGACTACTCAGACTATATCAGCCAATCTATAAACTCTCTTTTAATATATATCTATTCTATAGGCTCTATTCATCTAGAGAACCTGGACTAACCCAGATTGTGGCACCCAGAAGTGGATCTAGAGAAATACAATTGTAAGGATGAATTTCCTTCATGAGTTGGTGGCACTGGAGTTGATTCTCCAACTAGATGAAACCTGCAATGCTAACAGTCCCCCTGTAGCATGGAGAGCATTGGAAATCCATAGTGTAAACTATCTTGCACAGTTAAAAGCTGCAAGATAAATGCATTTGGTGCTCCCAACTCTCCTCTTATGAGGAGTAAGAAATTTGGTGACTCTATGTAGAAGAACTTTTAAACATTTGTGGAAAATCAATGAAAATAATGATCTCTGGAACAAAAGAAAAGAACAAGCTCAGTGGTAAAGTTACCCAGTTCCAGATGTGCAAGAACGATCTAAAGGTTTCTAAGTGTTTCCTGGAAGAGAATCTTCTCCCTGGCATGGGTAGAGCTCAAGGTGCCAAAAGTCAAAATCAAACCATCATCATACAATTGCCTGACTTACAACATAGATTTATGTCCCAGATTAAAAAGCTGTCTTCAGAACTGGAAATGACCTTCTCTGAAGGATATGTTACAGTGACAAGGCTGATCTTTGACCTGTACAATCAGATTCAAGACCAAGCAGGCCCCTAGAGGTAAGGTAAAATGTGTGATCCGTGAGGAGGTATGCTACATCCATAGAGATCTTAGTGAATTTTATAATTTACTCAAGCAGAAATTTTGGGAATACATGTGGGAATAGATTTTTAAGAGTGTTGGATAATGGTGGGAAAAATATAAAATTGGATCAGCCTGAGTTAATCCCTATGGACCCATTGAGCAGAGATCATAAATTTAATATTACAGCTCACAGATTATAAACAATGCTGAGTTTATTTGATCTGTTGACTGAAGGATTTGTCAAAAGATGGCCTACTGTGAATGAGCTGGAGATTCCTGGTATCCCTTGGTTTAGTGTTAGTAAAGGCATTCAAAGGCTCAGGAAAATCAGAATGCTTGAGTAGATTCAACATTTAAAACCTAATCCTCCACAATGGGAGGGCCCAGAAGACATGGTCTTCACTAATACTATACTACAGAAATTTGGGACCACAACATGTGAAGACTATTGTGGTTGCTCTTCTTCTTGTGCTAGACCTGAGGGTGGGAGATGTCACTGCTCAATTGGATGAATTAAATGCATTGGATCCTGGAGTAGCAGAGGCCAAGTGGTAGCACTGATTTTCCAAAGTCAGAGACAGCACAGGCAAAGCAATGTCTACAAAGGCCTAACTCACGTAGAAGTTTGGCATTAGCTAATAAATTCTTAATTGATCGGTATAAACAGAAAATTTAAGAATGAAATGAAAGGAAAGAAAGAGTAACAAATCATATCAACAGAGACTCATGACCAACAACCAGTTACCAGACTTCTTAAATGAAGGAAAGGCCAAATCTCCTTGAAGAAAGACTTTGTTATAATAACAAAAAGTTTTAATGTTATCCTTTTTCAAATTCTTGCCCCAAGCAGCCTATGGCCTAAGTGTGGTGATTTGAGTGAGAATGGCTCCCATAGACTCATATATTTGAATACTTTGTCCCCAATTGGTGGAACTGTTTGGGAAGGATTAGGAGGTGTGTCCTTATTGGAGGAGGTATGTCACTAGGGGTGAGCTTTGAAGTTTCAAAAGACTTACACCATTCTGAGTCTCAGTCTCTCTCTCTCTCTCTCTCTCTCTCTCTCTCTCTCTCTCTCTCTCTCTCTCTGTGTGTGTGTGTGTGTGTGTGTGTGTGTGTGTGTGTTTCCTGGTTGTGTATCAAGATGTGAGCTCTCAGTTACTGCTCTAGCACTTTGCCTGCTGCCATGCTCCCCACCATGGCCCCTAACCCCAGAAAAGTAAACACCTAATAAACTCTTTCTTCTCTGTAGTCAGTTTTCCTGTGTCCCGCCCATCCCACAGCTGCTCAAACAAGTAAACCCACAGAGGCTTATATTACTTACAAACTGTATGGTCTAATTAATCAGGCTTCTTGCTAGCTAGCTCTTATAACTTGACCCATTTCTATTAATCTATAAGTTGCCACATTGCCATGGCTTACCGGTACTTTCACATCTTGCTTCTCCTGACAGTGCTGGCATCTCCTCTCTGCCTGTGCTTCTCCTTTTCCTGTCTCTCTCCTGGATTTCCTGATTGCCTATAAGCTGTCTTGCCATAGGCCAAAACAGTCCATTTATTAACCAACACATATTCACAGCATACAGAAAGACATCCTCCAGCACTTCCCCTTTTCTATCTAATCAAAAAGGAAGGTTTTAGCTTTAATACAGTAAAATTATATATAACAAACAGTTATCAAGTAAGAATTACAGTTACAATATCTAGTCTATTTGTATTTGACAAAATTAAAAAAAATATTTTATTATCTATCCTATATTTGTGAGTCTAAAGTTTCATATCTAATTTATCTTTTATCATAACCAAGGACAATTATAATTATATCTAGTCTTCAACTACATCAAAGACCTCAGAAGGATATGGTATTACCTAAGTAAACAGGAATTGCTTCCAAGCAACTTCCAAAATCTAGAATGACAGAGACAGCTGGTTGCCTGAACAGTCACCCAAAGTTCCTCTGCAATGTTGGGGCATCCTTCTTCAGCCTATAGGCCTACAGTCTCTCAGTTGCTTCTCTCTGTGTCCTGTAGAATGTCTGGCAGTTTCTTCTGTGAAGCAGGAACCTGAAGGACCATCTCGCCTTTCAAAGTTCACAGGTTACCTTCCTGTGGGTCCTGCATGTCCAGTTTATATAACATCTTGTCAAGCAGTCCAGGCAAGAGCAGTTTCTTGCTCAAATGGCCACTTTTCTGCCAAGAAGATAAACTTCATCTGGAGTGTCTTCGATGCCCATGCCCATCTTCCTCTTTGAAGTAAATGGGTACTGCCGGGAGCAGATGTGTCTCAGTGTCCAGAAAAGTCTAAGTTTTTAAAACATTTTAAATGCCATATTCTGTAGGTCTTTGAAGTTCTTGAAGATCACCTACCTAATTGAAATATATCTGTACCTAGAAAGCTTAACTAACATGAATATAAGTGTGATTATCATAGATGACTAATTATTAATCTGTATTTCTTAATTATATATTACAATTTTAAATGAGCCACACAAACATATCTTAAACAAGAGTAGAAATATATATATATGTATATATATATAGTGTAACAAAATTAACTTTAAATTTTTATCAATAAACTAAAATCCATATCAATGTAAAATATTTCAAATAAGTTGTTGCTCTTTAAAAGTAGATTCAATGATCTACCCTTTTATCTTTTCATATCTATATTCTACATTTCTATATTATATCCCCCTTTCTTCTTTTAGAAAGAGATTGACTATCATCAATAATAATTTGTAACCAACCTCCTAAACAAAGACAAATATCTATAATACAGTTTTGGGGAATATGAGCATAATTTTCTAGGCTACTTCCTGCTGATTGTGGGCACTGGTGGTCTTATGGGAACACAAAGAAAATTTGAGGATTATGGTCAAGTCCTTACTCGAGTAGTCTATGAGGCTGTATTCTCTGAGCCAGTTGCCTTGAAGTTGATTTTGAATGTTGGATCATCTGGGCCATAGTGTCGCTGGAGACCTTTCAGGGGGTCTTAGCTGATCAAACCACATTAGCCTGGAAGCAATCCACAGGTTCTCATCTTCTGTGGAAACAAAAGCAGAACCTCTTTTCCAAAGCAGCGTATCCTTAGACAAATTTTGAAGTCAAGATACCTTTAAAATATACATATTGGCTTAACTCAGTAGCCTTGACAACCAAATGTTTTTCTGTAGTTAAAAATACCAAAGACAATATAATGCATATTCTCTATGTAATTTCCATTTACGTGGCTTATTTTTATATTATTCTTATTGTCTCTTTAAAGACTTTATTTTTTAAAACTATCTATTTCTTTATATAACTGTCTATCCTGCTTTTCTTCTCTCTTCCAAGCCTACCATAAAGGTCTGGAGGTCTGTACAGACTGGAAGTGACAGAGCCTGGCAGAAAGAGGAAGTGATGTAGCTGAGCAGAGAGAGGAAGTGAGATGGTAGAACAGAAAGGGATGTAGGTGTAGGTATACAGGAAGTAGATCTCTTTGGATGCTGAGGGCTGGTAAGGTGAGATTAACTGTGGCTTTTACCATTTCTCTGATCTCTCTGTTTTAACCCCAATATATGGCTCTGGTTTTTTTTTTAATTAATAAGGCCATTTAGCAATTCATCTTACACTTCTCTAAGTTGTTTTGTTCATGGTGGCTTATCACAGGGATTGAAAAGTAACTAAGACATAAGAGTCCCTGTATATTGGGGGAAAATAAATACTCAGACCTTTGAGAGCCCACTATACTCTGGTTCTGAATTGAATCCAGAAGACCCCATAAATCATTGTAGCCCTTCCTATAGAGGTCAGGTGATTGATGGAGTCTTAGCTAAAATTCAACCAACAGTGGATCCACTGGGTCCCCAAACTCATCCTGTGGTTATTTTCCCAGTCCTGGAATATGTAAATGGGATAGTTGCACTTATAAGTTGGTAGACTACCCAGATTGTTTCCCTGATCTGTGGAATGAGGGCTTTTGTGGTTGGAAGTGCCAAATGGAAGCCAGTGGAGCTGCTTCAACCAGAAAAATTTGTGAACCAAAACCAATAGAGCATCCCTAGATGGATTACAGAAGTTAATGTCATTACCAAGGACTTTATAAATGTAGAGGTGGTGGTTCATACCACATCTCTTTTGTGGTTGTTTGAATGAGAATGGCCCCCATAGGCTCATCTCTTTGAATGCTTGTCCCCAGTTGGTAGAATTGTTTAGGAAGGGTTAGGAAGTATGGCCTTTATGGAGTAGGTACAACCTTGGTGGAGGTCATATATCACTGGGGTGGGGTTTGAGGTTTCAAAAGCCCATGCCAAGTCCAGTCTCCAGTCTCTCTGTCTCTCTGTCTGTAACTCTATGACTGACTTTTCACTAGCATCCCTGGTTTCTATTGTCTATCTGTCATTATGAACATCTCCAGTGATGAAGAGGGCACTTCAACACAACCTGCACCGTACACAGGAATATCTTGGCCACTTGAAGTTATTCTCATCAGTTTTTATTCATGTTTGGTCTTGCACTAGAGAAAAATAAACTCTGCTTAACCTCTAAATTGTGAACCTTGGGACAGACTCTGTGATGGCAGAAGCTTGGGCATTATTGCAGTCAGTCTGAGGCATCACACTAAGTCTCACATTTATCCATTCCCAAGGGTAAGGACAGCGCAGCACACAGGGGTACACTTACCAGAAAAGATACCTTCGACAGCATCGAATAATTTTCATTAGGCATTCTGATTTGACTGCTCTGCACAGAGTGCTGATGTAGGTATTGGAAGAGTGACAAGATGTTCATTGTCCAAGGAGAGTGTAATATATCTTGAGAAAGACATTTTTACTAACCCAAAACTTAAGATCAACATTGAGAAAATTTTGAAAATGTTCACAACTGAAAGCAAACAGAACAACTGAAGAGAATCCCAGCTCTAAATTAAAGGGCTGGACTACTGGATCCCTTCCATGCCTGTGTGCTGATGTGCTCCCCAAAAGAGACCTGCCCTGCGACAGTGCGCATTGTCTCATTCATCTCTTGGACCAGTGAGGTTTGGGGTGAAATGGGAAGAACTCCGTTGGTTCTTGGTGGGGCTCTCACTTTCAATTCGGTGGTGTTTGTGAAAAATAGTTTTGAAAACTCAGCTTCACATTGTGGATATATTCTGTTTTTTTATTTCTGTGTGTGGCTTCCCTGACACTTGGCATCCAAGTCACCAGCCAGGTGGAGGGAGCAGTAATGGGACACGTGGGGAGAGGGGACCCGGGGAGACAGAAGACAATAATTTCCACACCCCTCCTTTAAAGCTTCCCTATTAATTTTACTCTGTAGATGATGGTGAACCTCACAGTGTCAGGAGAGCTGCCTCTAGAATGCCAGCATCCCAAACTTCTCTGTGCCCAGCACCTGATGGAGGTGAGAGTGTGGGTAGATTTCCATTCAGATTTGGGAGAAACAATGCTTTGTCAGGCGTTTTTAAACCAAATGCTAGAGAACATATATACAACTAAGAAACAACTGCTTAATTCTGTGGACTTTTAGATCAGACAAAGAGAAACACCAGTACTCCATGGCTTAGATTACAGAGAGGAAGGTGAGGAGAAAGGAAGCTGGAAGTCAGGAGGAACACCTGACAAGCAATTTCAATGGAGCTTGGTGTTTTCAAAAGCACCTTTAAACCACGAAGCGGCCCACCCAGTTCTCCTGCAGAAGTAGGTCAGCACAGTATTTTCACAGGTGAGGAAACAGAGACATAGTGTTTAGCGGCTCCCCAAGTACAGCCAGGGAACACACTTTCAGATTTCCATCGAGAAACTCATTCAGGAGGCCTTCTTCCAAGAAAGAGCAAAACACACGGACTTAGCAATTTTTATTTGACATTTTCGTTTGCTAACTATGCTGGAAGATTGCTGCTGTAGACCAGGAAGTGTTGAGGTAATACAGCACACCAAAGGGGCAGATTGGAAGGCAGCCATTCTTCTTGCCCTAGCTCCCATGCTGTGTTCTAATGATATGGTGGCCACAGAAATTGCTAGAGAACCATGAGGCTGCATTCTCTGATTGAGCTGCACGACTTCACAAAAGTCATTTTCTGAGGGTCGTATTCACATCTTTAAAATAAAGATAATATTTTTTTGAAAACTTTTCATTTTAAAAATATAATCCCAGCACTTGGAAGATGCAGACAGGAAGATCACATCAAAGCTAGTTGGGGCTACACAGGAGACTGTGTCACAAGACAAAATGACACAAAACATAAAATAGTATACTTTATAAACCACCCATAATCCCACTTGTCCTTTTTGAAGAATGTCTGCAAAAGTGATGGTGGTCTACCTCCAGCCTTTCAATGTCATTTCAGAGCCCGATGCATATCATTTCAGGCTCAAACACGTTATTGAATGTGTACATGCCTGCAAAGTAAATTTTAAAATGGAGCCAAGCTGTACACATTCTTCTGCAATGTCTTCCTTGATTTATGATCACTCCACTTCACATTGATCAAGCTTTAAGGGTTGTAAATATTCTAGTGTGTGGATATTGCATAAATTATTAAGTGATTTCTTTTTCAGTGTTTATCTGGTAAGACCCAAAGAAGAAAATACATGAGAAAGTGTCTTGCAACCATATGTATAACTTAAATGTAGGGGTTTATTTTGATAATTCTCACTCACAAGGATGTGACCCTATCACATTCAGTTGTACTGTCACTGTTTCTCATCAACAAAAGTCATCAGAATGAGGAAAAGTGACACAATCATTGGGATAATTTTTAATAACGTTAATATACAGTACTATAGTATAATGTAGTATGCTGTTTTGGTAATTATATGCCCATTTTACTCTTGTAAGTAAAACAAAATTAAATATTAAATAAATTAAGGTGAAGTGTGTGAAAAGAGCACATTGATGTCATTCATTGACAACACATCATTCATTGACATCATCTGATGCATGGATGAAGATAGGCTTTGAGTTTTGTTTGGCATATTTATCTGTTTGTTATTTTGTTCTTGTTTTTAATGATTCCTGGAAAAGAAGTAAAACCTCAGTAGGCATTTTATTTCCAGGAAATACAAGTTTTAATGTTTATTAAGAAGATGGAAAGCCGGGCGGTGGTGGCGCACGCCTTTAATCCCAGTACTCGGGAGGCAGAGCCAGGCGGATCTCTGTGAGTTCGAGGCCAGCCTGGGCTACCAAGTGAGTTCCAGGAAAAGGCGCAAAGCTACACAGAGAAACCCTGTCTCGAAAACCAAAAAAAAAAAAAAAAAAAAAAAAAAAAAAAAAAAAAAAAGAAGATGGAAACTGAGTTTCCTACCCACAATATGTTTTGTATAAATTTGAAATAAAGTTCTGTGTACTTAGATCCCACAAGCCTACTTAAAACAGAGATATGTGGGTCTTGCACCCAGTTTTCTGAGTTCCTTGTGTGCACTGAATAACATTGGTTAAGACCAACCTCTGCTATGGGATGTCTTTCTCTATGCTGTGAATATGTGTGGCTCCCATTGGATAATAAATAAAGCTGCATTGGCCTATGCCGGGGCAAGATAAGGTTAGGCGGTACATTCTCTAGCTAGAGTTTTCCTGACTGGCCCACAGTCAGGGCAAATCTCTCTCACCTGCCAGTCCCACAGCCGTCAGACCCGACCAAGTAAACACAGAGACTTGTATTGGTTTCAAACTGTATGGCCATGGCAGGCTTCTTGCTAACTGTTCTTTCAGCTTAAATTAATCCATTTTTATAAATCTATACCTTGCCACATGGCTCGTGGCTTACCGGCATCTTCACATGCTGTTTCTCATCATGGCGGCTGGCAGTGTCTCTCTGACTCAGCCTTCCACTTCCCAGCTTTATTCTCCTCCTTGTCCCGCCTACACTTCCTGCCTAGCCAATGGCCAATCAGTATTTTATTTATTGACTAATTAGCAACACATTTGCCATACAGAACATCCTACAGCACTTCCCCCATTTTTTTTTCAAAAAGGAAGGTTTTAACCTTAACAAAGTAAAATTACATATAATTTGGGAATTTGGGCGTAGCTTCTCTTACTACTTCCTGCTGGAGGGGGGCGCTGTATCTTATGGGGAAACAAAGAAAATTTTAGGATCATGGAAAAGTCCATGAGGCTGTATCGTCTGAGCCAGATGCCTTCAAACCGTTCTGGATGTTGGATCATCTGGGCCATGGTGTCATCGGAGACCTTTCAGGGGGTCTTGGCTGGTCAAACCTGATGTGTCTTAATCTGGAACAAATCCATAGCCTCTGGCTTTCTGTGGAAACAAAAGCAGAGTCTCCTTTCCAAAGCAACATATCCTTAGATCCAAATTTTGAAGTCAAGGTACCTTTAAAATACACATTTTGGCATAACTCAACAGCTTTTACAATCAAATGTTTTTCTGCAGTTAAAAGTCCCAAAGACAACACAATGCAGATTCTCTGTGTAATATCCATTTTTACGTGGCTTATTTTTTATACTACCTTTACTGTCTCTTTAAAGACTTTATTTTTTAAAACTATGTATTTGTTTCTATAACTCTATATATCATCTTTTTTTTTCTCTTTCAAGCCTACATATCTTTTACACACATTGTAAACTATTACATCTGAATCTGTCTTATTGTAAATCTATTGCCTTAAACTGCAGCAGCTGTGGCTGCTGGATCCACCCACCTTACTTCCCAATATGGCATTTTCCACCAGCTCTGGGAGCTATCGTGGGTCTATACTTTTATCCAAGCAGTGTGTAGTCCAGAAACCTCTTTTTTTTGTTTTGTACCAGCAAAGGCTAAATCCACCAAGCAGCTTAATGTGCCACTTGCAGAGGCCTCATTCCTGCCATACTGCAGGTCAAGCGCACACACCAGGAACCCGCCAGTAGCTCAAACCGGCAGCTGCCGCTCATTTGAGAGAGACAATTAGGAACTGTTTTTAGCTCGGTTTTAGAATCTTAGGTTTTAGGTGGTAACTCCTGCCACCACGTTGGACGCCATTTCTAGCTAGAGTTTTCCTGACTGGCCCACAGTCAGGGCAAATCTCTCTCACCTGCCAGTCCCACAGCCGTCAGACCCGACCAAGTAAACACAGAGACTTGTATTGGTTTCAAACTGTATGGCCATGGCAGGCTTCTTGCTAACTGTTCTTTCAGCTTAAATTAATCCATTTTTATAAATCTATACCTTGCCACATGGCTCGTGGCTTACCGGCATCTTCACATGCTGTTTCTCATCATGGCGGCTGGCAGTGTCTCTCTGACTCAGCCTTCCACTTCCCAGCTTTATTCTCCTCCTTGTCCCGCCTACACTTCCTGCCTAGCCAATGGCCAATCAGTATTTTATTTATTGACTAATTAGCAACACATTTGCCATACAGAACATCCTACAGCAACATTCAAATTGAAGACAAGACAAAAACGGTGGAGTTGGGAGAGACACGAGCCCCTGTCCAAGGAGCAACAAGATGCCAGCAGACCGGTAATGCCACGACCACATGGCAACACATAGATTAACAGGAATGTGTTGAGTTAAGTTATAAGATCTAGCTAGCAAGAAGCTTGAGCCATAGGCCATACAGTTTGTAATTAATATACACCTCTGTGTAATTTTATAAGCGCTACAGGACCAAGGGTGGGAGAGATTTGTCCAGACTGCAGGGCCAGACAGGACCAAGAAACTTCTGCCTACAAACCTCTATCCTATTGCCTATGCATAAGATGAGCTCATCAGAATTTGCCTTCCTTTGGCGATCCTGAGAAATAGTGACAACCATCTCTCACAGACAGACTTGGATGTGTGGGTTGAAACCCCACCCCCAACAGTCATTTTTCTTGTCTAAAGGCTGAAGACAGTTTTAAAAATGTTAGTCCTGCTGCCACCTGCCACTCTGTAAACGTACAAGATTTCCAGCTACCTGTTAGATCTCTGAGGACATACCCTGAAGGGAAGGAGTGCTACCAGGTCTGGAACACAGCCTAGACCATGTCAGTAGCCATCTTTTAGATATGATGGAACTCAACACTAACAGTAATGTGGTTCTCCACATCTCTCCCTTTTATGTCATATTGGGAGTGTACCATCAACAACACAGCTCATGGTCAGAGACAAACATGGGCTCTGGGAAGTGTGGATTCATAGGTACTACTCCTGGAATACTTGGCCACAAGGTGAGGCAGGTGCCATAAGGAGAAAAACCATACATTAATGTGCCTTCACTGGGTCCTTTAGTTCAGGTAAAACAATTTGGGAAAAATCAAGTATGGCCAGAGATGCCCCATTCAAATTTTGATGCTACCTGGGCATTCTCGTCTGTCTACCATTTTAACCAATGTTTGTTCCATGTCCTTAAACTGAGTGTTCTCCAAAACATGCCTTCCGCCTTTCTTCCTTGTGCCTTCGCTTGAGCTTGCCTGAGAATGCACTTCTTCCTGAGTGTGCCTGGGGCTGTGCTTCCCCTACAGAGCGTCCCTCTTTCAGTATGTATGGTCTTCTCCAACACATGCTTTTCTTGTTCAGGGAGACTGCTCTTTGGAAACGGCTCTCATCCCTCCTACCTGCTGTACTTAATCAGACTTTCCCCACTCTTAGCTTTCTTGGTGTTCTGTTATTATAGTCTTACTTGGCTTCTCAATAGAAACGCCAGAATGAGGAAAGGGGGCATGGACATAGAGATAATTGCTAATCCCCTCTGACAAGCAAAGCCTTAGACATTTTGTTCTCAATTGATTATGAGTCACCAGCTCACCCCAGTGCAATGACCACTGGACAAGGTCAGGTCTCTTTCAGATCTGAATATTTTCTCTCTCTAGAGATACTGCATTGCAGCCACAACTAAGAAGCCAATCGTCACAGGTTTCTCATCAACGCTTGTAATTTTGTACAAAAGCATCCAGAAGGCTCACTTAGAAGTGGGCTTTTCTCTCCAACACATAAGAGGCAACATTTCCTAGCATGTCGCCTAGACAAAACTTCCCTCTACCCATCCTCCCATACTGAGTCCACAAACTCCAAAGCACTTACTCCCCCTGGACAAGATGGCATTTTTGTGAGATGGATACAGACAATAGGTGGAAACCCAGGCCTGTATCATCTAAGACTGCATCCAGGAAAAGAGCAAAAGAGGACAAAATCCAAGAGAATCAACACGGTATTGATATTCAATCAGCATTTGAATATCACGTAGGTCTTATTAGTTCCCGTTTCTTCAGTTCTGACCTCTGAATGAAGTTCTTTTACAAATAGTCTTTTCTCTCTATTGACATTTACCCAGAGTCTGTGCTGAAAACATAATTCCGAAGGTTTCCAGTGTTGCCCTTACCCTGGGAGAAGGAAGGGTGAAGTTTGTTCCACTGAGCTCCCTCACATCAGTAAATACACTCTTCCACAGCTGATGGATGTATACACCTCTGCCAAACAGATCATGGCACTTAAGTGCCAGGCATGCCAGGGAAATGCTGCTGAGTGCTGTGGCTTGCTGAGGTGCCATTTTAATACAGAAAGAGCAGTGTCGTAAAGGCCCACAGAACTAACCTTCACACAAAAGACGGTTCCGCTCACATCGCATTCCTTGCGGAATGTTTGGATTTAACCTCCTACTTACGAAACATGAAGGCACATGTCAAAAAATGTTCTGCATATAAGTGAAATAATACAAAGCAATTATTACACTTGTTAAGAATGCAACAATATGATTATGAAATGTTAAGTGTTAATGAGTAAAATCCGTCTTAACTTGTTCAAAATTATTTGCCTCCTTACTAGATGTAGTGTTCGCAACCAAAACAAGATGGCATATCCAAGTAGTGTACAAAGGACAGAAACCTAAACACAATGAAAACAAAAGCCAAAAGTCAAAGAGGCAAGTTCAATTACCTATCCACTGGCTGTCCACATTGTTCAAAAGAAGGAGATAACTTCCAAATCTCCAATTCTCTTCAAAGAATATAGATGGGCCTTGTGTCTAAATTAGATGATGCTTGTAAGTGACTCTTTTGATGTTATCTTCAAATTCATCTCCTTTCCAAAGAAGGGCTATTAACAGGCTTCAACAGTAGCAACAGCCTTTCCAGGGAAAGTAATGCAGTTTCAGTGCTTAAAAGGTCCAGTCCTTGGCAGAAGTTACTGTTCGCCAGCCCCACCCTGACTCCAGGCAAAGATGCTGGAAACTAGTACTTAGCAACTTCTGTACTGAAGGGATGCTGGTGGAAAGGGAAAGAGGTGGGAGAGAAGATATGCATTTTCCCCTCCTATGTCTGGGACTCCCAGGAATGGCTCTGGGGACTCTGCATGAAGTCACTTCATTCTTATCCTCACAACTTTCTCCCTGTGGGGCCGGCCTGCGCTCTTCATGAGGTCATGTCTCCATCTTTTCAATCCCCAACCAGAGCCCTCCTCACACACTTCTTTCTGCCTTCTGTAACAGGAAAGCATCAGAGACCCATCCAGGAAGTATTCTTCTTCCCCCCATCATTCCCATCCACACCCACAACCTCTCCCTTCCACTGTGTAGGGCTGACCCCTCCACCTCTACCAGGTCTTTGCATCCCTTAAACGCAACCTCCTTTCTATTTTGTTCGTATTCTAGTGGCCCTTTAAAATTGTAGGGTTCTCTCTGAGATTAAACATTAAGTAATCTTGTTAGACAAACACAGAACACCCAGTTAAATTTGAATTTAGATTAAAAAACAAATATGAGGTATAATTGCATCCGAAATTTCGGATGGGATACCATCACACTGAAAATGCCATATACCAGAGTGTTTTCTTAATCCCTTACTATATAAATCAGTATGTACTCTAGCCCACTTGGACATTTGCTGTCTCCAGTATATTATACATATATGTGTTTGTGGAAGAGCACTATCCTCCAAGAACAGACAGCATTACCAACAGACTGTGACTATTTTTAAGAGGACTCTCCACCCCAGAGATGTGATGCTTGTTGACTATTGACATTCCCTCTGTAGAAGAGTATGGGGAGGGTCACTGGACCTCCATCTGAGATTCCATTCTATACCTCTCAGCCAGTTACACGCAATTCAGCCCAAATGGCTTGAGGCTTCATCGTGTTCAGGGGAACTTGAGTAGACAGACTGTGTGAGATTGACATGAAGAGGAACTCCATCTATGCAGCTATGAGGAAGTTGTCATCCACACTGGGATGAGACTTTCCAGCTGCTTTGGGGTCTACCACACTCCTGTAAGGAACCCCTTACCCTTGCTCTATAAGTTAGCACAATAAGCTCATCAGTTTCCCCACGGGTGAACTTCATTGGAATGAACTATGACTTGCTGCCTGGTCCTTATAAGGAGTGAGTAAACGTTTGTGTATGTCTTCCCAGGGAGGGAATTCTCTCAACAGACCTCCCTACTGCAAGGTTCCACGCAATTGTGAAGTTCTCTGCCTCCCTATTACCTTATGCTTTTCCTAAGATAGTATTCAATGAATATTTGTCATTTTAAGAAGTAGCTGTCACTCAACCACACAGACACTTAAGTCTGCTCCTTCATCTCTCCCTTCTGCAGAACTGGGTGTCCGATGAGGTCTTGGTAACCTCTGGCCCCCTGCTTACTCTTTCTGTTCTTTCTTTTCCTACCTCAACCTGCCTCTGCTCTTAAGCATTCCACCAAAACAGCTTCAGATATGGTCACATTTTATTACCCTTAGCCTGGTCTCTGGCAGAAATTGGATGCTACTTGCTGAAGTGAGTCTCCATTTCCTGACCCTGTCGTCTCCTGGCTTTCCTCCTGCCTGTGCAAACCAATACCCAGTGTCCATTTCCATGGTTCTCTCTGTGAGCAAGAAAATTTGGAGGGAGTCCTAGGCCCTCTTTTCTCTTCACTCTTTTCTCCTTCATTTATGCCCCTTACTTCAAGCACTATTTGTTTTTGTTGGTGACTCCCAGGTTTACACATCCAGTCCACACTGACCGGTTTGTTCTATATCTATATCTCCAAATTGACACTGGATGTCTCAAAGGTAGCTCACTCTAAAATGTCCCTTAAAAATCCTCTAAATTGGGGCTGGAGAGATGGCTCAGAGGTTAAGAGCACGGCCACTCTTCCAGAGGTACTGAGTTCAATTCCCAGCAACCACATGGTGGCTCACAACCACCTACAATGAGATCTGATGCCCTCTTCTGGCCTGCACACATACACGCAGGCAGAATACTATATACATAATTAATAAATATGTTTAAAAAATCCTCTAAATGTGTCTTAGAAAACCAAGTTTACACACTCTTAGGCAATCAGGGGGTTCAAGACAGTTTTGAGACATCCCTTTGACATATCCAGTGGTAATTTGGAAATGTAGATATGGGACTAAAATGATATCAGGTATTTTCCTTCATATACAGAATCTAGACTCGTGTGTGTGTGTGTGTGTGTGTGTGTGTGTGTGTGTGTGTGTGTGTGTGATATGACATGAAAGCATAAGACTAATCCGACAGAAGAAGGAGACCGGGTAGGAAAGATGGAGCAGGATAATGAGATTAGTCAATATGAGCCAAATACAATGCCATGTATATGAAAATGTGATGAAACCTGTTGGTTTGGACGATAACAAAATTAATTTTGAAAACATTTTTTAAAATAAATAAAACATTTTCTGCTTACTTCAACTCTGATCCTTTTCTGTTTTTCCCTATCTCAGTGGTGATGCTTCCATGCAACTAACGGAGCGAGCTTGAAAAACAACGGTCATCCTCAACTCCTGTGTAGCTCACTCCCCACATAGCTCTTACACCCATTCCTCTTTCCATGACTCCATGGCCACACGGTACAAATGAGTTAGCTTTTGCTTATTAGTCAAAAGAGGTATATCCACTGTCTCAGATTTCCTTCCAATGGGCTCTCCACATTTACAGCTGAAATGATTTTCCCACCTGTTGAAAAAAAATTTGGGTTAGTTTCGTAAGAGGCTCCCCCATCTCTTCTCAGTATCTCTAAGCACTGTCTCCCACATTCTCCCAACTATGGCAACAGTGAACAAAACTTGGTTTCCTAAATGCACCTACACACTCAAGAGGATTTGATGAGGACTGACAGCAGAATCACTGGCTTACAAGAGAGACATCTGCTTCCGCCAACATTATTATTTAAATCTTGAATCTAAAAAAGTTTTGACATATCATGCAGTCCATCCTCTTCTTTCAAATAGAGGAACTGGACTGTCCAGGGAGGAGAAGAGACTGGCCGATATCATGCAGTGACAGAGCTCAAAGTGCCTGAACCCAAAGTCACACCTTTACCCCAGCAGAAGACAGATACTAATAAGGAAGAGAGTGACCTGAGAGCTTCAGTAGTTCTAAAGGCATGGAGGACATCAGTATGGGGGTGAGTATAGAAAAAGAGTGTGAATCCCATCTTCCAATCAAGCATACCCACAAGAGAACCAGCAAGCCTTCAAGTCATAAGAATCAGGAACTTTGTCTACAACCCATTCAACCAGGTTGAATCCACACATCCAGTCCACACTACCATGGTAGTTCCATACCTACATATCCAAATAACTACTGGATATCTCAAAACAATCTCAAACCTAATTGTCTAAAACTGTTCTTAAAATATCCTCTAAATGTAGGCTGAGACAATGGATTAGAAACCAGAATTGTAGAGTCTTAGGCAATTGGTTCAAGATCATTTTGAGATATCCAGTGGTAATTTGGATAAGTAGATGTGGGGCTAATAAAATATCACACTTTTCCTCATATGCTTTATATGGGTACTAACATTATCATCATAGATAGGGAGGGATTCAGGGCTGGTGAGTTGATGAAACAACTTCTCGAGATTATAGAAATAACAAATAGGGCCTAACCAATCTACCAAATTAGACTCCTCTCTGAGTCTACCATACACGCCACCTGTTACCATCTGGGATTTCCACAGGGAATCCTTTCCTTCTTCCATGAGGCCTAAAAGCAAGCAACTTTGTACCATTGGATGCCACAAACGGATAGCGATAGATTCAAGGCATTTTATTTCCTAACAGTTCCCAAAAAGTTATCGTCTGCAAGATCCTAGACTCTTGCCTTTCAAAGGCAACCCAAACTCCCCAGCACAAATCATACTTCAAAACTGAAGTTGTCATTCAGTAGTCAGGGGAAGCTTTCTGGAGGACTCTTGTCCCGAGATCAAGGGAGGCTGAGTAAATACCCCTTGTGTGCTTATCACTGTGGGCACTGAAGTGTAAATGAGTGTGAAAGTTGCCTTTTGGTGTCAAAAGACTTGACAAGATTGTTTTCCAAATGGGATTGGAATTATTAGTAAATTTGTTGAGCTGAGAGGTGCTCTTTATCAGCTGTAAGTATTTTTAATTGGTTTCCAGGGAACACCTGTGTTGGGGTTATAGCATCAAAGGTGATAAACAACTTAATTATCCCTCAGAACCATTAGGAAAAAGTATCACTGTTGGTGAGTTTTCTTTGATGCCTTCTTTTGAAATGCCATCCTGCTACTATTGTGGGGCTATTTGTAGTTTGTTTCCTGGAGCTTTGAAGCTCCCTCCATAAGCAGAGAGGGCTGTTAGAAGTAGATTAATGTCATTAGTAACATTTGCACTGGTCCACTGTATCACTTTAAAATGTACTTATTTATTTTACTGTTTTAAAATAGTCTTGTTCTTTTATTATTGTTATTATATACATGAGCATGGTACATACATCACTCCTACCTTTCATTCTTGCCCCTCCCAAATTTGTGATCTATTGTTTTATTACTTTTGTTATGTGTATTTTCTTTCCAGTCACTGTCTTTGTTTTCCTTTTTATGGCGATAAGCTGAGACAGAATGTGGTAGAATTGTCAGTAGGCCAGACATCCATTGCAAAACACTTTCCTCTTAATAGTCTACCTTTGGGTAATAGATGTTTTAACTTTCTAGAATCTTTTGTCCCAAGATAATGTCTTTGGAGGGGGAGTCAAAATTCATTACTGTAACAGAGAACATCCAAACTATAGAAAAAGAACCAACAGGATTCAAGTACAGGCTAGAGTTGAACTTCCAAAGTTCACAACCGCTCCTGACCTACCCTATGTAATGCAACACTCACTTATTTCTCTATGATATAGATGGATTTTCTGGCTGTCCCCTTCCCTCTTCAAATATCTTTTTATTCAGCAAAAATAAATGAAATAATTTGTTTTGAACTCTACAAGAAGAGATGCTATGGAGACTCACAGGAGTAGACTACAGTTATTTTTAAACATTTCTCATGGTAAAAACTGCTGACAATGTTGAAAGTCAAAGTTGTGGGTTAACAGCAGGGAACCTATTCCTTTTCCCCCTCTTGAGTGAGGATGCTGAGGCCCATCCAGGAGAGGAAGCCAGAAGTCCAAGACTCCTGTCAAACTACGCTGAGGCCTTCTGGTGGGATCTGCAGAGGGAAATCTTCTGCCATGAGGGAGATTAGACCCATGTTCAATGATTGTCCCCACCAGATATCCTCAGCACTGCATTGAATTAAAGGGAAATAAAACAGCAACTCTCCTAACTTGTCCAAGATGCGCAGTCTGCTAACCAGGCCACAGTAATTTCCCCAAACCATTTTGAAGCACAAAATATTGCATTGGATTTAAAGTGAGAATAAGCAACTGAGTAGTCTAACTTAATCCAAAAGCATGCTACTTGCCTGCCCGCAGGGATGACTATATTCTAAAGAGACTTGAGCTCCTAACTTGGCTACCAGCCTACTAAAACAATAGACTATAGGAGATTGGGGTTTCCCAGGGAACTGCTTGCTGCAGGAATAGAAACCCTGAAGCCACTGGGATAGCCGGAGGAGGGACCTCTCTTTGGAATGGATTCACAGTTTGTCAGATGACATGGCAGGAGAGATGGGGCTGAGACAGTGGTAGACTTGGGACCACACCTTAGCGGGATTGCCTCCTTACGCAAATCTCTTAGCTCCTATTTCAACTTTACCCACAGGCCAGGACCTGAAAAAGGACTTGACAGTTGTTGGCTCTCTTTGTTCCCGGGGTGGCCACATTTAATAAATCTCTGTTTTTAAATTTTTCATTACTAATTTGGTCCTTTTAACTGGCCTATTGAGGATAGGTGGAGGAAGCTGGCTTGTTGTGACACAGTGGTGACCTTGTTTGGTGACGGGTAGATGGGTCTATTAGCATGGAGCTTGCAGCTGGCTCAATTTCCTTTCTCATTTAACTACACCACCCTCCATTCCCTCCTCTCTCTCTCTCTCTCTCTCTCTCTCTCTCTCTCTCTCTCTCTCTCTCTCTCTCTTTTACTCAACAGGTCATTGCAAGTAATTTCTGGAAGTCGGTGGGACTTTTTTGTTGGAAAATAAAATGCCCAGCTGCATCTATTTATCTAAAACTTTAAAAGGAATGTGTATGCTCTCCAATCTTACGGTTTTATTGGACATGCAGCGTGCGGTTGGCTGCAAGAAGTCACTTCAGGAATCTTAGTTATCTCAAATCGAGTGGTTGCCTCAGTATACAACAAAGGGCCAAGCAGGACTTGCCACGTGCTGCACAGACCTGAGTCCTTTGCTGGTTTCCTAACCATTTCTACCAGCTCTACTTCTAGGATCTGTCTGAAGAAAGCCAAGGGAGACCCGTCCTCTAGAGTTCCAGCTTCATAGCAGAGAAAGAGGCCTTCTTGGTTTGTTCACAGGAATGCATGCAGTTCATAAATGAGTCTTACAGTCTTTAACTGGCGATCAGTACAGGTTTTGGAAAGGCTCCAGTGTCTCTGCACAAGGTCCGTTGGGATAGGTTGGTCCTGAAGGGTGATGCTATTGGGTGGTGGTACACTCTTGAGAGGGTTGGGAGAGGGTATGCCTTCTAAGGAAATTGTGGGTCTCTTTCTCTGCTTCTGGCTTCAGGAGCCTTGTTCAGACACGTATGTCACCATCTGCCATGGAGCATGACACAACACAGGCTGAGCCAATGCAGACACCATGCCTTTCAACCTGCAAAACTGCAAGACAGATAAACCTGTTTTTCTTCATAAGCAGCCTATGTCCGGCATTTTGTTATAGTGACAAACAGACAAACAGAGTCTGTGAACCTCGTTTGGCTGCCCTTGTGTTGATGGTGGCCATGGACACATTCCCAGGAATACAGAAAAGTGATATTCACAACTAGCAGAAATGATGGTTTTTAGAAATGAAACAGTATTTAAGAAGTCATATTCCAATTTTTCCCAAGCCCCTTTCTGCTCTGAATATGACAAGGAAGTATCATACACGTAGCTGTGGCCCTCTGTGACGGAGATGCTGCAAATGTTCCTAATGTGGCCTTTGTACCTTTGGAGTCTTTCCATTGATTTATTCTTGACAATAGTTTATAAAATAATTCTATCTGTGGTCATTAAATTTATTCACATCAGTAGACAGATTCTTATACCAACATTCCAGCCAGAATAGATGCAGGAATCTGGCTTCAGGTCGAGCCTCCATCTTTGTGGAAGGCGACGCTGACACCCAGTTGGTTTCTGTCTCTGTATTAGAGGGAGAATTTTCATCTCTACATCCTATTTCTCAACCTACTCCTTTTTGCTTCTGTCCTTGAATGGCAGATAACACCGCTATTGCAGCATCTGCCTAGTCTCGGGCCTCTGAAATGGTGTATCACACTAATGTCACTTACTTCCTGAATTAAAATTGTGATTTGAAATTTCAGATGTCCTAGAGCCCTTCAGAGAGTGTGCTTCAAAGTTGAACAGTGACACTTTCAACATTGCAAGAACTTGATCCAGCGTGCGCACACACACACACACACACACACACACACACACACACACACACACACACACACTGTGCTGTTATTGTCATCCACAGCAACATTAGCACCTATTAGGAATGATTATTGCTATGATTGTCGTCTCTAGTATTATGGTTCTTTTAGGTGCTTTTTAATAATTTTTACCCTTTAAAGTGGGTAGGATGAGTGAATGCTTGTTTCTAGTTCCTAGCCTGGACACAGTCTTACTGAGTATTTTAACCTTTCTCCTTTCCTGCATGGAAGCCTGGGCCTATCCATGACTATAGAAGACAGCCAGTCTTGATCAGCGACAAGTCACAAACATGTGTGTGGCCACACATCACAGAACTGGCCAGATAAGGTTGGAGAGACTTGAAGTCTCTCACTTCTCCTCTTGGGAGTCACAGAGCAAGTTCTAGTGCTGAGACTCATGAGGGACCTTCAAAGTAATGCAAGACAAGCAGGTAAGAAAAACATGACAAGATTTACTCTGTGTGTGTGTGTGTGTGTGTGTGTGTGTGTGTGTGTGTGTGTGTGTGTAAGAACTAATAAAGGTGTGCCCACCTCTTCCTCCCCTAGCGTGCACAGGAATAAGTAGCACCAGCAGAAAAGTGTGTTTTGAGCGAACCATAACGCCCCTTGCCGAGCCTGACATGGGCTTTCCCACCTCTGCTGCAGAAGCAGGAGAACTGTCATCCGCAATGAGGCTGAGGCTGAGCCATGTGCCAAACACCGGTACTTCGCCCTTGGCTGCTACTTTATGGTTATGCTGGTTGTAACAGAGAACATATTTCTCAAGTGAGTTAATGCCTATTTACCACTTTGTTGTAATATGTAATTATCATAAATGACACTTAATTGTTTAATTACTAGACCAAAGGGTAGATAAGAACTTGCTATAAGAATGATATAAGACTAGGTTTCTCTTTATATAAAAAAGCGTATGTTATATGCACATATGAATCATACATGTTCATATCTAGAAGTATTTTATGTATTTATACATTAATTTATATTTGCATGTATTTTTGACACCCTGGATTGCGATAGGCAGATTCATACTTATGGAAAGATGCAGCTCAAATAAACACGTGGTTAGATGCTCAAAACGCAGAGTCCTTCAAACAAGGCACTATGCTACTGAAGACTTGTCCACTGAGGACCTTTGCCTTGTCCCTTGGGAGCCCTTGCTTTGATAAAAAAAAAAAACATTCACCAGGTGTACGTGCTGACAATTCAGTGTACAGAGGGTGAGCTAATCTCTGCGACATTTCTTAGCTGGAGCCTAGCACTTACCCCACAGAAGGCTGAGCTTTTCAGGAAATAGAAAAAGGGATATTAGCTTTGACCCTCTCTGTGACAAATAATTCCTTCAAGTCTTTTTTTTTTTTTTTTTTTTTGGTTTTTCGAGACAGGGTTTCTCTATGTAGCTTTGCGCCTTTCCTGGAACTCACTTGGTAGCCCAGGCTGGCCTCGAACTCACAGAGATCCGCCTGGCTCTGCCTCCCGAGTGCTGGGATTAAAGGCGTGCGCCACCACCGCCCGGCTGCCTTCAAGTCTTAAAACAACTCTGATTTCCATTTGTATTAGAGGGGAAAACATACAGAACTAAACATTTTTAAGGCAGATCCTGTAATAAGTTTGTCTTACAAACAAATTTTTTAATGTTCCTGTTCCTTATGGACACTTTCCCAAACATAGTCACTACCAACTTTGGACAGTTGTCCCAGCCAACAGTGGCTAATTGTGTTAATAATTGTTAGTAACTCCTAGCAGGGACTAAGCACAGGTACTAAGTACTCAGTTAAGCTAAGTGTTTTACATGGTTTCATTAATTATTTCTCACAGTGATTGTATTGGGTATATCTTATGTTTCTCTGCATTCTACAGATCAATAAATGATAAGTCCATTTGTTGTTGTTGTTTTTGCTCTTTTAGGGGCCGGCCACCCAGCTCCCAAATAAACCACACACAGAGGCTTATACTTAATTTTAAATGCCTAGGCTTAGCTTGGCTTGGTGCTAGCCAACTTTAAATTATCCTGTCTAGCTTTTGCCTTTGGGCTTTTACCTTTCTCTATTTCTGCATACTTTTCATTATTTCTTACTCCATGGCTTGCTGTGTAGCTGCGTGGCTGACCCGTGGAGTTCTCCTCCTCCTCTGGCTACTTCTTTTTCCTCCCAGATTTCTCCTTCTGTATATTCTCTCTGCCTGCCAGCCCCACCTATCCTTTCTCCTGCCTTGCCATTGTCTGTTCAGTTCTTCATTAGACCATCAGGTGTTTTACACAGGCACAGTAACACAGCTTCACAGAGTTAAACAAATGCAACATAAACAAAAGTAACATACCTTAAAATACTATTCTACAACATCCACTGACACACAAGAGTGGCAGAAGCGGAGTTAGAATCCAACAGCCTGAAGCAGGATCCATTACTTTAACCATTAACCTATGTCAGTACGTAGCCTTTGCCTTGGGTGAGGATTGTTGCTAAAGGTTTTAAAACTCAGAATGCCAGTTTCCAAAAAGTCAGAATGCTTTCTTTTGGTTCATGGAACATATCTACTACCCCAAAGGAAAACAGTATCACCCACTACAGACATCCTGGCAAAACCAATGTCTCATCACAACTCAGCCTTCAGGAACAACTGAGGATTCCTGGTTCCCCCTGCCTCATCCTAGCAGCTGCAGATGAAGCAGGAGGCGCAACTGAGGTTAACTGTCTAGTGAGTGTGTTTAGCAGCTCCTATGCCTGGGGCTCATTATCTGCAAAGGTGACGGACATCACAGAAACAGTTCAAGTCACCCTGGGAAGAACTGGCTAATGATTCCAGGCAAACGTTCTTGAGCCCGGAGGTAAGCTGCATGTCCCCTCAGCGGCTCTTCCAGTGTTGTCACAAAAGTATCAGAGCCCTTAGGGGAAAGAGAGTGAAATCTTCTATCTCCTTGGCTGGTACCATTGTCTGTGTACTTAATACTTTGAAAGGAGGCTTGCTATGTCATGAAACCCATGTAGGATTTTATAATAATCTCTCTTTGCACAAAGTCCTCCTTAATGGTCTTGCTAATGCCTGAGATAACTCTATTCATTTGGAACCTGTTTCTCTTGGTAAAGGATGTTTCAAAAACCTATGTGGCCTGTAAAGCTAGGCTTGACACTGAGCAGGAGAAGGGAGGGTGTGTGTATATCTGGGAAGGGAACATTTACAGATTCCTTCAACAAAGTCATCTAAAAGAGCCGCTGTTTTCCTGGACAAAGACTGAGGCTCTTACAGGCACAGGTGACACGGACTTTCCTTGAAGACGTTGGAGTCATGTTTGTGATGACCAGGGTGTTGAATGTGCCTCTACCGTCTTGTCTGGGTCACCCTCACTTGGTGTCCTACTCAAATCTCTTCTATCCTCAAAAGAAACAAGCAAACACAAACCAAGGAAGACAAAACTGAAAATAGAAAACCGTGTAAAAATGGTATTCTAACTTAAACTTACTTTTAATTCAGTCTTTCCAGATCACTTGGATTTAGGAGCCTGTCTTACAGAAACATGTTCATGAATGTCAGGGCCATAAGAACCAGAATTTGAGAGAGAGGGAAATAATTGGCTATGTGGTATGCCCTCCACTACACACCTTGCTCCCTAAAAGCTCTTTCTGGGTAAATCTATTAAGTTATGGGTACAGACATGACACATTGACTTGCTACCTCCTCCCAATAATTCATAGCCACTCTCAACTTTAGTGTGCTTCATATAGGACTAACTACAGCTTCTGACTGCCTAGAAGAGTAAGTATAAGAACAGAAAGAGATAGAAACAACACACACCAAAGCTGAACTCCTTTTGAAGGGGAAACAGAATATAGGCATTTTGCTTGTTTAGATAACAGAGAAACAGATTTGGTTTTGGTTTTTACCTGAAGACGCTGGGAAGACCTTTGTAGCAAACACCTGTCACATACCACACAGAATCCAGAATCCTTTCTCTTTTGTTGTCCCCAACTTTTGTCACTGCTGTGGTGGCTGGTTGTGCATGGGTAAAATGCACCCAAGATCAACCTCACAGTGAAAGCATAGGCCTTGACTTTGTCATTTCTGCCCAAGGTTCCTCCTGTTGCTTGCTACAGAAGTTTGTAATGCCAAAGGACCTTCCTGGGCATTTGGGCAAGGACACTTTCTCAAAATGTGATGACATTAATACTCTCATGGGAAGAAAATTGGATGCGTAGGGAATAGGCGCCCATGAACTGACTTATTTCCCGTCCCCTCCAGAACCTGCCCTGAGAGGTGGTTACACCTCAGAAGGTGGTTTTGCAACATTAGGAAATAAGCCAGGCCTGGTAGCAGCCAGTGTGCTCAATGTTCTTGTATTTTTTCCCATCTCTCTCTGCTTCATACTCTATTCTCATTCTGGACTATATTCCCTGATAAAATAGTGCACTGCAGACCTGCAGTCCAGGCTCTGCTTTCTTAGGAACCAAAGTGAAGACACTTGATATCACAGAGACACCAGTCCAAAGTGAAGACATTTGATATCACAGAGACACCAAACCCATTGAAGATAATTGATATCACAGGGAATCCAGACACAGGTGAAGATAATAATTGATATCACAGGGAATCCAGGCACAGGTGAAGATAATTGATATCACAGAGCCTCCAGAAAGATCCTCAGGAAAGCATTCTGGATCTGAGTCATAGAAACCACACTACTGATGCAAGGTATACTGATAGCATTACACTAAGACTTTCCTCTGTAGCTAATGAGGCTGAGATGCAGATGGTAGACGAAGGAGCTACAAGGGTTTAAAGGATGGTTTAAATGGTTAAAATGTTGCTCACAAACCTGCGTATGTTATTTTTCTTAGTGCTGTGACCAAATTCCTGAAAAGAAGAAGCTTAAGGGAGATCGGATTTATTTTGACCCCTGGTTTAAGAAGGGATACACGGTGAGGCAGGCCTGGCAGTAGGGTGTGAGATGGCTGGTGACATTGAATCATCAGGATGCAGGAAGTGATGATGTTGGTCCTTAGCTGGCCTTGTTATTCAATCCAAATCTTCAGATCAGGGGATAGTGCCACCTGTATTCAGGATGTGTTTCCATTACCATCACACTATAGAAGTGAGATGATTGTTGTTTACACCAGAAGCCTTGGAAAATGAAAGGAAGATTTCAGTAAAACCAACTATTAATCACATCAAGCAATGTTGGGAGAGTCAAAGATGCCCCACGACAGCAGGAAAAGTGGTCGTCATCTCATGGAACTGTAGTGCAGAACATTTGAGAACCAAGTCCAGGACCTACCTGCCACAGTAGTATCACAAAACAGAGCGAACATACAGGTTCAACAGATCTATGAAATGACTGTGTAACATTTGGGAGGAAGAGAATAGGTGGGGATATCTGAGTGAAACAGTCCGATAAGCTTGAACTACTGGACTCCACTGCTGCCTTTATAACCTTCACCAGAGGAAAAAAAGTAGCTACCTGCCTAGAGAGGGTTGAAAGCCTTCCCTCAAAACAGATCCACTGAAGATGATCCTTTTTCTCCTTGAGATCCATCACCCATCTTTAGACTATTGACTAAGTTGAGATCTTGGCCCAGCTATAGATTACTCATAGAAGAACTAACTTACATGCACAAATAACTATAGAAATGTAGTGAGGTAGCAGGTAACTGTTACACCTGCCTATGATCTTGAAGTACATGTCCCTGGAGCATGGCCACTCAGGACCCTTAAGACCTGGGATGTACATACGCGCCATCTCTCTCCTCTTGTATCCCAGGTCATAAGGGTCCCAAGCGGCCATGCTCCAGGGGCATGTACTTCAAGGTCATAGGCAGGTGTAACAGTTACCTGCTACCTCACTAGAGGCAGTGCTTCAGGGCATGGCGAGAATAGCTACCCACGACAGAAATGTGTTCATGGGATCTGGGAAGAGTAGAGGCTCTTTATGCAGGAATGGAACTCAAGGTCTTAGAATGGAGGGAGGAACTCAGAATAGGATCCTAGATAGAGAAAGTTTACTAACAGGAGGACACCCATCCATGATCAACATCCTATAGGGAACCCTTACTTCATATGCATTTTTAAAC
This sequence comes from Peromyscus californicus insignis, assembly GCF_007827085.1. Classification (NCBI taxonomy): domain Eukaryota; kingdom Metazoa; phylum Chordata; class Mammalia; order Rodentia; family Cricetidae; genus Peromyscus; species Peromyscus californicus. The sequence goes on from NW_026294584.1 coordinate 16,782,945, forward strand.
TTGGTGAAGAGAATGCTAACATCAACTACAACGGCAGAAAATCTCTACCTCACAACCCAATTTCCAGATCAAAATCAGCTCCTAGAGCCAGTGATTGGTTGGGAGGTCAGAATCCTTTGGGGAAGTATCCTTCGATGGTTCAGAAGATATATGGTAAACATTCCTTTGATTCCTGCGTCAAATATACCCATGGTAGAGAAACTACACACTGTTAAAGGGGGAAACTCTGACGTGTTAAAGCCTGTGAGATAAGTAGTTTGGGTTGAGATGATATCAAGGGACCAGAAGTACTTTCAAAGGTCTCCAGTCAAGTGGAAGCACATCCACACAAAGTGATAAGGGACTTGTGACCTGGGACTGTTTCAAAGTGTGTTAAGTATTCCCACACACAACCTAACATTATATATACCCTGAGTATGTGGCTGAGATAAATATATCTATCTTCTTTTGAAACCCTCACAGTTCGTTAGACTATGATGAGTGGAGAAGGAAGTTAGAAGCCCTAAACTCTATTCCTGTTCCTTCTGTGATTTGCAAGCAACACCAAGAGGAATTTCAAGATCAGTGCCACAGAGTCAGGGGTTATAAGAGGACAGTCTCCATTATGTTCCAAGATGATTTCTCCTGTATATTCATACTAGGTGCCTCTGGTCCTGAACAGTTTTAAGACTCATGATAAATGTCCTGACTAGTGTGTGTGTGTGTGTGTGTGTGTGTGTGTGTGTGTGTGTAAGATAGAGTTATCTTAGAAGAAGAAATCATAAATGAGAAAATGCCTACATAAGATTGGCCTGTAATCAAGCTTTGGGGGCATTTTCTTAATTGATGATTGATGTGGGAGGGCTTGCCCATTGCGGGAGGTGGCATCCTTGGGCTGGTGGTCCTGAATGGTACTAGAAAGCAGGATGAGCAAGCTAGTAAGCAGCATTCCTCCATGGCTTCTGTTTCAGTGGCTGCCTCCAGGTTCCTGCCTTGAGTTCCTGTCCTGACTTCCCTCAGGGATAGACTTTTGTTACCTATAAGTGTGAGATTAAATAAAAACCCCTTTCTCCCCAAGTTGCTCTTGGTCGTGGTGTTTTACCACAGCAATAGAACCTTAAAACAGTGGATAATAGTAAATTATCATAAAAGTAACCAGATGTTATCCCAAATGCAGCTGTGATTTACTATGAGTGAACTAGCAAATCTTCTGATAGAAGTTATGTGGAAACAATTTGGTGACTGTATCCTTTACAGTGCTCTTAAATGTTGCTGAACGTTTTCCTGTGTCCCACCAGTTCCACAGTCAAGACAAATCTCTCTCACCCACCAGTCCTGCAGTCGCTTGGACCCAAGAAAACACACAGAGGCTTATATTAATTAAAACTGCTTGGCCATTAGCTCAGGCCTACCACTGACTAGCTCTTTTTTTTTCCTGGAGTTGTGAGTAGCAGTCTAGTCATCCTTTGTTTTACATCTAGTATCCTCCAATGAGTGAGTGCATACCATGTTTGTCTTTCTGAGTCTGGATTACCTCACTCAGGATGATTTTTTTCTAGATCCATCCATTTGCCTGCAAATTTCATGATGTCATTGTTTTTCTCTGCTGAGTAGTACTCCATTGTGTATATGTACCACATTTTATTTATCCATTCTTCAATTGAAGGGCATCTAAGTTGTTTCCAGGCTCTGGCTATTACAAATAATGCTGCTATGAACATAGCTGATCATGTGCCCTTGTGGTATGATTGAGCATTCTAAGAGTGGTATAGCCGGGTCTTGGGGAGATTGATTCCCAATTTTCTAAGAAAGCTCCATATTGATTTCCGAAGTGGCTATACAAGCTTGCATTCCCACCAACAATGGAGGAGAATTTCCCTTGCTCCACATCCTCTCCAGCATAAGCTGTCTTCAGTGTTTTTGATCTTAGCCATTCTGACGGGTATAAGGTAGTATCTCAGAGTCATTTTGATTTGCATTTCCCTGATGATTAGGGATGTTGAGCAATTCCTTTAATGTCTTTCAGCCATTTGAGATTCTTCTGTTGAGAATTCTCTGTTTAGCTCTATAGCCCATTTCTTAATTGGATTGTTGGGCATTTTGATGTCTAATTTCTTGAGTTATTTATATATTCTGGATATCAGTCCTCTGTCAGATGTGGGGTTGGTGAAGATCTTTTCCCATTCTGTAGGCTGTCACTTTGTCTTGTTGACCGTGTCCTTTGCTCTACAAAAGCTTCTCAGTTTTAAGAGGTCCCATTGATTGATTGTTTCTCTCAGTGTCTGTGCTACTGGTGTTATATTTAGGAAGTGATCTCCTATGCCAATGCATTCAAGACTACTTCCTACTTTCTCTTCTATCAGGTTCAGAGTAAATGGATTTATGTTGAGGCCTTTGATCCACTTGAACTTAAGTTTTGTGCATAGTGACAGATATGGATCTATTTGTAGCCTTCTACATGTTGGCATCCAGTTACGCCAGCACCATTTGTTGAAGATGCTTTCTTTTTTCCATTGTACAGTTTTGGCTTCTTTGTCAAAAATTGTATGTTCATATGTGTGCGGATTACATTGGTCCACGTGTCAATTTTTATGCCAGTACCAAGTTGTTTTTATTTCTGTAGCTGTATAGTAGAGCTTGAGGTCAGGGATTGTGATGCCTCCATAGGTTATTTTATTGTACAGGATTCTTTTGGCTATCCTGGGTTTTTTGTTTTTCCATATGAAGTTGAGTATTATTCTTTCCAGGTCTGTGAAGAATTGTATTAGTATTTTGATGGGGATTGCATTGAATCTGTAGATTGTTTTTGGTAAGATTGCCATTTTTACTATGTTAATCCTGCCTATCCATGAGCATGGGAGTTCTTTCCATTTTCTGACATCTTCAATTTCTTTTTTCAGGAACTTAAAGTTCTTGTCATATAGGTCCTTCACTTGCTTACTTAGAGTTACCCCAAGGTATTTTATATCATTTATGGCTATTGTAAAGGGTGATGTATCTCTGATTTCCTTCTCGGCCTGTTTGTCAATTGTATATAGGAGGGCTACTGATTTTTTTGAGTTGATCTTGTATCCTGCTATGTTGCTGAAGGTGTTTATAAGCTGTATCAGTTCCTTGGTTGAATTTTTTGGTTCCTCATGTATACTATCATGTCATCTGCAAATAGTGAAAGCTTGACTTCTTCCTTTTTAATTTGTATCCCCTTAATCTCCTTATGTTGTCTTATTGCTCTGGCTAGAACTTCAAGTACTATATTGAATAAGTATGGGAAGAGTGGACAGCCTTGCCTTGTTCCTGATTTTAGTGGAATCGCTTTGAGTTTCTCTCCATTTAATTTGATGTTGGCTGTTGGTTTGCAGTAAATTGCCTTTATTATGTTTAGGTATGTTTCCTGTATTCCTGATCTCTCCAAGACCTTTATCATGAAGGGGTGTTGGATTTTGTCAAATGCCTTTTCTGCATCTAGTGAGATGATCATGTGGTTTTTTTCTTTGAGTTTGTTTATATGGTGTATTGCATTGCCGGACTTTCGTATGTTGAACCACCCTTGCATCCCTGGGATGAAGCCTACTTGATCATGGTGGATAATTGTTTTGATGTGTTCTTGGAGTCTGTTTGCCAGTATTTAATTGAGTATTTTTGCATCAACGTTCATGAGGGAGATCAGTCTGTAGTTCTCTTTCTTTATTGCATCTTTGTTTGGTTTAGGAATCAGGGTAATTGTAGCCTCATAGAAGGAGTTTGGTAATGTTCCTTCTGTTTCTATTGTGTGGAACAATTTAAAGAGTATTGGTATTAATTCTTCTTTGAAGATCTGATAGAATTCTGCACTGAAACCATCTGGTCCTGGGCTTTTTTTTGGTTGGGAGACTTTTAATGACTGATTCTATTTCCTTGAGGGTTATTGGACTATTTAAATAGTTTATCTGGTCTTGATTTAACTTAGGTATGTAGTACCTATCCAGAAAATTATCCATTTCTTTTAGATTTTCCAGTTTTGTGGAGTAGAGGTTTTTGAAGTATGACATGATGATTCTCTGGATTTCCTCATTGTCTGTTGTTATGTCCCCCTTTTCGTTTCTGATTTTATTAATTTGGATGCTCTCTCTCTGTCTTTTGGTTAGTTTGGATAAGGGCTTGTCTATCTTGTTGATTTTCTCAAAGAACCAACTCTTTGTTTCATTAATTTTTTGTATTGTTCTCTTTGTTTCTATTTTATTGATTTCAGCTCTCACTTTGATAATTTCCTGGCGTCTATTCGTCCTGGGAGACTTTGCTTCTTCTTGTTCTAGAGCTTTCAGGTGTGCTGTTAAGTCCTAGTGTGAGATTTCTCCAACTTCTTTATGTGGGCATTTAGTGCTATGAATTTCCCTCTTAGCACTGCTTTCATAGTGTCCCATAAGTTTGGATATGTGATGTCTTCATTTTCATTGATCTCTAGGAAGTCTTTAATTTCTTTCTTTATTTCTTCCTTAACCCATTGGTGATTCAGTTGAGTGTTATTCAGTTTCCATGAGATTGTAGGTTTTCTGTAGTTTTTGTTGTTGTTGAAATCTAACTTTAAACTATGGTGGTCTGATAGAACACAGGAGGTTATTCCAATTGTTTTGTATCTATTGAGATTTGCTTTGTGGTCGAGTATGTGGTCGATTTTAGAGAAGGTTCCATGGGGTGCTGAGAAGAAGGTATATTCTTTTTTGTTAGGATGGAATGTTCTGTAGATATTGATTAAGTCCATTTGAGTCATGACATCAGTTAAGTCCTTTATTTCTCTGTTAAGTTTCGATTTGGGAGATCTGTCCAGTGGTGAAAGTGGAGTGTTGAGGTCTCCCACTATTAATACGTGGGGTTTTATATGTGGTTTAAGTTTTAGTAATGTTACTTTTACATATGTGGGTACCCTTGTGTTTGGGGCATAAATGTTCAGAATTGAAACTTCATCTTGGTGGATCTTTCCTGTGATGAGTATGTAATGCCCTTCTTGATCTCTTTTGATTGATTTTAGTTTGAAGTCTATTTTGCTGGATATCAGGATGGCTACACCCGCTTGTTTCTTAAGACCATTTGATTGGAAAGTCTTTTCCCAGCCTTTTATTCTTAGGTAGTGTCTATCTTTGAATTTGAGATGTGTTTCTTGTATGCAGCAGAAAGGTGGGTCCTGCTTTCATATCCATTCTGTAAGCCTATGTCTTTTTATAGGTGAATTAATTCCATTGATATTAAGGGATATTAATGACCAGTGATTGTTCATTCCTGTTATTTTTTGGTGGTAGTGTGTGTGTACTTCTCTTCTTTGGGGTTTATTGCTGTGACTTTATCTGTTGCCTGTGTTTCCGAGGGTGTATCTGACTTCCTTAGGTTGGAATTTTCCTTCTAGTGCTTTCTGTAGGGCTGGGTTTGTGGATAAGTATTGTTTAAATCTGGCTTTGTCTTGAAATGTCTTGTTCACACCGTCTATGATGATTGAAAGTTTGCTGGGTATATTAGTCTAGGCTGGCATCCATAGTCTCTTAGTGTCTATATTACATCTGTCCAGGTCCTTCTGGCTTTCAAAGTCTCCATTGAGAAATCAGGTGTTATTCTGAAGGGTTTGCCTTTATAAGTCACTTAGCCTTTTTCCTTAGCTGCTCTTAATATTCTTTCTTTATTCTGTACATTTAGTTGTTTAATTATTATGTGGCAAGGGGACTTTTTTGGGGAGTCTAGTCTGTTTGGTGTTCTATAGGCTTCTTGTATCTTCATAGACATTTCCTTCTTTAAGTTGAGAAAGTTTTCTTCTATGATCTTATTGCATATATTTTCTGTGCCTTTGAGTTGGTATTCTTCTCCTTCCTCTATCCCTATTATTCTTAGGTTTGGTCTTTTCATGGTGTCCCAAATTTCCTGGACATTTTGGGTCATGACTTTGTTGACTTTAGTGTTTTCTTTGACTAATGAATCTATTTCTTCTATTGTATCTTCAATGCCAGATATCTGCTCTTCCATCTCTTGCATTCTGTTGGTTATACTTGCATCTGTAGTTCCTGTTCATTTACTCAGATTTTCTATTTCCAGCATTCCCTCTGTTTGTGTCTTTTTCATTTTTTCTATTTCCCTTTTCAGGTCTTGGACTGTTTCTCTCATCTGTTTCATTGCTTTTTCATGGTTTTCTTTCAGGGATTTATTGTTTTCTTCTGCTTTATTTGTCTTTTCCTCTAGTTTTTTATAGCGTTCTTCCCATTTTTTGTTTGTCTTTTCCTCAATTTCATTTTTGATTTCTTCTTTAAAAATCTCTAGCATCTTCATGATGCTATTCTTAAGGTCGCTTTCTTCTGCTTCTTCCATTTTGTGATGTTCAGGTCTTGCTGTTGGAGGAGGGCTAGTTTCTGGTGATGCTGTATTGCTCTTTATTTTGTTGTATGTACTTCTGCCTTAACATCTGCCCATCTCCTCGTGGATTCGTTCTTGGTCTTATCAGCGCTCTTGATCCAGACAGGGCTGACAGATTAGGTGTTTCAGGAAGCCTCTAGCCCAGATGGGAGGGGGTGTCGGGCAAGTGTGGGGCAGGGTGTGTAGATTGTAGGGGGGCGCTTTCTAGGAGATGGGGAACCTTCCTGCTGGGGCCCTCCCGATGGCCAGAACCTGGGGCTAAGTTGGGCAGGTCTTCCCCGGAACAGCTGGTGCCCAGGGATGGGACTTAGGGGCAAGCCTCTCAGGGTATGACCCCAGGCACCCACCTCTGATCCAGATGGGAGGTCCTGACTAGCTCTTATGCTTAAACTCAGCCCATTTCTGTTCATCTCTATGTCGCCACATTTTCCATGGTTTTACCTGTGTGCCATTACATGCTGCTCCCTGGACAATGGGCTGGAGTCTCTTGACTTAGCCTTCCTCTTCCCAGAATTCTCCTTGTCTGTTTATCCTGCCTATACTTCTTGCCTGGCTACTGGCCAATCAGCATTTTATTTATCAGAGCAACACATATTCACAGCATAGAGAATGACATTTCCATCACTTAAAGACAACAAGTCAGAATTGTTTACCTTCATACTGGAGGGCTAGTAACCCATTTGTGAAAGTGATGCTTTCTGTCCCCGTGACCTGAATGTCCTGGTTTCTGTTTCAGAGTGGAGAAGAAAAGGAAACTTCGACAAGGCACCCAGAAAAGTTCCCACTGAACTTGAAGCTTCAGCTATGACATTTTAGCTTCCTTGTGCTGGTGGACTAGATGTTAAAGAAATCAGTTACTGTAACTAGAGCTGCTGATAGACAGGGTGGGGAAGTACGGCCTGTGTCCCATAGTGAGGAAATGGACCTGTAGCGTGTGTTTTGCTTACACATCTGTCTGGGCTCTGTCTGCTGCTCTGCCTCCCATTCCTTGTCACTCACTGTTGTCTCCCTGGGGTTGTACCTGCTATCAAAGTAACAGCACAGCCGCTTTGCTCTGGCAGCACTTTCAGGGGAACCCAGCATTATGGTTTAACCTCTAAATGTCCTGCAAAGGCCTATCGGGTGAAGGCTGGGTGCACAGCACAGTGTAGCGATGTTCATAGGTGAGGGCTTCAGAGAAATGACTGGATGATGAAGTCTGTGACTTTATCAGTGGCTCTCTCCATTGATAGAATCATAAGATAATGGGCTCCTCGGGGGTGATGGACACTTAGGCAGTGGGACCTGGTTGAAAGGAGGGGCCTGGAGGGCCTCTCTTCCTGCCCCACCCCTTTCTTCCTCTCCCTTTCCGGCCACTGTGAGGTGTCCAGCTTCGTACTGCCATGTGCCCCTCACAATCATATCAGCTTCTGCAAGGCCCCAAACGATGAGGCGAACAACTGTGGACTGTTCCTAAGTCAACGCAGACTTTTGCTCCTTTCCCGTTGATTCTCGCTCGTTGTATCACGGCCTTGCTAACACCCAGGCTTCCAAGGCTGGCCCACTGGTGGGTTCAGCTGTACCTAACTCCAGGTAGAGAACACATAGCCAACATATTTCACTTCACTTCATCTTCAGGACCATCCTGAGAGGTAGAATTGTTTCTGTATTCCAGATAAGGAAGCAGACAAGTGCAGACGAGTCAAGGACTTGCCCAGGAACATGTAACAGAATGGCAGACGCAGGCTCGGAACCAGGAAGGGTCTAAGTCTGAGGCCCAAGCTCTTTCCCCACCCCTAATGGGCTAGAGCAGGGCGACATATGCACCCCAAAAGAATGCATCTCCTTCTCTTGTCGCCTGATGGCCCTTCGCACTATTGTTGTTTTTCACCTGAAGACGTTAGTGTTCTGTCGTGCGTGTCAGACTGCGTGCTCACCCAGGGGAATACTGCAGAAATACAAGAGAACAGCACACTCTTCTCCGAGAACTTTCTTGGGGCTGCAGTGTTCTGAAATGGGATAGAAGAAATAGAAATATGTTCTTTTAAGTAAAACTCGGGGCCTAGGCCTGAGGAAGTGGTTGGGGGAAAGAGCGCTCACTGCACAAGTGTGAGAACCTGAGTTCTGAACCCACAACCCACATAAAAAGCCAAGTGGGGCTACCTGTGCCTTAACCCCGGGGTGCTGTGTGGAGACACACACAGGAGGACTGCTGGCAGAAGGATAGCTTGCTGCGAGCTAACTCCAGGTTTAGAGAAAGGCCCTGTCTGAATATGACAGAGAGTGACAGAACAGGACACCACTTTCTCCTCTGGCCTCCATATGCACATATATATGCATGCATCCACATACCCATATGCACATATATATGCATGCACCCACACACCCATATGCACATATGTATGCATGCACTCACATACTTATATACACTTATATCATATGCATATACACACACCCATATGCACATATATATGCATGCACTCACATACTCATATACACATATATCATATGCATATACACACACCCATATGCACATATCACACACACACCAAAGAAACAAATAAACAAACCCTTGGGATCTAAAAATTGAACTGAGAGATAAAGAGAAAGCTCATAGTTTCCTAAAAATAATTTGTTTTAAAATAAATTCAGCACAATAAAAGGAATAAAACAAGAAAAAATGTAAAACTTCATTATGTAATTTCAAGTTTGATTATGGTAAAGTGGTTTTATATATATATATATTCTCCACAAAGGAATTGAGAAAGGTTAATGAAATCAACAGCAATGAACTGGTGGGTGAAGCTGCTTGGAAATTGATCTGCATTAGCTGAAGGCCATTCCTGTCTTCTTGAATGTTATGCTTCAGTGAAGAGAGGGAAAAGAAAGCTTCTGTTATTTTGATATAAAAATGTCATTTTTTTTAAAACCATAGTTGCTAATTCAAAACAGCAGTTGATTCTCAGTACACAGACTCTAATAATCCATACCTGCTGTCAGTATTAATACAGATAAGATCCTCTAATAAGGCTGTGTGGGGCCAGGAGTCATCAGAGCGTCACTGGTAACTGCTTATACTGTGGAAGCTTGAGGCAGAGTAGCCCAATACAATGCAAACAGAAGTCCAGCTTGTGGTGGACAGAATCTCTGATGCCTTATCATCTGTTCCCAGTGAGTCATGTGCTTTAGAGGGAGTCAGCTGAGAGACAGAGGCCAGAAACAGTTGTTTTCTAATTAGAATTCTGCAGTGGTGTCCAATCCAGTTATCTGTGCTTTCTTGTTGACTTCCAGTAGCATGAAGCAGTACTGAGAGATGTGTTTGTTTGTATAATAATTGCATATCATTAATAAACCATTACTACTCAAAATGATGATGACAGTGATTGCCATTTATAAGGTGCCTCCTTAATTCTGAGTCTTTCAGATATAGATTTCTGTATTTAAAACTCTGCAGAGTAGGTATTACTGGTGTTATTAAGTATTAATAAAAATAATTTTATGGTTGGAGTCACCACAACATGAGGAATGGTACTAAAGTGTCGCAGCATTAGGAGGGTTGAGAACCATTGGACTAAGCCATTGTCTAAGGGAGAGGTTGAAGTAAGGAGACTGCCATAGGCTCCTCTCTGTTCCTCCATATATGGCATAGTTGTTGGTCCTCACCTAGGAATCTACCTAGGCAAGGGCAGGCTTAAATAATATTTTGCATTTTATCAGGAATTGAATTACAGAGTGGAGGGATATGCACTCTTGAACTGTTGACTATGTAAGATCTGGACCACTGCTGTGAGCACAGAACAATGAAACAACAGAAATAGAGTTGATTTGCTGCACCATCTCTGCGGCTTGATACAGAAGATCCATGGTCAGTCCTAGAAAGCATTCATCATTCAGCACATTTTCCAAAGTTTTTGATTGTGTTTCTTATAATTAATTTTTGGTGTACAAAATATGGGTTTTATTTTTATATTCATACAAATATATCATCGTACTTGGCTCTTACTCACCCTTTTATTCCACCACACACACACACACACACCCTTTCCCTTCTCCCTTCACTGGCCCCCCTTCTCTTCCCAATAGTCCCTTAGTCCCTTCCCCCTTCAGTATTCTGGATACTCTCTCTTGTTCTTCCCTCCCCATTCCTCTCTCTTAGCCCCTTTCCTCTCTCCTCATATCCCCACTCCATTTTCCTGGCCCATTTCTGCATACATGACTACAAACATGCATATTTATTCAACCTTAGCGTCTACATTATGGGAGAAAGTGTGATGGTTTTGGTTCTAAGTCTGCCTTATTTTACTTATCATGATGATCTCTCCTTCCATCCATTTTCCTACAAAGGACATAACTTAGTTCTTTTTTTGTGGCTGAATAGAACTGCATTCTGCATCTATATACCACCTCTTCTCTATCTGTTCATCTGTTTAATGGGCATCTAAGCTGGTTCTGTATCTTGACTGTTATGAACAGTAGTCAGCATGGATGAAACATGAAAGCTGAGTGAGTTCTAGGCACCAGAATTATTATAGTTGCTGAAACTGAGGAAAATTTAAAATGTGAATTCTTGGATAAATAACATAGCTCGAAGGAGTTTTGATACTTTAATATACTGATTATATCAGATTGCTGTTGTGTTCATGGCGATTCCTTTAATTTCTATCGGCCAACTACAGATGTTGGTCTGGATCAGGTATTTCAGTCTGAATACATTTAATGTGTCTACCTTTTGATTCTTGAGATGGTCTCAATTGCAATAATCTGGAAGTCAGGGTTCTTATAGACTGCCTATTTACCACCAAGCATGTTTCTTCTTCTTCCCAGGTAACAAATTTAGAGCACACTTCTCAACCTTTTTTGAAGTTGGATGTGGCTTATGACTGTTAGCCAAAAGAAAGGTGATGGGCACCATTTCTTCCCTTGGTCCACAGATAATCTCTCCATGGAATATTTTCCATGCTTCTTCCCTTTTCTCATCACAATGCAGACAAATGTAGTGACCTATAGCTGCATTTTAAAGATATCAGAGATAAGCATGGAAAGAAATCATGGTCCAGAATGGCACATGGAAGGCCATCCTCCTGGGAACCCAACACTGAAGAATCTTGTGAGCAAAAAAATAAACTTAAGACACTAAAATTTGGGGGTGGGGTTTTTATTACAACATCTAGTACTGCTGAAACACAAGTGTTAACATTGGTGTTAAAGAAATATTTTTGAGTACTATTATATATCTAAGTCTATATTGCCTAAAAGTATTTCTACCAGCAGATATGCTCCCATTGTAACCTATGTCTCTTCATCTCAATTATTAATAAATCAAAGTCAAAATCATTAATGCATGAGGTATTTTAACTTTTATTTCTGAGTTTCCTTATGACTACTGTTTTATGTACTTACATGTCTTTGTCCTCCACTGGGATATTCTACAGCACAAATAAGTTAGTAAAGCATTATTTGTTAACATGAAAGGAAAATATAAAGTTGTAAACTTAAAATTGATGGTTTATGAAAGAGAAAAATTCATAGCCTTGGAAAAGACTTCCTAGCGGCACCCTGTTTTGACTGCCTCAAGCTAGCAAATGGAAGGAGTGATAGAGGGGCCTAGTGAGGCCTGGTCCAAAGGACACCTGTGGATTCCTTAACCCAAATTCTGAGCATCCCAGAGTAGTGGCATCATTGCATCTATTCATCAAAAGATCTGAAACAAAGGGAGCTGAAGTGAGTCAGTGAGTCCAGAGAGACTCCCTGGCCCCTCCCCGGTGAGAGCCAGCAGCGGCAGAAGAGGGTGAGGACTGGTGTCTATCAAACCCTGCTTTGAACCCTTACTCTTGCATCTGCTTTGGGTTCGTTTAACCACTTTAAACTTTCAGTATTTTCCCCAGCAAACAAGGGTTGATCATACTCACCTTTCCCCCCAGGACTGGGGAACGTTACAGAAGATGGCATAGACAAAGTGTAGGAGCGGGAGTCTGTGGGCAGACTACTCGGAGACCATGTCTTCTGAGAAAACAGGCCCACTATACTACTCATAGTGTCTGCTATCACCAGCGTAAGATCAAGCCGGTCAAAATTCCAGTACAGTTGGGGGAGAGGCTCAAGTAACCCCACTCTCAGTCAAGAAGCCATTCACAGTTGATGGCTGTGGGGGCGGGGGGGGGGGGGGAGGAGGAGGGGGAACAGTTATCTTCAGAGATGCCGTCCCTGGTAGATTACCTGTGCTCTGGTGGGACACCCTATACCAATGCATACAGAGGCAGCACTAACTGGGTTCAGTGTATTTACATAAGACGACAGAAGTTGGAAGATATGAAGCAGGGTAGAGAGTTGGGGGTTTGAAGAAAGGAGATGACCAAAATACTTTGTAAACATGCATGAAATTCTCAAAGACGAAAATAAAAAAATATATTTTCATAATAGCTTCTCATTGTGAGACCACTGATGTTCCTTTTTCCCTTTGCTAAGTCATTATTGAGACTCTAAAGAAAGTGAGGTTAAGGAGTCACCCAATGACTCCTTGCCTGCTTCAAATTTTGGTCCTTCAATTTAAAAATATGTAAAATAACAAAAGGTGTAAGGATTAGAAGTAAAGATTTCAAAGTGCTAATGCATTGTGTCTCCCTGTGTGGGAGATGTTCCTCGATTTATCATTAATTATGTTTATCATACTTGTAAAGGGTACACACAGTAAGTTTGGGCCGTTTGCACCAAGGCACTGGTAACAACCAAATGTTCAGGGCACTGCTTTTGCAGTTTTTCTCATTGTGCCATGGCAAATTAAGTCAATCCCACTCCATGTTACTCAATAATTAAAACACAATCAAAGCAAACATTTCTAGAGACTTTGGAAATGGGATTCAACAAATGCCTTTCAAATGTCGAAATCTGAAAAAGTTGACCGTGGTTTTGAACATGTGGAATTCTGCATTTTCATCTGGCCCTCTGTGCTTCTTTGTGAGCTGTGTTGTCATCGAATGAGAACTACTGTGTCTTAGCAGAACTGAGGATTTCTTCTTTCCTTTTAAAGAACTTCTCAGGGGACTGGGAAGACGGCTCAGTGAGTGAGAAGACCTCTCCTGTGCAAACCGGGGGGCTTCAGTTCAGATCTCATTCCTACCTGTAAAGCCGGCCAGAACTGTTCACAGCTGGGGAGTGGGGACAGGATTGCCAGGGCTTGCTGGCCTCTAGCCTAGCTCCAGGCTCCTCTCTGTGTCTCTGTGTCTCTCTACCTGTCTCTCTCTGTCTCTGTCTCTGTCTCTCTCTCTCTCTCTCTCTCTCTCTCTCTCTCTCTCTCTCACACACACACACACACACACACACACACACACACACACACACCACAAAAGAAATAATTACCTGAAGTACCGTTGAGAGAGAAATGCATGTGTTGCTGTCACTGCTCTAACCTTGATGCTCAGTATCCCAGAGGAACGTCTGGTGCACAGAGTAAATCCACCTTTTACACAGATTTAGAAGCAGTGAGCAGAAGTTATTTACAGAATGTGTCTACTTCATGTTTTGGTATTGTAGAATAGCATTAAATAAATTACTGAAACAAGGGCAAAGTGTAAAGGCCCGTTCTTTTTATTGCCATGTGTCATCATACAAATATATTCTAATCTTCTGTCATATGAGCTAGAGCTCAATACAAGACAGGGAACATCTATATTTAGTTTGTGTAAATGATTTTGTTTAGAATACCAGACTTCTCAAGGTTGGGACTGTCCAGTCTTGCAGATACTCTAGTTTTTAGCAACCAAAGATTATTCTTTTATCATCCACAATACCTGTAGATCATCTAGCCTCATGGTGCACTGTCTCCATAGTTACCACTAATCATTATTATGGAGAGGACCAGCCACCTCTCCTCCTCTATCTGTCTGAATCTCCCTGTGACCTGCTGAAGAGCAGTGAAGGTATGGACCTCATGTGGACAGGTTTATAATGCACAGGTAATACTTCATATTGGCCACAACAGAAATACTGGCTTTCCTGCCCCCTCCAGTTCATCTGGAAAGGCACTTAGGTGGTACCTCTACTTAGGAGAGAAGTGGTGATCTAAGACATGCTTCCTCTTGAAAACACTCTTTATATTCACAGTAGAATACTTTTGAATTTTGCAGGTCGTCAAACACACAAAAAAGTTTTTTTTAATAGTTGAGGAAATAAGCCTAAAGAAAATGTGTATCTAATCCTATTAGCTGACTTAATATAGAATTATTAAAAGCCTTGATATACAGGATTTAACACAATCTTTCTAGCAGGGTGTGATGTAATCTGTTTTTGTTCCTCAGCTAGCAGATGGCTTACCTTTAAGTAATTTCCAATATGTTAAGAGATCAAAAGCCATCCCCTCACCACCGAGGCAGTAATCGTTCGTCTCTGCTGGGGGTTGCTTGGTACTGTGGTAAGGATATGCAAAGGCTCCTGGCATTTCCAAAGATAGAAGGGCGACATTTCTTCAGACTTTGAAGTTAATAATCCTTCAGAAGTTGAAAACTGAGGGATTTTTCGAAAGCCTTTTAATGTTCTATATGCCATGTGCTAAGTAAATATCTGTAAGAAATCACCAAGGGCTGGTGTGAAGCGCGGAGGAGTGTTCTTCAACCTCAGGTAGCATGGACAGAGCACACTCTCCTTGCTGTGGTGTGGACACGCTGTGCTTCTGTCCGATAACAGCCTTCGAAGGAGGCGCTTTCTCTGTTGCCTGTCTTGAGCATGATGCTGGAAACAGCAGTGGGATTTGTTGGACAGTCATTGGCAAGCAGCTTTATTGACAGCCCATCCCTGCCCTCAAGACACACTGGCTCTTCCTAAACTGGGGAGCCCTCAGGGGGCTTCCTCCAGCATTTGTCTGGTTGTTTGAAATGATCTGTTGGTGAAGAGATGAGGTAAATTTGTGTTTCAAATTCACTTCACTACCAGAGTGAAAACAAAATGTTTGTATCTCCGTGGTTTAATGTGCTGCTAATAGTGTGCACTCTTCACTTTTTAATACACTGATTCAGATGGCCCCAATGTGCTTGCTGAGTGAGAGAGCCCTGCTGAATTTTTACTTCAGAAAAACCAAAGCATCTTAGGATTTGTTACCCACCTTTGCTTAAGGCTCTTGCTTTTGATTTGGACAGGTTTCATTTTATTCCTTGGACCAGTTATTTTCAGGCTACTTAAAATAAGAGTAGTCTCTGTAGGAAAATATATTCCTAAAGCATACAGGGGGCCTAAGGTTATATCTTCCCTTCGAGATAAAACACGGTTTTAACTTAGATCGCAGGTTCTTCTCCCTGCCCCCACTTCCCCATTTCAAACTACACATTTGATAGCTGGGAAGTCGCCAGGCTACGGGCGGATAAATGAGCATCTAACAGCTGTCAGGACCTAAAAGAAGACATGAAATAGAATTTCAGAGAAATATGCAAGAAGCTAGCAAGTTTCAGATTTCACTTGGGAAGGGATCTAGATAAATGCCCATGGCTGTGAAAAGAATACTATAGGAACTTGAAGTGCCATGATGCCATTTACCTCACACAGAAGACCATATCTGGACCAATCTCCAAAAACAGGCTCACATGACTGTTGGGAGCTGTAACACTGCCTTCTCTTCTCTCGGCCAGTAAGCACTAGCCATGGCCAAAAATTCTCAAAATAATTCTACCCTCGTGGCTCTGCAATGAGCTTTCATTTGTGTTTTGATATTGTTTAAAAATATCTTGAAATTATTGATCCAGGAATAAGATAAAACTTTCCCATATCAAAATTAAGAGGTGATGAGATTTAGGGGGATGATTTGTAAAACCCTTAAATCTCTTCAGGGTTTTTGTTGTTGTTTCTTGTTCTAGAATGATCTCACAATGGCTTCCCACGTGCACTGTGTTGTCGCTGCATCTTTTCTTCAAAATAAGACGACTCGGGGTGTCTTAGTTTACCCGAGGCCTCTTCTTTCCCAGGAGTCTCCCCAGGCTCACTGTGAGACTGTAGAATGTGGGAAGTCAATTGGAAGCAGAGCTATGGCAGCCACCAGCTTGCTCTTCCTTCAGCCACATATACAATGAGAGTCTATCTCTGAAGACAATGTCCAAAATGCAATTGTACGTAAGCAAAGAATGCGTGAAAGGTGAAGTTTGGTGAGTCAGGGATCATATGTAAATGTCGGTCAGTCCATTGGGTATAACTGCTCATTCTCAGAGACTCAGAGTTTGGAAAAGCGGTTGTTGGTCAGCATATGAGTAAGGAGCAGAAAGTGAAGCAAACATAAACATAAAAGCACAGCTAAGGAGCTAATGTTAAACTTGCTCTAACGGTGGGTAAGAGCCACAGTGGAGCAGGGAGACAACAGTGGGGAGGGGACTGTGCTGTGGGATGGTCTGTATGTCAAATTGCTCTGATTGGCCAATAAATAAAACACCGATTGGCCAGTGGCCAGGCAGGAAGTAGGCGGGACAAGGAGAGAGGAGAATTCTGGGAAGTGGAAGGCTGAGTGAGGGAGACACTGCCAGCCGCTGCCATGACAAGCAGCATATGAAGATGCTGGGAAGCCACAAGCCACATGACAAAGTAAAGATTAATAGAAATGGGCTAAATATAAGAGTAAGAGCTAGACAATGATAGGCCTGAGCTAATGGCCAAGCAGTTTAAATAATGTAAGAGTCTGTGTGTTTATTTTATAAGTGGGCTCTGGCACTGGTGGGATTTGGCGGGAGCTGGACAGAAATTCTCCAGCAACAAATGGTGCCCAACGGCTCAAGTTTCCACCTTAAACCTGATAATATTTAATAAACAATTCTGAACAGAGCCAAAACCAGGTTCCTACTTCATGTCTCATACCGCAGCTAGACGCCGCAAAACATGGGTTTGAACTACTGGCGGGTTCCTGGCGTTCGCGTTTGACCGGCAGTATGGCGGGAATGAGGCATCTGCCAGTGGCACATTACGCTGTGTGGTAGATTTAGTCTTTACTAGCATAAAAAAAAAAGAGGTTTCTGGGTTACACGCTGCTTTGATAAAAGCATAGACCCACTATTTCTGAGAGTTGATAGCTCGCAGAGCTGGCGGAAAATGTAACACTGCCATGTTGGGAAGCTGAAGTGGGTGGAGCCAGCAGCCACAGCGCTGGTTCAGTCTTAGAAGGCTACAGTTTAAAGCAATAGGTTCACAATAAGACTGATTCAGATGGAATAGTTTACAATGTATGTAAAAATGTATGTAGGCTTGAAAGAGAAAATACATTTATACAGTTAAATAAACAAATAGTTTTAAAAAATAAAGTCTTTAAAAAAACAGTAAAGGTAATAAGCCACATAAAGATGGCTATCACACAGAGAATCTGGATTATGTTCTCTTTGATATTCGTAACTGAAGAAAAACATTTGATTGTAAAAGCTGTTGAGTTATGCCAAAATGTATATTTTAAAGGTACCTTGACTTCAAAATTTAGATATAAGGATATGTTGCTTTGGAAAAGAAGTTCTGTTTTTGTTTCTACAGAAAGCCAGAGGCTATGGATTTGTTCCAGATTAAGATACATCAGGTTTGACCAGCCAAGACCCCCTGAAAGGTCTCCGATGACACCAAGGCCCAGATGATCCAACACCCAGAACTGTTTCAAGGCAACTGGCTCAGATGATACACCCTCACAGACTACTCCATAATCTTAAATTTTTCTTTGTGTCCCCATAAGATACAGCGCCCCCCTCTAGCAGGAAGTAGTAAGAGAAGCTATGCCCAAATTCCCAAATATACCTTGGTGGTTTTGGAGATGTGTAAAAGTTAAAACCTTCCTCTTTAAAAAAAAAAGAAAGAAAGGGGGAAGTGCTGTGGGATGGTCTTGTATGTCAAATTGCTCTGATTGGTCAATAAATAAAACACTGATTGGCCAGTGGCCAGGCAGGAAGTAGGCGGGACAAGGAGAGAGGAGAATTCTGGGAAGTGGAAGACTGAGTGAGGGAGACACTGCCATCCCCGGCCATGACAAGCAGCATGTGAAGATGCCAGGAAGCCACAAGCCACGTAGCAAGGTATAGATTTATAGAAATGGATTAATTTAAGATATAAGAACAGTTAGCAAGAAGCCTGCCACAGCCATACAGTTTGTAAGCAATATAAGTCTCTGTGTTTGCTTGGTTGGGTCTGAGTGGCTGTGGGACTGGTGGGTGACAAATTTGTCCTGACTGTGGGCCAGGCAGGAAAACTCTAGCTACAGGACTAACTGAAGACAAATTAGAGGAATATACATATGAAAATGCCACAGTGAAACTGGTTGCTTCATATGCTGACCCAAAAGTATAATAAGGAAGGGAATATGCCATTAAAGAATGGGCTTCAGCAATCTACAGATTCAGTGCAATCTTCATCAAAATCCCAACACAATTCTTCACAGACTTGGAAAGAACAATACTCAACTTCATAAGGAAAAAAAAAAAACCCAATATAGCTAAAGGAATCCTGTACAATAAAGCAACCTCTGGAGGCATCATGATCCCTGACCTCAAGCTCTGCTATAGAGCTATAGTAATAAAAACAGCTTGGTACTGGTATAAAAACTGACATGTGGAACAATGGAATTGAATTAAAGGCCCTGACATTAATCAGCACACGTATGAACACCTAATTTTTGACAAAGAAGCCAAAACTGTACAATGGAAAAAAGAAAGCATCTTCAACAAATGGTGCTGGCATAACTAGATGTCAACATGTAGAAGATTGCAAATAGATGCATATCTGCCAATATGCACAAAATTTAAGTCCAAGTGGATCAAAGACCTCAACATAAATCCAGTTACACTGAACCTGATAGAAGAGAAAGTAGAAGTAGTCCTGAATACATTGGCACAGGAGATCACTTCCTAAATATAACACCAGTAGCACGGACACTGAGAGCAACAATTAATAAATGGGACCTCTTAAAACTGAGAAACTTTTGTAGGGCAAAGGACATGGTCAATAAATGACAGCCTACAGAATGGGAAAAGATCTTCACCAACCCCACATCTGACAGAGGGCTGATCTCCAAAATATATAAAGAACTCAAGAATTTAGACATCAAAATGCTCAACAGTCCAATTAAAAAAATGGGCTACAGAGCTAAACAGAGAATTCTCAACAGAAGAATCTCAAATGGCCAAAAGATATTTAAAGAATTGCTCGACATCCTTAGTCATCAGGGAAATGTAAATCAAAATGACTCTGAGATACCATCTTACACCTGTAAGAATGGCTAAGATTAAAAACACTGAAGACAACTTTTTTTGAGAGGATGTGGAGCAAGGGGAACACTCCTTCACTGTTGGTGGGAGTGCCAACTTGTACAGACACTTTGGAAATCAGTATGACAGTTTCTCAGAAAATTGGGAATCAATCTTCCTCAAGACCCAGCTATACCACTCTTAGGCATATACCCAAGGAATGCTCAATCATACCACAAGGACACATGCTCAGCTATGTTCATAGCAGCATTATTCATAATAGCCAGAACCTAGAAACAACCTAGATGCCCTTCAACTGAACAATGGATAAATAAAATGTGGTACATATACACAATGGAGTACTCCTCAGCAGAGAAAAACAATGACATCATGACATTTGCAGGCAAATGGATGGAACTAGAAACTATGACCCTGAGTAAGGTAACCCAAACTCAGAAGTACAAACATAGTATGTACTCACTCATAAGTGGACACTAGATGTAAAACAAAGGATAACCAGACTGCAACCCACAGCTCCAGGAAGGCTAACTAGCCAGGGAGGACCCTAGGAAGGACTCATGGATCACCCAGTAAAGGAGAAATAGATGAGATCTACATGAGCAAGCTGGGGGTGAGGGGGAGTAATGGAGGGCAAGTGATGGGGGATGAGAACATAGGGGAACAGGAGGTTAGAGCTGGAATAGGGACAGAGTGGGAGAGCAAGGAAAGAGATACCATGATAAATGAAGACATCATGGGAATAGGGAGAAACAGAGTACTAGGGAAGTTCCCAGGAATCCACAAGGATGACTCTACCATAGACTACTGGCAATAGTCAAGAGGGTGCCTGAGCTGACCTACTCTGGTGATCAGATGACTGAATACCCTAACTGTCATCATAGAACCCTCATCCAGTGACTGATGGAAGCAGATGCAGAGATCCACAGCCGGGTGCCAGGCTGAGCTCCAGGAGTCCAATTGATGAGAGAGAGGAGGGATTCTATGAGCAAGGGACATTAAGATCATGATGGGAAAATGTACAGAGATGACCAGCCAAATTAGTGGAAATGCATGAACTGTGGACCAATAGCTGAGGAGCCCCCATGGTGCTAGAGTAGGCCCTCTGGATAGGTGAGACAGTTGTTTAGCTTGAACTGTTTAGGGGGCCTCCCAACAGTGGGATTGGGACCCGTCCTTGGTCCATGAGCAGACTTTTTGGAGCCTACTGCCTATGGTGGGTCACTTTGCCTGGGTGCAGGTAGAAGGGGTCTAGACCTGCCTCAACTGAATGAACCAGGCTCTGCTGACTTCCCATGGGAGACCTTATTTTGGAGGATGTGGGAATGAGGGTTGGGTTGGGGCGGGGGAGGCTGGGGGACAGGAAGAGAGAGGAGAGGGGAATCTGTGGTTGGTATGTAAAATAAATAGAAATTCTCTTAATAAAAAAAATGAAGAAAAAAAAAAAGAATGGACTTCAGGCCCTGGACTTCCTATTGAAGAAAAGGAAGAACCTGGGTGTGGGGATCCTGCCCCTTCTGCTTCTGTGGTCCCTTGTAGCCTGAGCTGCTATTCTAATCCCATGTTAACCTTCCAAGGAAGCTACAATTAGCCATGGCCTGATTACTCAGACCCACTCCACCATGAACATATACTTCACAACCCTGCTTCACTTGAACCATGGGTATGTGTTGCAGCCAGCTCAATGCTAGATAATGTCAAATTCTGTAGAAGATTCTTGTTGGGGGGACTAAAGAGATGGCTCAGCTGTTAAGAGTACATTTACTTTTTCAAAGAACCTGAGTTCAAATCCCAGAACTCATGTCAGGTAACTCACAAATGCCTTTAATTTCATCTCTGGGGAGATCCAAGGCCTCCAGTCTCTTAAGGTACCTGCGCTCATGTGCACTTACTTACTTATACACACACACACACACACACACAATTTTAAAATGACCTTTTAAAGTTTTTAAGGCTTTTTAAGTTTTAAAGAAATTTGTTGGATAACTGGGCTTCTCATCTGGAAACAGAAGAAATTTTAGATCATGTATCAAGGACATACTCAATTCTCAGACAACTGTGATAATTCTTAGGGACTTCAGTGTTTAAAAAAAAAAAAGACTACAGATCACAGACCCAGACCCTTTCTCCTGATTTCTCAGGTTGTGATAACATTGCTCTGAACCCAGGATGAGAGAAATATGTCCTCCTCAAGGCAATGGGCTACAGTGTGTTGACAGCCTCCCACCACCACCTCCCCACATCAGAATGTGGGTTCATTTTCTATATCTTGAATTCTGATTTCAGATGCCCATTCTTATCTCTTTGTTAAAATTACAGGGAGTTAGGGAGCCCTGTCTGATTGAATGCAGAAGGACAGTGTAATGAAGGATCTTTGGAGGTCAGTACATTTCATCCCTCTGCTTTTCTGCAGGACTCTGCTCCTTGCCACTGAATCCAGAGCTCCAGGGATTTTGAGGCTGTACAGGGTGAATGCAGGAGATCCATCCCTACAGCACAGTCAAAATCTCAGCCCAGCGGTGAATGTGCAGCGCTTTCTATATTCCTACTGTGCCATGAGTAAAGACTTTTCACTTCATACATCATTCACAACTTGCTCTGGGGATTTCAAAAAGCCAGTACATACCAGTCACACAAAGAAAGAAGAAAAAAAAAAAACCTATGAAAAAAAGGATAAAAGGTACATCTGCCAAGTGTGGCACTGTCAACAGGGACACGGACAGGGCATAATGTACTTGAGGTTTTAACCAATTAAGCAAATGGTCTCTCATTCTGTTCACGTGTTTGAAGACGAGAGAATTTCAGAGCCGAACATGGCTGAGAGTTTCATTTTCTTACTGAACGCTGCTGCCATGAAGAGCAAAGCAAAACACAATGGAAATCCAACCCTGCTTTCCTGCCAGAGAGGGCTGGTAAAACAGAGTGAGTTAGGCTCATCGCCTGCCTCACAGAATCTGAGCCCCAGAGGAGGGAAGCAGCCTGAAGATGCCGGGGTGGCAGCCTCCACTGACCACAGGGCCAAGCACAAGCCAGAAAGGGGTGCTTCTATCATCTGGATTGTAAATGCCCCTTCAAAGGCTCCTATAATAAAACTTCATCTCCAGGGTGGTGCTATTGACAAATGACGGAACTGGGAGCTGAAACCTAATGGGAAGTCGAAGTCACTGGGGGAAGTGCTCTTTAAGGGGGAGGGTCCTCAGGCCCTCCCCCTCCTTTTTCTTTTGGTTCTTGGCCAGAGTGGAAGTGGCTTTTCTCCTGCCATGAAGAGTTACCCTGCCACAGACCCAAAACAGTCAAGCCAAATTATGGAAAACACCTTCTAAAATGGAGGCAAAGCAGCTTCTTTATAAGCTGATTATCTCAGGTAATCTTTTCCTTCTTATAGACTAAAGATACAGATGACTTCAACCAAGTCCTCAAATAACCCAAACCAGGACTTGGCCCTCCATGGTATGAAAAGATTTTGTTGATGCTGGAGGGAATGTCTTTTTATCCACATGAGGAGTTTTGTCAGTTGTATTATTGTTTTCTGAATAATAAACATTTCTAATAAGCAATAACTGGGCCCACTGTGTAATGTTATATGCTGATCAAGCACCAGAATAATTTGATGGAAAGATTTGCACAGTAGAAACTGAGCTATAGAGTATCCATCAGAATTCATCATAGATGGACACATTAGTTTGCAAGCAGTAAGTTAAGCTGGGAAAACTACTGGGTGTTTCACTATCATGATCTTCTCTAAAGGAAAAATAAAGACAATGTTTATTTTTGAAGATTAGTCATGAGACTTAGGGCTATGACACTAAGTATCCACAATGTATTTCATTCTCTCCACCCATTCTTGTCCCATCTCCTTCTTGAACAAATGAAAAGCAAGCTGTTTTTCACATTTTGGTCCTGGAACTTCTGGGTACCTACATCCCCTGAGTCAAGATTACCATTCAAGTTACTATAAACTTTGTGCTAGACACTCATAGCCTGTCAGAACAGTAGCCACTCAGCACCACAAGGAACCAGGGGCACAACTGATCTAGGGATCTGTCTGTGACCCCCTATTGCTGGCCGAGCTCTGCCCCTTTCTCGACTCTGGTTGCCTGATACCTGCTTTTTCCAAGCAGACCACACACTCTTCTACTTCTGGATTTGATGCTGTCTTCGAATTCCTTTTCTAGATCGTTAGAAAGTATCTTAGCGCTTACCCCTTACCACGGCGCCCACTCTGTGCTTAGCCCAGTCCTCTTATTTCATACCCAACTGTATCAATCAGGATCCCTCCATCAGATCAGCCCTGTGGGGTCCTATTGTCTTGGCTCATTTGTCTAGAAAGTATATTGGGTGTTTTTAGCTTGTACCAGAGTAGACTAGAAAACTTTCTGAGAAATACGTGTTCGTCATTCCTTTCTCATGCCAGAGGATAGTCCGGCAAGAGCAATCTGAGAACTCGATGATCTTTGAAGAGATCCAAATTCAGTCATTCATGTACCAAGTCACTCATTATTCAATAACCAGTTTTCAAGTTTCTCTGATGACTTGGGTGGGGCTGTAAGATGCTGCTAGGTCCTGGCACTGTGCTGCCAACAAAGAGGGAGCGAATGCTGGTCCATGCTAACAGACTTAGAATAAAATCACTGTGAAGTGCTGTGATTTTTATTTGGCCAATCAATAATCAAAATGTCATTTAGTTTCCACGGCCCACAGCATGTTGTTTAAAAGTTAACTGTTGCAAACTGCTTATAGGCAATATTACAAATAAATCTAGGTCAGAATGTATTGTCACAGGACAATAATGTTCCCATTGTCTCTTTCTGGGGCTACTTGTAATGTTTACTCTGAGATCTGCCTCCTACATGAGATGACCCCAACAAGACTTATTGACTTATTCATCATCCTTTCAGTTCTATATTCTGATATTCCTCATGTCTTTGATTCACCCATCTACCTCTTGCCTGGAAATTTAATGAAAGGAAATGGAAAAAAAACTACCAGATGATGAAGCAGATATTTAAATTTCCTAGCAGAAGTAGATGGCTAAATCAAGGCATAGCTACGCATCTTGTGGATTAGTCTACAGGGGGCCCCATACATTTGTTATTCTCAGATTAAATAGGGGTTTTCACAGTAAGGAATAAAAATCCATGAGAAAAAGAGAGTAACAGCATGTGCTCACATGAAAACAAGTTTGGGTGTCTAGCTGGTATCTTTGGAAGGCGACAAACAGTGTAAAGCTCAGAAATGAATAGGAGTCTAATAGTGTCACTGTGGAAACAGTACAATGGTTTGTTTTCGATGGTATTTCATGGAGAGACCAATTTAATGGTGCTTTCTCATGGAGGTGATGTAGGCTGCCTAGCTTGGAACTAAGAGAGAAATCCTGTAGATTTTATTTTAAAGATGTAGTGTATTATGAGCAGCTTTGTTTGATCAGTTATTATTCTTCGGAAGTCTTTAATAACTCTACGCTGCCTTTAATGAAAAGCTTTCCTTGGCAAAGGTAGAGCTACTTTTAAAAGACAACTTTTTAAATACTGCTTTTAAAGGGAAAATTAATTTTAGCAAAAATCAATCGAATCAATGTTGTCTTCCTAGGATTTCTACAGATTTGGAAGAATTTCTGCCTAAATTGTGATGGGTTTGTAAAGATTTCCATGACAATGTTTGGATCCAAACTAGCTTTTGCTCCAAGCAGTGAACAGTACAGGGGGGATGGATACGGTGGAAGCATGTGATGAGAATGGGAGCAGACTTTGTCATTTCCTTGAGCCTGACCTAGGGAAAGCGTGGACATTCCATAGTCCTAAGGCACTGGTGTCCATGACAGGGTGTGCTCATGTCAACAATGCACATTCACTCAAGACTTCATTTGCACTTCATGGTATCTAAGCTGTTAAAAACAATGACATCATGAAATTTGCCGACAAATGGATGGAACTAGAAAAGATCATCTTGAGTTAGATAACCCAGACCCAGAAAAACAAACATGGTATGCATTTACTTATAAGTGGATATTAGCTGTAAAGTAAAGGATAACCAGGCTACAATCCACAGACCCAGAGAGGCTAAGTAACAAAAAGGGCTCAAGGGGAGGAGGGTGAGGATGCATGAATCTCACTATAAAGAGGAAATAGACATTACAGGTGGACAGTAGAGGCAGGGTAAGGATGGGGGATTGGGTGGGGATGTGAACGGAAGAGATCAGGTGTGGGGAGGATGGAGGGAGAGAGTACTGGGAGAGACAACTGAATTCTGGAGGCATGTCTGGGATGAGCTAGAAACCTAGTGCAATGGAAACTCCCAGGAATCTATGAGGGTGACCCTAGCTAAGACTCCTAGCAATGGGGAATATGGAGCCTAAATCAGCTATCCCCTGTAACCAAGCAAGACTTCCAGTGGAGAGACTGGGACACCAACCCAGCCACAAAACCGTCCCCCTACAATTTGTCCTGCCTACAAGATGTGCTGGGGTAAAAGTCACACAGAAATTGTGGGAGAGGCCACCTTGAGACCCAGACCATGGGAGGGAGCCCACCCCTGATACTGCCTGGAGGGCCAGGACTCAGAGACTGGGTAACCAGAGACCGGGTAACCCAGAGACCTAGTGCTGTGGGATGGTCTGTATGTCAAGTGTGTTGCTGATTGGTCAATAAATAAAACACTGATTGGCCAGTGGCCAGGCAGGAAGTATAGGCGGGACAAGGAGGAGAATAAAGCTGGGAAGTGGAAGGCTGAGTCAGAGAAACACTGCCAGTCGTCACGATGACAAACAGCATGTGCAGATGCTGGTAAGACACGAGTCATGTGGCAAGGTATAGATTTATAGAAGTGGATTAATTTAAGCTGTAAGAACAGTTAGCAAGAAGCCTGCCACGGACATACAGTTTGTAAGCAATATAAGTCTCTGTGTTTACTTGGTTGGGTCTGAGCAGCTGTGGGACTGGCAGGTGAGAGAGATTTGCCCCGACTGTGGGCCAGGCAGCAAAATTCTAGCTACAACCTAGGATAGACTCAAACAAGGCTGGCAAAAAAAAAAAGTCAATGAAATGATTCCTAATGATATTCTGCTATACTCATTGATTATTGCCTATCCCAATTGTCAACAGGGAGGTTTCAACCAGCAACTGACAGAAACAGATGCAGAGACCCACAGCCCAACATAAGACAGAGCTTGGTGATGGGGAATTCTGAAGAAAGGGAGGAAGGATCATAGGAGTCAAAGGGAACAAGGACACCACAAGAAAACCTACAGAATCAACTAACCTGGGCTCAGAGGGGCTCACAGACTGAACCACCAACTAGAGAGTTTACACGGGACTGACCTAGGCCCTCTGCACATATGTTATAGCTGTGTAGCCTGGTCTTCTTATAGGACTCCTAACAATGGGAGCAGGGAATGTTTCTGGCTCTGTTGAAACCTTATTCCTCATATTGGATTGATTCATGTCCAGCCTTAATAGGAGAGACGGTGCCTAGTCTTACTGCAACTTGATATGCCATGTCTAGTTGATATGCAAGGGAGGAGTGGATGGGTGAGAGAGGGAGATTGCAGGGACGAGCTGGGAGGAGGGGTGGAAACAGTGATCGAGCTGGAAAATAATTAAATAATCAATCAATCAATCAATCAATTAAAAAGAACAGGAAAGTGAAAATGAGTTTAAAAAATGAAATAACTACTATTGTAGAATATTATTTTAAGGCGTGTTGCTTTTGTTTATGTTGGATTTGTTTAACTCTGTGAAGCTGTGTTACTTTGCCTGTTTAAAACACCTGATGGTCTAATAAGGATCGAAACGGCCAATAGGAAGGATAGGTGGGGCTGGCAGGCAGAGAGAATATATGGGAGAAATCTGGGAGGAACGAAGAAGTAGCCAGAGAAGGAGGAGGATTCCAGGGGCAGACACCTAGCTACACAGCCAGCTATGGAGTAAGAGTGAGATTTACAGAAGAGAATGGGAAAAGCCCAGAGGCAAAAGGTAGATGGAATAATTTAAGTTAAGGAAAGCTGGCTAGCAACCAGCCAAGCTAAGGCCAAGTATTTATAATTAAGAATAAGCCTCCATGAGTGATTTATTTGGGAGCTGGGTGGCAGGCCCCCCAAAAGAGCAAAAAGCAAACAACAACAAGCTACTGTCCCAACAGAGCCCCTAACTGAAGAAAAAGTAGAGACAGCTGGATAACTTTCACCGGCTCAATACTTTATACAAAAGGAAGCTTTTTTTTTTTTTTTTTTTTGGTTTTTCGAGACAAGGTTTCTCTGTATAGCTTTGCGCCTTTCCTGGAACTCACTTGGTAGTCCAGGCTAAAGCTTTTGATAAGCAAATGATTCTTGTAGTAATTAGAATTACACCTAAAAATGTACTCTAGTAACTACTGACTGAAGAGTCTAATACAAGAGGGTGGAAAACAAGCAAAATGAACTGAAAGAAAATAAAAAGAAGGAAAATGTAAAGATAAAAGCAGAAATCCAAAAGAACAAAAGCACCAGACAATAGAGTGAAGAAACAAAGACATTCACCAGTCTTGGGAAAGAATAACTGTGTTGGCTAGTTTTATGTCAACTTGAAACGAGCTGGAGTCATTATAGAAGGAAGAGCCTCAACTGAGAAATGCTCCCACCAGACTGGCTTTGGGCAAGCCTACAGTACATTTCCTTGATTGATGGTTGATGTGGAAGTGCTCAGATCACCATGGGTGGTGCCACCCCTGGGCTGGTGGTCCTGGATGCTACAAGAACACAAGCTGAGTGAGCCAAGGAAAGCATGCCAGAAAGCAGAACTCCTACATGACTTCTGTATCAGCTCTTACTTCCAGGTTCCTGCCTTGAATTTCTGCCCTGACTTCCCTCAGCAGCAGACTACATGATGTAAGACTAGATAAACCCTTTCCTCTCCAAATCGCTTATGGTCATGGTTTATTGCAACAATAGAAACCCTAAGACACTAACGAAATTAACTACCTCTGGAAAGACTAGAGAATAAGAAGGAGAAGAAGAGGAGGATGAAGAGAGAATAAGCAACTATTGATTACAAGGAAAAACACTGCAGATAATAAAGCGTTAAGCCAACATAAGGAAAGGTGGTTATCATTTTACTATCAGAAAAATAGAAACAAATAGTTTTACTAAGAAGCTACAGTGCATATTAACCACCCCCAAACAAAACTATAGCAAGCCATTATAATTACCAGTAAACACTGGACACTTTCCCTCTGCAATCAGAAACAAAGCAGTTTCCTTTCTCAACTATTTCTGTTCAGTGTTATTCTGAGGCCCTATCCTGGGCAGTAAGGAATGAAGACGACAAATATTTTTCTTGAGTACTTTTATTAAATTTACAGAAAGATTATAAAATAGAAAAAGCATACAGAGGTGTGTGTGGTGGTTTGAATGGGAATCACACATAGGCTCATGTATTTGAATGTTTGGTCCCCAGTTGGTGGACTGTTGGGAAGGCTGAGGAGGTGTGACCTTGCTGGAGGAGATGTGGCTCTGGCAGTGGGCTTTGAGGTCTGAAAAGCCCACACTAGGCCCAGTCTTGCTCTTTGCCTCCAACTTGCTGATCAGCATGTAAACTCTTAGCTACTACTCCAGCCATGCCTACCTGCCTATCACCATGCTTCCCACCATGACAGTCATAGACTCACCCTTTGAAACTATATGCAAGCTCCCAATTAAATGCTTTCTTTTATAGGTTGCCTTGGTCATGGTGTTATTCACTTCACAGCAATAGAGCAGTGCCTACGACAGTATCATTTAAAAATAAAATATTTGGCTATGTGTGATGGTACTCATCTTTAATCCCAGCACTCATAGGTAGAGGCAGGTGGATTTCTGTGAGTTCAAGACCAACATGGTCTACATAATGAGTTCCAGGAGAGCCAGGGCTACCTAGTGAGACTCTGTCTCGAATTTTTTTAATTAAATAAATAAAAATAATGACCTATTGACATATAACACAGCCCAGCAATCCAGTTAAATTTTTTTAAGATAATATTTGAAATACCATTAAAAACATACAGTACGTGGAGTAGCCTAACACAAAATGTGCATAATGAAAACATAAATTTTATACAAACAGACATTAAAGAAAGCCTATGCAGTTATAGCAAAGTAATGAACTAGGTTTAATATGGTAAAATAATGAATTAAGTTCATTATTGTAGAGTGCTATTTATATATGACTATGTTACCTGACAAACTTCATGTGCATATGTATGTGTGTGTGTGTGTGTGTGTTTAACTTGTAGAATTGATAATAAAAACCATCAAAGTTTGATGATCTAAGGAAGACCTCCTGAAGCAGCATGGTGTGAGTGAACGTCCTAACAAAACGTGATTGGACAATGTAAGTAGACTTATTTACAGACTACTATAATGAAGGCTGTGGGATACTGGAGAGAGTGGGACAAAAGGCAAGCCAGAAACAAAGTCATGAATAAATATGAACTTGGATTATAAGAAAAAATGCTAAATAAACAGTGAGGAAAGATAGTCCACCAAGATTTAAAAGCCTGAGGACATGGAATAGAGCACAGGTAGTAATATGCATTTATTTCACCCCTGTAACTGCAGTCCTAGGGAAGCTAACCCACAAGAGTCACGAGATAGAGGCGCATCTTCTGTCCACCTAGGGTATGTAGAAAGATGCTCTTCACTGACCCCAAAACAAAATAAAATACATATAAGTCAATAGTTTGTGACATCAATGCAGATATGGATTACTAAGCACTGCCAAGGATGTATGACTATAAAGGAAACTACTGAGAAGTTTGATATTAAAGCTAAAACCATAAAACTCTTGCCATTAGAAAATACTATAAAGAATGGAAAGAGACATTACAGAGTGGTAATGAAACACATAGTATCATTATAGGGGCCATATACAGAATTTAAACATATAATGCAATCCTAGAAAGAGTAAGACAAAATATGGCTCAAAAAAAATCAAGATGTGTGGCCTGGAACTTTATTAAAGGAAAAAAACCAAGACTGCGATACAGCTCAGCTTACAAAGCTCTTGCTTAGCATGCACAAATCCCTGAGTTCAGTCCTCACCCATGAACACTGGGTGTGAGGATACCCTTGTAATCCTAGCACTGGGAGGTGAGGGCAAAGGATCAATATCATGGACCCTTAAGATGGCTCACTTAGTAAAGGCACTTACCACACAAACCTGGCAACTGACTTGAAATTCAATCCCCAGAATATAAGTAAAAGTGGAAGGAGAGAACTGACTTCAAAAGTTGTCCTTTGACCTCCATATTCATGCTGTGGCATGCACACACACACACACACACACACACACACACACACACAGAGAGAGAGAGAGAGAGAGAGAGAGAGAGAGAGAGAGAGAGAGAGAGAGAGAGAGAGAGAGAGTGTTAACATCAACACCAATAATAACAATTTTAAGATGTCCAAGGTCATCCTCAGTTACATAGCAAGATTGGGGTCAGCCTGGGCTACAAGATACCATGTCTTAAATCAATCAATAAGTGAATCCAAATGTCCAACAAACAGATGAACAAGTACACTTAGTAATCAGAAATATGCAAA
Organism: Peromyscus californicus insignis; assembly: GCF_007827085.1. Lineage (NCBI taxonomy): Eukaryota > Metazoa > Chordata > Mammalia > Rodentia > Cricetidae > Peromyscus > Peromyscus californicus. Next base: position 16,814,022 of record NW_026294584.1, read on the forward strand.
TTAAAACTATCATGTGATTAGATAGCGCCAGAGTAGCTCCATTGTATGGACAAAATTTTCAGGCTTTGGAACAACTCAAAATTTTGCATACACTGCTGATGGGAAGGCAGATTGGTCCAACTGCCTTAGAACTCTCTTTCACAGTCAGGTGGAGCGCCTCTGACCTGGAAGTTCAGAATCTGAAATGCTCTAAACCATGAAACTTTTTGAACTGACCAAACGATGCTAGAAGTGGAAGAAAATTTCACACCTGTCTTCATGTGAAAGGTTACAGTGAAAAGTGCACACAGATATGGATGCTTACCTCGGCAACCCCAGCACTCAAGAGGCAGAACCAGGAGGACCAGTCGTCCAAGGCAGGGAGTCCTCAGGCAAGCTAGATAGGTAAACCATTTGAACCTCTGAGGTAAACCATAGAACCTTTCCTATTCAACTGAGAGACCTTGCCTCAGCGAATACAGTTGAGAGCAATTAGGAAAGACTCCTGATGTCAACATTTGGCCCCCACACATGCACACATATGAATGTGCATTTGTACACACACACACTCTCACCTGCAGACACACATACACATACTCAGTTAAAGAGTAGAAAGGAAGAAAGAATAAAAGGAAGAAAAAAAGGGGACATGCAAGCCCATTAAACATATTGATAAAAAGTACCATGAGTGGTGTGTATTATGTTTATATAAACACAAATGAATTCCATGCTTAGGCTGGGGTCCTGTCCCCAAGGTATCTTGTTATGTATATGCACATATTCAAAACTTAAAAAAAATCTAACATCTAAAGCACTTTTGGTCCTGATCATTGTGGATAAGGGATTCTCAACCTGTGTAGAGAGACCCTTAGCTTATGCATTCCTCAACACTTGGACACTATGCCCTTAACTACACACCCAGCAGAAATACCCACACATGTTCATATTACATGAGCATTCTTAATATCATTACTGGAAACTCTTCATATGGCCATTAAGAGTCAAATGGACAAATGGGGGTAAATTTGCAGAAGACAATTTTGTACAGCAGTGACCACTGCAAGCTCTTGCAACAACATAAACTACCCCTGGGAACACCTTGCTGAGTGTGAGGGGGTAGACAGAGGCCACGCTGAAGGAGTGCATTTACTTATGTTCAAGTAGGCCAGTTTCTTTCCTGGTGTGGGAGTTACGATACTGGCTACTGTTGTTGTTTGTGTTTGCTCTTTGGAGGGGCCCGCCATCCCAAATTAATCACCCATGGGGGCTTATTCTTACTTATGAATGCCCGGCATTAACTTGGCCTGTTTCTTGCCAGCTTTCCTTAACTTAAATTATCCCATCTACCTTTTGCCTCTGGGCTTTTCCTGGTCTCTTACTTCTGTAAATCTTACTCCTACTCTGTGACTGGCTGTGTGGCTGAGTGGCTGAGTGGCTGGCCCCAATGTCCTCCTCTCTCGTTCCTTCTTCTTTCTCCCAGATTTCTCCTTCTACTTATATTCTCTATGCCTGCCAGCCCTGCCTATCCTTTCTCCTGCCTCGCCATTGGCCATCCAGTTCTTTATTAAACCATCAGGTGTTTTAGACAGGCACAGTAACAAAGCTTCACAGAGTTAAACAAAAGCAACACATCTTAAATTAATATTCTACAACAGGTTACAGGGAGTGTAGGAGTCCCATAAGCTTTGTGTTTCTTGATATAGGGTCTAGTTAAAGGGCTGCATGGGGTGTGGAAATTTGTTAAGCCAGAAATTTATCTTTTCTACACTCTTATATACAAATTTTTTTCTTTAATTGGCCATCCACCATATTTTTGTTATAAAAATGATTAACTTTTTCATACAACAGAAGTAGTGAGTTTGAATATATAGCAAAAAGATCATGTTCAAAAAGTATAAAACATAGAAATAAACTGTAAGAAATTTTCAAGCTATATCTGGGATCAAATTACATTGACAAAAAAAGATACTATATCCAGTGTTCACAGATGAGCAAAATCCCCTGCAGTTCAGTAACCAATCATACAGCAACATAGCCTCCAGTCTGCACAACCTGTCAGAACAAATGCATCACATCATCAGAGCAGGGCCTATTCCAGGGTTCAGACCCAGTGAGACTCAGGCTGACAAATGCATCCTACCACCAGAGCAATGCCTATTCCAGGGCTCAGACCCAGTGAGACTCAGGCTGACAAATGCATCCCACCACCAGAGCAATGTCTGTTCCAAGGCTCAGACCCAGTGAGACTCAGGCTGACAAATGCATCCCACCACCAGAGCAATGTCTATTCCAGGGCTCAGACCCAGTGAGACTCAGACTGAAGGAAAACTTCACATTAGAGACTGCTGGAAGCTGAGCAGTTAAAACCCGACACTGTGCGTGAGAACAACAGAGGAGTGAGATTCTCTCGTCAATGTTTGCATCATAAGGGTATCTAATTTCCACTTCTCTATATTTAAAAAACAACATGGGCCTGTGATGTTGTCCTAAAAGAGGAAATAACCCACATTTCAAGCAAAACTTAAGACATATGCATAGATACTGTGACAGACATAAAACTCTGATTGCAAAACCAGAGTGGAATAAATAGATCCATGTAAATCATTGGAGTTAAACAAATCCATAAAAGTGATCAAACAGCATGTAATACTTGTCTTAACAGACCATTCATTTAACTATACTTCCTTGGTTATATATTATAAAGAGTCATGAATACTATTTCTATTCTTTCTTTATTGCCAGATGGTAGAGTTGGAAAAGTAAGTTCATCTGAAAGAGAAATAAACATATTGTTATAGTCTTATTTAATCTTATTTCATATAAATATAATATATGCTTGGTCCTTTTCCATATTGTAATGTTCTATTGGTTTACTGTATTTACATAAATTAAATTGAACTAATGTTTCATATGATCCATAAGAAACTAACCTCTCAACTCTATACTCAGATCAAATTGCCAAATCAAGTACTGAGTCTGACAGTAGGAAGTGTAGATGATGATGTGCTGCAAAGACAGCTCCTGCATACTCCTGTGGGAGTTTAATCCAGGCAACTACCACAGCATCGTATAGTAACATTAAATATATGCACAACCTATGATTCATTAATTCCATTCTTAACTAATATTTCCCATAAATAGTATAAGAATGCACATAGCAAAAATATTCCCAGCATGTGAAAACTACTCACATTTCTGTTGGCTGAAAGATCATTAATTATAGGATATCAAACAATAAAGTACCATATAGCAATATAAATAAGTGAATCTCTATTATGGTCAACTACAGGCTGCCAAATGATGAAGGGCAGAAACAAAAAAAATACATACATATGATTCATTATAAGAAGTTCAAAGTTGGGCATAACTGCACTCTAGTGTTTAAAGACATAATTAGGTGTCAAAAATAAAAATGAGAAGAAAATGGCAAATGGGTTGTGATGATAAAAGCCAAGTGGAAACACTTGAAGGATGGAAAGGGTTTGGAACTGGGAATAAACAGGAGGAAGCTTGTAGGGTATTGGCAATCAGTTTCTACATCTGGTTCATACCCACACAGGTGATACTTCACTTATTAAATACGCATCTAGATTTATTAATTTTCTACACATGTGTTCCATTTCACAGGTCTTTGAATTGTTTAAAAAATGGGCCCAAAATGTTGGATGCTTCTCCAGCTGCTGAGGACATATGTCTCTACCCTTCCTCTGTTGTTAGGGCTTCCCTGGGGACTTGGGACCCTTGCAGTCCAGGTTCACTGTGGACCACGGTCAGTCACTAATGGCCCTGAGATGTGAATAATACATAAGGCTGAGCTGGCTCAGTGTCTCTAGATGTAAACCCTGGATTTATTTCTCCTCGTAGGAAAGACTGTGAGTCTGTAACTGACCTTTTTAAAATAAAACCAGACTGTTTCCAAGCATATTTTTGATCTGGTAAAGTAGAAAGTACTATCAATTTGATATTCTGAGGATCATCTGTTTGTTATCATGTAGTAATGTGTTATGCCCTGTGTATCCACCTTGGGATCTTTTTATTTCTGTATTCAGCATTGTTACAAATATCAGTCAGATGTGTGCAGAAGCAATGCACTAGGAATGACCCACACTGGATCTGAGCCACCAAACAAAAGTAGTAAAACAATTTTACTAGTTCTATTGATTGCCAGAAAGGTAACAACACTTACCAGCTTTGTTTAAGTGCGTTTCTAGAAGGTCTGGGGATGTGACTATTGAAATACAGGTTGTGAAGAACTCAGCGTCCACTGGCTGTCCAACAGATGCGAATTATCTCAAGTAGAAGCACACGGGGATGCTGCAGAGAGACTCTGACATTAGCAGTATGCTGCTGCCTTTGTAAATGTTGGGTCAGTCTGTTCATTCTTCACAATGAAGAGCCTATGGTTGAATTCTTCCACAGATGGTAAATGATTAGGTGAGAATTACCCAATATACCAGCCAATTATCCATGCTTCCTGCCAAGAATGACATTTTGAAGGGAGACAGATAGAGATTTTTTTTTTTTACTTTACATCATTTGGGGACTTTTTGATTAACTATGTATTTTGTAATCATATGATACTTTATCTTTAAGCTTTATATTAAAATCAAGATAAAGATGGAATTCATTATTCTGGTGTGTTATCCTTACCTCCTCTCCATCTTCACATAGTTGTCTCCATTTTGCACGTTATGTATGAGATTAAAGTCTATCTCTCCCTCTCTCTGGTTTTCCTGTTATTTTCTCTTGTGGTAACGTACTTTTTCTTTTCAGAACATTTTTCTCAATGTGTAATACATCTTTATTCATTCATTTATTACCTTAACTGCACCATTAGATTGGAGATTCTATCATGATGTGTGAAGTGACTATTTCTCTTACGGCTGTATACCTACGTCTAGCACAGTGCCAGACATCTAGTGTTCACTCAAGAATGTGGTGAAAGAATGACTGAAATAATGACTTAATTAAAATTATCAGATTGAAATTACCAGCTGGAAACTATGATGTTGTGATTCCACATATGAATGCATCCTTGCCTTATTTTGCAAGACACTTTGAACTAACATTAATGAGAACTCAATACTTGGAGTTGAGCATTACAGACTCCATCTGTCTGTCAGAACAACTCACCAAGTTATACAGCAGGTTTCACCTGAGGTCAGAGATGCCGTCTCTCCCCCTGGCTCCATCGTCACACATGTCAACATCCATCCCCATCTTCTTCCTCTAAAGCCAGTATAATGAAGATAAATAGGTATTTTGCAGACAGGTAATCTCATGGTAACAGATCCCTGTTGTTTGCACAGCAAAGCTACCTCCACGGTGTTGGGACTTGCCTGCACCCACCAGGGCTGGATTTTGCCAGGAGGTGATCTCGAAGGGTTCATTAGGGCTAGAGACCAGCTGCCCCTGTCTGCTGAGGATCTAGGATCTGGTTACAGGATCTCATTAACTCTTTCCCCTTGCCTGCGTCAAGCCTTTTGTTGGCCAGGGCTGCTTATTTCTGGTATCAAGCGAGCCAGGGACTGGGGTTTTTGTTTTATCTGTTGCTGTTCAGCATCATTTTAAAGTGCAGGGAAAACCAATAATAATAATAATCGTTATTGCAAATGTTACTTTAAAATAGAGAGTTGAGCTACACAGAGAAACCCTGTCTTGAAAAACCAAAAAAATTAAAAATAAATAAATAAAATAGAGAGTTGTTTCATACTTATGCACAATTCCTTACTTGAAAATTCCTAGTTACTAAGAATAAGATAGTTTAAATTTTGGTTAATTTACAATAGAATGTTAAATATGGGGAATTTTACATTGATTTTTTTTAAGTTTGATTTGAATACTTACTCTTTAAAATAATTTAAGAAAAATAGCAGGAATATTATCAGGATATGTATGTTTAGACCTGTTAGTGTTGCTTAGTGGAAGAATATTATTCAGTCCAGCTCAAGGTCCTGAGTTCACGCCCCGACACCAGGGGAGACATGCATGGCTACTTGGGAGTTCCCTCAGCCTAGCAGGCATTTGCATTCCTCCAAGTACTAACTGCCATGGCATGCTGATCTGCAAGGATCTGCTGTGGCTACACAGAAACAATAAAGCAACCTATAAATATGAGAGTCCTTGCGTTCTGAGGAGTGACAAAAACAGAGACAAACCTTGGGCTCAGAGGACAGGCCTCCCATTATTATTAGTAGTTCAGGCTATGAACATGGATGAGGTGCCCTGCACAAGAGGCCAAGGTGAGAACAGAGGGCTCCGAAGTGACCGTAAATAAACAAGCTCTAATGTATAGTGCGGGCCAAGAGACTGAATGAGAACAGCTGGAAAGACAGATGAAACCTGAAGAAAGGAGAGTGAGGGGACAAGGGAAGCCAAGAGAAAAGTATTTTAAGATACAAAGAATGATCGATGGCCAAAGGGTGGGGGGTTAATGCTCTGTCTGTCAACTAAGACAAGACCTGGAAATTGTCTGCTGGATTTAGAAGCATGGTGGTCACAGGTAATTCAACAAGAGCTGTTTTGTTAGAGTGAAGGAACAAAGGTCAAAATGAAATGGGTCTCTAAGGGAGCTGGTGGAATGTGAGGAAATGGAGAAAGTGGATATAGAATTTTGACAAATTCCACTGCAAAGAAAAAAGGGAGGGCTGATAGATGAAAGGAAGCAATACCGGTGTTTCTTTCCTGATTATTAAATAGGAGAGATCGGGGATATTTAAACGCTGACAGGAATGATCCCGCTAGGAAAAATGAATAAATAGAAAAACACAGAGCTAGTTGGCTAAACTGCCACTGCTGGTATCACCCACCCTACCTACTATCCAGTTTTAAAACAGCAACACCCTTCTTGGGTAGCACAGAGAGGGGTTCTTTCGCTGTCAAACATTGTCTTCAAGTTAGGCCTCCTCAGCTATCAGCCTCCACTTGGGCTTAGCCTCTTCTGAGCCTCAAAACTCTAGCAGTCCTGTTCCCCATTGCCAGCTCAGTCCAGCCCTCTAACTGTCCTTCCTCTCTGTGCACCCAGGGTCACTGCCAAGTACCTCACTGTAGATCTCAGGGGTCTTACCCTAGGTCAGAATGCCAGGGAAGGAAGTAAAGAAACCAAACACTAGATTCACAAAAAGTCAGCACCGCTAAGTGGTCAAAGGTCTTTTCCCCAACCCTGTAGGAAGAGCTGAGGACCATTCTCTCCTGTTGTATTTAAGAAGACCCAACTTTAAGGACCAGCTGGAGGATCCGCCTAAGGTTCCAGGCCAGGCAGAGTCCTCCTCGTGTGTGCTCCCTGGATTTCTCTCTCAGACCTCCCTCTGGCCGACTTTCCATTAATTCAGGATGACCCTCACTTCACACAAAACCTAGTTCCATCTGTTTCATGTTTCTTTCTGGACCCTTTAATGTCCTACCTCACTTCTTCGGAGGAAATATTGAAAGCTGAAAGTAGCAGATAAAGATTTGTGTGCAGGAAGCAAGCTGTCAGCGCAGATGTATGGTATAATTTTTACCAAAAGTTCAATATCACCGTAATGTGTATTTGGGAGGAAAGCTATAAATATAATGTTCCCTCTAAATGGGATCATAAAACAATAAGAGTATTTTCATATGTTTTTTTTTTTTTACCCAGTCTGGGGCAGTTTTATACTGCATGTCTTCTGAGTCTATGCCATTATTATTGTGATTTCATTAGAAAGGGAGGAAAAGGAAGGGGGGAGGAACCAGGAAAGGAAAAGGAAGGGGGAAGGAGGAAGAGAGGGAAAGGAAGAGAGGGGAAAGGGAAAACTGATTCTGCTTTAATGCTCTTGCTGGTCAGTTAAGAAGCACACAGGCATCTGGCTTAAGATTCCAGAAGCCAGGCTTGTCAGTGGCACAAGTCAGTAATCCCAGTGCTCAGGAGATGGAAGCAGGAGGATCAGAGTTCAAGGGCAGCCTCAGCTACACGGTAAATTCAAATCCAGCCTGGGCTACATAAAATCCTGCCACCAAAAATAAATATAAATAAATACAATTTTAAACTTTTTAAAAGTTAATTTTCAGATTCCTACAGTATTTCCACTGTTATCATCTCTACCTGGATCTGCACAATATAATGATAAGATGGTAGGATTTGGAGGCAGGTCTGGGGTCAGACGTCAGTCTCATTGTTTGCCATCTGAGAGGCCTTGGCTGCAGCTCTCGAGGCTCCTGGCCTTCCTTGATGAAATATCCAATCATTTTAATTTTGCTGGGTTTATCATGAGGATTTCATAGAATTATGTTGGCAAAGTGAATTACAGTAACTACAACTATTAATGCAAAATGAGCTGAGACCAATGCATCCATGCTGGCCTATCTCCTCCAGGAGATGGTAATCTAACTGGAATTAGAGCCACCTGCTGCTGGTGGATGCTGCCCCACAATGCACTCCTTCACACTCATATTCTGACTCTTACTGAAGAGTCTAAATGCTCCTTGCATGATGATGTCAGAAGGATTATTTCCCATGAAACATGCTTACAACAGAGCATCGCACTGTACGTTTACATGACCAACCTCCCCCGCCCATCTCTGCTGCTTGCACTCCTAAGCTTTTGTTCTGTTATGATCCCAAACCTTGGCATATTTCCTAATTTCCACTCAAAATTCCTACATTTTCTAGGTATTAATTTCCAGGTGTCTGACATGTGTTTTATACTTCATTTAAACAGGTATATGCTATATATACTTCCTTCCAACTTCCCACTGGGAGATATTTGTCAATCAGTAATGATTTAGTGTGTGTGTGTGTGTGTGTGTGTGTGTGTGTGTGTGTGTGTGAGAGAGAGAGAGAGAGAGAGAGAGAGAGAGAGAGAGAGAGAGAGAGAGAGAGAGAGAGAGAGAGAGGGGGAGGGAGGGAGGGAGGGAGAACCGTTTTCTCACCATAATTGACTAGAGATCTATAGAAGATACATTTTCTACTTTGTAAGAGCCATTTATAAGATAAAATAACCAAAATATACTTGAATCTGTACTACCAAAATTACCATTTTTATGCTATAGAGCTGGCTGGTTAGGAAGTTGTTTCTCTGTTTGTGACCAACAAGAGAGAATTTCCTTCAGTTTCTAGGATCTTAGGGTGATTGAGGGAGCTGTAACTTCTGCAGTAGCTCTCAATGAATCAAGGGGAAAACTCACAAGCCTCCTTTACTATTTTGAGGCCATTCAAATGTACGAACAACTTTGGTAATTTACAAAGTGATTGTTCCCTTTGTGTATTACCTAGGTGCCTTTTACCTTGTCCCTTGGTTGCTTGATCATAAGTTGTCCATTTCTCTTTTAGAAAAGAAACTTGAATGCCTGGGGGTGGGGGCGAGTATCAATTGTATTTAAATCTATTGTTTACTTGGCAAATGTCTTAGTTGCTTTTCTATAGCTATGATAAGACACCATGACCAAAGCAACTTATAGAAAAAAAGGGTTCATATGGGGCTTACGGTTTCAGAGGGTTAGAGTCCATGATCTGTGGCAGGAAGCATGGCAGCAGGCAGGCAGGGCTTTGAGGAGTAACTGAGAACTCACATTTGGATACACAATCACAAGGCAGATGGAGACTCAGAATGGCATAAGTATTTTGGGACCTCAAAGCCTGGCTGGCCCCAGTGACACATCTCATCTAATAAGGCCACACCTCCTAATCCTTCCCAAACAGTTTCACCAACCAGGGACCAAGTATTGAAATATGTGAGCCTATGGAGCCCATTCTTATTCAAACTACCACAGCAAATATCTCTAATCATGGGAAGAAAATAAAAATTCCATTTAAATAGAATTTACAGAATTATCATAAAATCTTCAGGGTCACGCTCTTCATATCTTGGTTCTGTTGGTGTGTGTGTGTGTGTGTGTGTGTGTGTGTGTGTGTGTGTGTGTATGTATGTGTGCATATCTGTCTGTCTGTATCTGTGTGCATTGGGTATATTATGGTGTCTGGGTTTGGGGGCAGTTTGTGATACTCAGTAGACTCTTTTAACAGGTCAAAGTAGAAAACTGTGACTAATTCTATTTTTAAAAGCTGTTATTTGACAAAGTAGACTTTCTACCTATTCAACTTGCTATGCCTTCATTATAGGGAACACAAGCAGATGTCATTTTAAAAAATTATCCCAATGAGGGCAGTAGGAGTCTTGGGAAAGAAAACCTACACTTGGTACAAGAATGTATGGTCCAACAAATTCACAACTGAGCAACTTTTCTTGCAGCTGTGGTTCAAATCAAAGATTTTTTTCAGGTGTTCCGTGGTGACATTACTGTGAGGAATGTATGCTGACCATCTGGAGGGGCACGCTTTTACTTGAATCATTTTGATTTAGATGACAGTAATAGCAAGTATCATCATAGTCTGTAGAAAATATTGACTTTTCTATTGCCTGCCAGAGCCTGTGTTCATTCTACCTGGGCATTTCTTTTCTTGGACCAAGAGGGGTTAAGTCACCATTCTGAAAGTTCCTTCACAGGTAAGTGTGTGACGTGAGCATGGAACCATAATAATGGAACAAACCGATGAATCTTCTTAGTCAACCTGACTATAGGTTAAATGATTGGGAATTGTGGCATTTAAAATAACTAAGAAAAAGTGTTAATTTGCTCCATAAATTTTATATAAGTATAGCAACTTGAGAGACCTTCAAGTAATATCAAATGCTTCTGTTCCTACTACATGGGCAATCCTGGGGAAATGTCCTCATGGTGCACAGCCAAAAAGGCATTGGGAATAGAATGAGCTGAGCCTTTGTGCTTGCTATTCAATCATTTTATTTTGCTCTAATATATAGGATAGAAAGGGTAGAAGACACTTGACTGTAAATATAGAGAAGAGATTTAAATGCAAGACAACATTTCTCAGCCAACCAGAGCACTTTTTAAACCAGAAGGAATATCCAGGATACATAAATGAATTGCCTTGGTATGAAGAGCTCCTGGCAAGTACTAGGTCCTCAATAATAGTTATTGAATGGATGGAATGCCAGATGAAACTTTATTTGAAGCTATTTGCACAACATTTGCTAGATTCTAAGTGTTTCTCTACAAAAGAAACATCTGGAATGTTTGAAAAGTAATTGGAAACTCTAAATATTACACTTCCATTTTAAAGACCCAACTCTGTTCCTGGTTCTGCCCATACTGTTTCCCATCTCTGAATTCTCTGTGCATTGTCTGTAATATTAAAGCTGTGTCATGTTTTTCTTTGCATCATCAGGTGACAGTAAGGCCACACTGGCAAATAGCAAAGCTTTCTAAATTAAAGAAAGTTTTAAAATGCAGCATTCTCTACATTAGCATATGTATACTTGCCATAAAATACCCTCATCTCCCCTTGTTCCTCTCCTATATATACTGGCAACAGTGCTTAGAGTACAGGCAGAGTGTTTCTTCTGGGCCTTATAAATAGCAGGGATTACTCAAGGAAGGTATATACAATTATTCCAGAGTTGATCGATGCTATTTAGTTGGTCTTACTTTTTCTTTGAAGGACTTTCTTTCCTCAGAAGGCTTTACTTCTAAGGAAATATAGCAAAAATTAAAGAACACCACATCATATTTTCCTAGAGATAAAATGGGCATTAGTGACCCTACTGCAAGTCCTCATGTTACCAAAGCCTTAGGAAACATGGAGAAAAACTTCTTGATCACGAGAAACCATCCACAATTGCACATAGCAAAACTGGATGTTTCCGGGCCCCTTGCTTTGGGCTTTGCCCATTCCTTTAGCCCAGTTAATTTGGCTAGTAAAGATACCTGGTTAAAGAGGCTGGGGGACTTAGTTAGAATGGAGTGGTCCTTTGCCCTGCCTTCCTTGTTGCCTTTTACCTGCCTTGGGATTTGAGAAGTGACATTGGATGGGATGCTCCTGAGACTACAATGATGATATTCAGAGTGACAGACACTTGTTTGGTTTTAGTTTTATTTTCCTGTCCTTTAGTTTAATCCTTTAGACTCCATAAGACACAGATTCTTAGGAAGAATTACTACTATTATTGGGCACCATTAATGGTTATGTTATAAAAAAACATTCTCAACATCAAGGATTTATTCAAATTAGAATACATTTGGGGTTAGTAGATTATGGAATTAATGTATAAAGATGTTTATGACATAAAAATTTGAACTACATACTGACCAGGCAAGGGTGTCATGTGGTATTCTCAATTGTTCCCCAAATGGTGAGCCTATCAGCCTGTTGATTGTATCTCCCACACTAGTGTGTGACTGAGGACAAGAGGTCACCTGAACTAGCAGTAATCCATGGAGGAAGGGCTGGTGCATGGGTCACAGGGAATGCTGTGCTTGCTGCTGAGAGGTCTATAAGGAAGACAAAGGACTCCATTTTTCTCTCTGATAGATTTACAAGAGATTCAGATGCCCAGATCTGACATAGCTATTTTATGTCCATTTGAGAACGAAGCCAACATGTAGGCATTTCAAATCCAAGACAAAGACAGTGCCCTGTCCCTGGGAGATAATCAACTTTTTAATATTTCTCTCAGTCTCGGTCTCTTTGTCTCTGTCTCTGTCTGTCTCTCTGTGTCTCTATGTCTGTGGGGGGTGCGTATGAAGGTATGTGTGCCTATGCCATGGTGCATGTGTAGAGAGCAAACAAACGAGCAGAAATGGCTCTCTCCTCCCATCGTGTAGGTTCTGGGGAACAATCTCAGGTTGTCAGGCTTGCCAGCAAGCACCTTCGCCAGCTGACCCATCTCCACAGTCCTGTGGATTGTAAATTATTTTAGCCTGTTTACTGAGACTTCCTGTTCCCAAAGCTGAAAATACCTTAATTAAAAACCGAGGCAGCAGAAACTATCCTTAATGTCCCTTCATCATGCTCTTGTCTCCATAAAAATGCTTTCAAGTGTGTAGTTTACTGATAAAAGGCCACTCTACAAACTTATCTAGAAGGAAATATGGATCTTAGAGCAGAGAAATAATTATTTGTAAAGACTCTTTTGGTATAATCTATTTTGACAGGTGATTGGATAAATAGAATTAACCAGATAATCAATCAAGTCTTTAATGAATGTCTATTAGCATCTAGCATCTTCTGGGATTTAAGGAAAAATAGGTCCATTATTTGTATTATTTTCATACGAAAGACTACTCATACTTGACTGTCAGATTCTAAACAAAATGTGTGTAACTCTAAGTCTGATAGTTCTCATGTGTTTAGAATCTAGTGTGTAAAAATGTACTTGATGAATTCTCTTGACTTTCTTTGCTAGTCAACATGAAAGCAGCCAGTCTCTGCCAAACTAAAACTATTTCTCGTGAGTAGAGAACAACATTTCTTTCCTTTACAGCACCCAAGATTCTTAAACCTATATAAACATTCTTAAACTCCAAGATTCTTAAACCTATATAAACATTCACCTAACAATACACTTAAAATCTTAATATTTGGTTGATGGGGAAATGCAACCAGCAGCATGAACACAGATAAAGACAAAAGCTAGAATTTTTTTTTTTGTACTAAGAGTGAAGAGTTGAACATCTCTTCATTTTTGTTAATAAAAATACTGTCATTTTACTCAATAGGGGATAAAGATAGCAGTCAATATAAACAGTAAATAGCCTTAGCAAAATATCAAAACAATGATTATAACAAAAGAAAGAACAAATAAACAGCAAAATCTCAAACCATAACAAAGAAAACCAAAAAAACAAAGCAAACACAACCCAACCAAAAAAACAAACAAAAAAATTAAGGTCAGCAGCATTTTTCTTGCTGTACATTTAGCAGCACAGACCTACAGCCTGTGGCTGGCCTTGGAAACATGGTAGGAAGGCAGTCAGTGATTGTAAAAAGCCTTTTCAAAGCTAGTATAGCCATGCCTCTTTCGGGCTTTGTAGGTCAAGTCCTCACAGAGACTAAGGATGAGACATTTCCTACAGCTTTCTTTGTGGCCTGATGGGAAGCTTTTTTTGCTTTTTTTATGTCCATATATATATTTATTTTTTATTAAGAGATTTTCTATTCATTTTACATACCAACCACAGATTGGCCTGTCCTCTCTCATCCTAGAATCTTGACTCATTTCTCTCTTGGTCTTTGTCTCCACCTTCTCATTCAAAGAAAATAAAGCCACATAGGCTTTAGGAGGACAAACAAGCTTTGCCATGGATGGGTGAGTCACTATTTTTCTTTCTCTATGATTCAAGATCACTATTTTTCACTTAGAGTTGGCATTCTACTTTTTAGTGGTCATTCTGCAGGCCAAAGGATAGGCCAGTTAAAGTAATGAAGGCTATCTCAATATCTTGTATCTGAAAAAAAGAAAAGAAAAGAAAAAATCATCAAAAGCTGAAGATTTCTTCAGGTATTTGTAGATTTCCCTATTGGGCAAAGTATGTGAGAAACAACCATATTCTCATGGTTCTGAAATAATTCTGTTTCTGAATTGAACAGCGGAGAAAAACACAGAACCCAATTTTCAAAGGCTAAAATCTGATGCTGCCCTAATTTCCAATATTCTGACATTTACTATCTAACAGGCAGAGCTTCAGACTCTACTTGGGACTTAGAATAAGTCCACAGAAACTAAATAGGAATTGATCTTTAACAAATAATAAATTTTGAAGAAAATTAACAGTAAAACTGAGATTTCATAATTTATATTTAGTAGACAATGACATTTTGGCTATAAATGAAAATTAAGAAACTGATTATAAATTAGCCACTTACACTAATAAAATAGTCCTACCTGTAGGTGAAAGTTTCTCTCTCATCTGCTTGTTTCCAAATACCCAGCAGCTACCTCCTAAATAGTTGTCTTGGAGACTTAATATTATTTATAAATGCTCAGCCAGTAGCTCAGGCTTATACTAGCTCTTATACTTAAATTAACCCATAATTCTTAACTATGTTTAGCCACATGGCTTGATACCTTTTCTCAATACAACATTCTCTTCTTGCTTCCTCTGCATCTGGCTAGAGACTCTTGACTTTGCCCTTCCTCTTCTCAGAATTCTCCTAATCTGGTTGCCCTGCCTATACTTCCCACCTGGCTACTGGCCAATCAGCATTTTATTAAACCAGTTCAAGTAACAAATCTTTACAGTGTACAAGAGCATTATCCCATAGCACCTACCAATACTTCAACTCAACATTTTAATGAATCCATTGACCAGTGATTAGTGATTACTCTATCTTGATCCAGATGAAATTGAACTTAAAACTTCATTTTAGAAAGTTTTAAAATTCCGTATTCAAAAATAGTGCTTAAATTACTCAATATGAATATGCTTCTGTTCAGGAATCTGTTATTTATGAGTCTGAATAGGGCCATGAAGCATCCCCTGAAAATGGCCAGTGACCTGTAAGGAGACAGCTTGTCAATGAACACTCACAACATGAAGTCTCCTGTAGCTGAGTCAGACACTGTGGAGTAAGACGTGGGTTTCCCTTTGGCTTACATTTTGATCCTTCCTGCACTGAAGCTGTGATCTCATAAGCTGCATATCCCTTAACGCTGGAGCTGATATGGAGACTCTGGATGCTACAGGAAAGATTCCTAGACTCAGCGGGTGGCACCATTACCCCTATACTATGTGCTTTATTGGAGGACACACTTCTTTCTTAGATTAGGCAATGTTCATCCAACCATTAATCTTGGATTGTTGAACTTGCATTGAAATAGCAATCAACTCCTGATTTTCAAGGGTCTTTGGATTACTTAATACATTGATACAATACCCTGCTCTTCTGAAGTAAGTTGGACAGGCATTATTATTGCCACCATCATCACTTATTCTTGGTGGCCAAGTTGTTCAATTCTGCCTCCTGAGTCACCCATCAGTATTTACTTCCCACCATTGTTATTTCTTATGATCCTGAGATCAGTAAAGAATCACCTTGTAGTCAATATAATTTCTGTTAAAATATTGTCACTGTCTTATTTTCCTATACTCTCTCCTTATGAGCTAAAATCATACGTAAGTCCCCATGTCTGGGCATCATATCTCTTAAGTGTTAATTCAAGTTACTCAGTGTATTTATCCTGCCTCTCAAAGGCTGATGAACTTCATTGCGGAGAGTATATCTCCTCTACATGCTGTTCTTGCTATCCTATTGAACCAGGTCTGAAAGATAAAATCCTCTGTACATTCTTTATAATCTGAAGTTCCTATGAGTAACTCCATCCAATAAGAAGGAAACAATAAAAAGAATTCATGTATCCCAAGGTTTTTGGAATTTTAAAGCCAATTTTATAAATCTACTATGGAATAAATTTAAAAAACCAACAAGCACAGGCCCTCTGTAAGTCTCTTCAATATTATGTTCTCATGTACAACAAAGCGCTTTATCTGGTAGCAAAATAGCAATAATGCCATATTTACACTGCTTTCTAAAGAGACAAGCACTTCTTTGTGTGTGTGCTTTGTACATGGCTGCCCTGATAAAACATATGCTATTGCAGGCATGGAAGATGAACATCCTAATATGAGTAAAAAGGAGAAAATTAATTCCAGAACCTAGTTAGAGATAAAAGATGCCATTTTCTTACTTTCTTAAATGCAACACACTCAAAACATCATGCTGGGCATTATTAGTGGGGGGAAAAGATCTGCCACTTTACAACAGACCATTTTCCTAGTTTGACATGTTGAACTAAATTGTGGCAACATCTTCCCACTGCTTTTGACTAATCCATTCAGTGACTCTTGGGGTTATTTCTGAGAATGAATGAACCACCCTAGGTTTTAGAAGCTTAATTCCAGGAATCTCTATGAAAGTTCGGTACAAACACCAAGAATTGAGTTCTGAATTTTCCTGGATCAGCAAGCCTGCTCTTTCTAGGAGCACGTGTAGTACTTCCTTTTTGAGCCCAGCCCCCCCTAACCCTTCCCTAAACATTGTGGTACTCCTGCCAGAACTGGAGAATAAAAGGAAGAAACCGGAACCCTTTCTTAAGGGTTATCTGGAATAATTATCAGTAAGTACACATTTCGCTGAGTGATTACTTCCTGGAACACCTGGCCCAATAGGAAAGCGGTCTTTAAGAAAAAAACTGAGACGTTTTTTGCTTAAGCAACAGAGCTTCCACATCTCAAACTGAAGCTGATGTATCTTTTCCCCAATGGCTACCTGAAAAGACAAAAATTAAAACAAGAATTCGAGGTGAAGCAGAACATAAACCCGATGAGCATGAAACATGTGTGCCTTTTCGTTTCCATGGAGCTCAATGGTCAGTCTGCACAGTTAGAAAGAGGCCTGGATGGCTTCATAACTTCTTCCAGAGAGAGCATGCTGACCCTGGATTCTGCTATGCCATTCAGTCTTTGAAAATAATACACACCTCTTTCATCACCATGCAGCCCAGTTCCTGATGTATATAGGGCAATTCATAAATAATGGATGAATGAATAAATAGGAATAGAGTGTTTTCTGTTGGGCAAATGATGCCTTCCTTCTCTAGGGAGGCATAACCATTCATTCTCACACAGTGTGCCCTTGGGAAAAAATAATTCAAGCTTGATGCAAATGGTCAGGTGTGAGCTAGAAAACGTGGGAGGGAGGAAGCAGTATTAGTCAGACCGTATATGATATGACTAATAATCATTTCCTAGTCCCACTTCAGGATTTATCACCATATCAATTTTATTTTAGGAAAAATAAAGAGAAATTCAGCCTTTAACTATTATTTTAAAAGAAAAGATTCAAAACATATAAGCAACTCTAGACCATATTATACCTCCCCTGGAACTTTAAGGTTAGTCTTGAAATACATTGGTGCACAACATTTTGCAGCTGAACAGAACCACATTGACCTTGAGGGAGAGGCACCTTTGCAGATTTGCAACAGGTTTGATTGTATGCAAGAGCTATCCTCCCAGTTATAGAATCTCTGCCTGTATTCAGAATTCTCGCTGGCTTCAAAGAAAGTTTAGTTAGAAGTAGGATATGAAATCCCAGACCCTACATAACACTTAAAAGAAGGGAATGTACTTCTCTTCAAAGTTGGCCTATTCATAAACATGATTTATCTTTAAAAATCAACTAAACTGTGTCATGGTCTAATACTAAACTGGAAGAATCTAAGGGACCTGAATATCAAAACCAGTCCCAATTGGTTATAGGAATGAGTCTTCCAGTCTAGTTTATGTTGGTGGTTAGTTTTGTCAAGCAAGAATGAAGGGGGTAAACTAAAATGTAAATAGCTCCAATACACTAAAAGAGATAAATTATAAAAGTCTAGACTTATAGCTATAGAAAAGGTGTGAATGAAAACATGGTTTTTCTTTACAAAAAGAATTAGGTTTGGATCTTGTCATAGCTGATAGGAAATGAAATTAGAAGGACTCAGAAGAGGGTTGCTAAAAAAAGAAAGAGAGCCTTGATCAATTTACTGAGAATAAATCGAAGTAAGCTTCGAGTCTTCTTTAGGTGATGTGCTAACAGTTCAAGTACCAATTATACAAAAGCATTACTGTTTGTATACATGTTCACCTCTGATCTCTAGCCCATCTTAGTTTTGAATGTCCTATCCTATTGGTACTTTGTAGATGCATAAATCTTGTCCTTTGGGTCACTTGTCTGTGGGTGACTGAGAATTGTTTGGAATTCGTGGGCACAGCCCCCATGGCAAGAGCATTCATTATATTCCATTCCTACAGCCTCCAATGTTCATGATTAGTGTGCAACTCTAGTTGACATGGTCAGCTGGAGCCCCTGAGACCTCACACTTACCAACTGAGGTTTGGAAGGGTCTATTTTAGAAATCAAACATGTTGCTTTTGAATAACTGCTTCTAATCCATTCAAACGCCTCGCATAAAACCCTAACAAATGTAGGACTTGATTCCTGATATATTAATAATTGAGGTTTTGGAAATTTTTCTTCCCTGCCAAAGTTAATTAATTTTATAAACTCTATTATAAAGTAGCTAGAAATATAAACTCTACTATAAAATAAATAGAAATATCACACATCAAAATTAACTAGATCCAAAGTCTATATAACTCTATGATTCTAACATACATTTCTATTCCTAAAATACAGCTTCCTTATCTAGAAATCATCCTTGGGAACTAGCCATGAAAACACTGACTACAAAAAATGTTCACCATGGTATTATTTACAATGACTTCTAAATGTAAAAATACCATAAATGACTACAAAGGTGATATTTGTCAAATATACATAGGTTAAAACACAGTATAATAGGAGGTATTTGATTTTACTTGAAAATTGAAAACCTAGTGGGTACAAGATAATGTTATAATTTATTAATTCAATGTAGAGTGCATCAAGCTTATTAATTCATCCATTAGTTCAAATATTTATCATTTCATAATGATGAAAACATTTAAAATTTACTTTCTTGGTGATATTGAATAGTATAATATAGTATTTTTTTCAATACACATCATGCAGTGTACTACATCTCAAAAATATCCCCTGTGTCTAATTGAGGTTTTATAGCCTTGATCTATTTATTTTATCTATTTCCTGCAAACCCCGGCCTCTAGAGACTATAATCCCACCCTCTGCTTCTTTGAGCCTGACTGAGAATAGGTGGCATTTGTCTTCCTCTATCCGAGTTACTTGGGAGATATTTTTAAAGAACGGAAAGAATACAGAAAACAAAGAGTAGAGTATGAAGCTCCCAGTGCCCATCCCTCAACAGAACACTTGAATAGACTGGCAAAAGCTATCAGAGTCAACTCTGTCAGAGCTCTGGAAGATCATCAAATATTTAGAGCAGGCACATGAATGGTTAATGGAGAGAGGACTACAATTGGAACATGGTGGAGAGCTCTACGGCAATCGAAGTTACTTTTAACCACTCCACCCCTTCTGGCGTATCGGCAATCTGATTTGATCAAGCAGAGGAAGAATTAGTGAACTTGAAGCTAGATTTGCTGAAAGCATCCAGTCTGTACAACAGAAGAAAAAGAAGCAAGGAACACAGAACTCCACCTTAGAGCCCCCATGGGACACCATGCGTTCACCAACATACATGCGACCATGATCCCAAAGGAGAGGAAAGAGACAGAAATAACATTTGAAAAACAATTGCTGGAAAATGTCTGAAATTTGATAAAAGACAGATCTATACATCCAAGTTGTAAAAAAAAAAAAAAGAGTAAGCTCAGAGTTCCATGCTGGGGAGTGTTATAGTCAGACAGTTGTAAGGCAGAGACCAAGCCAGCCTCTTGAAAACAACCAGACACGAGCATTTTGATTTGTACAAAAATAAATCAGAAATATTAACAGCTAACACTTCAACAGAGACCATGGAGGCCAGAGGTGGTAATATGTCATATTGAAGTTATTTAAAAGAAAAGAAAAAAAAAACTATCATCCATGAGTTCTGTAAACGGCAAAACTATCCTTCGAAAGTGAAGGCTAAGTATTAACCACTGGTCCATGGGCCCTAAAGCATCATGATGGGAATTTCTAGGTTGAAATGACAGAGAACATACTGGACAGTAACTCAACACACATGGAAGAAAAGAAAGAAATATGTAAAAGTACATTTCAATGTTACTTTATTTTGTATTAGTAACTGCTGTATGATTTAAGAGGAAAATGCACAAAGCACTCATTATAAATCTATGTTCATGGTATAAAGATGTCATTTATGACATCAACAAGCAAAGGAGGGGAAGACAGCTGTTTAGGAGAAAAACTTTTATGCTATTGATATCAACTCAAACAAAGAAGCTGTAGAGTGCGCTTGTCACCCCAGTGTGACCAGTGTGAAAATAGTTTCATGAATAGAGAAAGGGAACAAAAAGAAAAACACAACAATGCACTAGAAGAAAATGTTAACTAAATGCAGAAGTAGACAGGGAAGGTGAAAAAAATATGTATATGTATATATGTATGTGTGTGTATGTGTGTGTGTGTGTGTGTGTGTGTGAGAGAGAGAGAGAGAGAGAGAGAGAGAGAGAGAGAGAGAGAGAGAGAATAAAATGGCCCAATGGAAACAAATACTTCCTTACTTAATTACTTTAAGTATAAAATACAGAGATTGAAGAAAATTATTTTCAAAATTTGTTCTGAGCAATTTAAAAATGATGCAACTATATGCTATATACTGCAACTATATACCACAGACTCACTTCACATCCAAAGACACAAACAGGTTGAAAATGAAAACATGCAAAAATTAGATATTTTTCCATGAAAATGGCAACCAAATAAATACATGGGTTGCTGTATTAATAATAAATAAAATGGGATTTACGTTAAAATCCATCATGGAAGACAAAGAAGGCTGTTGTGTAATGAATGACAAGCATCAATCCAACAGGAAGATGCAATAGTTATAAACAAAATGGCCGAGCTGCAAGCTACACATGGCAAATGGAGATAAAACTGAAGAAAGGAACGGGCTACAGCGGTAGTTAAAGACCTAAGTACCCCATTCCATAATAGATAAACCTACTAGTTTAAAAATCAGCAAAGAAACTGAAGAACACCATAGGCCAGCTGGACCCACCTGGTCTCAGGGAACCTACCTGTCACCTCACGACAGTGGGATGAAGACAGCCTTTGCACATGCACACAGCATTCTCTAGGTGCAAACATATGTGAGGTCACATATTTTCAAAGACTAAAAGTGTGCAAAGTGCTTTCTCAGACCACAATGTAATGAAATAGAAACCAACCACAGAGGGAAATCGGGAACATCTATGTAGACACCAGTACATCCTTAACTGATGGATCAAAAGAGAAAATGCACAGACCATGGGAAAGTACTCTGAGATGAATGAAAACGGAAACAATGGACACAAACAAACAACATGGGGGAAAATGACCAAGGATTCTGAAAGATAACACAACTGGACAAGATACAACACAAGTACCACAACTGGACAAGAGTCTGAGAGGTGGCTCGGTCTGTGAAGAGCTTGCCCAACAAGAAGGAGGACCTGAGTTTGGGTCTCCAGCAACAATGTAAAAGAAGTGTGCTTCTGTGATTCCAGTGGTGGGGACAGTGTACTGATGGTACCTGCAGAGGGCCAGATCCCTGGATCTCACTGGTCAAACAGCCTAGCCAAATCTTGCGCTCCAGCTTCAGTGAGAGACCCTGTATACAGATATAGATATAGATATAGGTGGTATGGTTACAGATATAGATACAGATAGAGATAGCTGTAGCTAGAGATATAGCTAGGTATAGGTATAGGTGTAGATGTGTATATATATGTGTATATATATCAAGTTTAAAAAGTGCACACACTGTAGTCAGATGAACAATAAAACACCCAAACAGATAGAAAAGTCTACTGTAGACCAAACTCTATTGTGACCACCTTTAGTTTAGTGCTGTTGCTATTATATTTACCTTCTATTTTTGTTTATCTGTACTTCTCACTTGTCCCCAGTGGATATGTATTACTTGAGTACATTTTAAAGGACACAATAAAAACTGAGAATATGTCATTATAGGAAAATCACTGGGCATGTGGTTTTGGAAAGAGTTATTTCTTCCATTACTATTTTAATATATAAAATCAATGAGACAAGCAGGCGAACAAAAGGAAAGTGACTTTTAAACCAACAGAATATGCCTGCATACACAACAGAGATCAATAAGATTTTTAATAATATAGGCTTGGGGTGATTTGGGGGGAGACTATTTAGCTAGCACACTGATCTCCCTTTGATGTGATTTATAGTTGTCTAATTTAGGCTGCAAGAAGACTGTGAGCACACCCTAGCATTAAGAAGCACTGTCCCACTGCCTGGAGCACCAAGACCCACAGGTTGAATGACCCAGAGACCTAGGATAGAACTAAAAACGACTGGTGGGAAAAAAAAGTCAATGTATGATGCCTAATGATAGTCTCATACATTGATGCCTAGCCCAATTGCCAACAGAGAGGCTTCATCCAGCAGATGATGAAAACAGATGCAGACCCACAGCCAAACTTTAGGCAGAGCTCAGGGAATCCTGCAGAAGAGGAGAAAGGATTGTAGGAACCAGAGGAGTTGGGGACACCACAAGAAAACTCACAGAATCAACTGGGCTCAGAGGGTCTCACAGAGAGTGAACCAACAACCAGGAAGCTTGCATGGGACTGACCTAGGCACTCTGCATAACTGTTGTATAGCTTGGTCCTCTTGTAGGACTAACAGCAGGAACAAGGGCTGTCTCTGACTCTTTTACTGGCTTTTGGGACTCTACTCCTCATACTAGGTCCCCTTGCCCAGCCAGGGAGATGCTTAGTCTTACTGCAACTTGACAGGCCACGTTTTGTTGATACTCATGGGAGGCCTGCCCTTTCTTAAACAGAAACAGAGGAGGAGTGGATTGAGGGGTGGGAACAGAAAAGTGGTGAGATTAGAGGAGAGGAAGGAGGGGAAACTGCAGCCCAGACATAAAATAAATAAATAAAGAAGTAGCACTGTCCCAGGTGAACAGTTTGTCACCGCTAGCTTTACTGGGAATAGCTGCTTCAGAAGGACTGATCCTCTGGGGGAAAGCAAGGAGTTCCCTGACGATTCCAGACTCCTTGCCGCTCTCCCTGGGACTCACTTTATTTTCACACTGTTGGAAATCTGTCTGCCTTCGATTAGCTTCAAGGACTGAAATGTGATGGAAATAAAACATCCTAACGTAGTTAGGAGCATGGTCTTTACTCTGATGAGTTGTATTATCTCAAAAATCATCTGCAAAATCGGTGAGGAAAAGCTCTGATCATAAAATGAAAGTCAAGTCAAAGAGGGTGGACTTAAGTGAGAATGGAAAAGCAAAAAGAGACTGTTTAAAAACTTTCTGACCTTGAAGCCAAATAAGAATCTTCGTTATGAAAGAAACACACTTGAGGACTATTCTGCCCCATCCTATAGGGCAGAGAACACCGTGCTGGTGGCATTGCCCCATTATTTTCTTTAAAGCAAGGAGCAATTCACTAAGTATCTAAAAATCCAGATTAAGCACACACGCATGCACACGTGCACACACACACTAATATGATGAGAAATCAATTTGCAACACACTTTAAATTTCTCAGACAAAATCATGTTCCATGTGGCCCTTGACACTTGTGAGCCCCACACCCTGTTTCCCACTGGCTTTGTTATTAGGAACATGACTTCATCTTTCTCTTAAACCCCACTCAGTACGCAGCCTTTTTCAGTTTACCCCAGCAGCTAGCTAAGCAATGCACCTTCCCTGTTTTTGTATGTCAATTGTGTCTTCCTCTTGGGCCACAAGCCACAATCTTTCACATGGATTTACTGTAAATTTAGGTCTACTTTACGCCAAACAGTAACACACGATGTTGAGTGTTGAATTCAAGGAGCGGGGAGAGGAGAATCTACAATGTACTTCGCTAGAGAAATTCCTGGCTTTATCCCACAGAGGGGGACCCTGGAAAACCTAGGCAAAAATGAACTTGCTTTCTCAGAATTCCAACAGATGTTCAGGCTCCTGCTAAATAAAGAAGGGCTGCTTGGCTGCAAAGTTTTCCTTGTCTTTATCCCTTTTCATTCGATGGGTGCTTCATAGAAACATGTCTTCAATCTTACCCCGGGGCCTTGCATGCGCTAGACTCAGTGAGCTTTGGGAATTTGTGTTTCCAAAGATTCCCTGCAGATCTGGGGATCCAGGAGCAGAGTCCAGCCACCAAGCCAAGTGGGTGAACACAGGTGTGGCTGGCAAGATGGGTAGCCAAGTCAGAGAGCCTTCTCCAAGAGCCGATGCTGGCATCACCCACCTGCGGGCCATCAGTGCTCTATTGCTTAAACCATCAGGTTTTACTCTGTTTCGGTTTCTACCACAAGTGGTTTATATAACGAGATTAATGTCTATTACCTTTCTGGGAAACCACACATGATAGTACTTTGCAGAGCTGTTTTCCAAGTAATACAAACCAGTGGAAACAATTGAAATATAGATAAATAAGGTTTGGGAACAAAAAACATTCGGTCCCATAATAATTGAACATTTATGAGAGAATATAGGTTTTAGTGTAATTTTCCTTTACTGAATATGTTATCTTAACATGTGAGTTTGGAGATAAACTAAATATTGAGACAGAATGAAGGACAAATAGTAACTTCACACCCTTAAAACTCCTAAATTTAAAAGTGTGTGTGTGTGTGTGTGTGTGTGCTGGTGGGGTGCTTGTTAGTATAGTCACACGCATGTGTGTGCACGTGGATGCGGAGGCCAGAGGTTGGTGCTGGGTATCTTCCTTGATTGTTTTCTGTCTTACTTTTTTATTTAAATACCTTTTTCATACAATATATTTTGATCATGTGTTTTCCTCCTCCAACTCCTCCAAGATCCTCCTCATCCCCTACCTTCCCAATTTCCTGCTCGCTCTCTTGTTCTCTCAAAAATGAACATCAAACAGGAGTGTTTGTGTGTGTGTGTGTGTGTGTGTGTGTGTGTGTGTGTGTGTGTGTGTGTTGATTTTCCACTTTATTTTTTGAGACGCCTGGTCAATGTGCTTCAGGAATTCCCTAAGGCCCCACCACCTAGCATTGGAGTTACAGGCACACACACTGTTCTTGGCATTGACATGGGTTCTAAGGATCTGAACTTGGGTCTGAGCTCCTGCAGCAGGCATCTTACTGGCTGACCCATAGACACAGAAACTAAATGTGGGTTTTTTTTTGTTTTGTTTTGTTTTTGATGACATCCAATTTACCTACTCTACTGATTTCTACTTAATGTTCTAAATTCTGTTATCAACTACAAAATATCCATGATTGTTATATATATAAAACACTGTATATGTATATATGTATATGTATATGTATGCTTGTTTGTTTTATTTTGATTTTTTCAGACAGTTTCTCTGTGTAGACTGGGCTGTCCCGGAACTCACTTTGTAGACCAAGTTTTAAACTCACAGAGATTCTACTGCCTCTGCCTCCCAAGTGCTGAGATTAAAGGCATGCACCACCATGCCCAGCTTGATTTTCATTTTATTGTTTTTAAATAAACTTGAAAAAATACCATTTTTAATTCTCTTAATGCCTTTCTTCATTAAGTCTGTCTAATAATATTTGACTCTGGGCTTTTTTTTGAGAATTTTATTTTATTGAGAATTATTGTAAATAATCACTATTTATTTCAAAATAATATTCACAAATACGTGATCAGAATTAAAGGTGAAATAAAATGGGTGCAATCACTTCAGCATGCACTATGTAACTCTAGCATCTGTGAACACTAGTGCTAACAAATAAGACTTCCATGTTCACTAATAATTGTAGTTCATTGACTATAAAGTCCAAACACAGTAAGACTATATATTGATGTATATTATTGTTCAATTACCCTTCACATGAGAAGGCCGCAAAATTGCAAAATTTTATTCAAAATGTGAAATAGAAATTAGGTTCTTGAACCAATCTAAAAGCTTGCCTTATGCTAGTCTAATCATACAGGAGCCTAACTGCACAGAGATGGAATCAGTTGTGGTCCTGACCATACACTTGGACCTCTGGGAAGCCCAAGCCTCTCTCCATGCTATTCCTAAAATTATGAGGGAATAAGAGTCATACAGTTAGGCCATGGTGTTCCAAGAGTTTAAATGAGGTGTCGCCCTTTGTCTTTGCTCTTACAGCACTTCTCTTTTTATGATCCAACTTCTTGCCTTTCAACCTTCTATGATCCCATAATTAGCATGGGACTTGGAGGCTCATTGGCAACCAAGGTGCTGATCTGAAGACAGAGGCATGAATGAATGTAAGCTAGCTCCCATGGAGGCCTGACAAAAAGCACATCTGTCTGTATCTCGTTTTCAGTCAACAATAAAGAGACACAGTCAGAACCAGGGCAAGATAGGCTCCTTGGAAGAAAAGCATTAGTGAGTACCTTGGAGCCTTTGTCTGATCTGCCACTCCAATGGCCATGTGGCAATCACTTCTTCCAAGAGGTTTAAGAACTTACTTACTGTTTTATCACACACTCTTTCAATCTAAACTTCACAATAAGACTTGGCGCTTACATTCCTAAGCTCTGATTGCTTTAAAAAAAATCGCATTTATTTTTGTGTACGTGTGTGTGCGGGGGTCATGACACTGTATGCATGCGGGGGTCAGAGAACAGCCAGCAGGAGGAGGCTGTCTCTACAATGTGGATGCCAGGCCTTGAAGTCAGACTTGGTGGCAAGCACCTCTACCCACTAAGCCACCCCACCAGCCAGCTAAGCCTTGTTATGAATAGGTGAAGGAGGACTTCAGACTGTGGAAACCCAGTTCTTTTCACCAATGATCCTAATTTGAGGCTAAGCAGTCACTTTCTTGTTCCAAAAGACATACTTTGGTTCTAAAATACTGAAATCCATTTCTCATGGACAGGAAAACACAAGCACAATGATTTTAAGGGCAGTAAAATGCTGTTGTTACAGAGGGTTACAGGTTGGTTAGGTGCCCAGCTAACCCAATGGAATCTCCTTGCAGCACCTTTGTCCCCAACTGTGGTGACAGTGCTCGCTGTTCCTTCTGTGTTCATCCCCCCCGGCCAGATGCTTTAGTCACTGGCGTGGAGTTGAGACAGGTGACGTGCTTTGGCCAATGGAATGTTAGAGGACCTAATCCAAATGGCAGTCAACTAGAGGCTTTACCTGTGTGTGTGTAGTTCAGTTGGCCCTCTTGAAAACCACATGGAGAGATCGCTTCAGAGAACCACGGCTTCTTTAAAATGAGTCTGAGGATAAGAAGATGCATGTCTAGCTAAAATTAGCCCAGCTGAGTCCCACCTATTCATAGACCAATGATCCATAGACCTATGAATAAGTAAAAATGTTTCCTGCTTTTTTTATATCTCAACTAAGATTTAGGGAGGTTTTTGTTACACAGTTATTGTAGCAGGGAGCTGACTACTACATCAGTCTTACAGTAAGTTATTCTTGCATACTCTATGTTTTACAAAGTTCACAGTAATGGTTTAGCTCAAATTGTGTGCCTAAATGCCCAATTTAATTGGATATCTGTATTATCAAAGAAAAATCATTTGGACTACATGGGGTTTTTTTTCATTTTTATTTGTTTTTGTTTGTTTATTTGTTTGTTTTGGGTTTTTTGCTGAATGCAATGAAACTCTTTCTGTGTCTTGGCCCTTGTCTGCTTCTATAGCAAAATCCTACAGGCTGGATAATTCATAAACAAGAGCAACAAATTACTTTTCTTCTTCTAGAGATAATAGTCCAAGCCATCAGCAAATTCTGTGTCTGCTAAAGACTTGGTCTCTGCTTAATAGGGACCCTCTTATTTCATCTAACATGACAGAAATGTCAAAAAGAAAACAGTGTTCCCACATGTCAGAAGACACAGAAAGGCCAGGGAGCTCTCTGAACTCTTACTTAAAAATGAATCCATCCCATTCACAAAGGGTTAACTCATATGACTCATCACTTTCCCAAAGGCTCTATCCCTTGATGTTGTCACCTTGGAATTTAAAGTTCCAACATATTAGTTTGGATGTAATCATTAATTCAAGCTGTCACAAGCTGCACCTCCATAGTACCTGAGATTTCAGTTGCTCTCTGTCAGTGGGTCTGGAACCTAGAAAGGTGTTCATATATTCAGGGCCTTCCAATATACTTCGGAGCATAGCTACTCTTACAGACTTTATGGTGGCAAAGAATAGGACGCCATCCAGTGGGAAAATAAGCACCCTTGTTCATGACTTATACAGCTAGAGAGCAAGGTTGCATCCCAGAACACGAGGGAAGAGTAAACTAGGGACATATTTCAGTCTTTACACATTTCCACAAATATCTGTCTTCTCCCCAGTATGTTGACATCTGCTGCAACCTTTCTAAATAACTCAGGACATCAGAGAATTGCTCTCTCCTGTAAGCCAAGATAAGTTTGGCAAACACATCTGTACAACGTATGTACCGGGCACATTTCCTTGTTGAATTATTCAATTAAATCTGATAATGAGAGCACATTGACACAGTTAAACACTCAGGTGAATAAAAGATTCACTTTGAAGTGCAGAAATTTCTGGAGTCATCTGTGTGTTAACAAGGAATGATTCCATGACTACCATCATCCAGGGAGAGAGAAACTTTAGAAAAGGTAAGCTAGAGAGGAATGTGCTGGAGGCTTTTTCTGGCATGATTTGAAGGAGATGAAAGGTAGAGACACTCTCCAATGTTCATTTGAGCCATCAATCTTTCTAGAATAAATGTACTGAATTTTAAGAGACAGAAAAACAAGACTCAACTCTCCAGTGAATCTTATTCCCCTGAACCCCAATTGGACACAGAAAGATGAACATTAGCATAGGTATCAACACATCTGATTTCTGATCTTCCCTCCACAGAACTCAGCACAAACAACCCCACAAACACATCAGACTTTTCTCATCTCAACACTCACACTGTAAAACTGGAGAATTTGACGGTTCCCCATCATTGCCATACCACGTATCACAAAACAACAAAAACATTTTGCAAATAAAAGAGGCATCTATGAATGCAAATTTAATAATGATTTGTATTTAAATATAACAAATACATTATGAAGCGCCTGCTAGTCACACTGCCAGTGTCGGAAGGAAGAACATCCTCACTAGCCCTGGCTCCACTGCACTTGTAAATACCAGCCTGTGCTCACATTAGCATTCCCTGCACTTCAGCTAGCCCCCACACTCCTTATGATAAGGACCATTTCTTAAGCCTCTTTTAATCTTCATGACTTAGCATGATACACAAGTCACAAGGCAGGGTATCAAAACCTAGATAAGCAAAGTAGTTGAGTCCTGCCATCTATTGATACACATACAGACCCTGTACCAGGCATTTCCCATACACCGTCTCTAGTTGTGCAACTGCACAAAAACTCTAAAAGAAAATACTATCCTCAGTTAACAATCAAGAAAACTGAGGGCCAGAGGGAAAGCCATGACCACCTTACTGGTTTAATAGGGATAATTATGCATTTCATTGAACAATTACATGTTTGTGTTTAGCAGTATAAAACACGAGAGCTCCGTGTACTCCTAGTAGTCATTTTGACCTCATCAACTCATGTACTCAGTGTCTGCTAGGCTTGAGGAGCAGCCTCTCACAGCACTTAACCTCTGAACCCAAGGCTTTTGCTTTGGCTTTTGCTTGCACATGGGGTTCTAGAAAAGAAATGAAACTTAAGTGAATGCTCATTTCTTGACACACCGAGGTACTGGTTCAATCACCAGTCTGTCTGACTTCAATCCTTCTTCCAAATCTCTAGATCCAATGGACACAGGGGCAGATTTCTGTCACAGTTAGCAGTCCTGTAGCACTAACTCTGTTCATCCACAGCCGTAGTTTGCCCACTGCATATGCCCACAATAGCTCAAGAAGAAAATGTGAAAGGACTTTCAGGGAAAGAATTTGAGGCAAATGATGCAGCACAAAAGTGTTTGGGCACTTGATTTATATACATGCAAACAAATCATCCCCTGTAGAAGTTAGAAACTGATGACTTCCTCTTGAATTGAGAAAAGATGTTCATTGAAATTTATATGGGTTGGGTGCTCTTCTCCAGTGACCTGCTCCTGATTGTAATCCAATAATGTGGGTGAGTCCTTTAGCTGAGTTTCTCCACAATATCTCCTTCATGATCAGGAAAGAACCATTAAGCTAAGCCCTCCTTCTGTCTCTGAAGAAATTAGAGCCCAGACAGATGAAGTGACCAGATTGTGGCCACTTTCTTTCCATTACCCCAACCCCCACTTCCAAATTGCACTTTAAAAAATCTATGAGCTTTCTTTCTCCCATGCAATAATTAAGAAATAGAATGTTCACTTAAGAAGTGCACATTTTCTTCAGTCACAAAGTCTCTAATGACTTGAAAAGTGAGGCTTCGAAAATATGTAGCCGATCTAATTAAACAAAAACAAAACTCAGCTCTGCTTATCCAAGGCAGCAGGAGCAGCGCCATGCCTCCCTTTTCTTGTTTACAAAGAAGCTCCCAGTTAGAACTATATTTAGTCCTTGCTGCAATCCTGTAAGCTGTTATTATGAACTTGACTTTGTAGATGAGGAAACTGTTGATCAAAGAGACTAAATCATCCCGCAAGAGGGTGGCAGTCAGAACTCAAAAATGACTTTATAAACTCAACTCCATTGCTTCCCCTATGTCAACACAGCCCCCAATTCTTCTCATGGAACACTTGCCTAACAGTGGGTTCAGAGAGTTTGGGCCAGGCCCTGGCTTCCTGAACAGTGATCATAGCCATAGCTCTGTGACTGTCTGGGTGAGGCCCTGTGCAGAACACTCCTCCAGTGGAATATGAGCAGAAGTGTGTGTATCAGAAAAAGATATGCCCCCCTCTCTCCTTTCTTAATCAGCCATTACCCACACTGATTTTTCAGGGAGTGCTTGAAAGACACATGGTAAAGGTAGGGAGACCTCGACTTTACTCCCCACAGAACAGCGGGGTAACTAAGCCTTTACACCTCCCTTTTATTAACTACCAATAGCCAAAATGGATAATTACATGAGGGAAAAAAGCTTCATGTGAAAGGCACAGAAATTATAGGGCTTATTTGTTATAGCAGCAAATATATCATGATCAAAATGTCCATTTTTATTGGAGACTAGTGTTCCTATTCCTACTATTCTCAAACAAGTCTCCATAATACATGCTTACTAACTAACTCGCTCATTTTACTACATGGGAATTAATCACTTTTTTTCAGTGATTTCTCCTTCTGTCCCTTGTTATTCCATCATTTCAGGGTTAATGATAATTGCTGTCCTGTGTAGCTATTCGTGCTACTCAAACAAGTATCATAAAAAGTTTGTGGTGTAGTTCATTGTCAAACCTGCCAAAGCATGAAATTAGAAAGACTTGCATTTTTAAAACCCTTCCAATCACACCCATCTTCCAAACGAATTTTAAGGAAAACTTACATCTCAGACTGGGAAGGGAGCAGTGGTCTGGAGTTAATCAGTGACGATTTATTGAGTCTCCTAAGTGCGTGGCTTATATATGGGTTTCCCTACCAGTTGGAAACTCTTAAAGCCCTGGACCTGAGAATGTTCCCTCGAGAACACACAGGGCCTTGTCTGGCCACTAGTTCCAAAATGTGGCTTAAACCGGCATGCTGAGGGCTCAGACCTCCTGCATTTCCCACCACAGAGGCCTGAGGTCTCCACTCCTCATGTCTCCTTGATGTGGTTGATGCAGGAGGCAGAGTAGCAGGGATGCTTTTGAGAAATAGACCAGAGAATATATTTTATGACTCCTCCATCATAAGCTTTGTACCTTTTTCTCTCCCCAGAACTTCAAAGTATTACTCCTTTTAACATCTCAAATCTTAAACCCAAATCCAAATCTTAACCAAAGAAAAGCCTTGCCCTCAAAGCAGTCTCCATCACAAATGATGAATGCTTTAAGTGCTTTTTTGGGGGGAAAACCCCTGACAGCAGTTTGGTCACTAGAGTAAATCCCCATAGAAACAGAAATAAATCTCTGTGACATCTGCTAATGTACACCATTTCCCTTGAACACCTCTTCCTGTCCAGCTTCCACACCACCTTCCCGCCTTCCCAATGCCCCCTTTGTCCTGGTTTTGGCCCTGGGGGATGACTTAGCCAGCAGATGGTACCAGGAAAACCCACACTATAGCATCCAGCCGAGCATGTGCAGGCTGGTGAACTAAAGCCGGGTCCAGGGACTGGACTAAAAATGTCAAGGAAGCAAAAAGATAATGCCTTTCTTTTGTTCAAGTTCATTTGTTCATTTGCCCAAGAAACATTTGCCGTTCACCGATGTGGGGTTAGCACTGCTTAAGGCAGTAGAGAAAGGCACTTAAGAGAAGCATCCTTGCTTCCCAGGTACAGATTACACATTTACACACATCTAAAATTACGCAGCTAAAGCATGAAGGATGGTGGATTCCCCAGCAATCAAATGGAAAACATCCCACAAGTGGATTCACATGAGGCATGTGAATCAGGGAAGATGTATTCTTGGTTTGTCTGTCTGTCTGTCTGTCTGTCTGTCTGTCTGTCTAAGAATCGCCACAGGCTAAATTACCAAAGAACAATATTAGCACATAAACCCTGGAGAGCCTCTTCGGCTCCATCCATTGTGAATCAAATTACAGAATGGAGTCCAGGTTCATTCTCCTCAGTTTCAGAAATGGGAATCCAGGAGGAGTCAAAAGAGACCCATAGAGCTGCCAAGTTCTGGAAAAAGAGGTCTGAAGGAACTGGTGGGCTTTATGCTGGGCATTTAAAGGCATCAATACCACCGTCAATCCCCAAATGGCTAGAGAACTGCCAATATGGAGCTTCCATTCTTTCACGCCTAGTTTGCTGTCAGAATGGGCCAATCCAGAGCAGCCACATGAGTCACCTTGAACCCTGCTGCTTTGCATTACTGCCTCTCCAGCCTCTTCCCTGGAGGTTCTTCACACAGCTGGACTGCATTGTGGTATGGCATGCTTCTCGTTTTCCCCACAAGAGTCCCTGATTGAAGGCAGATGACACACGACCTTAAGCTCACCTTTAGGAAACACGCTCAGCCTGGCTTAGCACTGCCAGGTTGTAGCATGGATATTATTCCTGTCTTCCAACCCTGTGAACCATGGGTTATTTTAGAGAACTCCAGCTGTTATGCATTGCCAGAGGGATCAGAACCAGATTGAAATGGTGTGTAAGTTAAGCGTCCAGATAATTAGACCCTGAGCCTAACAATTGAGAAGCCTTGAGAGCAGGAGAGGTACCTGTCATAGATGTTTACACTTGACTCCTCACAAAAGATGCTTTATTGATGTCCCCCCATCCGAGTGACTGCGGACCTCTAGGACGCAAGTACTGCCATCTCCCCTGGCATCTATTCATCTATGTGCTTGGGGGCTGCAAAAACAGCGTCGAAGAGGAAGAGATCGGAACATAAGCTCTGGAAACCCATCACCCTTTCATGGGCCTGCACTGTCCCAGCAACTCTTAGACCTGAGTGGCGCTTGTCTCCTGTCAGTGAGTTCTGTTGGTTTGATTCTATGTCATTCTCTGGTGGTTTTTTTTTTTCTCCTAAACTACGCTGGACTCTCATTCTATGACAGGCCTTGTCCTAATTATTTTACATATCCCACCTCTTATAAGCCTCACAATAACTCATCACGTGTATGCTTTGTGTCCCTATTTGTTTTTCCTGTTTTATGTATTTTGAGACAGGGTCTAACCACATTCTAGGATGGCCTTGAACTAACTGTGATCTTCCTGCCTCTGCCTCCCAAGGGCTGATGTCTCCATTTTATTTTTGCTCATCCCAAAATGCCAAAGTATTATTCCTATTAATATCTAGAGTCTGAAACCTGAATCCAAAAATCCAAACAGAAGGAAGGTCTTGCCCACAAAGCAGCACCCACCATAAATGAAGAATGCTTTGTGAAGAAGAAAAAAAAAAAAAAACCTGAAAGCAGAATTTGACCACTAGAGTAAATCCCCAAGGGAATAGAAACAAATCCCTGGGTTTTCATACACAGAAAGAGACTAAAGAAGTCATGTGACTTTTCCACCGGTGAGGGTGGTCTCTGTTCCTTGGGCTTCCCTTAGGTATCTTATAGAAACCACTCTGAATTGAGGCCTTATACTTATGGTTTCAGTTTCTTTTTTTCTCTGAGGCACTATGCTGCCCAATCAGTCCCAAACCCTGCACTCTAGAGAGCCTCAGCCCCCAGGTAGATGGGACCATAGGCACGTGGACACCACTCTGCTTTTCTTGAGTTAATTTCAGATGACTAAAGGACACTGAGCAATTTGCTCTCACAGTCTCTCAGTCAAGCTATCGCATCTATGCAGTTGGAATCTGCTATCTTACAGAGGAATAGATAATAGCTCTACTGCTCTATCTTACCTCTGTTCTCGCCATCCCCAGTCCTTCCACTTACCTCTTCCCTCCTACCTATGTGACGTCAGGTCACAGGTCACAGGTGCACAGGAGACCTCACTCACGCTGGCCTGTATTAGAGGGGCTCTTACAAAACCCTAGAGGCTTTATGACAAAGGAAGAATTTTACCTACTCTGTATATTTGGCAAGTTTCCAGACTCTAAAGGGAGTAATTTCTTCCATATGAAAAACAAAAACAATGCCTATCTCAAGGACTTCATGCAGCAGATACCATCCCATCCAAGGCATCAGGTGACATGTTTAGTGAAGACTTCTGCCACATGCTGTTGCAGTTAACCACATGGGAACATGCAGGCCAGGACCCCTCACAGCGGCTCGGTGACACCATGCAACACGGAACACTGAAAACTGAAAATGCGCTTGGAACAGAATTCTGTCTCTCATTAGGAAATGAAATCGTGACTTTCCTGGGAACGACAGCTCTGGCAGGAAGAGATGGCAGCCTGGATTTCTACTTATCACCAGGGTAACGACTCTTTCATCCTCCAGCTTCATGTCAGGTCTTTGATAAAGAAACTCCAAGAAAATCACAAGGCAGTTTGACAGGAATGGCCTGAAACTGTGCCTATACATTTTAGATGCAGGATCAACCAAGAGAACCCAGTTGGAGGTTGACTTAGGAACTACGTTAGTTCTTAACCCAGATAACGTATCAAGACCAAGAGGGATCGGCCCAGCTGGAAGTGCCTATCCCAAGATAACTAAAAAGAACACCTATGAATTCTAATTCTGAAACTTTTCAAGAACCCTGACACTCTAGAGTTCCTCCCGCACTGCTGGGGGCTCCCAACCACAGGAATTCAGGTCTGGGCTACCTCCTCTCTCCATACTCCCCACCTCCTGAGAGCTTCTTTTCTGATACTGCCTCTGATTGGTTTTTAGAACTGTTACTGACAAGGGAAACAAATGTGGAAGAACTTATCACTTTTCTCATCACTGAGACCAAAACGCCCAAGAGATCAGCTTAGACAGAGGGATTATTTATTTTAGCTCACAGTTTCAGAGGGTTGTATCCACGACCACTTGCTTGGTATTTCTGGGTGCATTGTAAGGCACAGCATCTAGGTGGTGGGATCATGTGGTAGGAGAAGCTATTTGTGTCCTGGCTAACAAGAAGAGGGGGGCGGATGGACATCAAGTATCTACCCCCTGTAAACTACTTCCTCTAGCAAAGTCTCATTCACCTCCTTGAGTGCCCAGAACCTCCAATATTAGTACCACTAGATGGGGACCAAATACCCAACACATAAGCCTTTGGGTGGGACTCTTCACATCCATACCATAATGTGGGCATTATTTTATGACTAATCTTTGCTATCTTAAATTTTAATTAGCATAACATGTACTGACTGCTTAGTGGCGTAGTGTTAAGCAGTGAAGGAACAAAATTATGTAGAAGTCATTTAATAGAATCTCAAGTCCTCACTCGACCAGCTAAAGATTTGGTATAGCCCTTTAAATATGTATGCTTTTAATAGTTCACAGGAAATCTGTGCTGTGGAAACATCTATGTAGCTAGCACCAATGGCTACATTGTAGGTTAAAGAATCAGCATTGGTCATGAAGATGGCATAAAAGGGTTGGTCCACTGTCTATAATTAACATCCCAGAAGCCACACCAGCACTG
This sequence comes from Peromyscus californicus insignis, assembly GCF_007827085.1. Lineage (NCBI taxonomy): Eukaryota > Metazoa > Chordata > Mammalia > Rodentia > Cricetidae > Peromyscus > Peromyscus californicus. The sequence continues at coordinate 16,850,464 of NW_026294584.1, forward strand.
CTTGGGAAGCTCAGCAGGGAGCACACTCTCCTCCCACTTGTCAGTAACTGTTTAAGTGCCTTGTTGAAGATGGGGGTCACGTGACGACTGCTTGCTGCTGTACACTGTGACAGACATGGTGTGTAGAGCGTGTCGTCTCTCTTCCTTTTTTGGGTCCTAGGCACCAAAGTGGATCCCCAGAAGTCAACTGAAGCTGCAAGGCTAAGTTCTGGACAGAAGAACATGGAAAGAAGTGATGCTAAGGCACTTCTCAACCTAGCCCTTGGGTCTGCTTGTGGTCTTCCATGAACTCTCTTTGTCTCCGTTTATCAGCCCAATGCAGGGAAGGACATACCCAAACCCATGGCAGTGACTCTCTAGAAGATTACCTGAGTAATTGTGAAGAGAACATTTATCACGACCCCTTCTTCTTCCTGTCACTGGACTGTAACATCAGCAAGAAGTTAATTTTTTTCTCAAACATCCCCAGTTATCCTGCGTAACATTCCTCCCCTGTATTGGGGGAGGCTCATTGAGTACCAAGAAGAGAACTGGCCTAGCCAGCGGCAGGACACCAAGGAAAAAGTTCATTACCATGGGGTCTGGCTTCATGGTGGATGCAGATGACACCCTCTGAATTAGGAAATTAGGGGCAAGCGGTTGAGAAATGTCTATTGTTCTTCCCACCTTCCTGTTTTCCTTACTGAATACTAATGCAGCATTCCTTGTGGGCTGTTCTCTCCACCCACCTCTGTAGCCCACTGTGTGCAGGGCATCTCACCACCGCTCAGCGGTTTTCAGCTGAGTGAACTCAAGCAGAAGGAATGTAGTGATGCAGGCAGCAATCGCAGCCCCTCGGGTTCTTCGGCCTTTCACCCAGAGCATATGTCTACAACCAAAGCACTTAGGACACCGTCCTGAGTGAGTATACCGTGTATGGGAGGGGGTGACTTAAAACAGAGGAGGGTTTTAAGTTCAGCCTGTGCTCAACACTTAAATTCAATTTAGAGACTTCCCAAACCCTTTCTGAAATTACACAAGGGCCATGAGAAATCAGCTTCTTTCTTTGTGGTTGCAGATTTAATTCTGTAGTTCAAGAAGCTGCGTCACAGAGCTTGCACAACACTGCAAGCTGCTGCTGGTGGAAATGAAGACGCTTCCTTCTTTGTTGCTAAATGCCTAGAGTTACTCCACAAACATTTACCCGGGACCCTCCTGTTGGGAGTATGTGAGTCCTGCCCCCAGAGAGAATTCAACCCTGCAGAAGCATCCATTGAAAATGCCTCAGGAAAGATGCTAATGGCGGATCTGGTCCCTTAGAAGTGAAGCTTGAAAAGCCCATCCTTGGAAGTGAAGACGAGAAAGTCTGGGGGAAATACTCCAGTAAAGTCATAGGACCAGAGCGGAGCTAGGGCTGAAGATACTTCCTGCTGAGATCACAGTCCCCGCCCTGTGTGGTCAGCATGGGCCATCTCAGCACTGCAGAGAATCCACAAGCTTTGAAATTGCTCCTTGCAGATGAAAGGAAGGTTTAGGTTTCCATCCTGAGAGGCAGCGAGCTCTAGCATCCTCAATCCCATTAACTCACTTGGTGCTGTGTACTTTTTATACTGAATAATCCAAACACTGAAGCAGGAAATATGGTTCCCATTGTGTAATTAATTGGTGAGCAATGTGACTTTGAACAAGTCTCTTCCTCCGATTTGTAACCATAAATTAGAAAGTCTATTATATGAAGGCATATAATAAATATTAATTTGAAATTCCCTAACAGCTTCATCATTTGTAATACTATTTAAAATGGAAATCTCTGTAGAACAATCCCCAACCCCCAATCTGGATATCACAAAAATCTACAGGGAAGAGTTTTTCTTACTTGCCTTTGTTTCAAGATTTAGTTTCCATACAGTAAAATGTACAGGATGCAGTCAATGTGTTTGCCAAACATATATACCCTTGTGACTATCATTCCATCAACATGAACACACTGAATACTATTACATGAATATGGTATGCCGAGAACATAAACCTGCCTGGGAGGACCTTAAAAATCAATGTAGGGAAATAGGACAGATACCTTAAAAACACAATATGATAAAGTAGGGTTTTTCTGTTAAGGTTTAGTGTGTGTGTGTGTGTGTGTGTGTGTGTGTGTGTGTGTGTGTGTGTGTACGCATGCAGATACCCAAAGAAGCCAGAAGAGGGCATCAGATCCCTTGGTGTTCAAGTTGCAGGTAGTTGTGAGCCTCCTGACCCAGATATAGGAATCAAACTCTAGTCCTCTGAAGAGCAGCAAGAGCTCTTCACCACTGAGCACCTCTGCTAATGTGGCCTCTTTCTTTTAACACGCCAAATGATTGGGGCCACCCAAACACGTGTCCATATGAAGGGAGTTATTAGAAGGATTTAAAGTACGTGAGACGGGACCAGGGAGGACTGTGAGAGAAGGGACATCCTGAACAAAACGTGCTATACAATGATAAAGGAGAAAAATGACCAAAAATATAAAAGGAGATATATTTAGTTCATTTCAGAAGCTGGCTTCAGTACTCACAGTCATTAATTAATGAAAAGACAGATACAAATGATTGATGTGCAAGCCGTACTTGAAAACACAGGTCTTGCAGCAATCCACAGAAAGGGGCAATGCCTTCTTAGCTTCTGATTCGTTTCTGCTTTATTTTCATGTTTTTGTTCTTCCCTTGTTCTGTATTATGGTGTGGCTAACCCCACTGCTTCATTTGACCAAGACTGAATAGTAGCTAGACAGGAAAAGCCAGAGGTTCTTCTTGTCCTATCCATGTAGGACTTCCTCAGCATGAGTGGCATCACTCCCTTGGGAGCCTTCCTAGCCATCCCTAAATGACCTATTCCCTGAGCTCTGCTGAGACTGCCTTTCCCCTCCTTCTCTAGCTTAGGAGCAGAGAAGCTTTGTGGGTCTTGAATCACTGGGTTATCTCACCAGGTCCTGATAAACTCCCAATCCCTTCCCTTGCCTCTGTAATGAAGCTCCTGTGTCAAATTCCTTACATTTTAAAGAACTATAGAGGTTTCCATTTCCCTGGTTACATCTTGGGTGTGATTTCCTCTTTTATGAATCATGTTTATAATTATTTGTTTTTTAACTTTGATGAAAGCTATAACTTTTGTAATCATAATTAAATCAAGTTTTTCCAAAAGAAACTTAGCATGAATGTGGGTTATAAAGTAGACTGATATGAGAAGATGCTGGACCAAAATATGAAAGAGAGAGAGAAAGAGAGAGAGAGAGAGAGAGAGAGAGAGAGAGAGAGAGATTGAATGTGCATGTGTATGTGTGTGTGTGTGTGTGTGTGTGTGTGTGTGTGTGTGTATGTGCGTGCGCGTGCACACATGCGCAGAGGCCACACTACAGTACTGATTCCAAACTATGGGCTCACAGACCCATCTGAGGATCTTCATAAAAATTCACATTTGGTGGCCACTTGGCTCCATCCTTCCTATCCATTCGGAACAATGAAGAAGAAACTTCAGCCAAAGCTTTCTGGCTAGATACTGAGCAAGACCTCACAGTGCAGATGCCATGCTGCCCATTTCTTATGATAAAAAGGATCATTTACACCAACAAATAAACAAATATAAAAATACACACCAGAGTCTCATCCCAGTCCAACTGAATCAACAAAGGGGATGACTAGATCAGGTATAACTATTGGGAAATGGTTCCAGAGTGGTCCTCATAAAATTTATCCCATCCTTCATCCTCACAGCACTGTTGAGAACCTCTAGAAACATGGAGAAGGCAGAAAGGGAGAGATGGGAAAATGGTGTTAAAAACAAAGTCGGTCTACTGACAGTTTATGTCTACAAATTAACATTGAGTAGAAAGACTACATAAAAATGTTTCCTGTTTGTCTCACCTACTAGCTCTTCTGAAAGCACAGCTTATAAATACATTGAGCTACATACTTGGTGGAAGACTGTTTTAAAAACAAAGCCTTTGTCAAATAAAAAATACCAACTAAAAGAGAGGAACTTTATGTAGAGCAGCGTGATTTTCTAAACCACAAAACTGTGAAGAAGATCCAACAGCAGGATTTTAAGAGCCAAATCAGCATGAATAAATAAATAAATAAATAAATAAATAAATAAATAAATAAATAAATAAATAACCTTCCCAAGGGGAAGCTGACTCTCTTGAAATCTCAGCAAATGAAGTTTTAATTGCCAGATTTCCTTATTTATGGAAAACTAAGCTTCTTTAATAATGAACTTACCAGTAATCTACAGAAAGAAGGGATTGTTATGAAAGGAGAGCACAGTTAACACTTATCTCTTCATTAAAGCTTAGGAAATGATGAGACAATCATTGGCTTAGTCTTGAATTCTACAAATATAAAAATCATTTTTTTTTTTTTTTTTGGTTTTTCGAGACAGGGTTTCTCTGTGTAGCTTTGCGCCTTTCCTGGTACTCGCTTTGGAGACCAGGCTGGCCTCGAACTCACAGAGATCCGCCTGGCTCTGCCTCCCGAGTGCTGGGATTAAAGGCGTGCGCCACCACCGCCCGGCAAAAATCATTTTTTATCAGAACACCATTCATGGACCCCTCAGTAAACATCTTACTAAACTGTGTCACAAGTGAAACACCCCACACCACCCACAGATCTGACTGCGAAGGTGCCACAATTGCCAGGCCAGACAAAGAAGCCGCATAATGACTGAGGGTTCTCTATGGGGACTGACCAGTAGGCAAACTTTTCAGGAGTCCACATACAGCTCCCAAGGGTCACCTCCCCTGCTGTGGTCACTGTGATGGATGTCTGCTCTTCCCAGCTAGGCAAGAATGGTGCCAGCTCTCTGTCCCTGTCCCAGTCAGTGCTGTTGCCGATGATGAAGCCGCAAACCTGGTAGAAGGCTAGAAACCTGGCCGTCAGTGAATAAAATGATGCCAGAAGAGACAGATGGGAGCCAATAAGGGGGTACAGTGCCTGGGAAGGTGAAAATGAAGAAAACAGGGAGATTTAAGTACATCTAAGACAATGGCTCTCAAACTGCCAAGAACACCTACTGTTCTGTTTAATTCTAAAACATAAACTAGCATCACTTGAGTAGTAGGAAATGCAATTATTATACTGATATACATGTCTGTGTGCATGTATAAAAAATGTACATGCATATACATACATGTAAAGAATACTAAATCATTACCACATGTCTAACACAACAAGTTGTGCATTAAACACAAGACACACTGCTTTTCAGTTCAGTTCCTGCTAACATTTCCCAGCATTCTCATTTGGCCATCTGCGAGTATTCACAACCATGCAAATGGTTACAATTTCCAATGGTTTGGGAAGTAATTTATTGGAGAAAAACATAAAATCAAGGAGATTATTCATTAACTTAACGTTTTTCTGAGAACTGGAAAAAGAGAACTATAATTGTATTTGGGAGGAAATTAGCTTAGCCCATTCTAAGAAACACTCATAATTGCTAAGACCCTTAAATTGCAAACAACTAAAAGCAACTTGAGTCAAGTAAAACAAAAAAAAAAAAGAGAGAGAGAGATGATTTTTATGAGCTTATACGGGAATCTCTTCAGATACAAAGGCAGAGATTAAGTAAAGGCCTGCAGAGTGTCTGAACCCCAAACAGCACAAGGCAGAAGGACCCGTTCTTTGTGTCTCTGCTTTTGTGTATGCCGGCCTCCCCTCCCTCCTCCATGCTTGCCTTCCCTCCCACACACTTCCCTTCCTTCCCTAACTCCCTCTCAGGTTCTCCCCCTCTTCCCTTTATAAGCTAGTTCTTTCTGCTCCATCTAGGGAGTGCTTGTGTGTGGCTAAATTTACATCTCTCCAGGCCTGGAGGTAGAAACTGTTGTTTGTATGTCTGCTTACTACACTCAAATTCCCGATCACTTCTGAAGGCCTCTCCTCCACACTGTCCTCATCCCATCGTTGAGAAACAGTGAAGGACGGACATTACCTACTTACCCATCATCAAATAGCCATCACTCCCTTGTGCAAAGAGCTTTTCCTAAGATGTATGCTACTGCTGTGCAGTTTGTATTATGAATGAGGAGTGGAAACAGGTCAGCAAGGATTTAAGGTTGATATGTAGTATGTAAAGGGAAAGACCAGCCTCTTGGCAGTGACAGTAAATATACAGTAATGTATAGTCCCCAGCACACCCTAATACAGGACCCTACATATTTGGACTTTTCTTTCAACAGGCGAAGAGCCAGCGTCATCAGGATAGGACACAGAAAGTCCGGCACGTGATGTCTAATGCCTAGACGACAGAACCAAGCTGTCTCAGCACAGATCCAGGAATGAAACTGCTTCTGTGGCTCTGGACTTGTCTGAATTCACAAAGAAATTTTAGTAGAAGAGTGACCTGATGTTGAACACTGTAATCCATATAGTTCACGCTGTAACATCTATCCTACCTATGGGCACTGAAGTGCCTAAACAGATATGGTAGCCATCATGTTCTGCCAGTGAGGAAAACTCTAGCCAACCATGAGACCCATGACTGCAGTCCTTACACAAGGAGTAGCCTTGCTTTGCTCTATTTTTTATTTTGACTGGAGAAGGTAGTAAAAAAAAAAAGATGATTGAAATGTAAAAATTAATAAATTTTGTGTAGAAGAGAAATAACTCAAGATGTACATATGCTACATGTCAGATGACTCTTGACTTCATGATATAGTTGGTCAATGTGGCAAATGCCTGTAGTGAGAACTGAAAGATTGTAGGTGCATTCCTCACAATACAGGTTTGCCAAACATGGATACTTCACTGTTGTCACAGAGTCCCATAGGGACATATCTTTTGACACCAAACCTGCAAGTTCTACATTTACATGTGTCATTCTGAGGTTCTCTTCTTGACACTGGACTCAAACTCTGCTTTTTAGTGTATTTCCTCTATTGTCCACAGTTATGCTCATAAATATAAAGATAAGAGATAACAAGCTTACTTACCTGCCTAAAAATAATTTGATATTAATCTTCCATATACACAAATTCCTGCATCTCCTTGGTCAAGACTAGAGGCAGCATCTACAATAATTTTTGCAAGAGTGCTTTGCCCAGTGAAACCTTTGATTGCAAGAATAAATTCTTTGTCAGGTGAACTGCCCATTCAACAACTTGTGTCTCTTGACAACTAAATAAAACTATTGGAAATCAATATTCCAACCATTCTTTTCTTAGTTAAAATTCCAAAGAAACTATTGTCCACATCAAGGAAGGACTTATAAGTAGGAAAGATTATATTAAGTGTTTTTAAAGTAAAGATTATTTTTTTTGCTATGAAAGTGTTCAAGTATCTAATAAAATAAACCATAAAAATATCAATAAGATGAAACCATGTGAAGTCTACAGCTCATTCTAAAATTGTGACTATTAAACTTTGGCAGGTGCCACATGCTACTCTAGAACTCATCTAAAGTACACATGACCAGGTCTTATGTAGCTGGCACCCAGGGTTTACAGGGTCTTATGTAGCTGGTACCCAGGGTCTACCAGGTCTTATGTAGCTAGTACCCAGGGTTTACAAGGTCTTATGTAGTTGGTGTCCAGGGTTTACCAGGTCTTATGTAGCTGGTACCCAGGGTCTACCAGGTCTTATGTAGCTGGTACCTAGAGTACACATCTAGCTCCTTTTTACTAAGCTCCAAGGTGTATGAGAACGAGCATCATACTTGATCCTTCTCTCATTCAAAAGAAAAAAGGGCAATGTTTAAAGATATGCTTTAAAAGTGCTCAGAGAGTGTTTTATAAAAGACTGTACATACCCTAATCCTTTCTGTCTTTGCTACAACCAAGAAGAGGTAAGCAGAGGGTGAGGCTACTGGGTCCCCACTTGTCATTTGGTGCATGTATTTTCAAAGCTAGACATGCAAAAAAATGAAAAATGGAGTTGGTAGGTCAATCATTCAATCATAGATGACCAGGTATTGAATAAAATGGAAAAACCTCTACCAAAGAAGTCATTATTTTATGCATGTATTGGTGCAAGGGCTTTTCTGGCTATAGAAATTTGTGACCTACACTCTGTTATGATTAAGACAACCCTGGAATCGCACAAAAGGATGCTCCATGAATATCCAGGGGTAGGAAAATGGGCAGCTGAGTTGACATTTTATATGTTTTGGGTACTATGTAGAAGTCCTGTGATTAATAGCCCTTTCCAGCTCCCATAGAGACATTCAGCAGTGATGAGAATATACAGCTGGGTTTTACATCAAGTAGAGACTGTTTTATAGACAATTCAGGACAGTATTTTTTAATTAAATACATGAGCTAACCAAGACTCCTAAAGAGTAGCATAAAGAAAACCTCAATATATTTGAACCAGTTAATTGTTTACAAATAAATACAACTAGCTGCATTCTGAAATGAAAACTTTTGCTTTAAAAGAAGCAAGATTCCAAGGTCCCTTCTAATGGTTTCCACTCAGACATTACTTTAGAGGAATCATGATACTGTGCATGTTTTAAAATGATTTCAAAAGTATTCAAATCATTTACCAAATTCAATTGCTTGTTTTCATTTCCTACACCCACTCATCTGAATTTGTAAACTTCTGCTATAATTTGGTTTTCCATGGTAACATTTGAAGTCACTAGTGCACAATGATCTGGCACTCCATGCACACAGAGCGTAACTCAATCATATTGACAGATTCTCCACTCTTTAAATGCTCAATGCAATTTAAAGTTGAAAAATACCTGTTGATATCTAAGTTCAGTGATGGTTCACTCATTTTATGGCTTAAGAGTGCTTGAAGACCATAATAATATAAAGCAGAAACTGAGTACTCCATCACAGCTAAAATAACACTTGGGCCCCAAACCCTGTATTTAAGCAGAAACTGGAGGAATTGTTGTTATAGTATTATTGATTTCCTAAAATGCCAGGCTAGAAATTGATGATGTTACTTGACTTGACACACACCAAAAATATATAGTTTGGTTTCAAAACAAGCTAATAACTTGTAATGGTGTTGTGATGCCCCCATGTTTTGCAGTTAGAATTGCAGACTAGGTGCAACATAAGTTTGTTTCACTCATAGTTATGGAGATGTGGAAGATCTAAGAATATGGCACCAGCTCCTGGCATGTGTCCTGTCCATGTTACATCACAACATGTAGAAGTGAGCATGTGGAGGGCAGAAAGGGAATCCAGCCAACCTACTCTTTCATTAAGAACCTGTTCTCACAATAACCAACCCACTCTCAAGATAACAGCATCCATGCCTCCAATGATGTCAAAGCCCTCAAGACCTAACATCTCTCAAATGTCCCATCTCCTGATGCTGATTACTAACAATGGCAAGTAAATTACAACAGGAGTTTGAAGGGGACGTCAAAACACAGGAACATATGAAGGGTGCTTTAGGTGAGAGTGCACTTGAGTTGGTAAGTTCAAGCTGATATCAAAGATCTGCCTTCCATGTAGAAGAACATCATGAATTGGCTGGGGGCACTGTATAGAACAAGAAGACTCACATTTTTATATGTGGATAGTGCTCAAATGCCCATGAAATTTGCCCATTTTTTCATCACTACAAACACAACCATCAAGAATGATCCTTTTCCATTTCAGATTACTCCCTGTGTGTCCCAGAGATCATTTATAGATTGATGAAGACCCCACTCAGCTTCACTTCTCCCTGCTCTTCTTCCCCCGCCTCTGCACACCATGGACAATAGAGACCTCAGGCTTTGTTCGGGATCTTGATGAAGAGAGGCTTTGCTGTGGACAGTATGAAAGACTGAAGACAGACAGATGCCCTCCTGCCAACCAGATTCTAGTGAGTGCTAGTCTCAAAAGCATATCAGAATCCTGAATAAAGAGGTGTGGATCCTCTCTTACAGATAGATGCTTCTTGATCTAAGAGGCCAAGGGGAGATAAATAGACAAGAAATGGGACTTTTATTTTACATTGTTGTTTATTTATATTTCTTAATTAATGCATATATCTATAGAATATCATGTGATGTTTTGATACATGTATATAATACATAGTGCTCAAATCATTTTTTCTTTGTAGCAAAGACATTCAAAATCCCATCTCCTAGGTTTGTTTAATATATATTATTTTATCACTTTTAAAAATCATCCTGCCGGGCGGTGGTGGCGCACGCCTTTAATCCCAGCACTCGGGAGGCAGAGCCAGGCGGATCGCTGTGAGTTCGAGGCCAGCCTGGTCTCCAAAGCGAGTTCCAGGAAAGGAGCAAAGCTACACAGAGAAACCCTGTCTCAAAAAACCAAAAAAAAAAAAAAAAAAAAAAAAAAAAATCATCCTTTTGTGCCACAGAACACCAGATTTTTATTTCTCCTAACTAATTATAATGTTTCACCATTAATCAATCTTTTACCAACCCTCCTTCCTCTGAACCAACCCTCTGGAAATCACCATTCCATTCTCAATTTCTATGAGATCAATCTTTTGAGATTTTACAAGTTATTATGTTCAAAAGCCTGTTGTCCTCTTGTACACAGTTTATTTTGTTTAACATAATGATCTCTAGTTCCATGTCGTCACAAAAGAAAAGAATTTACATGCTCTTGTGGCTGAGTAGTAGTAGTCCATTGGGTATATTTATCACACTTCCTTCCCTAATAGGCAGTTGACAGAAATTAGGTTGTGTCCAGTTTTTGCTGTTTTATTATGGTTATTGTGATGGGACTGCAATGGATGTGAGGCTGAAGATGTCTGCCCTGCATGTGGCTTCTATAGTCTGAGCCTGAAGGAGTATAGGAAGAGTGGGGAGCTGAGATTAATTCATTAGGAATCTTACTGCCTGCTTTCTTCTTTAGAAATGACTTTCTGGGGGAGAATCTATATCACCTCTGACTGCTTAAAGAACAGCTTTATGTTCTGAGTTCAAAGTAACGATGAGAGAGAAAGAGAGTGGGAGGGAGAGAGGGAAGACAAGGGGGGAGGAGGAGGTGGAAGAAGAGGAAAGGAAGAGGAAGAGGAGGAGGAAGAAGAAGAGGAAGAGGAAGTGGAAGAGGAAGTGGAAGAGGAAGAGGAGAAGGAAGGGTGAAGAAGAAAGGAGGGTAGGGGAGAGGAGAGGAGGAGGAGAAGAGAGGTCTGCTTAATGAAGGGAAATCAGCTTGGGCAAAAAGAATATGTGTTAGAGAAAAATGTTATTACTAGATGACAAATACCCAATTAAAGAGGTGAGGCAGGGAGAGGGAGGAGGAGGAGAAAGGAAAGGAGAGGGAGGGGAAGACAAAGGAGAGGACATAGAAGGAAAGAGAATAAAGAGGGAAGGGGAAGGGGCGGAGAGGGGTGAGGTGGGAAAGGGCAGGATGCGTCTGAGGAGCACATACTCCATCCCTCAGGGAAAGCAGCTCTGGCCAGTTCTGCCCAGAGGATTACAGAATTATGTATTTCCAAACCTCCCCTTTCTAAATGTGAATATCTTCTGAGTTCTTTTATCTCCATTTTTACCTTATACATCATGTACAGATGAAATATAACACATTTTTAAAATTCTTTGGATTCTTAGACCTCTGGATTAAGAAAAGCCAAGTCTTGATATGCTATACAGGCTACTTGCCTCTGAATTTCATGTTACCCATGAGTAGGATCTAGGGGCTGTCTCTATAGGAATAGGATGTGAATAAAATATAGTCATCTTTTGTACCTATCATAGTTGTTGGAAATCATGGATTTTCAAGTTCCTTATGTTAAATGGCCTAGAATTTGTATAGACCCTTCCCAGGACAATCTATATACTTATATCCTATCTAGATTTCTTGTAGTATATAATGCAATATAAAAATGATATAGATCGCTATTAAACTTCATTGTACACATTTAGGATAGATACAGTTCTCTTCTCAAACATTTTCCACCCTTGGTGGTTTTGCTGGTTTGAATGAAAATGGCCCTCATAGGCCCATAGGGAGTGACACTATTAGGAGGTGTGGCCTTGTTGGAGTAGGTGTGGGCTTGTTGGAGGAAGTGTGTCACTGAGGGTGGCTTTGAGGTTTCAGAAGCTCAAGCCAGGCCCAGTGACTCTCTCTTCATGCTGCCTGCTGATTCAGATGTAGCTCTAGGCACGATGTCCGGCCTGTGCCCACCATGTTTCTCACCATGACAATAATGGACTAAACCTCTGAACTATAAGCCATCCCCAATTGAATGTTTTCCTTTATAAGAGTTGCCATGGCCATGGTGTCTCTTCACAGCAACAGAAACCCTGACTAAGACAGTGGTGAAACCTACACATCTGAAGGGTCAACTGTGCTAACAGCCAGAGAGTGGGCCTTTCACAGATATGCCCAGCCTTCCTCCCTCCATGTACATGGGAGACTTGCTCATCTCTGCCCTTTGAAGTTTGCTGTGGCTGTGGTACTTTCCTTAAATAGGAGAATGTAAAAAACAGTGTGTGATGCCTTGAGCCAGGCCAGGTCAGGATCTTCACACTCCCTATGCAGTACTATAAAGATCACCAGAAGCATATGTCAAGATAAAGCATCCATTGGCCCTGATGTCCAGTAACTGGTAACTGTTACCAACAGACATGTCTGTGTTGGACAACAGAGAAAAACGTATGAGATAAACTTTACTTGTTGTGTGTGTGTGTGTGTGTGTGTGTGTGTGTGTGTGTGTGTGTGTGTGTCTGTGTCTGTGTTAGTTGTTTGCTACCATAACAAAACCTTCTATATATTCATTCTTGCATGTGCCAAACTGAATTAAAGAAAATCTTACCCTTGCTAGTGCAGATATTACCAAAAAACACCCAAGAAATAAGACCTCATATTAAATGTAACTATACTTCAAAATGTGTGAAAAAATTTAAAAGTTATAGCTATGTTTCTAAATTCTTAATGATACCTGAGAAGAGTGAAGAAAAGGCTGGTGTGAGGATCACAGTCTGTCCTGGGGTCATGGTAGGAAGTAAATTCTTAAACATCTCTTTGAAAGTCTTATTGAAATGGATGCATGCGCTCACACAGCCTCATCTTCCAACTGGAAGAGGATCACAGGTGGGTTTCTGTAGCCCTTTGAGTTATATAAATGCCTTCCTAGTGAGCTGAAGTGGGACAGTCAACCTTGAGCTTTTGTTTCATTGGGGGACCTTCTGTTACAGGATAGTGTGCTGTTTCTAATAGAAAGGGACAAGAAAAAAAATGAAATCTACAATTCTTTCACATCTTTCTAAACTAGAGTAAGTCTCCTCTCCCATGAAATTGAACATAAATCACAAAGACAAAGATAAATAATTATAAAATATAATGTCAGGATGACACATGGATCACAACCATAGGTTTTATATTCTAACATTTGCTAAAAGAGGTGAAACAAGATAAACCGACTCCTCTCCTGTCAAAGGGGAAGTGTGATGTGGTGTGTACGCACGCTGTAGAAGAGAACTGCCTGATAGCCTAACTTGACTGCATGGCTTGTGGGTCCTGACCTACCTGGGCTGAGCACTTCAACCAGGCAACAGCATCTGATCTATAAATGTTTGCTCCCACACTCATCTGAACAGCACAGTAACAGTATGTGTGGGGTCCCCAGGTCAGAAGCTTTCCCCTATGGTACTTAAGACCTTTAGCTCAAAACGAGCAAGAAGTAATCTATCTCCATAGATGAGCTGCATACAGTTCTCCCAAGCTTTGCACTCACAATCCCCCACAATCAAACAATTATAAGTAGTATTTTTGTTGATCGCTCTACCATTCATGCTCAGGCCTAGAAGAGTTATGCAGCTTAAGGACTTTCCACGGGGATTCCTGAAAGTCCCCATAAGAATTCCATGTGTAGAATTCCAGGGCAACATGTACTCAGGTGGGGGAATAGTTCCTCCTCATTTTCATTAGCCTCTGCTTAAATTTACAGTAAGAGATAACAAGCTATGAGAATTTGTCATATGTGTGATTTTGTTACCGACAGAAATCCCACACATCTTCTGGTCACATGAGAGCTGCTGTGAATATCCCAAAATGTAATTGACTCTTATCATTACTTTGAAATCAGGTTAGTTACTAGATCTATCTGCAAGCCTTATTTTACATTAATCTTACATTAATGTAAAATTATCTTTATATTAATAAACCATATCTATTATTATATCACAAACATTTTTATCACTGTGTTCCTATATAATCTATTTTAATTGAAAATGTAATCAAAAGTGTATCTTTGATGGTATCTTTAAGATAATCTTAGAAAAGATCGGCTGGTATCACTAGATTGCCAGATGGGGTTCCTGTACAAAAGGTCCTGAAGACCCTGCCATGGTAGAAATTTCAGTGTTGGCAACATGGGCTGCTTGATTCCAACACACTTTGTTCTTCCTGTGTTCTATCGACTCAACAAACACTTCATCATCTTCTGTGTGCCAGCAGCGTTCTAGGTGCTGAAACTAAGAAGTAAAGAATGGAAAGAAGACCATGGCCTGCAAGAGCACAGTCCTGGGGTTGAGAAATGGGCAATTTCCACGGATGAAAACTGCTGTAAAGCAAACAGTGAGAAAGTCAGGCAAGAGGGCTAAGTGGGGAAATAGGGAGGCTGTCTCTGAAGGCTGAATCTAAAGAGTAAGTGTGGACCCAGCATGGGAAGAGCGGGGCACGTGCTCCAGGCAGTGGAGATGCACGTGATCAGCCACCAGGACTGCCGGCTTCAGCACTGGTCAGGGCTGGCACATTCTGCTCCACTTGAAAGGAATCTGGGACCATCCAGAAAGATCCAGAAAAGCATCTCTCCTCTGGTTTATGAAAAAAACACACAACTTCTGACTGAATGTTCACAGCCCATCAGCTACATGCATATGACTCTCAGACTACATTCTTATTCATGTGCACAATTCTCATAAATGCCTTTGAAGGCCAAGGAGGAAAGAATGACCATCTCCTAGACAGGTACTGCCTGGAGAATTCTCTAATTCAGCTCTTCCTGTGGGGCTAGTTTGGTTTATTTTTGTTTTTCAGGGTTACTTGTTTGATTTTTCATTACAAGTACTCCTGTTCAGGGTGGGAAATGTGAGAGCTACTAAAAAGGTACACCGATAGACTTCCATAGTAATGTCTTTGTACCTAGTTGAAAACACCTTCTAGAAACACTTTAAGTCCTCCATTACAGCAAATATAGAAGTCTTTAGCTACTGTATCTCCTCTGAGGAATGTGTATGATTTTTAAAAGATGAACACGTAAGGCTAATACTCATTCATTGGGTTATGGCATCATTTCAAGGCTATCTAAAATTTTTGTATTGATAAACTTTTCCCTTTATTGCTACTACTAATGACTATGGTATATATAGTAGATGCTAGATTTTGGCTCATTGTCTTCCATTATCTACTCCCTTTACCAACTTGCCATATTCTGATTTAAGTACCCACTTAATTGCACAATCATAATGGAAGAATTGACTCCACATGCTAAGCTATGAGTATCATGTGACTTAAACTGGCAAATCAGAGCTAGAGGATCTTCTGGTTGCTTCAGAGAAAAACAGCAGGGACAGTGAGATGCCAGGAAACCACTTCTTAGGCGGAGGGTGTTACCCAGTGATAGAGCACTTGCCTGGAGTGTGTGCAGCCTTAAATTCAATCCCTAGAACTGGAAACGACAAAAATAGAAAAGAAGATGGAGGGACAATAAGGAGGAAAAGAGAGAGGGGGGGAGATAGAAAGAGAGAGGGAGCAGGGAGAGGTTGTTCATTTGTCTTTTGAAGTAAAGTCTCACTATACAACCCAAGCTGGCTGTGAACTCAACATCACCCTGCCTCAACTACCCAGGTGCTTTACAGGTATCCTTGTTTGGCAAGCATTTTACCTACTGAGTTCTATCCCTAACCTTTATGATATTTTCTGACATGGACATCACTTTCGTTGTTCATATCCGCCCCATTTCACTGGTCCCTTCCTCTTCCCAAAGAGCCCCTCTTGGTACTTTCTTCTTTTTAATCTGGTTTCCACATATGAGAGGAAATACGATATTCTCCTTACAGAATCTATGGTACCCAGCTCTTAATAAAATATATTAACCTTAACTGAACATATTAGGAGTAAATAATTGCTATAACCACCTGTAAACCCCATGAAGCCTCAGAACTAATCCAACACACCCGAGAGTGAGTGTAGATCCAGGCCAGAAGACACTCAGACTGGCTCCTGGTATCCTGTTAAGCAAAGCTTTACCTGAAACTAGACATGGCTGGAATGTTTCGTTACCTCCAGAGACAAGTTTCCTCCTGACTTAAACAAATGTGGCTTGAGTTTTCTGTCACGGTAGAAGTATTCTGATACTTGATAATCTCTGAAGGCAAACTCATTCATCAACTTGCTCAATGGCTCTGCCACAATTCATTAGGCGCTGCTCAGCACTTGGCCATATGTATTCATCCACAGATGGATTTATCATCATAGCACATCAGAGTAGAACCCTCCCAGCCCTCTCTTACCCCCTGGCTCTCTCTATTTGTTCACAGGGTCCCTCTGGATTTAACAACCAGCCAGCCCAGCTTTCTCCACACCGACTTACTGATTTGTATATCTGAAGATAATTTCTTAAATACAACCTCTTCAATCCCTCAGTATGATTCAGAGAATTAAACTCAAAAGCCAACGGAGCCTTTAGAAATCCCAGTCAGGGGACAAATAGTAGCTGACTTTGTGACTGTAGTACAGAGATATACATGCCAAATAATACTGTATATTTAAACTGCATGATGTTCTTATTATAAAGGGTAACCAAAAAAGTCTAATAAGACCAACCAGAGAGAGAGAGAGAGAGAGAGAGAGAGAGAGAGAGAGAGATACATGTGTGCACACACTCTCATACACCTATGATCACAAATGTCACGAAGTACATTTTTTTTTGACAATTTAATGAATGGATTTACTCCATCCCAAAGACTTACAGTTCCCTGGTACACTTTGGGCTACACTGTTAGTCCACCTGGCTGATGCCTTCTCATCAGTGGAATTCTCTGTCTTCCTTTACTGAAAATCTCTGGCAGGTCCTTGTGTAAAGGGAGCTTGCCATTCCCCACTGAATCGGAGTTAGACTGAGGTTGGATCAGCAGTAAAACCTGGAAGCTTCAACACCAGGACAGGTAACTGATCCAACCTTCAAACTGTCTCCTGTCCTGTGTCAGGAGAGCTGGCAACTCACTTCTCTCGAAATGTAACTTCTCTCCTTAGAGCTGAGAGAGAACAAGGCCAAAGCCACCTCGGATCAGTATAAGAATGAAAGATGATGCTGGTCTATTAATGAACCAACTTAAAATACTTATGGCAAAAAGGAAAAGATATACTGCCTTTAGTCTGTTACAGATTTTAACTTTTTTGAAATACTGTATTGTAACAAACTCACAAATAAAAACATCACTCATCTAGATTAAGGTAGCCATTCAAACAAGCCTTGCCCTGTTCCTAACTCTATACAACTCTTTACATCTCTTCTACACAGTCAGATAAGCTATTCTGTAGCCATTACCGATTTTTTTTTTAAATCTTCTAAAATATGTCAAATCAGTAGTTTATCTTAAGAGATCATTTTCTCATCAGTGAAAACAGACAGCTATTTGAATATCTTCCTCCTCTCTGCCTCTGATAGAAGGTCTGGAGCCCTGAGGCCTGGAGCACCTGACTGAACAGACACCCCCAGTCTTCTGGGGACATAGATAGGCACCATCATCCTGTGCAAGGAGAGTTCATTACTGAACAGTGAGTGCTGTGGATGGAAGATAAAAAAACAAGAGGCCCCAAATAGCCTCCAGCTGAATTCATTACCTGTGGACCCAGTGCTAATGATTTAGGGAACGCTCTGGTGCTTAATATTTTATCTGTTTAGCCTGATGTAAGGGCTCTGCTTTAAAGCAAGCCTGCCCAGAGGATCTAGTGCCTGAAGTGTCTGCGCCGGAAGACATAGAACCAAGCAGAACAAGGCACACTGTAAAAACTGTCCGTCCAGATTCTACTCCTCCTGTAGCAAAAAAGTGCAGCCCTTTGGGGACCAGGGATCTCTGCAAGGGCAGAGCCAACTCACCGAGGTTCATGAGAGGGAGACCCACAGCTGCCTTTCGGGGGAGGTTTCTGGCTTGATGCTCACAGCCCATTATTCACAGGCTGCTAGGAGAGTGGCGCAATAGCAAGAATCCAAGTTTGCACTCTGGGTGTGGTTGGTCCTGGATTTCACTGCCATTTTAAAAATGCCAGAGGCACTCACTATAAATAGGATGGGGCCAGGCTTCACCACTGCCACAGCTCAGGGGGCTGAGGGAAGTGAATAACACATGCAAGGCCAGCCTAGACTTTGTGTGGAAATGAAAAGTAAAAAGAGGGCCGTGGGTGTGTCTCAGTGCTAGCTTGCTTGGGTAGCCTGTGCGGGAGCCTAAGTGCAACCTCCAGCGTCAGAAAAAGTGAAGGCAGAATGGAAAAGAAAGGGTACCAAGAGAGGCTCCCAAGTATTACATCATTCTTATCGTTCATCCTAACATTAAGCCACAAGTTACTTCAACTGCTTTATCTCTGAGCACAATATTTAAATCAAGAAATCGGGATTTGGCTGGGGAGGTAGCTCAGTCAGTAGAGTACTTACCTATCATTCAGGAAACCCTGGGTCTCAGAGCATGAGGCATGACGGGTAAGCCAGTAATCTCTGTTTGGGTACATCTGAGTTCAAGGCCAGCCTGAGCTGCATGAGGTCCTACCTCAAAAAGAAAAGGAAAAGAAGGAAGGAGGAAAGGAGAATTCGGAGATTCTGTTCAGGTGGAGTAGAGAAATGGCTATAACTATCCAAAACAATACAGGCAAAACAGCAGTTTTTTCAAAAACTTCAAGGAAGTTAAGTAAAAATTAGAGTCTTCAAGTGTCAATTAGAGTGGAATGGATAGTCACCTTGGGTCTCTATTTAAATTTTCATATTCTAGAATACTTTTCTATTCCTTCTCAAAGCAATCTAAAGTGGCTAATTAAAATGTACATAACAAAAAAATAATTTCTGAAAAGAAACTGATCAGGCTAATAATACTAGCTTTCCTTTCCTTCTATAATATCTTAAGTGCTTTATATTCTTCTTTCTTTCTTTTCTTTTTTCTTTTCTGTTTAATTTTTGAGACAGTGTCCCAGAAGGTATTCCAGGCTGGCCTCAAACTCAAAATCTCCTGCCTTGGCCTCCCACATGCTGAGACGACAGGTGTGCTCCAGCACACCCATAGCACTTTACGTTTTAAAGCTCCCAGTCATCCTAGGCATTTGGATCTGTTACTGTCTGTATTAACACAGAACTGCCTTGAGGATGGAGTAGAGTAAAGCAGAATTCAAATCCGGGCCGTCTGGCTACAGCCATCCTTTTGCTGCCTGTGGAAAGAACAAGGTGAAACTGGGTGGGGCTAAATACCAATGACAGTCACAAGCAGTTACCAAAAGTGGCCACCAGACAGACAGACACACACACACACACACACACACACACACACACACACACACACACACACACATTGAACAGGGAGAACTGAGCATTCTTCTAGGGCACAGATGTGATTTGTCAGAGGCGGCCACACTTCTAACAGCTGCAAGTTACTCAGAGCTATTTACTGGAAAGGTGTTCAAAGCAGATTGAAGGCTTCCTCACAGCAAAACACCAAATTTGCATGTATAATTTTGGTAAAAATGAGTCTTCCAGGGGAGCGAAAAACCAGTAAGATGCAAACAACCATTTCTCTGGTGACCTGGTTGATCCAGAGATAAAAATCTACCATTCTCAGTGAAATAAAATAACTGCATCCCTTCTAGCATCTATCAGAAACTGATTTCTCATAGGAACCTCTGGGCAAATGCTGGATAATGGGTGGTTTGAGCCTAGAACAAGGGAAGCAGAGAACTGCTAATTAAAAGGAAATCTGTGGGCTTTTGAGCTTTTGAACTAATCAGGCAGAGAGAGGGGGGAAAGAGGTTCCCTTGGAGACCGTGAGGGTCTACCCAGAGGCTTGCTGCAGATCTGCCCACCTATCCCGTACCATCAGCACAGCCTCTGATGAACCCGGATTTCAATCCTAGAAATAGAATGGATCTAGAAGAAGGTTCCAATTTTCAAAGCTAATTAAAGTAATACATTTTTCAAAGTTTGCGAGAGTTAATTCATATCTGAAAAAGCCAAAGTGTAGAAAGACAGAAAAAGAGAAATACAAGAAGAAACGGAAGGAAAGGAATGGTCAGGTGGGCCGGCAAGGCCAAGCTAAATCGTAGAAGGTGGTGTGAGTTTTCACAGGGCCTACGACTTCACAGAAAACAAGACGCAGGTAATGAATGACCCCTCTGTTACTACCCACTTTAACTTCACAATTGACTGTGCTGCAGCTTCTTCTACTGTAGAATTCCCAAAGAAAAGCTCTGCAGTCACATGGTATAAAATGGGTGATTTCGGGTTTTGGAGCTGTTAATAACTCTCGTTTGTCCCACCCCCTACTTCCTAGGCCTCCAAATCAATAAAATCCCAACATCTGAGCCAAGCCCAAGTGCCGTTTCAATCACCTTTATACACTGGGGTGCTCGCCCACTCTTTTTCCTTAGCATTCCCTAGGTTTGACCCCCGGCTATG
This sequence comes from Peromyscus californicus insignis, assembly GCF_007827085.1. NCBI lineage: Eukaryota > Metazoa > Chordata > Mammalia > Rodentia > Cricetidae > Peromyscus > Peromyscus californicus. The sequence continues at coordinate 16,871,001 of NW_026294584.1, forward strand.
GTATATAATTTTGCTCATGAATGTCTCATGCTGTTCTTAAAGACAAGATTTATTTGCTCTCCCTGCAAATGGCTATAAATCAAGACCAGCCTCATCCCTGTCTTCAGGTGGACCTCATCGGTTGTAGGCATCTTATCAGCAAGAAACAGCTTCTCCTAATGGCTTGATAAATATTCCGGCCTCCCCAGAATCAGTTATCGAGAGATTCAAATCGCGGTCAGTACTTATAGCAGCTATTACCACAGACTTAGTGCCAGCAACCCTTTGTACTTATCTCTGTAACCAGAGAGGCTGAAAAGCTCCTTTTATGTCTCCACTCCTGGTCACTAAAACCTGAGTTCATTCAAAATTCTCTCCTGCCTACAGAGAGCTCAGAGTCCTGCAATAAAGACTGAAGGAGAGATTTGAGCGAATATAATATGAACGTCTCCCCGGTGTCCATTCTCTCAGCCCCCATCCCGGCCTGAATTTGGCACAAGGCAAAGGAATGTAAGTCTTAAGTGAAGGGCAAAGGGACATAGAAACAAACTTCACTGCCTTTGTATTTGTTCAGTAGAAGACAAAAGGGTTTTAGGGCAAATCAGCCTTTTTTTCCTTGTGCATCTTAGTTTTAATGAAATTGATCTACAGAGCCTGAAATCTGAAGGATATAGGGCCTGGGATTTATGAAATTTCTCAGTGGAAATCAAGTGCTTTTTTTTTTCCAGCGTGGCCTTACCGACATACCTTTGATGGAAGTAATTATAAAATCTCAATTACTGGGAGGAATAAGAGGGGCTGAGAGTTAACCCATCACTGTCCTTCATGGAAACTAGGCATCATGTGATCCACAAAAATGGCCCAGGGAATGCTTTTCCAGGAAGAAATAGCAGAATGCAAGAAGCCTGGTGCCTCTTAAAGAAACCTAAAAGGACTCTAAAACTCGTAAACAGGCCCCTTGAAAAGCAGAAATGCGAAGACACTCTCAACAGGCCCTAAAAGTGCCATCACTTATCTCGTTACATCTTTACAGTCTCTGGGCCCCTCTGTGTTCTGTGGAATGCCAGCCTCATGCTGGGTTTTAGTAGAACTCGGAGGAAGTCCCTCCCTCTGTGCTTCCTGTTGATCTTCACAGGCAGACCTAGCATTGAGAAAGGAAGAGCACCCCTTTCACTAACAAGATCATTGGGGTTTTACATGGGCAAGCCACTTTCCCAGAGTCACTTAATGCTAGAGCACATACTAACTTTACAAGCTCAGTCTGCAAAATTTCAGCCCTGCCACCAAACGCCGGAGTGTGGGATGGGGCCCGGCCATGAAGAAGAGATGTGGGCTGCTCATGAGTTGCCATTTCCAAGGCCTCTGCTTCTAATCCAGGCAGAACTTTGATTCATCTGCCTACTTGTCATTTTTTTTTAAACGAACTGAAAAAAAAAAGTCTCAAATTCTATATCGAGTATAAAAATAGCCTTTTCACAATTATTCATTCCTTTCTTCATGGGTCATGCTCTCTCCACAGTAAGAAGTTCCAGCCTGTTGGTAGCTTGTCAATCTATGTGGCTGACCTGCCCTGGGAAAGTTTCGGTGTGAGGCAGCCTTTATCGAAAGCCCCAGTGGTATCTCAAGTGGAGAGGATAGGTAAGAACTACAGTAGAGAGCTGGACGCACTGGGTGGTGGCCTCCAGATTCCTTGTTCCTTCCCAGGCAAAGCCCTGAAAACCTTTGGATCAACTGATCCATTGTGAAGCGAGGCCAAAAAGTATGCCCTATCTGAGGTAGTCTGTGGCCTACAAGGATTGTTCTATCTTTGGGCAGCAGGTGGGCTAGAGACTAGAATCTGGCCTCAGAACACTGAAAACCATAATAAATATTCCCTTAAAAATCTCTTTAAGAAGATAAGGGAGGAGTCCTGTAAAATGCCATCTTCTGGGCATGGCAGAACCATCGGAGAACCATACATCACGTCAGGTATGATCTCACAGGAGCTGTGGCTGCCTGCAATGGGCCTATAACAAGACAGGCCTGTCAACAGTCAGTCATGGATGAGGGATGGACTCACAGGGGAGGGAGGGGTTCACAGGATCACACTGCTTCCTGATGAACTATTGCCTTGCTCTGGAGTACCTCAGACTCTAGTGGACATAGTTCCAAACCCGTGATCATGCAGATAATCCTAGTTAAATTCAGTGGGCCTAAAAACAACACAAACAACAAAAACCCCATAAATCTGGGAGAATTGTGGGGAGGTGTGAGGGAGGAATAGAGATGGGAGGGAGAGGGAAGTAATTGGAATAAACTTTATACGTGTATGAAATTGCCAAAGAGCAAATTCAATGAAGTTAGAAGAAGAAAAAAGCTCTCAAAAAGGTTAAATTCCTCTCAAGCAGTTTTCCTGTAAGTGGAAAAGCTTGTTAAATCTATGACCTCACATTTGACAACTGTATAATTGTGGAACCGAATTAATAGCAATAGAAGATTTTCCTGGTTTTGTTCAGCACCTTTGAGTGCCACACTCATGAGGCAAAGGTGCCATTCAGTACCGTCTTTCGACTTCTAAGGTTTGGCCCAGAATCCATTCTTCTCTCACTCACAGAGATTATCTGGTCAGATAGAGTCCATAGGCGCCACATCCCCAGTCCTTCTGAGGCCGTGTAGAAGAGTCTCATTATGGCAATTGGTTTAGTTTTCATCTGCTTGGGTCTTGATCCCACCAACAAGACTTGGCCTGCCTCATTTCTTTTCTCTGAAATGTTTTCCTCACAACAGGCCAAAATGCTCTCACCTCCTCTTACACACCGAGGCACTAACAAAGGAGCGTGTCTTAACTCGGTAAAGACTACTTCTACCCTTCACCCCCACCCAAGCTTCTTCAACAATCAGACTCTCATCCCCAAGTGAAGAATTTTCCCATAAATATTTTATGACTTAACTTCCTAACTCCACAGAATACCTCACTCCAGCTTTATTATTACATCTCGTTTTTTATCTGGCACAACATTTTCCTCATTGAAACACATTCCTCTTGTGTGGCCCTGTGTCTGTGTGCCAGTTGCCAGAAGTCAGCATGCTGTGACAGAAAGCTCCGGACAGTGTATGTCAGCCAGGCTTCGGGGTTTGTGTTGTTCATTTCCTTCTCTGGGTCGTCCCCTGGGCGCCTTTGTGGGGACTGTCGAACCCTGGCACAAACTGCAGCTCCGGAATGGGATGCTCTTCCGACAGGCAGTGTGTTCCCAGCTGGCCCAGCCAGGGCTTCCTTGGCAGCCTGGCAAGGACACCACTGGAGACAAGGCAGCCCCTGTCGACCTCCACAAAGGCAGTGGCTCTGACTCAGTCTTGAAGTATTTGCTGTCAGTGGTGCATTACAAAAGGCGGGGCTTCCGAAGATGGCCTTCCAAGTAGCCACCTCCTTCACCTGGGTGATGGGAATCAAAGCCGAGTGAAAAATTAGGTTTACATATCAGCCAGCGCTGCCCCGACGTGTGAACAGGTGGCGAAGAGGCTAGCAAGGAGCTTGAAAAAGTCGGAATGGCTGGGGGCCGCGGGGGTGTTGGACAAGGAGACTTGTGACTCGGCCTGGAGAGGACGCCCTTGGCCGGTCCTGCTCTGCTCCCCTGCTTCCATGTCTGGAAATGATTCCTGCTCCTTTCATAGGATTATTTGTAATAGGCCAGTTCAGACAAGGTAGGAACCAACACAAATCCAACTGGAAAGCCCTCTCCAAGACTCACTCTCCGGCAGGGTGTGGCTGAGCAAACTCGCCTCCCCCGAAGACCAGGACTTGGAGGTAAATGATTCCGGGAACACTTTAGGCTTTTATTGTTCTCTAAGTCATCAGGAAAGCTGAAGCTAGACCTCGCCTGGGAGATGAAGTTCTTTTACATTTCTGAGCCCTACCTTGCGAACAGATATTCTCTTTGTAACTAAGTGTGTGGGATAGTATTTTCTCTCTCCGCATTTTCCTCTCACCGTGCCTGTCCTACTTAAGAGCTCAGCTCTCACCCGCTCCAGGGAAAGTTCCTTTTTTTCCCCCCTACAAAAAGTAGGAAGTCTCTAAGGATTTCTGGCTTTTGCTTTCCAAAAGTCCAAACTTTTAGAGCACAGTAATTTTGCTGGAGAGGAAGAAGGAAGGAAAGGAGTCTGTGGGTAGAAAAGACGGAAATAAAAAGGCATTTTTTTTTCTGTATGTTGTGTAACAATTTCTCTGAGATTAATCACCCGTCTTGAAGAGAAGGTCTTCAAGACAGGAGGTGAAACATCCCATCTTACAGGGAAATAAAAACTCAAAAGCTTCAGGAAGACCCTGAAACTGACCAGATTCATTAGGCCTCTCTATCCCCAAGCATGTATTGTGAGGACTCCTAAGTCACATTCTCAGATAAGCATGAAGGAGGCTCAGATCAACGTGCGAAGGACACTCTCCAACCGTTGAGATGCCTTCAGTGTGTGCAGTGTGCTCCAGTCCCACTCTTATGAGCTGTCACCCATGTTGTGGTGGGGTTTGGAGAACAGCTGTCCGTGAATCCTTTCCACTCCCACACGTAACCTTTACCCGTATTCCTTCAAGCAACCCAAATAAAGCTCACTGGCCCGCCAACTCGGACTCCGGTGCAGCCGTAGTTTGCCTTTCGTGGGTTCCCTGTCTGGGGTGAGTAGACATTTACAAATGACATCTCCTCAGGAATAGTGTCCTACAACACAGTTTCTAAACACAGACGCTAAAGACCTTAGCTGACTGCAGATCTTGGGTCGGCTTCCTGGCAACGCTGTAGAGTGGTCCAGGTGGGTGTGGCTCTGAGATGGAGCTGAGACTATGCTGCACTGAGCGCTCATAGGTGCTCTGCACTAGATGCTCCTGCACTCTGGTGCTCCTGCACTCTGGTGCTCCTGCACTGAGATTCTGCTGAGCTCTTCCTGTGCTGAGAGCCAAATTACTAACTGTTTGCAACGGAGCACATCTGCTTCACTCACAGAGGTCAACGCCAAGCTTAGACTCAAAAGACAGAAGAAGCGAAAGAGGAGAAAGGAGGGGAGGGGGAGAGAAAATAGGAATAGTAAAACAGAAAGGGTTAAGGTTTGTTTTCCTAGGTGATAGACTAATTGGTCAACAAAATTGTTGGTTTGAACTGTATAAAATTGCTGCTAATCAACCATTTGTTGGCCCACAATTTTTAAAAAAATGGCAATTTCATAAGGTTCAGCAATTAATAAAAAGCTAGTTTCTCTACTTGCAGGTGGTGACCCTGCAAGATCCCTGGGGAGACTCTGCCTGTCAAAGGGCTTCCCTCTGTAAAGGTCCCTCATGTAAACTCTTGCTGTTCCCTGACATACATGGAGCATTCCCTGAGGGCATTGTTATGATTCCTGACAGAGGAAAATCAAAATAGGGTGTGAAAGAGAGTTAGGTGGCGACAAGCTGGGAGCAAGAGGGATTACAAGTTAAAACACAAGTCTACTTGGCAGCCTCTTGTCTTCTCTTTGGGAGGCTCGGCTTTCCTAAACAGGGTGCATTTCCCTGTCTTTGTTTCCCATCTTCAAATGTATCTGTGTTTGTCAGCCCATCTCTGAACAACAGTGACGAATAAACTAACATCAGTCCCTCTGCTGGGGAAAGAGCAGTGAAGTGAACTCCTTTCATTGATGCCAAGGGAAGGGAAGGCTGGGACTTACGATGCTTTAAGAGTAAACCATTTAAAGAGATGTACAAGTCAGAACTGAATCTGTACCCAAGGGATCCCTAGGAGACGGGGAAGAAAGAACACATCTCCAAACTAGAACCTAAATCTATCTATTCATGGCACAGGAAGCCCATTTTTTCCTTGGGTATGGTTCCCTTTGAAGTGGTCAGTCAACTTCATAACCACCTACTCTATGAAGTCTTTCCTCAGTCCCCCAGTCACAGTGGGTTTTTGACTTCTCTGTATCTCTGGGAAATTTTATGTTGCAGAATAAGATTCTCCCTTGGCTAGTTCAAACACCAGTGATTGTGCTCTTATTGTATGCAAAGAACTGCCTTGAAAGATAATGTGTAGAAAATACAATCTTGGGGGTGGGACGCAATAGAGATTGCTCAATGGTTAAGAGCATGTGCTGTTTTTGCAGAAGATGAGCACATACTATTCTTGTAAAAAATAAACAAAAAACAAAGTTTAGTTCCCAGTATCCATGTAGTACAACTCACAGGCACTTATAACTGCAGCTCCTGGGAAATCTGATGCCTCTGGCCTCTGCCAAAACCTGCATTCACATATGTTCGTGCATGTCACACACACACATTGAAAATAATTAAAATAAATCTTTAAAAAAGGAAAATGCAATCTTGTGTTAAAGATGCTTGCAGTCTGGTTGGCCTTCATACAGCAGCAGGTAGGGGTGGTTCTGGCCTGTGCCAAAGGTCTTAGCACACTTTATGTTCTCTACTAGACTGCCAAGTTCCTTATGGACAGAACTTATGTCCCCTCTGTTTCTAGTCTCTCATGAAGGGATGCCTAATGCCATGCTTAGCACATATCAATGAAGATGTCTATAAATGACGAATGCAGAACTGAGGTCTCAGATATTGAGAATACCTTCAAAACTTGATTGATGGATGAATAGTACCTGCTCCATACTATGTTTCTACTCATGGCCATTTGCTTCTCTTCTAGCCAGCCTCCAGCAAGCTTCTATAGCCAAGGTCAAAACTTGAGTTCTTGCCCATCCTGCATTCAAAGCTCCCTAATGCAAAGTCCACACTCCACTGCAGATTGTTAGGAAGCATGGACACTCCATTTTGTGCCCTCTCCTTCCACTCTGCTGACATCAAGGACATACCGTTTTCGTTTTCTGTTCAGAATAATCTCTTTAAAACAGTTTTGGAAATCTCCTTGTCATTGTAAAATTCCCAGGTGACAGTTTCACTTCCTCTCTTCCTGTGGGGTGATTTGTTCACATTTGGATGTTAGCTGACTTGTAAAATAACTCTTCTATTCAGGAGGAATGTCACATAGTGCCCAAACTAGATTGAACGTGGGGTGTTGTATCATCAACAGTTAGAATTCCAGCACAGAATCCCAGTGTCCCAGTTGTCATTTTTCTGAAAGTAAACTGAGAAGCTTCTATAGGCAAGGATTTGGAGGTTGGTCCTAGGAGACACGAAGGAGGAGTGAGAATATGCTTAGTGATTAGGCCTCTAGAGCACAATGATTCACAGTGGGTAGCTCTTATAACCCTGGGTCTGCTTCTTGCCATCTTAGAGTCCAAATCTCTTATCAAGATGCTTGGGTTCAATCATTCTAAGTTGTGAACTTCCTCTCTACAATCCCATATAAAGGTACAAACTCCATTCCAAAATCCATCATGTTCCAAAAGCTCTCTCCTAATACTAACATGTGGGGTATGAATTTTTGAGACTTAAGTTTTAGTCCACAATTGAAGGTAAAACAAGGACAGAAGGTCATCGGCAGAGGGTTTGCTAACAAGCAGACCACTCTAGGCAAGAGCAGCTCAGTCCTGCTGAGGGCCTTGTGGGACACTGTGGGGACACAACTCAGAAGGAACCCACCCACAGGCAAGGGGCCTGAGAGAATCGTCTACCAGCTCCACACCACTGTCTTTGGTTAAGATCTGCTTCTGGGGGAGCCCTGCTTTGTTCTGCACATCCCTGAAGCCATTAAAATGTCCTCAAGCAGAGATGAGCAGGAGCTGGAGGTAAGGAATCTTGGCTTGCACAGAAACCTGAGCACTAACGCTGCAGAAAACCTCCAGGACGGCTGAGGGGATACAGCCAAACAACAGCAATGTGAACCACATGCCCTGATGCGTTATGGATCTTACCACCCAGCACAACTCACCTTCTACTAAGAGAGACTATTGTGCCAGGGACTACACAAGAGCATCCAGCAAAAAGTAAGAATAAAACTGAAATGCAGCTTGAAGTCTCTTGACCAATCTCCACGTTCTGATGAAGAGAATCTTTCTTCTGATTTATTCTGTAATGGCAAATGGACTGGCTCACAGTGACCCAATGTCGCAACAGCTCTCAACTTAGGCTCCGTAGGATATGATTTTACACGTCACAGTTTCTTTAATGTACAGAAGAAAGCATACAAAAAAAAAAAAAAAGACAAGAGAAGGCAGCCAGGTTTTGCAGTAGATTAATGAGGCATTTCTGACATAAAGAGACACCTAATGCAAATCTCATTGTTATACTCCATCCACTTCTGCCTGATGCTTTGCAGAAATAACTCATCTGCGCTTATCACGAGCTGTTGCTTCTAAATCCAGAGGCAGTTTCATCCGCTTTGTCTAACAGCGAAGTGAGACCATCAGATTGTGTCCACCACTGTGTCTTACCTGCCACTGACATTTGCCATAATGCCTGAATGACACAGAGGGGATTTTGACTTGACCAGAACCCTCTTCTCCAAGGGTCACCTCTGCACAGGAGGGAGAATTCCCCAGTGCTTCTCACTGGAGCAATTGGCCTGCGAGTGGGGTCTCTGGCTTTTCAGCTTGAAATTTCAGTTAGGATTGAGGCGCTGCGTCCACATTTGTGACAGCTACCCTGCCTCCGCTGAGTGTGTTTCTGCACTTGCCTCTGTTTCTGGGCCAGGGCTTTCAATGTTCTTTTTCTCTTCCACAGACTGTGGTTTGCATGTTTTCCATCTTACTACTTAATGGCAGGATTCCTTTCTCCACCTCAGGGACGAATTGAATTTTCTGATCATAGGTTATTTACTTTGTCTTTGAAACCCTGTAGCTTGTCCTGGTCATGAATACTGAATGAACAGCAGAATGAAAGGCTGGGGTAGTCTCACGTAACCACGTCTAAGTCAAGCGCCCTCTGCTCTCTGACAGCTATGACACATTAAGTGGGTACCCTCCAAGCCCCTCTGTCTTAACAATTGTTAGTCTCCTGGAATCACAGGAAAACGAGGCTAGACAAGGTCTTGGAGGTTACTCTAAACTACCACTTAATGTCTGTGGTGTCTAGTCTACAGCATCATGTCATGCCTTGATGGAAAGGGTTTCAGATATGCAGAAATCCACTACAAAAGATACTGTTTAACTGACTATGACAGAGGTGAGCAGCATTTGCTTTCATGGTCAGTAAAACTTAACATTAGACAAGCATTGGATTTTCTTGGGATCTAACAAAACCATGTCAAGAGTCAGTAGATCTATGTCAGTCACCAAGGCTTATCTCGTGATTTGATGGATAGGACCAAATATTCGTTCAGTGTCTCATTGTGGTTTCACTTGAAATAGGAGGAGAAATACAGATGGCGACAAACTCTCCTCCCAGTTGTCCTAGCATGACTTGGAGTTTCCTTTTGTTCAAATGTCCTTCTTAGAGCAGTTACAGCAGCTTTCCCTCCAGCACTGAGTGTCGGGGAGATCATCCAGGAGTGCTTGGGCTCTCACATCTGCTTTTTGCACTTAATGATTAAAACAGTGTTCAATCCCATTTTTTTTCCTTACATGAGAAACAACCTTGTTTGAAACCATGGTTTTCTTTAACAATACGTAACCTGATACCACAATGTCATCTATGTTCCCAAGTTGAAATTTGATTCTTCTACTCCCAGAACTACTTCTGAGATTTCAATGAGTCAGTCACAGAGGCAGGCATGTGTGTGTGTGTGTGTGTGTGTGTGTGTGTGTGTGTGCGCGCGTGCAAGTGCTCAATGAGCATATAATTATAAACATTTAAAATCGTGGGGGAGTAGCTTTGGGCTCAAAAAGTCCATTGACAAGCCTTATGGCATTTATCAAATTATTTCATCCTCCAGTATTTGATTTGGAAGATTTGAGCTAATAATACCTCATAGACATATTGAAAGTATTAAAAGAGATATACTCATATATAAAAGATACCTAATATCATAGCTGATCTAATCATACTAAACATAGATGATTAATAGATATATAGATAGATGATTTTAGGATGGATAGATAGATAGATAGATAGATAGATAGATAGACAGATAGATAGATGATAGATAGATAGATTATAGATGATAGCTAGCTAGATGGATGGATGGACGGACGGACGGACGGACAGACAGACAGACAGATAGATAGATAGATAGATAGATAGATAGATAGATAGATAGACAGACAGACAGTTTAATGACAGGAGAGAAAAAACTTTTTAAGATTATATTAGGAACTCACAAAACTAGTAAAGCACTCAGTATTTCTGAGTTCTTTTCTTAAGAATGCCTCTGAAGATGGCTAATGTTTTGCTTATCTTCTTATAAGATAATATTCTTGTTCTTTGTAAGTCAGATACTGAGGCTTATCTTTTAAGTAGGTATGAGTAGGCCTATTTCCACACCCTGGAATCCTCTAGCCTTAGATTCTACTCTGGTACAAGAGTTCCACAGGATTTGAGGCTCTGATCAGTCCAATGACCCATTGCTTCCAAACCTGAAGGGTCCTCTGCATATCCTGAGGTACTGTCTAAATTTGCCTCTTTGACGTTTACAAGTGTCCAGTCCTGCAGTCGACTCCTTAAGAGCCATCACACCATGTTGTCTGATTCACCATCCCCCTCGCAGACATTCTGTCTTCTACTTGGTGCAGAAACTGACAAAACCACTCATCTTCATCCCATCTTTTCTTTTATCAACGGTGATTCTGTGGCAAAAGTTCTCGGCTAGCATCTAGAGACTTTCTTTTCCTTTCAATGAAACTAATTTGGAGCTCTGCTGCGAAGCACTGGAAAGAAATGCAAAAGTTCCCTTTGACATATACATGTGATAAACACATCTAAAGGACAAATAAGTCAGAAGTCCCTTCGATCAGTCCTTGATTGTGTCTGCACACACATGCTTGCTTTCCCTTGTCTCGCCCATGTGTAGAGACCATGCAGCCAGTTCACTGTGGAATTCCCTATGCAGGGTCCAGTGAGCACGCTGTCCTAGAGTCTAGGGTCACCTCAAGGCCTGCTAAATGACTGGACCAGGGGTCCTCCAGCAAAACGGCTGTGTGGTCCACATACCTGTTCCAAGAATAAACTTTCTAGAAGAGGAGGAGGAGTAACAGTATATAATACACCAAAGGCAACCAATTATATTTAAATGCAGTTATTGAAAGTATTTCATTATGATATGTGCTTGTTCACTATGTACAAAAATAACAAGATATTGTAACAAGTCTATTAACCACTGTAATTCTGAAGTAGTGATGACTTTAAATCATCATTGAAATGCTGCCAAAAGTACTCTTGATTTTTACCCATGGCCAAGTCATAATTATTACTAGCATAAATGTGGTTTGTATGTTACATTAGAATTGAAGGAATGCTGAGCTTCAAAGATTAGTAAAAAATAAAGTTGTAAATTTGCCCCTTCAAATCTGTAGCACTCCCCTGAATTCCACCTCCCCAATCCCCAGAAGATGCTGGCTAGCCACAGTGTAAGACTTCTGGGACCTCTATTCACTCTGTGAACCAAATTCTAATTTGAGATTCCCACCCTCTGGCCTCTGTCATAGCCAATATTGTAAGAATTCAAGAGTCAGTTTCCTGGCAATGACAAGCAAAACACGAGCATCCAAGGCCGAAGCTATCCTGAAGAGAGGGGCCTTTGTCTTTCCCGACAATGGAAGGGATTCACTTCGAAAAGATTGCTGTGTACCTTTACTGTTCGTTCGGTTCATGGGCTTTGAAGGCTCTGGAACACGCCACCGGGAGACTCCATGCCCCTGCCACATAATGAACTTTACCATGGAGGAGGCAGCCCAGCCCAGAGTCTCTGCAACAGAGGATAAACACTTTCCTAGTGTGTCTCTGCCGCAGCGAAGTCCTTCATGCTAGATCATGCTGGAGGCTGGCCTTGGGGGAGAGGACTTGGGGTTTTCATCCAGGACTCTGACTGGGTGTTCCCAGCATTACCTTCTGTCTGTTTGTTCTCTAGTGTTTGGTTTTCTACCCCCAGCCCTCCTCCTTTTCAGCCTGGCTCTGATTCAGCTCTGAACTGGAGTCCCAAAGCACTGAGGCTGACTTCCTCTGTGAACCCCTCCTGAAGCCATCTGAGGGCTCTGCCAGGGGGAGACAGAAGTCACAGCAACCGGCACAGTCCCCACCACCTGCCTCCCTCCTTTCTGCTCCACACCAAAGGGCTCACCTCAGCTCCTGCCAAGCCCTGACAGCTCTGGAAGCTAAGGCTTCCTTTGACTCGTGCACAGGTCTCTGAGCTGAGCTCAGCTGCCAAGCCACGGGGCCAGCTCTAGGAATGTGTTTTTAATACTCATTGTTCACTCGGTCTGTTACCGATGTGTGCACTGCAATTATTCTAACTCTTTGCACATGTGTCGTTATGCAATGGGGCCTTTTAAGCTATGCCAGGTTTTTTTCTTTCTTTCTTTTTTTCTGAAACCCAAATATATTATTTCTACCTATGTTACAGTTAGTTTGCCATGCTTCTTTATTTTATTTCAAAGATCTGTCTGGGAGGCCAAGAGAGAGCGGGGTGCGCAGAAAGGAAGGGCCTCCTGCTCTCCCGTGGTAGACCAGTTGCTTTTGATTGGGGTTTGTGTGTTTTCTACCTCGATCTCTTGTTCACTTCTTTTCATGAGCACAAGCAAGCTGACATTCAGACCTCCATGGCCCACATGTGCTCCTCCTAGGGTAGCATCTGCACCCCGGGGAAGAGCATGTATGCAGAGCCAGAGCACAGGCGTGCACATGTGTGCAGCCTGCATTTGGGCAGAAGATTCCTTAGGTAGTAATTTATTTTTTCCCTCTCACTAGTGAGGCAAGAAAGAAGGGGGGAGGGACCCTTTCTTCCTTGTTTTCCTATCTTTCTCTCATTTCCTTTTAAATTTTAATTGGGCCTTTTCTGATACAATATAAAACTTCCACCACTGGGCCACACAAAGGATTACATTCTCTCATTAATTCAGATTGTTTTATGCTTGTTTAAATTTTTTTTTTTAATCAAGGAAAAACAGCCACTGTGAAACCAGATTCTAAACTCTGCTATTACTCTTGGAGTTTCAGAGGAGAGCGAGGCAAACTGAGCAAGTTAAGAATGAGCGTTGTTTACCTCCGATAACTTTGTCTAAGCCCCCAGAAGCTAAGCTGAGGAGACTCAAACAGGGGACGCGTCCACCTGGCAAGCATCTCCGGCCAGCCCGTGCATGTGCCTTTCCTTAGAGTCGGCTGGCTGCTCTCTGTCTTGCCAGGCAGAGAAAGCTGACACGGTCGCACCCCTGCCTGCTGAGCATTTTACTTTCATTGTTAACTGTATCCATTTGTCACCATGAAACATTATTATTTTAAGGTAGCAGGGAAGCAGGCCTGCTTGCTCTGTAATGGTGCTGTAGCTCTCGCTGCCAAGAAGGAATCAAAGAAATGGACGGAGCTAATGTGGGAAATCACACTAGACAGAAAGAAACGTGCAGAGAAAGGAAGGCAGAGGCAGAGAGTGGGGGAGGGGGGAAAGATACTGAGAAACAGAAGAGGAAACAGACCTGCACAGAAAAGCTGGAATTTCCATGAAAAGATTTAGAAAAGGAGGGTACAGCTGTTGCTAGGGAGCTGGGAGGAGAGGCAGCAGACACAACATCCACCAGATTTTTAACACAGACCTGCGTCTTTGTTTGCTCCGTCTCTCAAGTGAGGCAGGCGGCTGGGGAAGGAGGAAAAGAACTATGGTTTGAAAACCAGATCATTTTAAAGGCATACTTGCAGAGTGAACTTGGGCAGCTATGCTGAAGGCATGCCCGAAGTCAAAGGGCACAGCCTTGTTCCCTAAATTCCACAGCTGTCTCATGATGGGGAGAAACCTACTCTAATGTGGCACACCCTTGGAGGGTTGACGCAAAAGAGGCCTCTCTTTATAACCTACCTGCGTGGTAACCAGGTGGTCTTGCTGCCCCTCAGTCCTAGGCAGGACAATGCAGTGCTGTTGAAAACCCACGATGGCTACATGAGCTGGGCTCCAAAGGAGCCGATGGAGTGAAGCAGGTGGAATGGGCTGGGAGCCCCAGCTGCTACAGAATCACCTGAATAGCTGCTGTATTGGTCAGAGGGGTGTGTGTGTGTGTGTGTGTGTGTGTGTGTGTGTGTGTGTGTGTGTGTGTGCCTGTGAGTGTGTCTGTGTGGTTTACTGTGCAGGTTGGTGTGTGTCTCTGTGTGTATCTGTCTGTTTGTGTCTGTGTGTCTCTGTGTGTGTGTATCTGTGTGTGTGTGTTTGTGTGTGTGTGTGTGTGTGTGTGTGTGTGTGTGTGTGTGTGTGTGTGTTTACTGTGCAGGCTGGGAAGCTCCACGTGGCTCAGAAAATTCTGTCAGGGGTTGACATTGCAGTCTTGAATGAAAACTCAGTCTAGAGGCAGCAGAATTCCTCCTCTTGAGTAACCACATCCCATTCTCTGAAGGCTTCACCAGATTGTTTGAAACTCACCCACATTATGCAGAGTGATCTGCCTTATCCAAGGTCTGCTGATTTAAATTATAATCACATCTCAGAAAATAATTTCACACCAACAACCAATATCTAGATTCAGATTAACCAAACAGTTGGATACTCTAACTGTAACACACCCCTATAAGATAATGTGGCAAATAATACCCAGTCACCCACTCAACCAACATACCAAAGATCCAGAGCTTGCTGATCAACCAATATGGCCAACTGGTAAGCTCCAAGCTCAACCCATCTGCATCCAGAGAGAGCGGCTAATGCTCACAGATGAGTTTTTCTTCTGCAACTCAAAAGGGCTGGAGGAGACAATTCTAACCTCTGTGTAGAAAAGCAAGTAAATGTACCCAAATTCATGTTCAATTTTCCTAAAATTAAAAAAAATTAAGTAAACAAAAATTTCAATTTGAATTTTACATAATAGATAACATATTAACGTAAATACTATACTTAGGAAAACATACTTCAAAATTTTGCATTGTTGATCAAAAATGGAGTCCCAGTTGAATATGAATTTCAAATGAATAATATGCATCTTTAATATAGCTCTACCTCGTGCAATATTTGAGATATATTTCTTGTATTGGTGAGGACTTTCTAGAGGAGCAGGGTCAATTGAATGAACGGGTGTCACAGTAGGGACTTATTAGGCTGGCTTACATGATACGTCCTCAGCAGTCCAACTATGGCTATCTGGAACCTGATACCTAGCTCTTCAGTCCATGAGGCTGGGTGCCTCAGTGGTCCAATGCAGCACTGACGGTCTGGCAGATTGCTGGAAGCTCGCTGGCTTTCAGTCCATGTTGGAAGGTTAACGAGGCTGGGTTCTGGTGCCAGGAGGAGATGGTGACAGCAGCAGCAGCAGTGGCCGTAGAGTAGACGCACTTACCAGCAAGGGGCAAAGGTAGGCAGGCAAAAAGCAACAGCTCTTCCCTCTGACCTCCTGACATCTGAGCTCTCACCAGAATGTGCTTCTGGCTCTGCAAGAAGGGCCTTCCCTTCTCAGTCAGTCCTTCCAGGAAGTGCCCTCATGGACCTGCAGAGCCTGGTTTCTGTCTAATAGCAGACTTTCCATTGCAAGGCTCTCCCTGTGCTTCTTGTCTGTTGAAAGCTTCTGACTGCCTCTCTACCCATTGCTGACCGTCCTGGACAGGTAATGCTGCTTCAGCTGCTTCCTCCTTCTGACTGGGTTGAATGTAGAAGGATTATTTAGTTAATCCTGCCAGACCTATTGTAAGGGAACAAATCTTTGACATCCCAGTCATATGGCAAAAGATCCTATGGGCCCCCCAGCCTTCTGTTTTCATACTTCTTTTTGCAGCATCTACAGCCCTAATCTAGCCTCATTGTTTCACTTAGATGACAATGTGAACCTCTATTGACAGCATGCCTCTCTCACCATTCATCTGCCATACCCACTGACCTGAAGTTCAGGGCCATCCAATCACTCATACACTCCCGAGACTAACAGATACTTTGCTTCCAGAGTGCTTAATGCCTTAGTCTAGCTTCTGTTACAATAACACAACACTACAGGCTGAGACAATTATTAAACAATTTAAGTTTATCCAACCCACAGCTCTGGGAACTAAGTGTTCAAGATGGAGGAGCTGCATCTGGTGATGACCTCTTCGTCGCCTCCTAACGCAGAGAGTACAAAATCATTCACGTCTTTCTTCCTCTTCTTACAAAGCCACCAATGCTAATATGAGCTCCTCTCGTGATTCCATGTAACCCTAATTATCTCCTAAAAGTCTTACTTCCAAATACCATCCACATGAATTTGGGGGTGAAATTCTCAACCATGAAATTTTAGGGTGCACATTCAAACCATAGTGTAGCACAAATTCTAATCGGTCTTCATAATAAAGACCCGGAGCCAGATATTGGGGTAAATGCTGAAAGATCAGAGAGACAAAGGAACAAGCCACAGCCACCTCTCACCTCACCAACTCCTCAGCCGAAAGGACTGAGCTCCTGTCTCCTCCCACCTTATATTCCTTTCTCCGCCCAGCCATATCACTTCCTGTCTCAGTCTCCCTAGTGCTAGGATTAAAGGCGTGTGTGCCTCCCAAGTACTGGGAGCAAAGGCATGAGATCCCAAGTGCTGGGATTAAGTGTGTGCCACCACTGCCTGGTCTCTGTGGTTAACTAGTGGTTGGTTTTGCCCTCTGATCTTCAGGCAAGCTTTATTTGTTAGATCATACACAAAGTATCACCACACCATGGCACCAGTTAAAGAGAATGTTCTATTTTGACCTACATGAAGTCCAAAAACTGAAGGCATTTATCAGTGAGTATAAAGGAACTCTATGAGTTGAATGGTTGTCAATTTGGAGGACTGAAAAATACAAAATGTCCATAAGTTTGAATTTCAGAACAACAAATAATCATTTTTTGCATAAGAGTGATGGTTATCATTTAAGCAGATAACATAAACCCATGTCAGATGTTTTCTGTGGAGACAGATGGTGGTATTGTCAAGGTGTGGGAGTCCCATGGTCTCTTTTATATCCCTTACTCTGCTCTTGTATGAAAGCAAACACAGCAACAGACAACACATCCATGAATGGGCATAACAGTGTCCAGTGTGGACTTAGCCCAGAGTCTGTAAAATAGCCAACAAGACTGGTTCTCCAAGTCCCAGGTGTTTTCTGTGAAGCTCTCCCCAATCCTCTCAATTTGAAATGATTTCTTTCTTATCTCATACCTTATGCCCTTCTATGGCAATGCCCATCATCTGCCACATACACAGTCCTTGCCTCACCTCTCTGCTGACAAACATGGCATGAAATTCCTTACAAAAGCATGGGTAATCTTTTATGCAAGGTATATATTTCACAAGAAAGTACTTACAGGAAGAATAATTCAGTTTCTGTAGAGCTAGTCTGTGCAAGGGCGGACATTGACTAGCTACAACTTCTTGGTCCTCAATCAGGGAAAATGTCAATTCTCTTGAGAACCACAGACCAATATTAATGCCTACTGGAGAAGCCCAACTTCTAGGACTATCATCTATCACTTAAAACACACAGAAACTCACACATCAAAAATGATTATCTGACCGTTCAACTCCCCAGCCAAGAATGTTGGTAATGCATATGCATCTGGGCTGAAGCCATTTCCTTTTTGAAGCACACTCAAAATAAATAAGTAGTTTTATCTGATCTGAACTACCAATACATTATTCCAAAATCCTTCCCTTGGGAGAACCTCATTACCTGCCTCAGCTCAAAAGCCACATGAGTCGGAAGAATCTGAGCTTCCTGTGGCAAGGCTAGAAAGAGCCACCCTGTGCATCTCTGAGGAAGTTTCAGACCTGCGGAGATGAGAGAAGCCAAATTACAAACGTTTCTCCCATAAAACAGTAACACTTTCAGATGACCTCAAGTCAGCAATTACCGAAAACTGGGGTCAATTTTATTTTTCCAGTTCTGTAACATTCTTATGCATGGTGGCTTTTGTTCTGTCAGAGTTTGGGTTCGACATATTATTTGTTAATCTGGAACTGGGGTTTAGTTTGCTTACTTTTATTGTTGCTGCAGTTACATTTCTACACCTCTGATTTTGCCTCTCCACCCACTGCAAATGCATGTCATGTCTTTGTAATCCCGAGGCTTTTCAAGAGAAGAAGACGTATTCCCTGCTCATGCATCTTCTAGAGCATTAGACTTCCCACAGCCACGGCACGTTCTCAGCAAGTGGTCAATAAAGGAATGCACACGTGATGCATGTTAGCCGCCTAGTGTTCAAGTCAGTTTTTCAAAATTAAAATGTCTGTTCCTTAAAAAGCTTATCCAATGTCCTTTTTGATATCAGTTATTCTCTATTTTAAGTCTCTTGCAGTTTGCATATCCCAAAGAGAGAAAACTAAAATTTTCACTTGCAGCTGTTTTTTTAACATTTAATGTTTCTTTTAATTTAATTTAATTTATCTATTCTTTGAGAAATTCATACATGTATAAAATATATTTTGATCATATCCATCCTCGACTCCTCTCCCTCCGACTTCTCTCAGAACCCCTTCACACCCCCCACCTTCTGACTTCATATCTCCCACACACACCTTTCTAACCCACTGAGTCCAGTTAGTCCAATTAGTGTGGTCCGTGTTTGCAGAACCATCCGCTGAAGCATGAGCAGCCTTCAAGAGGCCACACTGCCTCTCTAGCAGCCATTAACTGCCAGTGGCACTCAGCAAGGGGTGGGGTCTCATGAGCCCCCTCCACCGCCTGCTGGAATGTCCACTGGCTTGCTCTTTCACACACCCCATGCAGGCAGCCGCAGCCTGTCACTTCTAGAAAACATTATCTCCCAGAGTCCTCTTCCACATCTGGTTCTCAGTCTTTCCCCTTCTCCTCCACAATGTTCCTGAGATTTTCACTGATAGGCCACGGCAAGTCAATACTCAGAGACAAACAACACTCCAAAGGACAGCATGGTTCCTCCTAAGGTCCCACAGAGGTGGCCCCTAGGGACAGTAAGCCAGAGCTATGGAAGCAGAAGACTTCAGCAGGTAAGGTGGCGTTAGAGATCCTAAACTCCTCTTGTGAGTATACTAATTCTACATTTACTAATCCCATATTTCTCAGCTCCAAGAACAGGGCTGTTCTAAGCCTGGTAGCCTGCCCTGGGCTGGTTCTCAGAGGCCCAGAGTGTGCCAGTCTGTGGAGGGTGTGGCCTTCCTTAGCTGCTTTCAAAAGGGAGCTGAAGCAGGAATGGTGGCCCCTGCCTGGGATCCCAGCACTTAGAAAACCTAAGTCAGAACAGCTTTTAAACAACCCTAAAAATCTGTGTGATAAACGGAAAGAAATCACTACTCAAAACCTTATCCTAGTTTATTTTATGATAGCGTGGACATGTTGCCCCGACCCTTGTCACTGTGCCTTGATGCCTAGCATGAAGAGAGACTCCGTACACTTTCTTGACTAAATTTAATAAATCCAGATGGCCAACCATGTGCCAGAGAAGCAAGGTGGCCCGCAGACTGCTGACCCTGAGCTCTACACAGCAGGGAAAGACAGTAGTGATGCTACTCAAAAATAAAAATGTGGTTATGTCAGTCTGCCAAGAGATTGCATCCGTAATCCAGATGAGTTTTGTTATTAGACTACAGACGTGGATAAAAATAGATGCTACTCTTCGTGCATCTAAGAGCAAAGTAACATTTGGGGATAAGTGCAAGGAGGGTAAGAAAAATAAAGACACGAGTCACATGTCAGCGACACTTCAATGGCCTGCTGCAGAATAGAAAAGAACCACGTTATAAAAATAAAGAATAAGAAGACAAGACGCAAACTGCTTAACATGCTGCTGGGCTCTGGGAAGAGTGACAGTCATGGATTTTATAAGACTATGTGGCACTTCCAACATTTGGAGAGGATGGCAGAGAGTAAGTAGAAGAGGGTGGTGGGGGGAGGGTGACTCTGACTAACCTACATTATATATATGTAAGGATATTTGCTTTATAAAAGAAATAGCAGAAGTGATCTAGATTAGCATACATAACAGGAAACGGGTCTCAGGCTGTATAAATGGATCCAAGGAAACAGACTTTAAAATATCATCACGACCATTCTAGTGTTTCTCCAGAAGTACTGCAGAACAGAGATTTTATGACTAACAGCTTTATAAACTCCAGGTTATATCAATCTAAGCTCTTGTTGGACTCAGGAACAATGAGTCTGTCTACTACATCAGCTTGTGTCTGGAAGCTTCAGGAGGAAAGCATGGCATGAGGATGCTGGCCATCAAAGACTTCTTGTATTGGACAGTTCCCATAAATCTGACCCATAGAACACTCTTTGACAAAGCTTAGGAGAATGTCGTTTTATTTCCCCTTCTACTCCTGTTATTTTTCTAGCAGCACAAGTTACTTTATTCCATTAGAGAATTTAGAGACTAGATTCAAGAACATACAAGGCTATTTCACCCCTTGGGAACCAACCAGAAAATTTCCTTCCTGTCTAATACAGACATCTGTGTCCTTTGAGAAAATGCAACTGTCTGATCCCTCTATGACATTCTTGGAAAATATATTAGCTCTCTTCTGTGCTGGGAAAAAATAGCAACAGAAAAGATTTGAATCAAGCTATGGTGAGCAATGAGAAATAATGTTCTGACACTACTGTTAACCCCTATTCCAACATGCTCCCAGCATCCACTTAATTAAAAGCCTAGAAGCCAATCAGCCAAAAGCTTGGAACCAAGGCAGCAAGCTAAGAATGGCATTAGCAACTAGATTTGAATTTCTGCATGCCTTTGCAAAATTCAGCAGTGACTTGTATTGAATGAGCATCTAATTAGAACATCAAGTACTATCGACTATCAGCATTTAGCTGCTTAGCTGGACCTGACAAGCAGAGGCAAAGTCCGTAGTCAGCATTCCAGGAAAAAGAGAATATGACAGGCAGGTCTTCACCCAGGGATTCGCAGCAATTCTGAGATAAGTGATCAGTCTAGCTTTTGTGTGGGAAACCTTCTTGCAAAATCTGTCGAGTCTGAGGCCTTAACAAAGAAATGCTTCTTTGACATTTTGAATGATGTAAGGTCATTTTACGATGACCTTCAAGATGCTACTGCTACTACATTTTGATTATTTAAGCTTCCTTAAATATCCAATCATAAACACATAATCAGGAAGCTAATCTGAGATTACTTAATGTTAGAAGAAGAAAAAAAAAATGCAGCCCCAGGGAAATTGTTGGCTTTCAGTAACACCTCCAACACTGACTCCTTTTATTGAAATATTTATTGAGTGCTATTATGGTCTGAATAGGGAATGTCCCCCACAGGCTCACGTATTAAATAATAGTCTCCAGATGCAGCACTGTTTTGAAAGCTGGAGGAAGCAGGTCACTGGGAATGTGAATTTGGAGGGGATATGTGGTTCCTAACCCCATTCTCTCTCTGCTTTCTGACTCTCACACCCTCCCCAGCGGGATGAACTGGAACTACAGTAATATATGAATATAGAAAGCTGTAATTTAGCCTCCCCCCCTTGAGTTGTTTATGTCAAGTACTTTCTCACAATTATAAGAAAAGTGCCAAGACATGTGCCAGGTCTTCAGTCTCCTCGTATGGTCAGCTCTATTCTCATACTAAATGGGCAAGACAGCTGTGCGTGTCAACTTGTCACAAGCTAGGACCATAGGGAAAGATCAGTCTTAATAAAGTGACTCCATAGAACTGGCCTGTAAAGCAAATATGTAGGGCGTTTTCATATTGATGACTGATGCATAAAGGCCCCGCTCATTGTGAACAGTGCCATCCCTGGCTGTGGTCCTGGGTGGGATAAGAAGACAGGCTGAGCAAGCCATGGGAGCAAAGCAGTAAGCAGCCCCCTCCATGGCTTCCACTTCAGTTTCCGCCCCCAGGTTCCTGTCCTGAGTTCCTTGGATAACGGACTACAAACTATAAACAGAAACAAGCCTTTCCTCCCCAAGTTGCCTATAGTTGTGATATTTTATCACAGCAGCAGAAGTCCCACAAGAGCAGTTTGAAAAAAAAAAGTTTTAAAATTACTTTCAATGGCAAGAGGAATACGTTGATGGTTTATAAAGGCATCAAGTGGGTATCTAGTGTTCATGTATTGTCACTATCTAAAACAAGCCTAAAACTTCACCTTAAGAAAATCAGATACATACATAATGTAGGTAAAGCTAAGAACATAAATCCTAAAGGCAAAAGAAGTAAAATCCCCTTACTTTCCATAGCTATGGTGAAGAAAATGTAGAATGGTGTGTTTGCTGCCTAGTATGCCAACTAGTTGAACATTGTCCCAGAGTTTTCATTTTTAATGAAGAATTATTAATAATATTAGTAGGCTTTTACTTCAATTTTCAGGGGTGTGTGTGTGTGTGTGTGTGTGTGTGTGTGTGTGTGTGTGTGTGTAGGCCAGAGGTCAACCTTGGGCATTGTTCCTCAGGATAGCTATCTACCTTATTTTTTGAGGCAATCTCTCACTAGGACCTAGGGATCACCAATTAGGCTTGTCTAGATGACCATTAAGCCTTCCTGGATCCACTTGTCCCCACTGCTCTAGCGCTGGGATTATAACCACGTATCAGGATATCTGATTCTTCCTGTGGGTCTGGGAGTCAAATTCAGGTCTTTACGCTTGCTCTGAGCTACCTCCCCAGTCTTGTGTTTTCAGTTTCTGACAGGCACTTAAAGCATGGGAGGTGTATGTGCAATGTTTACTACGACGTGTGACGAAATCTAAAAGACGTTCAGCAATGACCTATCCCTCTTTTAACTACTTTATCCAGCCTCAGTAATAAACACCTTCCTTTCACGGACAACAAGCATGGCCCTTGCTGATAAACAGAGTGCACTCAGACATAAGAGAGCTCATGAAAATATTTTTCAAAGGCCCAGTGAATATGGAGGACTGAAAACCCTTGTCAATGGTAGCCATTGGTAGCCATTGGTAGGCCAGCCAACAATGGCATGTATGTTCTACAGCCTTCAAAAGGCATGTAAACACTGAATAGCTCAAATAGTGTCTATGTCATAGTATTCCATGTCTATATTTTTACTGTAAGGTTTGCACAGTGGTAGAAATATGGAGAATATTGATTGATTGGGAAATGCATGAGAGAACTAGAAGCTGAGCTTTCCTGTCGGAGAGTTTAATGTGGCTGCCTAAACAACACATGAACAGGAACACCACCAGTTAATATGCCAACATGGATGGGGGAAAACTCGCAGGTCACAGCGCTATATAAAGAATCTCCTCCATGGATGAACCCCCTTAATTTGTTATCCAATACTAAGTGGTCAACCCTAAAATCATATACATATGAGCAACCCCCAATAGACTCAGCAAGTTGTATATATAACTTTATTCATTCATGTATATTAACAATAATAATTAAAGAAAAAAGAGGTCATAGATTTGGGAGAAAATGGGGCTTGGGAGGGATTATAAGGAGAGGGAAGTAGATAGAAATAACATAAATAAATATAGCATACATGTGTGAAATTTAAAAAATAACTTTAATAAAAAAAATGACCTGATGCTATAGGCATGTGCCAACATGAGTAATTCTAAAACTAATTACAGTAAGTAAAAAGAAAGCCAGAAAAAAATATTAAGTTGATAATTTATAGAAATCTCTAACCTATTGTGACAAAAAGTGGATCAGTGACTAGAGACAAATTTCTAAATGGTCTTATTAAATAAAAAAACATGGAGCCAAATATAGGGGTGAAAGTCTTAGATCAGGGAAATAGGGAAAGCCACCAGCCAACTTCACCTTACCAGCTCTGCAGCTTCCAAATGCCACAACTTCCTGTCCACCCACACCTTTATTGCCTTGCTGTTCTGTCCTCTCATTGGCTATTTTAGCACAGTTACCTCACTTCCTCTTCCTACACAGCTCTGTCACATTCTGTCTGTCTGTACAGACCTCCAGGTCTCTATGGTTGGTACTGGGATTAAAGGTGTGTGTCATCATGGTTGGCTCTGTTCTCTAGTGTGGCCTTGAACAGAGACCCTGCCTGCTAAGTGATAGGATTAAGGGCGTGTGTTACCACTGCCTGAATTCTTTGTTTACTTAAAATAGCTTGCTATTTCCTCTGATCTCCAGGCAAACTTTATTAAGCACAAATAAAATATCACCACATTTCAGTACAAATAAAATATCACCACAAGTGATTGTCCGGACAGTAGCAAAGATGGACAGCAAAAAAAAGGTCCAAAAGGATGCCTGGGAGCTTTGTGAGGAATGAGTACGTATGTCCCTTAGAGGGTCAAAATGCATCAAACTGTACATGTTAAATTTACATTGTTTGTAGTATGTCAAAGACTTCAGTCACACTGTTCACAACAAATATGGTAGCTTGCTTTCTAGAAAAAAATAGATTAATAGTGTCTATGTCATAGTATTCCATGTCTATATTTTTATTGTAAGGTTGAATCAGATGCTCTTCCACTAAAAATGTGGTTATAGTCCAATAAACATTATATCTTGAAGATCCCTACTTCTAAATGCATTTGAAATGCTAATCTTGAAACATCACAGTTTAGGGATGAAGTACCCTTCGAAGTGTTATTTACTTCCTCTCCTGATCAAGGTGTCTACTGGAAATTGTGGATCACCTACTACTGCACTGCACCATGAAGAGTTGCTGTACTCCTTAACATTATCACACACACACACACACACACACACACACACACACACACACACACACACACACACAAAATCAAAATTCAGACTATAATTTCTCCTAAATGTGTATTGCTTTTGTATTGCTATAAAATGGAAAAAATAAAAACCAAATTGTGGTGATATTTGTAATCTAAGAAATAAAGCTTGACTGAAGATCAGAGGACAGAGCCAGCCATAGAGCTAAACATAGAGGCCAGGCAGTGGTGGCACACATACCTTTAATCCTAGCACTCAGGAGGCTGAGATCCATCTGGATCTCTGTGAGTTCAAGGCCACACTGGGCTACATTGTTAGTTATTTAGCGGCGCTCTTATCCTTCGAGGAAATGTCACAAAACACAACAGAATCCACTAACAAGAGTGCTATTAAGATGAAAGAGACAGATGAGTGCTCAGGCCTGCAGAGAGACACGTGTGTGGAGAAGAAGAAGGAGGAAGCCAGGAATATGGCGCCGGCTTATAAAGGCTGGGTGGCACATGTGTACACAGGTCGATGTGGCTACTCCACGCATGTGCAGATCACATGATTGCGTTGCGCGCTCTTATGTAACCATGCAAAGCCACAGGGTCCGGTCATTCGAGATGCCTTGACCCGGAAATGGCTATTTTGACCTGGAACTGGCTAGGCGGAAGTGTCTAGGTCCGCCAGGCATGCACAAACATGCCAACTGTGGGGGCGTGTTGTGAATCCATCATCCATGAGATTGATCCAGTCTAGGAGAGAAACAGAGCCAGGCAGTGGTGCACACATCTTTAACCCCAGTATTTGGGAAGCACACACATCATTAATCCCAGTAGTAGGAAGGTTGAGATAGGAAGTGAAATGTCTGGGCGGAGAAAAGCATATAAGGTGTGAGGAGACAGGAACTAGAGCCCTTTCAGCTGAGAACTCAGAGGCATTCAGTCAGAGGATTCATGGAGTTGGTGAGGTGAGAAATGGCTTTGGCTTGTTCCTTGGTCTCTGATCTTTCAGCATTTACCCCAATATCTGGCTCTGGGTTTTTATTATAAGACCATTTAGGATTCATACAACACCAAACCATGTTAGAAACTAGCCACATGGTACATGTGTTCATGTGTGCGTGCATGCGTGTGTCTGTATCTGCATATACATACTGAGGTTGTTATTTAACAAGGCTGGCATCAAGATGTTTTAGCAGCAGAAACTTCAAATGTTCCCAAAGCATATATTTAGTGAAAAACCAAGTTATAAATTTTTATTCCTAGTGAGTTTGATGATAACTAGGGAACTCACAAAGAATGTTACCAACAGCTTCCTGTCTGCTGTGAAGGTGATTGAACTGACCACAGGAATACCAGCAGACATAGCCCAGAAGAGTACCAGAACCAGGAGTCACACACTCTAGAGGAGCACCAGAACCAGGAGTCACACCCAGCAGGAGCACCAGAACCAGGAGTCACACCCCAGAGGAGCACCAGAACCAGGACTCACACCCCAGAGGAACACCAGAACCAAGATTCACACCCAACTGGAGCACCAGAACCAGGAGTCACACCCAGCAGGAGCACCAGAACCAGGATTCACACCAAGCAGGAGCACCAGAATCAGGAGTTACACCCAGCAGGAGCACCAGAACCTATCCCAAATACATTGCATACCTGAAATTTTGGGGAGACTCCTTCATAGTCACCAGATGATACCAGAGGGATACAGATTCCCATCTTGGGGCTTTTAGTCTCGTTGTTAAAAGAACTTAAGGATAGACTCAAGGATAATTTGATTAGAATTTAAAAAAGAAAAACTCCAGGGCAAGCAATCTGTAAATGTTGGCAAGTGCCCAGAGGAAGAGGATGGTGAAGAGAAGGAAAACGCCATAGTGTTTAAGTTAAGCCTCTTAGAGGTCAGCTGCAGAGCAATGGGCAGGCACATGGCAGGCGTTGAGGTGGGGAGCTTTAGAGAAAGCGTAAAGAGGCCTTTGTCCTCTCCTCAACACACATGCTGGGACTCTGGCCAGAATCCAAAAGAAAGAGACAAAGAAGAA
Organism: Peromyscus californicus insignis; assembly: GCF_007827085.1. Taxonomy (NCBI): domain Eukaryota; kingdom Metazoa; phylum Chordata; class Mammalia; order Rodentia; family Cricetidae; genus Peromyscus; species Peromyscus californicus. Next base: position 16,897,568 of record NW_026294584.1, read on the forward strand.
GAAAAAAATAAACAGTCCTTTCTGAGTCAAAGCTCAAAGGAGGGAACTGATCCACCCAAACCGACTGGCAACACAGCAGGGATTGCAGTTGGGGCCGGGATTCTGGGAAGGAAAGGTCCAGTATCTCATTCAAGGGGTAATTATTCCACCTCTCTTCAGCACGGTGTATAGTGGGTCTGCTTTCTAGGGGTGTCCCATGTTCTGGAGTGGTGGTCCCTGGGCAGCTGAATGACTAACGCAACTAGATTAGCTCTTTCACTTTTGGTAGCTTCTAATGTTAGGGCTCCACCCAGCCAGAGATTCTGTCCGCTGAGCAGGAGTTTTCTCTTAATGATCCTTGCCTTCTGCTGTGTCGGGTGGGAGCCACATTGAGTCCCGTGTTCTCCTGCAGAAGGCAGTTGCATATCACTGGGTGGTTAGAACGCCTTGCTTGCCTCAACTGTTTGTTCTTCTACATTGACATCATTCTCTCTGCATGCCAAGCTTTTTTTCAGTCATGTAGAAAGGGACTTGGTAACTGTGTTGGTTCTCATAGCAGAAGAACAGATAGAAAGCTGAACAAGGAGATGGTGCTCTAGCTACCTCAAAGATAAAATTGGTCTGTTCTACATCTTTTTATTCACTTATCTATCTATTTATCTATCTATCTATTATTTATTTATTTATTTATTTATTTATTTATTTATTTATTTATTTATTTATTTATTTTGAAACAGAGTCTTACTATATTGCCCTGGCCTAGAACTCACTTTGTAGACTAGGCTGGCCTCAGACTCACAGAGATCCACTTTGACCTCAGTGCTAGGATTACAGATGCGCATCAACCACTTCTGGCAAAGAGTGTTTTTTGTATGTTCATTATATCACAGAGAGATATCTGACGTTACTATGGATACTATTACAGACTGAAATTAAAAGTTCAGTGTTAAAGACAAAATTATCTATTGTGTGATATTTTAGTAAAGTTCGGTGGTATGGTAAAAACTATGTGTTCATGCAAAATTCAGAAACCTTCAGAACAGAAAGGTGCTTGTGATCCTGCATGGTCTATGCACACTTAAAAATGGCTTCCTAGAAACCTGCTGCATTCACCAATCAAAATGGAAGCTATCTGCCAAGATGTGTAAACGTTAAACACACACATCTGCACAGTTAGAGTAACTGGATTACAAACTTTTATGGGGAAGTTGGTGTTAAGCTTCACTGTGGAAAATAAATGCTTTTTATTCCTTCTTGCTGCTGGCTAGCCTCTAAACTTTCAGACTCCTCAGCCAGAGTGCAAATGCTTGCCCACACCCAGTTAGATCAAAGGGTGGCACTGACATGATCATGGGGTTTTAGAAATGCTTGAGTTTTAAAAGAACAATTTTGACAATCAACTTAAGTGCCTAAAAATAGCATGCACACATATGCACACTTTGCCACATCCCTGGGATTTTAGAAATGGAAGGAGCAACATTATAAAGGCAGAAGAAGAGAATAATGGGGCCCTCCATGGCTGTAGTGCAGGGCCAGTTTCATGAGGATGTGACCTGTGCACTCACACAAGGCTCGGAAGGCTCCACACGTGGTTTCCTTCTCCATTATCTTCTTGACGTCTTAGTAATTGACAAGAGACCCCCTGTTTTTGTGTTTGCACTGGTCTCTGAAAATTAGGTAGCCAGTTTTGTTCTTAAGAACCTTTCATTGGCAAGAAGAATTCCCAGGAAACTTCAGCCATCTTCACTTTGAGAAAAGTCAAGACAGCCAGCATCTCACTTCCAATTATTTCATTTTCACCTCTGAGGCTGGGAAGAAACAGAAGGGCAAGAGGGGGAAATGGTTTTTAAAGGGCACTGGAGTATTTGAAAACCTCAGCCAATATTCCATTAGGCGGTTCAAGTGGTCCTTGTCATTCTGCAATTGCCTCACCCATTTCCTGCCTAATCCCTGATTAAATGCCACCATTTTCAGCGCAGTATCTTCTGGTCATTATAAAATGTTTAGTTTTGTTGTTGTTGTTGCTGTTGTTGTTGTTATTGTTGGTGGTGGTGGTGGTATGTGTGTGTGTGTATGTGTGTGTGTGTGTGTGTGTGTGTGTGTGTGTGTGTGTGTGTGTGTGAATTATTTTTAATTCCCCAATGCTCTCTAAAGCTCAGGGATAATGTTATTAAAGTATTTTCCCAGGCACAGGTAGGAAGCTCTCAGCACATCACTATTAATCCAGACCAAGTCCATTTTGAGAAAAAGAGAAAGAAGATTTGTAAAGGGCAAGAGCTGACCTTGGCAGATCCTCACAGTGGGGACAAAACCTGATGTTCTGCAGACGTGTCTGCAAAGAAACACAGGCTGAAATTGCCCTCAGCACAAAATCCCCCCAGTGACTAATTTTCCCTTAGCCATTTCCATCACTCAGCTTTCTATCCCAGGAACTGTATCTTGAATTTTTTTTTTTAAGACAGGATTTTAGGTATCGTAGGCCAGACTCCAACTCACTATGTAGTTGAAGAACTCATGATCCTCCTGGCTCTACCTCCCACCCCCACCCAAAACTTCTTGGGTCATCTTAGTCATTTCAGACTGCTATAACAAAATGCCATTACATGGGTAGTGTTGTTGGTTGTTTTGCTCTTTTGGGGGGGGCCTGCCATCTGGCTCCCAAATAAATCACACACACAGAGGCTTATTCTTAATTATGAATGCCCAGCATTAGCTTGACTTAGTTTCTACCAGCTTTCTTTAGCTGAACCTGTCTGTCTTTTTGCCTCTGAGCTTTTCCCGTTCTCTTGCTTCTGTAAATCTTACTCTTTTTCTGTGGCTTGCTGGTTATATAGCTGGGTGGCTGGCCCCTGATGTCCTCCCCTTCTCTAGCTCCTTCTTTTTTCACTCCTTCCTCTCTTTTCTTCTTCCCTCCCAGATTCTCCTTCTATTTATTCTCTCTGCCTGCCAGTCCCCCCTATCCTTTCTCCTGCCTTGCTATTGGCCGTTCAGCTCTTTATTAGACCATCAGGTGTTTTACATGGGCACAGTAACACAGCTTCACAGAGTTAAGCAAATGCAACATAAACAAAAGTAATGCACCTTAAAATAATATTCTACTACATTTCCCCCTTTTTGTCTAAATGAAAAAGGTTTTAACTTTAACATAGTATAACTACATACAACAAAAACAGTAATCAAGTAAGAATTAATTTACAATATTCAATCCATTTGTAGTTAACATATTCAAAGAAAATAATGCATTATCTCTCCTATCTTAGTGAATCCAAAGTTTTATACCTAACTTACTCTCTATCAAAACTAAGGAAAACTGCAACTAAAGCTATCTAGTCTTCAACTCCATCAAAGAACCATAAGGATGTAGTATTATCTAACAAAGACATTTGTCTACCTGGCCAGTCACCCAAAGTTCCTCTGCAACTTTGGGGCATCCATCTTCAGTCTACAGGCCCATAGTATCTGGCAGACTTCTCAGTAAAGCAGGAAATTTGAAGGACTGTCAATTTTGTATTGGCAAAGTTGCTTTTCATCAGTTGCTTTTCTCTATGTCCTGCAAAATATCTGATAGACTCTTCTGTGAAGCAGGAATTTTGAAGGACTGTCCTGCCTTGTTTTGGCAAAGTTCAACAGTCACTTTCTTCTGTGTCCCGCATGTCCAGTCTGCACAGCACATTGTGAGCAGTCAAAGGCAAGAAAAGTTTCTTTGTCCAGTGGCTAACCTTGACACAATGAAAGCAAACTCCATAAGGAGTTTCTTTGATGTCCATCATCTTCTCTGCAATAAATTGGTGCTTCCTGGAGCAGATGTGTCTCGTTGTCATAAAAACATTTGAATTAACAAAACATTTTAAATGCCATATTCTGTAGGTCTTTGAAAGGTTTGAAGACCATCTATCTATCTAAAATGCATCTCTATATGATTTGGAAAGCATACCTAACATCTACAATTTTGATTATTATAAATGACTAACCACTCACCTATGTTTCCTGATTATCCTATGTAGTTTATAATAATAGCTTTCAAAAACTAGAATTTTACCTTACATTTTAAAATAAACTGTATAGGTGCAATACCTTAAACAAGAATAGAAACATATATAGTATGTTGTAACAAAAGTAACCTTAAATTTTTATCAATACACAAAAATCCTTTAAACAAGAGTAGAAACATATATACAATGTAGCAAAAATAACTTTAAATTTGTATCAATATTCTATATTACCCTGAATGATAACAAACATCCATAACCCACCAAATAACCAACAGCCACCCACACACCCCCAGTTCATGGGAATGTGAGCGTAGTTTTCTCCATACTTCTTCCTGCTGACTGTAGATGAAGTATCTTTAGGGTCCCAGAGAGAAATTTTTGAAATAATGACTAAGTCCTGGAAAGACCAGCAATAATCCTTTGCTGATAGATATCACCTGTCAAGTTTCAGGAGGTCTTGCCTGATCAAACCTGATCCATATTAACCCTGAAGGAATCCACAGCCTCTCACCTCCTTTGGGAAAAAAACTGTAAAGCATTTTTGATTTCCATTTGACAAATGTATTTTTTGACTTTTTAAAAGTTAAGGCATTCCTAAAGTATACAGGCTGATTTATTTCAACAATCCCTCTTTCATTTCTAGGTCTCTCTGCAGCTGTCCTTTGTTTTTCATCAAAAACTTCAAAATCAACACAATAACATACAGGATCCAGACTACCTGTGTATTTCCCATCTTACATGACTTTTTTTCTCTTACTCTCTCTTTAAAGACTTTATTTTATAAACTATTCATTTTTTTCTATGACTATATCCTTTTCTTTTTCTTAAGCCTACACACATTGTTAAATATACTGTAACCTGTTTAGAGGTTCATCTGTCTGGATCTCTCTTATTGTGTATCTCTAGCCTTTTTTGACCATATGAGCAAACTTTTAAACTGCTAACCTACACCTGGATTCTCCATGAGTGGCTCTCAGCCAGCTCCTCCCACTTCTCAGGTCTGAAAGCCAAGCATGAAACTAGCAGCTGGTCAGAGGTTTGTCTGACCAGGAACTACATTCAACCTTCCTAGAGCTCTAGACTGCCAATGCTTGCACTATGGCAGGCATTTTTACTTGGTTTTTTGTTCCTACTTAACATAGGAGCTGCTCAAGGGCTCAGTGACTGGCAGAAACTGTCCTGCAGAAACTCTTAAAGGAGCTGTATACTCTTTTTGTTGTTGTTCAGCTTTCTCAAGCTATAGATTGATATTCAAGCCCCAAGTTGGTACGCCAAACTTTTGTTGTTGTTTTTTTGCTTTTTGGCTTTTGGGGGCCCCACCACACAGCTCCCAAATAAATTCACTTTTTAAAAATTACTTATGAATGCCTGGCCTTAGCTTAGTTTCTGGACAGTTTTTCTTAACTTAAATTACCCTGTCTACCTTTTGCCTCACTATTGGCTGTTTAGCTCTTCATTAGACCATCAGGTGTTTTAGACAGGCACAGTAACACATCTTCACAGAGTTAAACAAATGCAACATAAACAAAAGTAACATACCTTAAAATAATATTCTGCTACAGGGTAGTTTATAAATAACAGAAACTTCTCACAGTTCTGGAGTCTGGGCAGTCCATGATCCAGGTGCTACCAGAATTGTTATCTATGGGAACTGGTGTTGTGGTTTGTAGACAGTGTCTTCACAGTGGATCCTTGATAGGAGAATGGGCAAGTTAGCAGTTGAGAATATCTTTTATAAAAACACTAATTCATTCATGAAGGCTTGGCTCTCTTATCTAATCACTTCCACAAAGCCCCATTCCCTGATTCCATCTCACACAGATCGTTTCAGCACCCAGATGGGAGAGATATTCTGATTGTGGAAATATCTGTTCTTCGGGTTTTCTTCTTTAAATCTACAAAATCCTATTCAGTCATGGGGAAGCCCAAGATCCCAGACTCCATCAGAGATGGAGAGTACCCAGGAAGACAGGGACAAAAGGGCGTCTCTGTCAGCTCAGCCACACATTCAGAGCAGTCAGTTTACTCTTGATGAGACATTAGTCTAGAACTACCTCTTCTGGCTAAAGCACAGAAATAAAGGCAACTGTCTGGACACCTAGAAGCCAGTGCAGCAGCTACCCACCACCACCGCCTCAAACAGTTCTCACCCCTGTGGTACCCTGGTGAGGCTCTTCTGAAAGGACCCTCGGGACTTAAGGTTGAAGTTAGAGGTGCACCCAAGGTTAGAAGGTGAACATTTCACAGAAATTCACATCCATTCTACATATCCCCTGGAAGTTCATCTCTCCAAAGAAACCAGCCAGGAGACAGAGGCATAGAAATCTAGGGAACTTTCAAATTTTATTTTTTGAGCATTTCATATATGAGTACTGTATTGACACCATTCCCACATCATTTCCCCCTCCAGCTCCTCCTATGCCTCCCACTGCTTCTCAAACTCGTAGCCTCTTATTCTTTATTATTATTGTTACAGATATGTTTATGTATACAAAAACATACAAATTTATAAATATAACCTGCTGAGTTCATTTAATGTTGCTTGCACACCCATGCATGCAGGGGTGTGTGTGTGTGTGTGTGTGTGTGTGTGTGTGTGTGTGTTTAGGTCTGCCTGCTTGGGATTGGGTAACCTATTAGGGGGTTCCCTAGAGAAGACTGATTCTTCCTCTCTCAGCATTAATTGCCTGTAGCTTTTCATCCAAGGTGGGGCCTTGTGAGATTTCCCCATCCACACTGGCATGTCAACTGATGTTGTTTAACTATGCAGGGCTTGTTTAGTCAACCATATTGCTGAGATTTCATGGGTTCAGCTTCTCAGTCAAATATAGAAGACAGTCTTGCAGATGTTCTGGTCCTCTGGCTCTTACTTCTTTCCACCTTCTAAGCCTCAGGTGTAAGGCTGTGTTGTGGGTGTATCGGTTGGGTCTGAGCACCCCACAGTCAGTTGTTTTCTGCAATCTGACCAGGTATGGCTTTCTGCAATGGTCACTATCAGCTGCAAAAAGCAGCTTCTTTGATTATGGGTGAGAGTTATGGATATAAGGATAAGTATTTAGAACGCAGTTATAAATTATACATGTTTAGGGTCATGTCATCTAGGGTCTATGGCCTTCCCAGCCATAGGTAGTGGGCTAGGATTACAGTACCAGGCATAAATTCCTCTCTATTGAGTGGGTCTTAATTCCAATAGATATCTGTTGGTTATATCCAGAATAGAAGTTCCACTATTACACTTTTTTACTATCTTGTCATTCTAGTAATTGAGGTTCATGGGCATTATAGCTGTGTAGGACTGTTGACTACTTTCCTCCCTTGGCAGCTTAGGTAGCCCCTTCCAGTACTGAGAGCTAGTCCTCAGGGAGAGATTTAGAAGTCAGTTCCAGTTCAATTCCTTCAAGTCATCTGACAGATGTGGAGTCTTCAGCAATAGGGTCTTCCCTCCAGTTCCTAGAGGTCAACCAAGGGCAATGGCTTTAGCCTATATTATTTTGGAGGTCTTTTGAATTCTCCTACCCAACAATTCAAAGGTAAGTTCACCATGCCTGGCACTGGAGTTTTTGTTAGTCTGAGGCTCTCCTGCTGGGGTAAATTTTTGCAGTATTATGCAAACACCCAGATCGCCCTTACTGTTCCTTGTAGCTTCTACTTTACTTCTCTGAGAGTGACTCTACAATTCCTTTGCTGAATTTAGTTCTAGTCATGAATTCTGAAAATTAATGGCCAAGAACCGATGTGTCCATAAAACTCATGAGTCAATGAGAACAGTCCCGTCTTTGACACTCAGAAGGAGGGTGTAGACAGGATATGTGCAATCAGCCATTCACCAGCTGGAAAGACTTCCACACTTTGACATTAAGACGTAGGATACTAGCACTGACCAACTGAATGTCACCCTTATTAACAAGACTTCTTTGCCTCAAGTAAACCTGGAATTAACATATCTATGTTAGAATTCCTCATAACCCGTTTAGTAGAGTATTTAAATTAGTTACTTAACTCCTGGCCCTATGCTTCCTCTTTGTAAGACTGGAAGAATTCTTCACAGTTCTTTACATGAGAGAGCGCATATGAAGTACTTCTCACCAACCCACTCAAATCAAACTGACTGTTCCCACCAAATTCAAGAGCATGTTCTAGGGAAATCCCACACTGAAAAGAGCAAGAGGGGTGCTTACGCTTTGTTGAGCAGAGTGTCAGACAAGTAATCCTCCAGTGGCCTTGTGAAGAGGTGTGTGTGTGTGTGTGTGTGTGTGTGTGTGTGTGTGTGTGTGTGTGTGTTCAGAGAGGTTTGCAATCATGGAGACTGAGAAATTCCATCATCTGCCATCTTGTGCAAGCCAGAGGCTCAAGAAAGCTGGTTGTGCAATTCAAAGCCTGGAAAACAGGAGAGCAATTGTACACATTGTAGTCTGAGTCTGTAGGCCTAGGAACAAGGATGCAGAGGGCAAAGGAGGCAGCCATTCCAGCTGAGAGAGAGAGACAGAGAGAGACAGAGAGAGACAGAGAGAGACAGAGAGAGACAGAGAGAGACAGAGAGAGACAGAGAGAGAGAAGGAGGGAGAGGGAGAGGGAGAGGGAGAGAGAGAATATATATTTGCTTTCTTTTCAGCCCCTCAGTGAATTGGATGGCACAAGCCTACACTGGGAAGGCCATGTGCTTTACTCAATCCATTAATTCAAATGTTAATCTCTTCCAGAAACACCCTAAGACACACCCAGAAATTATGTTTAATCAGATATATGGGCATCCTGTGCCCAGTTAAGCTGACACATAAAATGAAGCATCAGAGGAATTTTTGGACTGACCTATTGCAAATGGGGAAACTATGATTCAGAAAGAGTAAGTAATTGGTGTGTCGTGTACAAGCTGTGAATATTGCCACTGAAGTCAGAGACCTTGGCTTAAATCCCAGCCCTGCAGAAGTTACCAGATCTCTCCAAGCCTCAGTTTCCTCGTGCATGAAAGAATAACAAGGGTATTGAATTACCCAGAGTTCTGAGGGGAAACAGATGGCACGGGAAACAGAGAATGACTTACAGAGCTCTGGGCAGGATCAAGGGAAAATATGAAAACTGGTAAAGCGCATGGGAGCGGGATCAGGATGCAAAGGTCTGGCAAGTGTGGGCCCTCCTGCCAACCCAGCCTGAAGAGCAAGGAAGGGAGTGGCCCTGGGAACCTCCTGAGAGCTGAGGCTGCAGCTGCCTCTACCTGCGGCTACAACTGCAGGGGAAGCCAGGGAACTGGAGCACCAGCCCCAGGCAAAAGAACACGGCCACTGCCGATGGGCAGCCAGAAGGGAGTGTGCCAAGAGGATCAGTACCTCACCTCACTCCCCTCCTGACTTCTGACCTCCCACTGGCTCAGCTGGGGACTAGAGAGCAAGGAAGTCAACTGTTGTGCCTTCACAGGCACCAACAGGATGAAAGAGATAGGATATCCATCATGGATGCTGTGATAGTGTTCTCCAGAGAAACAGAATCAACAGCAAAACGTATTCACACTTGCAGAGGGTAGGGGTAGGGGAGACAGTCCAATCGACAGACAAAAGGGGAGATACTTTATTTATTTTGAGGAATTAAACATGATCAGGGGAACTACTGAGTCTAAAATATGCAGTACCAGCCAGAGGGAGGGAAATTCAGGCAAGAGCTGATGCTGCAGCCCTGAGTCCAAATTCTAGAAAGCATCAAGCTGGACACTCAGGCAGGACCCTATGTGATGGGCCTTGAGGAGAGTGCCCTCTTCTTCAGATCATGGCCTTTGCTCTTAGGTCTCAGTTGGTTGGCTGAGGCCTGTCTACATTATGGGAAGTAATTTTGTTTAACTCAACTCACCTAGACTAGAGATACAATCCAGTGGTCGAGTGCTTACCTCGTGTGTGTAAGGGTCCAATCTCCATCACTAAACAAAAATTTTAACTCATTCAAATGTTATGTTAGTGTGTGAGTTATATAATATATCATATTCTTACACAAAGCACACTGTTGGGAGAGAGGAAGTCGTGAGTGAGGGAAGCATTAAATGAATGTATTTTATTGACATCATTGAGTATGGCCATGCCAAGGACCCCAAAGCCTCAGACTCATGGGAAAATGGCAAAGCCTTCCTTGAGGATCCAAGTATGGATGTTGATAGTGTGTGAAGAAAATGTCTGCTGTAGCTCCGTCCCCTCAGATATTTACTGTCAGAAGACTGCTCTCCTCCGAGACTGCTCTGTGTGTTTGCTTCATCCAGTTGTATACCATACACCCTGCCTCCTTGTTCAGCTGTATACAATAACCCAGCCTCCACGTTCAACTCTATTCAACAAACAGGCTGAGAGCCCTTTCTACTAGAAACAAGCTTTTCTGTGTGCCTGTGTTTATCTTTTCTTCATTCACTCACTCACCCAGGCAGGTCTATCCCTGGAACCACATATGGACACCATGTATGGACACAGCAATAGACCTTCACAGCCGTGTCTGTTCTGGTGTTGGGCCAAACATTTAGGCACCATAGCCTATCAAAGTTGGCATTTAGTTTTAACCATGACAGATATCTACTTCACATTCCTGGCATGGATATTGGTTCTATGTATTTTAGACTGAGTATTCTGCAGAGAGTTGAAAGTAAAGTGATACAGTGTTGCCCCTGGTATAATAAATATCCAGTAAATGTTAACGTTATTGACTGTACCTAACTCTTGAGTAGTAGGCCATAAATTACTGTTAATGTTGCAATGGTTTAACCTGAGCATTTGCTCTTGTCTACATCTTTATGTAATAAGGCTTTCTGAGGACCTGTTGACTTAGTTATCAACACTGTGATAACTAAATGACTTGCTGCTGTTAAGGAGGGAGTCAGTGCTAGGGAGCTGGGAGATTCCTCCTCCTTCTTGGACTGGGGAACTGATGCATTGTGGAATAGCACTTCCCTACTGGGTGTCAGGGAAATTACTGCAGGATTAAGAGATGTGTTCAAAAAATTCCTTCCCCTGCACAAATGCAGTTGTTTATTCAAAAATTAAACAAAATTAAGTACTATCTTATTTACTGGGGAGGCTTTCCACAACCTTTACTGTGTTGCTATACCTTGTAAATCTGCTGGTGGGATTTTAGGTGTTAGTTCCTAAATTTAGGTGCCCACTAATTCTTTTACCCTCCAAGCATGTGAGAACGTCTTGAGGACTGGGACTGAAGAGGACAACGCTTGGGAATACCTGGGACCACCCTGAGCACTGCTCTAAGAATACTGTGAGCCTGTTCTCTTCTTTCCTGTCCTTCCTTTCCAACACGGTAGAATCTTGGGAAATCAGAGACCCAGGTTCCGGATGGACAAGCTTTATAATTTGCAGGGCCCAGTGCAAAATGAAACGTGTGTGGTTGGTGTGTGTGTGTGTGTGTGTGTGTGTGTGTGTGTGTGTGTGTGTGTGAGAGAGAGAGAGAGAGAGGAGAGAGAGAGAGAGAGAGAGAGAGAGAGAGAGAGAGAGAGAGAGAGAGAGAGAGAGGTCTGTAATTCTGCAAACCCTGTATAATTTCCACAGTTCTGCCCTCTGAACCTTCCCACTGGGAGTGATCATGGATCTCACAGCTGCCCCTATCCAGGCACTCAGCAGGCTTCTTATGTGTAAGGGAGGACCTAAGGTAAAGAGAAAAGGGGGAGACCATAAAGCCTTGGGCTATTAACAACACTGTGGCTGCTCTAACTCTCTCCTCCTTGCCTCCAACTCTGCCCATGTGCCACTCTGAGATACAACTGGGACAAAGGTACTCAGGCCCCGAACCCTTGGAGGAAGCCACGATGCGACCAGGACTCCCCCTGGGAGAAACACTGAGTTCCTGTCTTCCGGCATCTCAGCTTTTCTCTTGTCTTCACACCCTCCAGGGTCCCATCAGCGCAAATGCGGGCCTCTTGTCCAAGAGCATCACTTCTCTGTGAACCTTGCTCACCTCCCCTCTCCCACTTTGGTTTGTTTGTTTGGTTTGGTTTGGTTTTGAGTTTTTAATTAAAAAAAAATTATAAAAACTGAGAATTTGTGTCTTCAGCCAAGTGGTTCATGAGGGATGATTGTCAACAGCTCTTCCCAAATCTTAAATACCTGTGTCTCCTTGGATAGCTTGAATGCACGGAGTCATCGCAGCAGAACTCGGAAACATCACGAATCAGGGCTCCTTTACTGGAGAGCTGTTTGTTGAGCACTTACAGTACACCACTGCTCTGACTTTGGGCTCTGCTGAGGACCCTTCGCAGGGTTCATAGCAGACTCTGATCTCCTGGTGCTAACATAGCTAATAATGGGAGCAATAAGGAAAAGAAGATTCCTAAGTATTAATATTCAGAGGGAACCACACACAGGGCAATCATCCTGTGTTTCCTGACTCCATCCCCTCCAGTCTCCATCTTCCTGTAACTGTAACCTGGGGTATATTTCTCCTTTTGAAGAGAAAAATTAATTTTTAAAAAATCATTAGAGTCTAGCACCTGAGACTTTTCATATAAGGCTATATGAAATTTCATCTTTTTAAAAATCAGGAATGCTTATGGGTTTCCTTCCTGGAGCACCACAAGGGATTCTGATTCTATTAGAATACTGGCCAAGAGCTGCAGGTGCAGCGGGTGGTTAATTGATGGATCAGACACTGTAGGAAAGTTAAGCAGGTAAGTTCCAGGACTACCCAATGCAATTAGGGTGTAAATTTAGTGATGTACAAATTAAACAAAGATTGTGGATGATGTTTGAAAACTAGATCTTGATTGTGTCCTATTAACAAGAAATATAATCCAATGAATTCTTGTCTCCCAAAAAGTTTTATGTCCCATATTATAATCTGCTTAGCTAAATATATTTACTATCATAAATTTCAAGCAGATTTAAAAACCCTTTGGATGTGTACGTGTGCATGTATGGGTATGGTGTGTAAATGTATGCCACATCTGAATGCAGGTGGAGGCCAGAGGACAACTTTGTAGGACAAAGCTGCGTAGGAGTGCTGGGGTTATAGACACATGCCACTATTTACAGCTTGACATGCGTTCTGGGGAGTCTAACTGAGGTTGTCACACTAGTGTGACAAGCATTTTACCTACTCAACCATTCCCAACCCCCAAAATGGAAAATTTGAAGTTCTTTTTATTACATTATCAGCCTTATTCTGAAATGTTCATTTTTTTCAGCAGACATGTATTGAGTCCTTCTAGGTACTAGCCATGGGTTCTCTACAATGGGAACACAAACGTGCAAACCGTTAACCGTGAATAATATCTCTGCTGCCTGGGGGCTAGTATCTCAGTTTGGAAGAGATGGCCCATGTGCCTAAACACAGACCTAAGACAGGTACATGTGGTAGAGCCTGATTAGGCGGATCCAAGTTAGAATGTGGAGGGGGGCGGTGGTGGGGGTGGGGTCGGGGTCTGCCGGGAACTGATATTTAAGTTGAGATCTGAGGAACAGTCTGCAGTCAAGGGAAAAGCCGTCTGGCAGAAGCAGTCAGTCAGCATAGCAGAAGACCCAGAAAAGAATGCGTTTGTCATTTTCAAAGGCCAAAACGCTGGCTAGCATGTGTGCAGAGTAGAGTCTGTACAGAGAGGGCCAGAAAGAAACCAGAAGCCAGGTCCTGGAGACTTCAGGCTAGACTAAAGAGTTTGGAAATCACTGTGCATACGATTAGAGGGCATTGGTTGGTTTTAATAGAGGAAGTGATGTAATATAATTCATATGTTTAGAAGATCCCTCTGGCTGCCTCTCTGAGAATGCAGTCAAGTGGAATGAAGGGATGGCATAAAAATCAAAACATCTGTAAGGTGACTAACTCAGATTTCAAAAATGTCATAAAATGTGGTGACCACAGGATCTGGCATAGACTCCACCATCACACCATTTCATTTTTTTAAATTGATAGAAATATGATGGTTTGGATGAAAGTTATAAAAGGGGAGATGGTGGCTTCCAGACATGACTTACAGTGATAATACAAAGATTTACTAATGCATTGATTATAGAAGGGAAGAGTCAAGAAATCAAGGCTTAGTGTTTTGTTTTGCTTTGCTGTTTTTGTTTTGTCTTGTTTTTGGCTTAAGAACCTGTACTATGATGGTATGGAAAGTGATAATCTCATAAGATGAGAACTCTCCGTGGAGAGATACCTTTAAGAAGAACAAAAGAGTTCTGCCTTATCCACACCAAGTAAGGAATGTCGAGTTATCATTTTTATGTTTTGAACCTGTTTTAAAATATTTCACAACAACAGTTGTTATAATGTTTATGAGTATGATTATGCGCACACATTAAATCACACCCTAAGGACAGCCTGTTATCCTAATTCTGAGTTGAACCTTCAAGGGTGATTTAATAACATGATATCAGAAAATCTACCCTCCAGATGGCACTGTAATAGGCATTTTAGTTATTGTTATTTCTAAACAACACTAAATCATTGGCAAATTAGCATAAAGAATGTTATAAATGGATTTTTATTGGAGTAACTGTGAATGCTGATTAAATTGGTGAAAATATATACATTGGTTCTTGTGTTCTAGAGAAACCATTTAGCCTCTAATAAGCATGATATAGTCAATTTAGAAACTATTTTACTCAGTGCACTGTGACTATAGCCCAAATCTTGGTCACTTAGTGATGCTCTTCCCAGTATTGATTCTGAGGACTCCATGCCAAGGCCAGCAATGAGGCAAAGTGTCATTCCTCTACAATAATTTTGGGTCTGATCCAAATGAGCATTTCATCATCATTTAGCTAAACCACCTGGAAAACAAAGAGATAGGATTTTGTCAAGCTTAAAACAACATCAAAAAATAAAAAAATAAAACTATCTATATTACAGCATGATCTTGTGTGTAGAAAATTCTAAAAGTCCATTAAGAATACTATTAAAACTAATAATGAGTCCTGCATAACAGAACACAAAATCAATATACAAAACAATCAATTTTTTTACTTGCAATGAAAAATTCAAAGATAAAATTAAAGAATTAATTTCATTTTCATCAAAAAGAATAGAAATTCTCCTTAACACAGAAGTTCCCAACCTGTGGGTCATGATTCCCTTTGAGGATTGAACAACCTTTCATAGGGGTCATTTAAACCACTGGAAATCATAGAAGTTCCCATTACAATTCATAACAGTAGCAACATTATAGTTATGAAGTAGCAACAGAAATAACTTTATGTTTGGGGATCACCACAACATGAGGAGCTATAAAAAAGGGTTGCAGAGTTAGGAAGGTTGAGAACCAATGCTATAACAAATTCACTGAAAGGAGTTTAAATTTTATACTCTCAAAACTAAAATGTTGCTGAAAGAACACCAAGGGTATCCTTAGTGTGATGGTGCACACCCATAATCCCAGGATTTGGGAGGTAGGGGCAGGAAAATCAGGAGTCCAGTCATCCTCAGCTACATAGTTTGGGATCAGCCTGGGTGTTGTGAGACACTGTTCCTGGAGAGATGTGAACAAATGCCCACTCACCACAGATAGGGAACTGAGGACAGACCAAAGCACAGATACCACCAAGTCTGACCTGGTGCACCAATGCATTTTCTTGGGGTTACTTACAGGAATATGGATGAGTGGTTACACACAGGAGTGTAAATGACCCAAAGACAACTGCAACACCAGAGCTGGTACCAGCATGGGTGACAGATCACAGCAGCTGGAAACCTGTAGTGTGTTGTACAACCTACAGGCAGATCATCAGGTTGGAGAATGTCCTTTCCCAGAGGCTCAGTTGACTGACTCTCTTCTAGGCAGCTCCGCTACTCTTTGTCTCTCCTAGTTAGTTCTGCCAGTCTCTGTTTGTTCCAGGTAGCTGGGCTTATCTGGGAGTCTCCTTTAGCTTGCCTGAGCGTGGCCCTTGGCATTCTCTCTGTTTATATACCCCTGAGGAAGGAGGCACCGAGTGAATCTGGTCAGCTTCAGGGACTTCCTGAAACTATTTTGAGATGTTTACTTCCTGTCTTAATGAACTTCCCTGTAGGATGGAATGTTTGAGTCTAGAAAGAAACTGCTACACAGTGCTGGGCTACATAGATTTTGTTTTTATGTTTTAAAAGGGAAAGACATCCCATGTTCAAAGATGAGAAGACTAAGTGGTTTAAAAGACAATGTTCTTAAAACAACTTTAATATAATCCCTATTGAAGACTCAACTGAAATTTTATTCTAAAATTGGTATGAAAATGTGAAAATCCCACAATAAAAAAAAATCTTTTAAAAAATGTTAAAAATGAAGAATAGAGTTGAAAGATTCACATCTCTGGATTTCTCCAAAAGAAAAGAATCTTGGCATGATAAACAACAGCCTTTCCACATTGTAGAATGAATTTTAAGTAAATCCGGTCCAGGCAGCTGTGTGTTCTCTTAGTACATCCAGGCAAGAAAAGTGATAGAATAAGAAATATTTGTAAAGGAGTGTTAAGAGCAGTTATGGCAAAAAGAAACAAAGTAGAATGATAAAAATGATTGTCAGTTGATCAGCAAATATTCAACTTTTCCACAGTACTTTGGCCCTGTGTTTTTCTTTCTTTTTACTTCTTCTATGTTAGAAAAAAAGTCATCTCTGACACTCCCTGATCCAAGCTGGATGCAATGGCATTCCCAGGAAACTCTGCTTCTCTCTCCTGTCTTTCAGGTCTATAGATAAAATATCTTCCAACAATTCAGCATCAAGTTTGTGTCGCGTTGTGTTTATCATCTCCATTCTCTTTAACAGAGGACCCTTTCCCTGCCACATCAGACATGAACCCTATGCCCATCTCACTCAGTCCAGCTCCATAGTAGCCCTCACCCCGGTCTCCTCGAATCCTGATTTCTCATTATTACAGGACTCCACTCTTATGTTCTAGACAAACTTGGAAGTTTCTACAGTATCTAACTGAATCTTGCATCTTCCTTCCTTCTTTCAAAACTCTCTTTTCAGTTCCTCTCAATCTCACCTTCCTGCTAATTGATCAGCTCATAGAGGCTCTGTGCCAAACACAGGCAACTTCAAACAAAAGCCAGCAACTTGGAGGAGGAGATAGCAGACTGTGATCGAGCATACTCCATGCTGTCTCAAAGGGCTGGCAAGCTAAGGCTGTCAGTGCAGATGCCTGTGTTTACCCAACTGTCTAATACAGTGGCTATTCACTACAGAGTCCAAGTATGGATCGACCAAAATGCCCAACCCAAAAATAAATTCCACATGTAGACGTGTGGGTAGAACTCTGATGCACAAAGAAATGTTTCACCACAGAGATGGTGAAAAGGCAAGGCTCGACCACATGAAATAAAATCCTCCTGCAGTAGACAGGAAAGTTCTACAATAGAGACAAACAAAGCCAACATGCCATCAAATCTTCGAATGCAATCAAATTCAACCACACCTTCACTTAGGTTTGGGGAAATCTGTTGGCTTGTTTTTTTATCTTTCCTTTTTTTCTCATGTCCTTTCAATGCGAGCTGAATTGGTAGTGGATCATCCTACATTTGAATCCCAGCGCTCAATAATCCCCAGCCAATAAGGGTGGCCAACCGTTTGTCCACCACCAAGTCAGTTTCCTCACCATGTTCGCTCTGATACTGCTCACTGCCCTGCTTACCTTGTCCATTATTGAGAAACAAAATAGTGTGTGGATTTATTGTAAAGGTCTACATAATCACAAAATCTTACTATATACTCATTATTAAAACAAGATAGACTTTTAGAGTAATACATTAAAAAAATGATTTGCAATGCAGCATGCTCACTGTGCCTAGGGAGACTAATATAGTGACTTTCACATCATATATGTTCAATAAATAACCACATCTCTGATTTTATCTCTCCTCATTCCTTGGTACCTAAAATTTCAACAAACACAGTGTTTAACTAGAAGAAGTGGTTAAAGTCTAAGTAACTGAAATGGGAAATCAGCACTAGAACTCATAGTAAGCTGTCAACGACTTTTGCTAAGCCAGATATTGTTGCGAAGAGCCATCACTGTGTTTAGAACTCGAAGTGGTCCACTGTAGGAGGAGAACATGTCATTCTTTCCAAATTCATGATCTTTCCATGGCTGATGCTTTGGTAAGAGCCAGATGACAGGAGAGCACTGCAAAATGCTGTTTTATGTGCATGACGGAACCATTGCATCATGAACTCACGGCAGTGTGGTTGTTGGCTATCAACAGTCATGGATATGGAAGAGTCTCAAGTGATTATACCCCTTCTGAGGAGTTATGGGCTATCGATGGCTGTTAGGGGAGGAGCATTCACTGTCTTCATCAATCGTGTACCCCCTGGTGGGCCCACCAGCCTCCTGTGGCTAGTTGAACATCCATGGTCATCGAGAGAGCCCTGGTGAAACTCAGTGGCTCACAAAACAAAACAAAATGTGGAAGTGGGAAAGGGATTTGTTGAGAGATTAGGGGACGGGGTCAATAGGTCTGGAGAGAATAAGAAAGAGTGAAGAAAATTAGAAAGCATTATACACATCTGTGAATTGTCAAAGACTACATTTTACTAATTAAAAAAGTAACTACTACACTTTGTACACCTCAAAACAACATAAGGAACCTTAAGGTGAACAAAGTAGAGAAATACAGTCTGTATAATAAAAAAAAAATCAAAGTGCTTACATCATTATGAAAAAGGTAAGTACTTTAATGGAAATAGTTGGGACATGGTGAGATAACTCTCTCATAAAATATTTGATCAATAATCACAAGGGAAATAGTAAATACCTGCAGAAATTGTTTCAAAGAAATGAAAATTACCTTGGAATACATTGTCACCAGTAGGATTAACAAAATATTATGAGTCCTTGTTAAGGATTCATGACTTGTAAATCCTGACCAAAAAATAAAATCAATGTATTCTTTCCTCAGGATCTTTGGAAATATGCAGGAAATTACCTATAAGAGTATATTTTAAGCAAGCAATCCCACCTCTAGCACTCCTAAAGAAGTGTTCAAACTATGCATAAAAACCTGTGGTCAAGGAGGTCACTGCAGGATTGAGTCATAAATTGAAAGGCTACATTTTTCAAGAATGAAAAGCAATAAAATTAATTATAAGATCATATTTTCTGTAGTCTTTGAACATTAGTTCACAGAAGATTATTAATAAGGGAAATTTCCCTCACCAAATTGCTAATTTTAGAAAGCATACAAAAATACATGCATAGTGTACTTTGTTTTTACATAAAACTCTGAGGAGATACAGTAACTGCTGAGGTGATACTGGAAGATGGAATTACAGGTTCCCTTTTGCAAACTTCTATAGTCTATTTTTCAAAATGGCTGTGGTAAATATGTATTGCTTTATAACATAAAAGTAAGAAATTTTCCAGTAAAAGCATTTTTTCTTAATAAAAATGTCTAATCTCAACTTGGAGGCTTTTTGAGCAGTTTAGTTATTTGGTTCTAAACCCAACACTGTTTCAGCCACTTATTTGCTAAAAGCCTCACAATGGCGACCTTGCCCTTTATTTGACAGGAATACCATGTGTGGTCAAATGGCTCAGCCCTTCATGCAATGGTTCTCAACCTGGCCACCTGCCAGAGCTGCCCTGGTGCTTTGAAAACCTACACACTAGCCTTCATCATGTATAAAATCCCTCTTCTGAAGGTATAAAGTAGATAGAACTTATCAATCTAGTGTGAGTGTGTGGGTATGTGTGTGAGTGTACACATATATGTATGATTTGCCTAAAATTCTTTGTAGTTTGTGGTTTCCCAAGTATTTCCCATATACTTAAGCCCTGGCTTTTCTACAGTCTTATTCTATATTTACTCCATTTGTTCAACTTACTTGGCTCAATTTGACTATAACTCCGGGAGTAGAGTTGACAGAATATTTTTTCATGCAACCAACACATTTTACTATCTTACATAAGAATTGGATTTAACAGATTACTGCCTCTGCAGGCATGTACCACCAGAAGCTACTGGCTTGGCAGACTTGTTGTTCTACAACATACTTACTATTTCCAAGTTCCTTCTTTCTTTTAGTAAGTGGCCATACTACAGCCCATTTCCTTACTTGGTCAGTTACCAATGCAGTGGGAGATTAGGTACAAAATCAGCATCTTTCTCGACGGCCATTTGTTTGCAGGTGTGCCTTGCTGCAGGTTTATGGTGGTTTTCAAAAAGCAGGCATGTTCAAGCCAAACCATTTTGAGCACACTATGGAACAATGGGACTTTAACTATACATCATTTGTTCCCTAAATAATAAATAAGACTCCAACTCTTTTCTCTTGAGAAGCTTAGCTAAGCTGAGTTTTCACTGAGGAGCTGGATAAGCTTCCACCCAGACATTATTTCTACACCCATGGGTTCATTAGCTTCAAAAGAAATATTAACCCTATCTTTGTCTTGAGGGCTAAGGCAGTAGCCAACTACATAGATCAGATGCACTTCAAGGAATTGCCATAGAATACAATCTAAGGTTCAGTGTGACTCAATATTTTTCCTAAAATTCAGTTAAAGAAACAATATTAAATAAAATAGTTTAAACATGCATACATTTAAAAATCCGGAAGTTGATTTATGAGTGAAAACACACAGAAGTCAGTTGTGCTGGCATATTCCTATAATCCCAGCATTTGAGAGAAAGAGAGAAAAAGGATAATTGCCATGAGTTCAAGGCCAGCCTGAGCTACACAATTAGACTTTGTCTCAGAAGAAGGAGAGGAGGAGGAAAGTAAAGAAGAAAGAGAAGGAGAGAGAGGGTGAGAGGAGAGAGAGAGGAGGGGAAAAAGAAAGAAAAGAAGGAGTTAAGAAAAGAATAAAGAAAATGAGATCAGCTATGCAGAGACAAGAAGAACTGTCTAAAAATCTCTCAATCATTCATTAAGGAAATACCATATGTCATACTGAGGACTGCTAAAAGGCACAACATTGAAAATGTATTTCTGTGCCTAGAATGTAGTCATTACTCATCAAACTGCAAGAGAATTTTCCTTAAATATTTTTGTTTTAATGGTACAATCTGTTTCTAAAGACAACATATACCCAGGGAGTAAAATTTAAATAATATATCATAAATTGAGTATAAATATATTATAGACATTAATAACAAACTGTCCTCTACAGATATAGACTACTAATATTACCACTAAGATTACCATGCAAGATAATTATTGCTCACCTGTTGCAGGCTGGAAAATTATCCCCAGGTCAAGAGAGCAGGAAAGTTAGCCCTGCCCTTTACTGACTGCAGCACTCAGGAGAGCTGGTCCTGCCCTTCACTGACTGCAGCACTCAGGAGAGCTGGTCCTGCTCTTTACTGACTGCAGCACTCAGGAGAGCTGGTCCTGCACTTCACTGACTGCAGCACTCAGGAGAGCTGGTCCTGCCCTTCACTGACTGCAGCACTCAGGAGAGCTGGTCCTGCCCTTCACTGACTGCAGCACTCAGGAGAGCTGGTCCTGCCCTTCACTGACTGCAGCACTCAGGAGAGCTGGTCCTGCCCTTCACTGACTGCAGCACTCAGGAGAGCTGGTCCTGCCCTTCACTGACTGCAGCACTCAGGAGAGCTGGTCCTGCCCTTCACTGACTGCAGCACTCAGGAGAGCTGGTCCTGCCCTTCACTGACTGCAGCACTCAGGAGAGCAGGTCCTGCCCTTCACTGACTGCAGCACTCAGGAGAGCTGGTCCTGCCCTTCACTGACTGCAGCACTCAGGAGAGCAGGTCCTGCCCTTCACTGACTGCAGCACTCAGGAGAGCTGGTCCTGCCCTTCACTGACTGCAGCACTCAGGAGAGCAGGTCCTGCCCATCACTGACTGCAGCACTCAGGAGAGCTGGTCCTGCCCTTCACTGACTGCAGCACTCAGGAGAGCTGGTCCTGCCCTTTACTGACTGCAGCACTCAGGAGAGCTGGTCCTGCCCTTCACTGACTGCAGCACTCAGGAGAGCTGGTCCTGCCCTTCACTGACTGCAGCACTCAGGAAAGCAGGTCCTGCCCTTCACTGACTGCAGCACTCAGGAGAGCTGGTCCTGCCCTTCACTGACTGCAGCACTCAGGAGAGCAGGTCCTGCACTTCACCTGAGCAGCACAGTAGAACTGGCCCTGTTGGCAGGGGCACAGGCAAGCTGGCCCTAAGGCATGACAGCAGAAGAGCTGACCCCATGCCCCCATCTGCCAGGTGGTAGTGTGGGCGAGGGAAAAATGCCCTTCCCCCTGTCCCTCACTGCCTGTGCAGGCTGGAGAGCTGACCTCAGGGGCATGAGAGTAGGAGAACTGGCCCTGCCCCTCACCAGCTGCAGCACTAGGGACAGGGGCCCCTGTACCTCTCCTGGGCAACACAGTAGAGGTGACCCAGATGGTACAGGTGTGGGTGAGCTGACCCCAAGGGTGTTGAGTGCAGGAGAACAATCCCCATCCCTTGCTGCTTGCTGCATAAGGTTAGCTAGCCTGGGTGGAGCTGGAGAGCTCAACCTGGTGATGAGGATTAGGGAGAGTTTGTGGCCTGACCAACCCAGCTATCACCCAGGCCCACAACCTGGTCTATGAGTTCTCTCACCCCTACATCCACCCCATCTATGATCTGCCAAAGCATATGAAGGGGCTGGTCCTGCAGATCCAAAGCTGTAGGATCTCCATAACACAGGCCAACAGCAGGATATCCAAGAAGAGTCCCAGTAAGGGCCCAGCAGAAGCTGGGGCCCTGGAACCAGACCAATGACTCATTGCAATGAGCACTTGCAAGAAATGATATATGGACTAAAGGGTATACTGTGTGACTCACTTTGTGACTTCCATGATGAGACTTTTTTTTTCTTTTAAATTTTATTTTATTTTTTTTTTGTTTTGGGGTGAGGTTGCAGGTGTGATTGAGATTCATGATGTGTGTGTAATGGTTTGGAAGAAAATCATCCCCAAAGGCACTATTAGGAAATGTGGCTTTGTTGGAATAGGTGTGGCCTTGTTGGAAAAAGTATGTCACTGGGAAGACTGGCTTTGAGGACTTATACATGCTCAAGCCACACCCAGTGTCTCAGTTCACTTCCTGTTGCCTGTGAGTCAAGATGTAAGGACTCTGATCCTTCTCTACTACCATGTCTGCATGCATACTGCCATGCCCTGCCATGATAAGAATGAACCAAATCTCTGAACTGTAAGCCACCCAATTAAATGTTCTCCTTTATAAGAGTTGCTATGGTCCAGACACTAGACCAACAGCTGGGGAGCCTGCATGGGACCAAACATGGACCTCCACATGTGGGCAACAGTTTTGTTGCCTGGTCTGTTTGTGTGATCCCTGGCAGTGGGATAAGAATCTATCCTGGAAAATAGCCGGGCGGTGGTGGCGCACGCCTTTAATCCCAGCACTCGGGAGGCAGAGCCAGGCGGATCTCTGTGAGTTCGAGGCCAGCCTGGGCTACCAAGTGAGTTCCAGGAGAGGCGCAAAGCTACACAGAGAAACCCTGTCTCGAAAAACAAAAAAAAAAAAAAAAAAAAAAAAAAAAAAGAATCTATCCTGGCTTTTGAAGTGCATTCCATATGGTGGGATGCCTTGCTTAGCCTTGATGTATAGGGGAGGGCCTTGGTCCTGCCTCAACTGAATATGCCAGGCATTGTTGACTCCCTCATGGGAGACCTTACCCTTTCTGAGGAGTGGATAGGAGTGGGTTGGGGCAGGTGGTGGGGAGCAAGAGGAGGGGAGGAAGGGGGAACTGTGGTTGGTA
Organism: Peromyscus californicus insignis; assembly: GCF_007827085.1. NCBI lineage: Eukaryota > Metazoa > Chordata > Mammalia > Rodentia > Cricetidae > Peromyscus > Peromyscus californicus. Next base: position 16,921,190 of record NW_026294584.1, read on the forward strand.
TGTAAAATTTAAAAAAATAAAAATAAAAGAGTTGCTGTGGTCATGGTGTCTCTTCACAGCAACAGAAGCCCTAACTAAGACAGAAGTTACTGCAGACCACAGGAATATATCATAAGAATTCAGCTGGTTATGGTAAAGTCACTACCTGGAGGGATCAGGGAATCCCTCCAGAGGAAGCCAAATTCCAAGGAGTTTTTGGTGTTATTTGGCTTGTTATATATCAGTTGTATTTTGTTATGAAAATCATATGTGCCTTCATAGTATTCCCAATTGACTTCTCCCTAAGAAGGGCTAACAATGTGGACTGATCACTCTCTGGACATACACATTCCAGGACTTTTGGAGAACAGCCTCAGAAAAGGCTTTCTCTGGAATCAGATATCTCCCTTAGCCACTTTCAAGGACTAACAGGAGACACCACCTAGGTTGACATCCAACTTTCAAGGACTAACAGTGATAACAGCCCACATGCAAGTCTCCTGACTTAAGGTAAATTCCACAAGGAGACACCTCGTAGGTGAGGTGGACATTAAGTAATAGCTTTACACAATTTAGCTTGGACCCTCACCCCTTCATATACTGGGACTTCCAGGGCACGGGACAGAGAAGAGAAACAAGAATGGAAGAAATAGATGGGTAAGAACTTGAGAGGAACAAACTGAGATGGGGAAGAACTAGATTGAAGGGCTAGAAGAAGGTACTAGAGGAACGAGATGGAACATGAGGAAGAGCCAGATGGGGAAGAACAAGGTGAGGAAGAACAAGATGAGAGAGAAGGAGATGGGAGAGGAGCTGATATGGGAAAGAACTAGATGGATGAGAGCCTAGAAGGGGCAGAACTAGATGAAGGAATTAAGATAGAACCTGGAGGGGACAACAGATAAATGTAAGGAGAAATTGGGCAAGAAAGGAGCTAAAAAAGAGAGCAGAGTATAAGCTTGTAGAGAGGGAACTGACAGAATAATAAAGTGTATGGACTAAGGAGTTTCATGTACATAGATTCATTTCCTTTCTTCAAATATTAATTATCAGCTGGTTGTAGATTCTTCCCGGACCCTGGGCGGGGACTATTGAGGTGCTGGACCCCCATAGTCCCCGATAGCTGTGATAGACGGGACTATGTTTTTGTTTGGAATACATGGACTTTGGGAATTTGGGATAGGAAAGCAGTGGAATGCTTTAAGTGCTGCTTAATGGGCCGTACTAGTAGGAGCCTGGAAGACAGTGGTGCTGAGTGTGATTTGAAATGTGGGGTCTGGCTCAAGAGATTTCAGAGGAGAAGAATATTCATATGTGGCCTAGAAATCAGCCTTGTGATATTTTGGTGAAGAATGTGGCTGCCTTTTGCCCTTGTCCCAAGAGCCTGCCTGAGACTAAAGTGAAGAGTTTTGGATTAATTCCATTGGCAGAGAAAATCTCAAAACAGCCTAGTATAGACCCTGTCGTGTAGTTATTAGTGGTAACTCTAGTGAAGATTTATAGTGAAAAGGAGCAAGGTGAGCAAGGCAAATTACAAAATTTAAAACTTGTGGAGAAAAGGAACACCAGGAAGTGGAATGGAGTCCTGTGTTCAAGGAGATAAACAGATTAAGAAATGGAATAAAGGGAGTGGTGACCTCAGGGTGATAGCCCATCTAGCTAATTTTCCAACTTGTGAAAAAGAATTAAAGAAAAGCTTAGAGCTGGATATGGTGATGCACACCTCTAATCCCAGTGCTCTGAAGGCAGAGGCTGGCAGATACCTGGTTTTGAGGCCAGCCTGGTCTACAGAGTAAGTTCCAGGACAGCCAGGCTTAGACAGTGAAGGAAACCATGGGAAACAGAAAGCCAGTGAAGATGAAAATGCGGGGGCCATATTCCAGCCCTGGCAAGCAGCAGAACTTGGCAGCTTTGGCCATGTGGTTCTGGCTTTAAGGATAGAAAAAAGGTGTTATGGAATATTCCTCCTCAACTAAGGAAAGCCGCTGAGGCCAGACAAGCATCAGGGGTGTCCCTGAACGGAGGCCTAGAGAGACCATTGTGTGAAGCTGTGAAGGAGAAGCCTGGACTGCCTTGGAGACCCCAAGACACTGGATATGCCAGAGCTGTGGGATACCTGCTGAGGAGAGCTGCTAACAGGGAGTGGAACCAGCCCAAGAGAAAGAAGTGTGTGTAGTCAAAAAAGATGAAAGGAGTTGGGATCTGAAAAGCATCTTGACATCAGACATGGAGATGCAGAGTTTGGAGTCTGCCCAGCTGGTTTTTGATCTTGCTTTGGTCCAGTATTTCATCACTATCATCCCTTCGTTATGTTTGGAATGGTAATGTATATCCTGTACCATTATATATTAGAAATATGTGATCTGTTTTTTTTTTATTTTGATTGTATAGGGGATTACAGTTAAGAGATTGCATGAATCTCAGAAGAGATTTTGAACTTCGGACTTTTAAACACCATTGATATTGTGATAGACTATGGGGACTTTTGAAGTTGGGCTAAAGGCATTTCTGCCTTATGATATGGCTACAAGTCTTTGGAGGCTAGGGAGTGGAATGTGGTAGTTTGAAAGAAAATGACCCCCAAAGGGAGTGGCACTATTAGGAGGTGTGGTCTTGTTGGAGGAAGTGTGTCACTATGGAGATGGCTTTGAAGTCTCAATCCACACCCAATGTCTCAGTTCACTTCCTATTGCCTGCAAGATGTAGAACTCTCAGCTACCTCTCCAGCACCATGTCTGCCTGCATGCCACCATGTCCCACCATGATGATAATAGACTAAAACTCTGAAACTGTAAGCCACCCAATTAAATGTTTTCCTTTATAGGAGTTGCCGTGGTCACGGTGTCTCTTTATAACAATAGAAACCCTAATTAAGACAATGTGAAATCAGCAAAGAATCAATAAAAAGTAGGAAAAAAAGAAGAAATAATTGTTGCTAACATTTAAGCAAGAATCCTCACACCTATCTATTTCTGGAGTCACAGACTATCATTGAGCAACAAGGATGGCCAAGTAACTTCTTTTATATGCTTGTGGATACAGAGAAGAATATGGCATTATTCTCTTTACATTATTACATTATTCTCATTATACTGAGAATATATGAATGCCATTTTAGCTTGATTTTGATGAATAATCTCATAATGAATAAATATTGTTGCACATTTTCTGAGAGACCTCATATAAATGTGTAATTTTAAAATGCTGTTATAATAAGCACATGAAAGTTGCATATATCCAAATTGTGAAATGTGGTAGCTTAATGTCTTTATTGTGAAATGATTGCCATAGTTGAGCAAATTGATAGATCCACTGCCCATATGGCTACTTCTCATGCTGAAGTTTATCCACTAAATATCTACATTAGTCATTGTTGTATTGCTGTGACGAGATAGCTGACAGAAACAACTTACATGAAGAAGAAAGTCATTTTTGCTCATGGTTTCAGAGCTGTCTGTCCTTCATAAGTTGCCTTCGTTGCTTCTGGGATGTGATGAGGTAGATCACCATCAGAAAGAGAGTTCAGTAGAGCTGGTTGCTCTTCATGGCAGTTAGGAAAAGAGACAGCAAGAGAGGGACAGGATATGGCTTTTAGGAGTTGCTCCCTGTGGCCTACTTCCTCCAACAAGGCCCTACCTCATATGTTCTACCACTTCTCAAGAACGCTGTGGTGGTTTGAACTCACCAAAGAATCAACCTACTGATGCAGTCAGAATCCTCTTAATCCAAACACTGCTCAATGACTGGATATACCAGCTGATGAGCATGCCTTCAGTGCATGAACCTGTTGGCCTCTCATATCCACCACAGCAATAGCTGGCTAGAACAATACAGCAGTAAGTCTAACTTCTCACAGTAAATGTGAAGGTCATGCGGAACATCTTTACATATGCTGGCAGCTTTGTAAGATGATCTGATTAAAGAATAAGTTTCTAAACATTTTTTTTAACCAAAGAAGTATATGTTGTTATGACTCAGGATTAATTTACAAAATATGCTAACCTAGTGTATTCTCTCCTACCAATAGCTTTCTACCTATTTTTACCAGCTTGTCCAAGTTTCCTTCACTTTTTAAATAAACAAATAAAAATTTAAATAGATGAATGACTACACATAGTTTCTCTTCTGTCAAGTGCTCTTTCACACCTTCAGTTCAATTTTTTAGAGACATGTATCCTTCTCTTAGCGATTTACAAAACCCTCTACATGATAAAGCATTTAACACTTTATATGGCCAACAAGTTGTAAGTTTATCTTTTATCTTTTTTATTATTACAATTATTTTGTCGTCCACATTTAATATCTTATCGTTTGCAGATTGGAAATGATGGAAAACATTGAGTGCCATTCCATAAACTGAAATTTCCACTTAATCCTTCATGATCCAACTTGAAGTCCACATCTTCTCCTAAAGCCCCGTCTCCTTCCTCATGGTAGAATGGTCTCTCTCTCTTCCTAAATTCCTACTCATTGTTCAGTTTATTGGGCAATTGATCACACAGTGCCTGATAACATAGCTGAGAATTACCTCCCACAGTCAAGCCTCATTTGTCCACATGAGCAATCAACTCTGGAATTGTATCATAGTCTACATTTTCCTACTCACTCCTTTAAACAAGTAAGCGTTCAACAAACAATAAATAACAAAGGTTTGTTCAAGTAAACAAGTTCTAGGGGAGAAGGTGATGGACGGCACTGACTGGTTCAGGGTGTGATGGCGTCCAGCTTACCGTTCTGCCAGGCAGGTTGTTGACCTCCATTATATTTCATTCTGACATTAACATCGAGACAAATCTATGTCTTAATTAAAAGGTCAGACATACATCCCAGTTTAGTCAAAGTACTCCCAGTTTAAGCCAGTTATGGGTGTATAATTATTAAACGTGCCCCCTTTGCACTCTTGAGAGACGTGGAGGTAAATTATACCCTCAGCATGTTTATTACTCTTGCATCTCATTTACTTCTTAAACTCACCGGCTACCTCGGCATTTAAGAAGACTTAAAGATAAAGATCGCATTTTCCAAGTGGAATGCAACTTTTGGCCCCTCTTCATCTTTTAGTTAATTAAATTTATATAAAAGCCTAAACTCGAAAGGAATCAAGGACACATTCAATGTACAGATGAAACATTTGCTTCTTATAGGACATTTTTAAAAGCCAGACAGACTTTTTTTTTTTTATTGTGCATGTGTTTTCTTCAAATAGACTGAGAACTTTCTGTGGTGCTATTATCCTTACGTTTTCTAGCCTTTCTCATCTCACTTAAAACAGTCTTCATTGGCCATGCAATAAATTCTGCTGTGAACCCATGGGGTAGGGGAGGGGGTACTATGGAGGCTTTAATGTGCTTTTTGATGAAGGCTCTCCTTCCCCCGATTCACAGCGAGTCATCACAGACACAGGAAAAGAAAATATCCCTGAGAGTGCCCAGTGTAAAGGGGTAGGAGGCAAATGCTGTCAGATTATAAGATTCACTTTTCTGTCCTTGGCTCAGTTGTTCATGGCTACAGCTCATCTGAATTAGATGTGTCTGAAAATTCAATTACCCCAACTGGAAACATCTGGATCTTTTCTTCTCTCTTTAATCCTTTGTCCTGGTGACTTTGCCAGAAAGTCCATATCCCTTGTTGGTTTGGCAGGAAAATTCCAAGGGCACAGTTAAAAGTGGCGTAGCTGGTGGAGATGTTTCCTGATCTGTTTTTCTCAGTGTATGTGGCTTCTTTCCCTATGTAGATTTCAGAGTCACAGAGTTATATCTATGTAGAGACCCGGGAAGAAAGTTAACATAACTCTGTGTTTTATAAAGGGAAATATTTGGAGCCTAGCAAAATGAAAGGAGCTGCTCCAGGGTGTAGCAGGACTCTTAGAGGGTCTTATTAATAAAATCAAACCTGAGCCAGGTATTGGGGTGAATGCTGGAAGATCAGAGAAGCAGAACAAGCCACAGCTTCCTCATCTCAACAGTTCCTCAGCTGATCCTGTTTCCTCAGACTGGAAGCTTCTGTGTCCTCATCCCAATAGCTCTCAGCTGAACTGCTGCTCAAAAGCCTGAAGCTTAACCAGCTAAAAGCTTCTAGTTTCTGGTCCTCATGCTTTATATATCTTTCTGCTTTCTGCCATCAGTCCCTGGGATTAAAGGCTCACTTTCTGGGATTAAAGGTGTGAGTTACCATGCCTGGCTGTTTCCAATGTGGCCTTGAATTTACAGAGATCCAGAGGGATTTCTGCCTCTGGAATGCTAGGATTAAAGGCGTGTGCTACCACTGCCTATCCTCTATATTTAATATTGTGGCTGTCCTGTTCTCTGACCCCAGATAAGTTTATTAGCGTGCACAATATTTTGGGGGAACACAATACCACCACACAAGGGTACATAGTTAACTGTAGCAAACTTTTGTTTTCAAAAACATTTTACCAATTTTTTTTTTAATGATTCTAGATCTGGAACCATTTCAGCATACCTGAATCCAGATATCCTGTGAATATTACAAGTATCTTGTTCCAATCTGTATTATCAGTGTTAGGCTGATGTTAAATATAAGAAGATTATTATGCATCTAAAATATATTTTAATGTTTTGAGAAACATAGTAAGTTTTTTTTAATATTGGTATTTGTAGTGATATTGAGTCATAAAATTAACTTTTTTAGATTAGAAAATTTTAAACAAACTCAGATAGACATGTTTGTGTATTCCATAGCTAAGAGAAGCACAGGAATTAGGAGCTGGTATGGGAGATTATTTGTTCAATCGTGAATCATCATGTACATCTAACCTATGCCCTATGCTCCTTTTCATGGAAAAAGAAAAGTTCTGAAAACACAGAGGAAAGAGAGGTAGAAATATATTTGGCCCACAATTCTAGTTTCTAATTAGGAAAAAACAGGAAATGAGCTTTTAGTATGATTGCATTGTAGGGGACAGAGACAGCCCATTCAGATAATCCGGGCATCTAGTTCTCTACACTGGAGATGAAGGGTTATGATTGTATTGTAGGAACATAAACAGCCCATTAAAGATAAACTGGATATCTAGTTCTCTACACTGAAGAGAAAGGGTTGATCCTTTAGTCCAGTCGTGGCCTCATGCAGTAGAGAGGTTATAGAATTCTGAGGAGCAGAACAAGCAATCTTAAAATAAGATACCACACACTAAGGGTACTAAAAAGATATTTTAAAATATATTTAATACTATCTGGGCATAAATTCTTATCTTTCCTTCCCCTAAAAGTATTCAAAGTGACATCTCTGTTTTGTTACATATGTTATGAAGTCCCTGGTTCTAGAAAAGTGAAGGTTGTCTAACAGTCCTAATGATCGTGCAGCCACCATCTACCGACCATTGGCACGGCTACCGTCTACCGACCATTGGCATGGCTACCATCTACCGACCATTGGCACAGCTACCATCTACTGACCATTGGCATGACTACCATCTACTGACCATTGGCATGGCTACCATCTACTGACCATTGGCATGGCTACCATCTACTGACCATTGGCATGGCTACCATCTACTGACCATTAGCACAGCCACCATCTACCAACCATTAGCACAGCCACCATCTACTGACCATTGGCATGGCTACCATCTACTGACCATTGGCATGGCTACCATCTACTGACCATTGGCAAGACTACCGTCTACTGACCATTGGCAAGGCTACCGTCTACTGACCATTAGCACTACTGACCATTGGCATGGCTACCATCTACTGGCCATTGGCATGGCTACCATCTACTGACCATTGGCATGGCTACCATCTACTGACCATTGGCACGGCTACCATCTACCGACGATTGGCAAGGCTACCATCTACCAACCATTGGCATGGCTATCATCTACTGACCATTAGCACTACTGACCATTGGCATGGCTACCATCTACTGACCATTAGCACAGCCACCATCTACCAACCATTAGCACAGCCACCATCTACTGACCATTGGCATGGCTACCATCTACTGACCATTAGCACAGCCACCATCTACCGACCATTAGCACAGCCACCATCTACCGACCATTAGCACAGCCACCATCTACCGACCATTAGCACTACTGACCATTGGCATGGCTACCATCTACTGACCATTGACTTTCATTCCAAGTACATGACTACAGATTTGCCATTATTATTTTGAAATTCAATGGATGGGAGAGGCAAAGAAAGAGAGGAGCCAAAGAACTTGGGACCAAGTCACAAGGAAAACAAATATACCCTTCTCAAAACCAGGAACCCTGGGAAGGCAGGCTTATTTCAAGGCCAGGCCAGCTCTGGAAGTTTTTTTTCCATGGATCACTGTGATAAACAATATCACCTGCCAAATTTTCCGTCACGTCTTTTTCTACCCAGTTGTTGTCCATAAACCTGTGTCACCTCTTCTGAAGTCAGATAGCACCAGCACCCCTGCTGTGGATGCATCTTGATTCTCAGCCTGTTGACTTAGAACATATACCTGGCCATAGTCTCCTAGCTACTCTGAACCCTCAAATCCATCTTGAATCCATTCTTCTCTTGCTTCATCCCCCTTATCCTTGGCCATGAGCTTCTACCTCTGATCTGTTCCAGGGTTTGTCTCTGAACTTTGTGATGGCCAGAGCAGTTTGCTTCCTCACACCAGGCTGCCTGTGCTACCAGCTCAGCTGGATGTCTCAATGTCTGGGACATGCAGCATCTAATTTGATTTCTAAGGAATTCCATCTCCTGGCACCTATGCCTGTCTTAGTTCAGGTATCTATTATTATAAGATGACATGACCAAAAGCAAATTAGGGAGAAAGGGGTTATTTCATCTTACAATGCTCAGGTCACACTCTATCACCAAAGTCAAGACAAGAACTCAAGGCAGGAACCTGGAGGCAGGAGCTGAAGCAGAAGACATGGAGGAAAGCTGCTTGCTGGCTTGCTTCATATGGCTTGTTCAGTCTGCTTTTTGTTTACTTGTTTTGTTTTGTTTTTCAAGACAGGGTTCCTCTGTGTAACAGCTCTGGCTGTTCTGGAACTCACTCTGTAGACCAGGCTGGCCTCGAACTCACAGAGATACAGCTGCTTCTGCCTCCTGAATGCTGGGGTTAAAAACCTGTGCCACCACCACCCAGCTAGCCTGCTTTATTATACAAGTCAGGACCCCTTGTCCAGGAGTAGTGCCACCCCCAGAAGACTGGGCCCGCTCACATCAATCATTAATCAAGAAAATGCCCGACATATTTGCCTATTGGCCAATTGTACAAAATGTTTTCTCATTGAGAGTGCCTCTTCCCAAATGACTCTATCTTAGGTCAACTTGACTTAAAACTAACCATTACAGTGCCCCACACAATTTCTTTCCTTTTACCAGCTAGACCTGGTGACTAAGTTCCAACCCACTGAATCTAGAAAAAGTATGGGATATAACATCTGATACTAGATTACAAGAAATACTGTGGCTTCCATCTTGGGTAACTTTCCTTCCTCTCACTTATTCTAAGGAGTGGCAGTTGCAGCATTATAAACTGCCCCCACAGAGGTACCCTCTTGGAGAATTGAGGGACATACCGTGTGAGGATCTGAATTCCACCAGCAATCCTGTGACTTCAGAAGCAGTCACATGCTCTCTTTGACAACCCTTCATGTGAGACCTCAGCTCCTCTCCATGGAGCGCAGCCCTGGAAACTCACTGCCTTGAAGCAGAGGCATCTAGCCGAGCTCTATACAAATTTCTCACAGAAACACATGTGAAGCTGCTAAATTCTGTAGTTAATTTGTTGAAAGGCAGTAAATAACTAATGCAATATGGGCTCCTACATTTGTATACAGAAAACTCATAGAAAGTATCCTAGCAGAAATTGGACCTGAATACTTGGAGTGATTACAAGCTATTCAAAACAAAAATGTTCACAAGGGACTTGGTAAAAGCAGACTTGGGCGCCGCTACAGGAGAGAACAGTAAATCTTCAGAATCAAAGGTGTAAAGTCATAGAACGGAACAACTGGTTTTGAAGGCTTTGTCAAACAGATATAAAGAATAATCTCTTCCCTTACCAGTCTCGCTTACCAGAGAGTGGAGAGGTCATCAGAAGCATTTGGAAAGGTGTGTAAACTGCTGTGGTCTTATCTTACCCTTCACCCCAAACTGTGATGTACCTGTGCAATCCTTTACCTTTGGGTTTCTATTGAGCAGACTTTCTTCTCTCTTCTCTTCTCTCTCCCCCTTCCTCCCTCCATCCCTTTGTTTTTCCTTCTTTTTGCTTGCTCTGTTTTTAATCTCTTCAATTAGTTATGGACACTACCCCATTTTGGGTCTTTCAGTTCATCTCTTGACTTCCACCTTTACAAGTTTGCCCTGTCAAGTCCATCCGTTCATCCTCCTTTTGTACAGCCAGGCCTTGGCAACAGATTAAAGGAGAGCATCTTTGCTTCAACGTTGTAAACAGACTCTTCTCCCGGAGTTTATAGGGGTTGGATGGTGAAACCATTAGACCACTGGAGCTTATTTTTGACTCTACTGTGAGTGAGATCGAACTTTTTTTTCCCTCTAAAGTGTTGCCCAATCATGGAATCTGTTGTTTAAATTTCTCTTTCATTTTAAATGTTCTGTTATGACACATTAAATATCCACACTAGTTGCAAGTTTTAGGCCTTTTTTTCCACCTTCTTCATTTAAAAACAATGTCACAGTCTTACCATAGATTTAGAGTGTGTATTGGTAAGTTTTAATGCAATTCCATTACTATAATCATTATTATTCCTCTATACTTTCTAGATATTCTTTTGCATTGATCTTTTTTTTCCAGATAAGCAATTTGGTCATATTTTTAAGATGAAAGAGATAGCTAGTAGGCACAGTTGTTTTGAAATTAGATTAAATTTAATTTGGGGACCAAATATACAATTCTTCACTTTCCTATTCAAGAGCAAAAAAAAATTATTAGAAATTGGGTCGACTGCACAAAAATCAATTCAAAATAGATCAAAGACCTGTGTGTGAGACCTGACACTTTGAAACTGCTAAAGAAAAACACAGGTAAAACACCTCCAGTCACAGGCAGAGGCAAGGCCTTTCTGAGCAGGACTCCAGTAGCAGAGGAAAAAATCCTCAACCCTGACAAGTGTGGTGACATGAAATTAAAAACCTATACAGCAAAGGGGACAGTCCCCAGAGTAAGGGACAGCTTGAAGAATGGGGGAGGGGAACCTGAGCCACCTGCAGGACAGACAGAGGTTCAGTGTGGAGGATATATTAAAGAGATTGCAAAAATTAAACACCAGAAAACCAAATTACCCAATAAGTAAGTGGGCTAGTGACCTGACTAGTCAGTTCCTGAAAGAGGAGATACAGAAGAGCAACAAATATGGCAGGAAGTGTTCAGCAACCTTAGCCACAAGGGAAAAGCAGATTAAAACTGTGCTGAGATTCCATATCTCCCTGACCCATGGGCGACGGCTGTCATAACGAAAAAAATGGCAACAAGGGCTGGTGAAGATGTGGAGGAGAGGGCACGTTTATTCTCTGCAGGTGGGAATGCAAGTTTACGTAGTCACTCAGGAAATCAGTATGGAGGTTTCTCAAAGACTGGAATACACTGCCATGTGCCTCAGCCACATCACGCTTCATTGTGAAGGACACTGTCAGCAGACCACAGAGATGCTGTCTTTATTACTACTCTAGTCACAATAGCTAAGAACTGGAACCAGCCTAGATGTTCATCAACCGAAGAATGGATAAAGAAAATAAGCCATGCGTGCATAATGTAATCTAATGCTGCCATAAAGAAAAATGAAATTATGACTTTTACAGAAAAATGGACACAACTAGAAATCATTATATTCAATAAAATAACACAGACTCAGAAAGAATGTTGTTGTATGTTCTCTCCTGTGCAAAAGTTAAAATTGTGTGAGTGCCTGAGTGTGAGTGTGGTGTGTATGAGAGTGGTGTGTGTGTAAGTGTGGTATGTGTGTGGTTTGTGTGTATGTGTGTATGAGTGTGGTGTGTGTGAGTGTGAGTATAGTATGTATGTGACTGTGTGGTGTATGTATGAGTAAGGTGTGTGTAATGTGTGTGTGAGTATGGTGTGTGTGGTGTGTATGTGTGAGTGTGGTGTGTGTGTGTTATATGTGTGTGAGTGTGGTGTTTGTATTGTGTATGAGTGTTATGTATGGAGGCCCACAAAGGTTTCCTAGTGAGTTCTGAGCTTGTTTTACCCAGCTGGGCTGCATTACAGGATTACGTGACCATGTGTGTAGTTACCAGGTGATTGGAAGGATCTGCACTTGGCTGGGTTAGGGGGAGGTCTTTTACTCCACCCCTTGGCATTTCTATAAAAGGCCCTTTAGAAGATACAGGAGTGGCCAGTGGATAAGGATCCAGGCCCTCCCAAGGCTATCCTGAGTTTCTATCTGTTTCTCTCCCCTCTATCCTTTTATCTCGTATCTCTTATCCCTCTCTCCTCAAGAGTACCCTGGGGAAAAGGTGGGCGCGGGTTCCCTCATAGTTACGTGTGTGTAGGTGTGTGTGAGTGTGGTGCCTCTGTATCTATAAATATGTTTGTAGATCATGAAAACTAGATAGAGGATCATGGGAGGGGAGGCAGAGCTCTTAAAGGAAGTGTGGACTTGAGAAGTAATACATTACATACAGAAGGAGAAGGGATGGAGTCGGGGAAGGAGAGAGTCAGGTGGAGGAAAAGGTCTACGGCGGTGGAGGGGGGGGGTGCCGTGAGAGGGGGAGCAATGAGAACAAAGCACAGTGACACACACATGAAGAGCCATGAAACCAAATACTTCATCTGTTAACCTGCAAAAAAAAAAAAAAAAAAAAAAAAAAAAAAAGGAAGGAATGAAAGAAAAGAGAGAGAAGTGGGAGGGGGAGAGAGAGAAAGAGATTGGGCTGAGACGGTGGTGGCCATTCTTGGGGCTGGTGAGATGGCCCAGTGGAGGAAGCACCCGCTGGGGAGCCCAACGACCGGGGTTTGATCCTCAGGACCCACACAGTGCGAAGGAAAACTCCCACACGTTGTTCTTGACCTCTACACGTGCCATGGCAGGAACTAGCGCATGCGCGCTCACACACACACACACACACACACACACACACACACACACACACACACAGAAAAATTAAAACTGAATTAGCACTTTTTAAAAAAAGAATTGCGTTTGTCCTTTGCAAAGTCTACATTTTCTCTTTCATTTCATAAAGAAGACAAAGTAAGGAGAGCGATACTTGGTGAGTAGCTAAAGCTTCGGCCGTATTTAGGCCTCTGGTGACCCAGTTTGGATGTACCATGGATCTCTCTGTTATCCTGCGTTGCTGTGCGGCCCTAGCATCCAAGAAGAATCAGCTATCTAACCCATCCTCAGCCCCCTTCACCTGATCCCACCCCTCCCCAACCCCACCAGACCACAACAAAACTTGCAGAGTCTGAAGTTTCAGTGGAATTAAAAGCCGCCCTCTCTGGCCCTAGAGGGAAGGACTCAGAGAGATACTCGGAAGGAGAAAATACATTTGCCACACAGGAAAAGTAATGTATGAAAAGCTGGATACAGCGAGCAAGAGCCGAAGGAAAGAATGAGAAAGTAGCCAGCCTCAAATGGAGGGGGGTCACACATATATACAAAAATGCACCTCATCCTAGAGCCGAAGTGGCCCCACCATTGGCTTTGGAGTGCAGATGTGACAGAGGTTCAGAGCGAACTTTCAGTGGGAGTCACATGCATTCAGAAGTGCATACCCACCGGCAGCACTCGGATTTGTCATGCACAGGCTACAGAGTCTTGACCGGGCTGAGTAAAAATAGTATTTGTGATTCAGGATTTTTTGTTTTGTTTTGTTTCGGGTTTGTGTGTGTGTGTGTGTGTGTGTGTGTGTGTGTGTGTGTGTGTGTGTGTGTACATGCATATGTGTGTCTGACAGTAGACAGCTAGAGAGATTCAGTTCTCTTCTACCATGAGTGTCCCAGGGATCAAACTTGGACCATCGGGCTTGGCGGCAAGCACCCTTATCCAGAGCCATCTAGCCCAGCCCACATGTTGATTTTTCTGTCATCTCATTGTATTTAACACTTTTAATCTCTGTGACCTTATAAAATAGTCATATTCTCTAAGAAATAAAATGACACATAACTTGATCCCTGTCTGCTTTTGAAATTTATTTTGAACTCGATTGTGCATTAAAAAGAGTATTATGCGTAAAAATGGTTTAAACCACATTAAAGAGCACCTATGTGTTCCCTAAGCTAACAGAACACCCGTTCCTTGCACATTGGTCTATGTTCCTGCCAGAAGTCACTGCTGCCCTGAATTCTACACTAGTAATAATTCACTTACATTTATATGTGTAATTTGACTTTTAATTGTATGTGAAGGGAGTCTTGCTCTGTATTCTGTTACTTGGCTTTTTTGTCTCTTCATCAACCCTCTGAGAATTGTCCACGTGGTGGTGAATAAATAATGCTGATCACTTACCCTGTCGTAAGGTATCTTTTGTAACAAGACAATACAATTTATTCGGTCTGCTTTTCGTGGCCATTTGGATTTATCTTTATTTTTGTTTTGTTATTAGAAAGGAAGCTGCCTTGGGCATTTTTGTATACATATTCTAATGGACATATTCTCTGGGGAGCTGGGAAGCCCCAGGCCCTGACTGTAAGTCCCTGTATGTGGCAGGGAAAGAAAGAAAATGGTTTCTCATAGGCAAGGGCTTGCTGTAAACAGAGAATTACACATTTCAAATGTGTGTGTACATCTACCTATCTAAATCTAGACATCTCTACCTATCTATCTATAAATAGATAACTATAGATAGATAGATAGATAGATAGATAGATAGATAGATAGAAGATAGATAGATAGATACTTTGTGTATATACGGGGTGTTTTTTTCTATTCCATTCACAGAATAGCATGATTTTCAAAGATACATATGCTAAGTTATTCTTTGGCACCCTATCCTTCTACATTCCCATTGTCTCACACTTGAGTACATGCACACACACACACACACACACACACACACACACACACACACACACACACTCACATGCACACGCACACGCATATGCACACACAAATGCCCCTTTCCAGAACCCACACCCAAAGGAAGATCTTCAGAGCACTGGAGACATTTTATTCTATTTCAAACCTTTGCTTTCCATGTGACAAAGCCGAGTCCTGGGAGGACTAAATGCACACTGAGGCTCATTCCCTCTTCTTCCCTTGCTAACATTCTCAAATGGAAAGGGAACAGACCCTGTGGGAGAGCGAGTGGAACCATAACTGGAGAGAGGGGGCTGACTGGACACTTCATTACAGTCCTCAGGATGATGAAGGGGACTGAAATAAGCAGTGACGAGCTGTCCTCTTCAATGATCCTTCTAGAAAAGAGAACTAAATGGCTTTAATTAATTCAAGAGGGATTTAGGCCAACAGTAAGAACTTTCTGAAAGAATGACTTCCACGATGGAAGGGTTGCCAAGGGCAGCAGCAGAAGAGCCTTCCCTGAAGGGAAGGGAAGTGTGGGCTGCAGCAATGTCAGTAATGTTGGGCTGAACCAGACTAGAGTGCTGATGTCCAAAATTATAACTATAAAACCAGTGAATTTATCTAACTCAGTCAAGTGTTTGGAAGCAAGGAGGTGGGCTTATCCCTAGGAGACATCTTGTCTACCATTTTAGCCTTTATTTATCTCCATCAACAGACTATGGTGGAAATAGACTCGTGGGAGGCTAGGATTTAAAGCGTACGAGAAATCCTTGCCTAAATTAAACTCTTGGCATTTAAAAGCCAGGATCACCAATGTTCTAGTTTGTATAACCAGTCATTCCAGAACTGATAAGCTATCAACTGTGTATAAAATAAAATGTAGTTGTTAAGCTCCCAGATGTCTTTACGATGCTGAGATATTCCATCTCAGGGGGACCTTTGTCTGTCAAAGCCATCTAGCCAGTGTCTGTTGTGGTGCATCTGCCAATACTATAAAGGATTCTTAGGAAGGCTGTCACTCGGTCTCAGTTTTGGGTCAAACAGCATCAGACAAGGATAGGAACTTGTTGAATGGTTGGTAGCCTTGGGTCAATGTTTATAAATTATTGCTAAGTTCTGGAATCACTTTATGAGCTTTTTTTGTCCAGGAAGCTGGACTGTCAGCTGTGTGTGATGTCACCCTCTGATCGGATTCTATTTCCAGAAGTGTTTGGTTCCCCAAAATAATGAAAAATGTCAAAGAGCAAAATACTTAGTATTTGAAAGGAATGGGATTTTCTCTCAAATAAGAATGTGGCCTGTCTATTTTTCCCCAGAATACATGCAAGTCAGAAAGACCAAAAACAGCTCTCTGGTATTATTCGCACATCCTGACTTGAGATAACACATCGGAGGCGACTGACCCCTGTGTGCTTTTGACATGCAAACGAGGTACCCCACTTTTGCTACTTGCAATGCCCCAGGGTCCTGGGCGTTGTGGGTAGCATCGTTGCTATCAGACTCCTCTCAAAATTGCCTCCTGTCCTACCCTTTCTGGTGTTTTCCCATCTGCGATGGTTTGCAAGAAACATATCCCCACAGGCTTATGTATTTGAAGACTTGGTGGTGCTGGCCGTGTGTGTGTGTGTGTGTGTGTGTGTGTGTGTGTGTGTGTGTGTGTGTGCGCGCGCGCGCGCGCGCGCGCGCGTGCGTGCGTTATTAGGAAGGAGAGCCTTGCTGGAGGAACTACATCACTGGGGGAGAGCTTTGGGGGCTTAAGGCCTTCCCACCACTTCATGTTTGCTCTCTCAGCTTCCTGTGTGTGATGAAAATGTAATGGGCCAGCTTCCCATCCCTGTCACGTTGCCATGCCAGGCCTTCCCTGCAATGATGGGCCCTCATCTTCTAGAAACATATGCCAAAGTAAATCCTTTATTCCTTAGTTGCCTTTGGTTATGTTATTTTATCATAGCAATAAAAGTAACTAATACATACTATTTTAACAGTCATATAACCTAGCATTAATACTATTTGATCATTTGTATGGGCACATTAACTTTTCCCAAGCCATAAGTTCCCTTATAGCTCACAGACATCCACTTTATCGTTATGTGCATAATGACCTTTCACACAAAGACTTGAAGTCTCTGAACAGTTCAATGCTTCATCTGTAAATGAGATTTGAAGTTCTCATCCACGGCATTGTGTGAGGAAGGCGTTTGGAAGAATAGGATACTTTGAAGAAATTAGATATTTAGGGACCAGTCGTCTTTTGGCTCTTCTGTTTGAAGTGTGATTTCTCCACTGTGCTAGTCACAGAGATGCTGAACCCATCATCCTCTGCACCCTTCATACACACCCCAAATCTGTGTCCTCCATCCAGCCACTCATCCTAGAAACCGCAGTTTAAACCTTGCCTGCTATATCTGATCAGCCATCAGAAATCTGCCAATCTTACAAGGCCCATTCATTTGCATTTCTTCTGCTCCAGGCCATCTTATTATCATTACCCCCACTCAAGGTCGATCTACTGCAACCTCCTTCAGGGTGGAAATGATTTGGTTTGTAAATTACAGATCAGATAACGTCATTCTCTAACTTAAAACCCAATCACTCAAAGTCACACTGGCCTGTGAGCTCCTGAAATGTCCCCCCTCAAGGCCCACTGAAATCTGTCTTTAGCCCACTCCATCAAGCCACTTCACCTCCTCTTTCACATTTCAGACTTCAACAAAGACAGCACTTCATGTGCGCGCGCGCGCACGCGCGCACACACACACACACACACACACACACACACACACACACACACACACACGCATATGCACACACACGCACGCACAAGAGCACACATTAATTTTAAGTTCCATAAGGAGAAGAATCAGGCATGGGTTTTGTTTTGCTTCTAATGTCCACAAATATGAATGAATGAACTAGGAAATAAGTGACCGAATTAATTGCAAGGCCAATATTTTTTGTTTTATTGAGTTAGTTCCTTAACAATTTCATACATAGATAATATGTATTCTGATTATTATCACTCCTCCCTCTCTCCCCAATAGGGGACGCCCCTTTTTCCCTACAAGTCCCCTTATCACATTCAAGTGTTTTTAATTTTTTTCATTTTGTTTCTTTTGTTAAGAGACCCAATGAGTCTAGCCAGAATCATCTGTGTGACTGTGGATTTAGAAACATGGAGCATGATGAGTTCACCAGTGGGCCCCATACTATTTTGAAAATATCTGTGTAAATTTCTGCGTTGTGGAATATTAGTTAAAGATGTGTTACATTTATTTATGCTGTGGAATATTCGTTTAGTGATGCAAAGATGTGTTGTATTCTTTTATACTACATTTGTTTAACTCTGTGAAGTTGTGTTACTGTGCCCGTTTAAAGCACCTGATTGGTCTAATAATGAGCTGAATGGCCAATAGCTAGGCAGGAAAAAGGATAGGCAGGCCAGCAGGCAGAGAGAACAAATAGGAGGAGAAATCTTGGAAGAAGAGATAGAGGAGAGAAAAAAGGAGAGGAGGATGCTAAGGGCCAGCTACTCAGCCACACAGCTAGACACAGAGTAAGAGGGAAAGAAAGGAATACAGAAACAGAGAAAGGTAAAAGCCCAGAGGCAAAAGGTAGATGGGATACTTTAAGTTAAGAAAAGCTGGCTAGAAACAAGCCAAGCTAAGGCCAGGCATTCATAAATGAGAATGTCTCCATGTATTTATTTAGGAGCTGGTGGCAGGGCCCCCAAAGAGAAAAGAGTTTAAAAAAATCCAACTACTATATCATTTCCCTTATTAGGTGATGTCCTTTATGGGACACAGTCAGTGTCACCTAGCAATGGTAAACATATTTTCAAAGTAACTACCCAACAAATGTGTGTTGACTTACTGATTAAGAGCTGATTTACTATAATCTATAGTTACTCAAGAAATTTTAAGCTTCAAAAATGATGCATTTGGGGCTAGAGATGTAATTGAATCAGTAGTGCACTTGCCTAGCACATATGAAGCGTTGAGGTCAATCCCCAGCATACCACACGCCTACAAACTTAGCACTCAAAAGTTTGAGGTAGAAGGATCAGAGAAGTTCAAGGTTACCCCTCAGCTATATGTATCAAGTTCAAGGTCAGCCTGGGCTATGTGTGGTAACTGACTTCCACTCTTCCAAAATTAGCCTAAAATGGTAGTTTTATCCAAACTTCCAAGAGAGAGAAAAATATACACCTTTTGGGGGGAAATTACCCCCAATATCTTCAGTAAGCTTAAACCTCCATGCTCTATCAAGACTAGCTGAACCTACTTAGTCCCTTCAACTGCTTCTTAATAGACTTAATTAACAATATCCCAAATGGAGAGCCCCACTGATGTCCTAAGCCTCCTGCTACAACTGTGTTATATTAAAGAAAATTTTCTACTGTGCCTCTTCTGAAATGTCTCATAAATTAACTAAATTATTTATTGTACACTTTCAACTTTATTATTGCAATCAAAATTGTTTATAATATCTTTTTGAAGCTGCAAGATGGCATACTGAAACCCAGATACTATTCCAGGGGATGATCTGAGACCAAAGTTCAAAGACAGAGGCGGAAAGGACTCTCCCTAGAGCTTTTTACTTTGAAAGGGGAAGAAAAGCAATGCATACTCTATCAGCAGATTCTTAAAGCCATACACACAACTAAAGCTTGACTATACAAACAAAACGAGAAGTCTCTGGGATGAAACAAAAGGGTCCATCTAGCTAAGTGTCTTCATGCAGCTGGAGTTACAGCCTCCCATGGTCATGTCTGCAGCTGTTACGATCTACTTTCCAAAGAAGCACTGATTCATCCCTATTTCCTGTCTACCCTGTGTATAAACTCTTGGCTCCACAGTAGTCTCCTTGGGAATTATGTCCATTTGGGGAAAATATCTAATGGTTTCTGAAACTCAGGGTTCCATTCCCATTGCAAATCCTCATTCCACTCTGCAAGCCTCTTGCTTTGGTTATTCATGGTGTGTATGCTTCATAGATACTTTAGAAATGTGTCAGTTCAGAGGGCTTTATCAATTTCCTACTTCTTTGTACCTCTCTCTTCAAGTGAAAATGAAATAATTTTGAAACTAATAATGTTTCAGATTTCAGAATTACTGGTTCTCCAGAAGTGGGACAGCTCCCTAATTATTCATTTTGAAAAAAGAAATTGATATTAGTTAAAGAAGATAGAATTGATAATAGCTACACACAAAATTTATACTATATGAAGTTGTTGTTACTTAATATTATCAAATACAAAGTGTTTTTGTTTGAAGCAAAACATTCAGTCTCTTTACTAATGGAATTTATCCTGCACACACACAAAAAAAACCCAAACCAATTTTTCATTGGAATATCCAGGAAATTGGATTTATTATAATATAATTACCATTTTGATTCAGAATACTGTAGAGGTACATCTATAATTGCATAAGCACAAGTATTAAAAATCTGTTTTGTATTTTAAATTATTAACATTTTTATTGCTTGCATTAATAAAATAACAAAAATGAAGAACTCTAGGAGCCTGAGGATATAGCTCGGTGGTGGATCATTTGCCTAGCATGTGAGAGGCCTTGAGATATACCCTTAGCCCAGCACAGAAAGAAGAGGAAGGAAGGGATGGAGGGAGGGATGAAGGAGAGAGAAATGGGAAACAAAGACAGGAAGAAAAGGGGGAGGAGGGAAGAGAAGAGAAGGGAAAAAACACAATGACTCTCAAAAGACAAAACATACAAAATGAACAATTCACAAATCACCCAGAATAGACCCAAAATGACTGTGCAAAGTGATGTTCTCCAGAGTGCTCAGTCTAAGAAAGGGAAATGAGAGGTAGGCAAAGCAGGAGGATAACTGTTGGGGGCAGATGGAACTTATTTCTGAAATCCCCATTTCCCTCTTATGAAGATTCAGGTGTCTGCATTTAAAACCTATCTGGAAAAGCCAGATGGAGGCCCATCCAGGGAACTCTCTCCATCTAGGATCCTAAAGTTAATCCTGCCCACAAAATCTTTTTCTTTTTTGCTATATAATATAGTATTCACAGTTTCTAGAGTTGAGGATGTAAATTTCTTTTGGGGGTGCTATAAACCAAGTGTATGTGTTCCTCAAAATTCATATTAATGGATGAAGATGAACAGGAAACAACATACACAAACAGCAGAATATTATTCAGCCTTAAATAGAAAGAGGATCTTGGCACATGCTACATCATGGATGAACCTTGAAGACATTGTGTCAAGTGAAATAAGACAGTAACAAAGTAATAGGTTAATCCATTTATATTAGTTGAGTTGTTAAGAAATGCAAATTTGGACTGGGTGGTGGTAGTGCATGCCTTTAATCCTAGCACACAGGAGGCAGAGCCAGGCGGATCTCTGTGAGTTCGAGGCCAGCCTGGTCTACAGAGTGAGATCCAGGACAGGCACCAAAACTATGCAGAGAAATCCTGTCTCAAAAAACAAAGAAAGAAAGAAAGAAAGAAAGAAAGAAAGAAAAGAAAAGAAAAAGAAATGAGGGTATGGTTCTTTGTGATTTTTTTTAATTATTAAGATTTTTTTCATTCTTTTTACACACCAATCAAAGATCTCCCTCTTCCCTCCTCCCTCCCCCAGCATCCTCCTTCCAACCCACCCCTCACTCCCACCCACAAGAAGGCAAGGCCTCCCATGGGGAGGCACATCCAGTAGAGGCAAGTCCAAGCCCTTCCCCCTGCCTCAAGTCTATACGAGGTGTCCCCTCATAGGTAGTGGGCTCCAAAAAAGCCCACTCATGCACCAGAGATGGATTCTGATCCTACTAACAGGGGACTCCCCAAGCAGATCAAGCTACACAACTGTCTCACCATGTAGAAGATTGTAAATAGATCCATAGCTATCGCCATGTACAAAACTCAAGTCCAAGTGGATCAAATACCTCAGTATAAAACCAGTTACACTGAACCTGACAGAAGAGAAAGTAGGAAGTACTCTCGAACACATTGGTACAGGAGATCACTTCTTAAATATAGCACCAGTAGCACAGACACTGAGAACAACAATTAATAAATGGGACCTCCTGAAACTGAGAAGCTTCTGTAAGGTAAAGGACACAGTAAATAAGACAAAACTACAGCCTACAGAATGGGAAAAGATTTTCACCAACCTCACATCTGATAGAAAGCTGATCTCCAAAATATATAAAGAACTCAAGAAACTAGACATTAAAATAATGAACAATCCAATTTAAAAATGGGCTATAGAGCTAAACAGAGAATTCTCAAAGGAAGAATTTAAAATGGCCTAAAGACATTTAAGGAATTGCTCAGCATCCTTAGTCATCAGGGAGGTGCAAATCAAAACGACTCTGAGATATCATCTTACACCTGTCAGAATGACTAAGATCAAAAGCACTGCAGACAGCTTTTGTTGGAGAGGATGTGGAGCAAGGGGAACACTCCTCTACTCTTGGTGGGAGTAAAAACTGGTACAGCCACTTTGGAAATCAGTTTGGCAGTGTAGCTGAAGTTTTCTCCAGTCCTGCCTGGCCCATGGTCAGGACAAATCTCTCACACCTGCCAGTCCCGCAGTGGCTCAAACCCAACCAAGTAAACACACAGAGACTTATATTACTTATAAACTGTATGGCCGTGGCAGGCTTCTTGCTATCTAGTTCTTATATCTTAAATTAACCCATATCTATTAGTCTTATAAGTTGCCATGTAGCTCGTGGCTTACCAGTACCTTACATCTCACTTTTCATGGTGGTGGCTGGCAGCGTCTCTCTGACTCAGCCTTCCACTTCCCAGAATTCTTCTCTCTCCTTGTCCTACCTATAATTCCTGCCTGGCTACTGGCCAATCAGTGTTTTATTTATTAACCAATCAGAGCAACACATTTAGCATACAGAACATCCCACAGCATGGCAGTTTCTCAGAAAATTGGCAATCAATCTACCTCAAGACCCAACTTTATCTCTCTTGGACATATATACAAGGAATGCTCAATCATACCACAAGGACACATGCTCAACTATGTTCATAGCAGCATTATTTGTAATAGCCAGAACCTGGAAACAGCCTAGATGCTCCTCAACTGAAGAAAGGATTAAGAAAATGTGGTATACATACACAATGGAGTGCTACTCAGCAGAGAAAAAAATGACATCATGAAATTTGCAGGCAAATGGATGGAACTAGAAAATATCACCCTGAATGAGGTAACCCAGACTCAGAAGGACAAACATGGTATGTATCCACTCATAAGTGAATACTAGATATAAAACAAAGGGTAATCAGGCAACAACCCACAACTCCAGAGAAGCTAATTAACAGGGAAGACCCAAAGAGAGACACATGGACCGCCCTGGGAAGGGGAAATAGATGAGATCTCCATGAGTAAACTGGGCATGAGGGGTGGTCAATGGAGAGCAGGGGATAGGGGATGAGAACATAAGGGAATGTGATGATTGAGCTGGAACAGGGAGGGAGGGGGAAAGCAATGAAAGAGATACCATGATAGAGAAAGATATCATGGGGATAGAGAGAAACCCAGTTCTAGGGAAGTTGCCAGGAATCCCCAAGGATGACCCCAGCCTGGGCTACTAGCAATAGTGCAGAGGGTACCTGAACTGAACTAGCTTGTCCCAGAGATCAGCCTGGTGAATACCCTAACTGTCATCACAGAGCTTTTCTCCCATGACTGATGGAAGCAGATGCAGAGATCCACAGCCAATCACCAGGCAGAGCTCCAGGAGTCCAGTCAAAGAGAGAGAAGAGGGATGTACTATGAGCAAGTGCATCAGGATCATGGTTGGGAAACATGCAGGGACGACCAAACCAAACTAGAGGGAACTCATGAAAGTTGAAGCAATAGTTGTGGAGCCTCCATGGGACTGGACTAGGCCCTCTGCATTATCATTTTTTTTAAATAGCAAAGTTCTATACATTAGATTTGGTGCATTGATCATCAGTTGCCTTGTCTGATCCACCTTTAGTAACTGCCATCTGTCTCTACTCAAATGCAAGAGTTCAGGTTGCGTACTCTCGGACCTTTATTCAGAAACTACTTTTTTAGTTCACCTCACCATACTCATCTTTAGGGA
Source organism: Peromyscus californicus insignis (assembly GCF_007827085.1). NCBI lineage: Eukaryota > Metazoa > Chordata > Mammalia > Rodentia > Cricetidae > Peromyscus > Peromyscus californicus. Next base: position 16,945,209 of record NW_026294584.1, read on the forward strand.
AATGGAAAATAGTCTGCATTTAAAAAAAAAAAAAGCTGGGCTTGGTTCAAGACATCAGTCTCTTTTTTTGAAATAATTCAAGCTCCCCAAGAAAACAAAACACAGAAGGACCGTTAAATGTGTTTTAACCATTAAAAAAGGTAGGCGGATGTTCCTTCCCTTTATCTATATGAGAAATTTCCCTTCCTGACATTGAGTCGTGTTCACTTCTCCCAAGAGGGAATAAAGTGTTCTCTGTGAAAGCGCAGCCTCTCTTCCCCAGTGCTCTGGCCCCATGCCGGCAACAGATACAGCCAAATAAAGGGCTCAGAGAAGTTCCTCAGGTGCCAGGGGAGTGTTATCAGAGGAAACCATCTTCCTCCCTGTGACAAGGCATGTGGATCCCCAGCATACTTACAAAAAAATGGGGCCCCCAAGGAGTAGAAATTCATCAAATACCCAGTGGGGAATTTTGCACAGAACAGCAATGGAAACCAGTGGGAACAGAGTTTTATTAACTCCAAAAAGTTGTACCAATTGGGTTCTTAGGAATACCACTCAGAAATACATGCCTGGAGACAAAGGACTTTCAGTGACAAGTATAATACAATGTGTAAGGAAAAAAATGTGTTTCTTTGCCTAAGATTCCAATATTAAATATGGGGACTGGTTCAGTTTACAAAATATAATTATCCACAGCAGGAAATAGTGGATAACTAGAACACCAATGTAATACACGCTACAGCTTGGATGTGCAAAATATTTGTAAATATAATCTCTCTTACTAGTTTAGCATAATTAAATGAGTCTTTATACCATGATGGGCAGCAGGGGATTAAAAAAACAAAACTGTCTAATCTGGTTGAGGTGGCATTCAGTCCTCCAGAAAAGAAAGCACAGTCTCAGATTTCCCAGGTGCCTCCAAGTCCCCAGGAAGACCGATAGAGTAAGGCAGATGCCTTGGAACTTTAGAGACCTTTGCACTCTGGGGTGACACGTTTCTCCTCTGGCTCCTGTGTGAAGCTGAATCTGGCTACAGTGTCTCAAGGTCTGCTTCCTCCCTCCCTCCCTCCCTCCCTCTCTGCCTCCCTCCCTCCCTCCCTTCTTTCCCTGCCTTTATCCTTCCTTCTTTCTCTCTCTGTTGGTCATTGATGAGGGATTCTTTCATTGGAAGCTCAGCCATGATCATAGAACGAAATACAGACTATTCTAGCTGGAAGGAACTAACCTCCATTTGGCAGGACTGAACACCAATGTGGGCTTAAGTCAAGGCCTCCCACGTACTTTCTCACTGAAGAGGAGTTTGCATCTGAACCACTGACTCTTTTTTGTTTTGTTTTGTTTTGTTTTGTTTTGGCTTTTCAAGACAGGGTTTCTCTGTGTAGTTTTGGTGCCTGTCCTGGATCTCACTCTGTAGACCAGGCTGGCCTTGAGCTCACAGAGATCCACCTGTCTTTGCCTCCTGAGTGCTGGGATTAAAGGCGTGTGCCACCACCACCTGGCGAACCACTGACTCTTAATCATAATATACAAATTTAAAGGTTTTTGTTTTTGTTTTTAAAGTTCATCCATGTTGTTACTCATGTGCCATAGTCTAAATTTGAGTCTGCACTGTTACTTAACAATTAATTAAAACCTTAATATACAAACCTTTTTTTTTCATTAGCCAAATTGGCCATTAACAAATGGCTTCCATTAATATGAGCTTACTAGATGTCTTTAACTTTCATACAAATATCTATTTAAAACCTGGCAGCTCTGAGCTGATGCAAGGAACAGATGGTAGGGTTTCCCGAGTCTCCATATTGTGTCTTCGGAATGCTTTATGTCAAAGAAAGGTTTTTAATGTCACCAAGTAAACTGTTGTAAAGAATTCTTGTCATTCTTAAAAGTTAGACAAAAGACGAAAACACCCAAAGAAATACTTCAATCAATTGGCAATTGATTGTTTCCACATCACAAGTACACTTTATAGCATCATAGAGAGCCAAGACCAGAAGTACCTGACTCCAGCACTCCATCCTCTGGGAAAGCTCCCCTGCAGAGCCTCTTCTTACAGCCATGTCTGCACATTTGCCTCTGTGCACAGTACATTTTCCCCACTCACAATAGAAGGTATTGTTCTATAAAGCTAGTCAAATTAATTATTTGAGCACCCCAGGATGTACAACATGAAAGAACGCCTTTATAGATATTCAGGGCACTATATAATATGCCATGGTGAATTATTGACTCTAATGAGAACATCTCTCAAAGACTGAACTCTCAAGGGTGCTGGCTAAAGGGTGGGGAGGAGGGGCTCACACGCTAAATCAATAATTAGGAAGACAGAAGGAAGAGAAACAGACTGAGGAAGAGATTTCTGAAAATTGAACACTGTCATCTGACCATCTCCCTTGCTGATGATTCATTGAGTGAAGATTAACTTCAGTAACTTATTGACCAGCATACCAATAACTTCTGAGATCTGTCGGCTGTGATTCCTGGAGTAGACAGACATGGCTATATGTTTAAGAGTGTTGGCCAAGAACAAAGTAATAGAGAAAAATGTTTGAGAATATTTAAACATTCTGTTACGTGTGTTTCACATTTATATTAGCCAATCCAATGGCTGAACAGTTATCATACTGATCATTGTGTTGGGTTGAAATAGGGTACAAAAAGAAGTAACTAATGTTTTTAAAGTAGTTTTTTTATTTTAGTCTACACAAAAGGTTACTTTCATGTACATACAGAATGAACTTTGAGTTATGCCCACTAGAACCTGCTCTCTTTTCACCCCCAGTTCTCCCCACTCCTCTCATGAGGTCTCTGCTCTCCCATCTTACCACATGGTTTTATGCCTCCATATAAAGTCTGGAGTGCCCAAGTGAGAGAAAGTATTCAGTATTTGTCTTTCTGAGACTGATTTAATTCACTCACTATAATTCCCCCAGTTGTGTCCATTTTCCTGTGCATGACATCACTCCAGGCTTCTTTAATGTCCGAAAACTTTCCATTGTGATGCATAGCACATTGTGATATATAGTCTCTTTACCCATTCCTCTGCTGCCCGACAGCTTGGCTGTTGCCCTAACTTCATAACTGTGAATAATGCTGGGATAGCATCCCTCTGCAAGTATCTCTGTGATGTTCCCTTGGAGTCCTCTGGCAGATGCATAGGGGTGGGAGAACTAGGCCACACAGTAGGTCTGTTTAGTTTTTAAAGAGTCTTCATACTGATTTCCATCATGGCTGGACTAGTTTCTCTCCAGTATTGTCTAGGGATCCCTTTGTCCATGTCCTCTTCAACGTTTAGTTGTTTTCTTAATGACAGGCATTATGACTGGGATAAACGGAATCTCAATATAAGTGTTTCGGGGGGAGGTATGTGCACACACTCATATGTGTGTAGGTGCATATGTGTGTGTTGCTGTATGTTCTTGTGCATGTGGAAGCTATGGAATAAATAACCCTCACATGTGGATGATTTGTTTTTTAGGCAGGGTCTCTTATAGCCTGGAACTCACCAAGTAGGCTAGGCTGGCTGATCAGAGAGTCCTAGAGATCTGCCTGCATCCGTCCTCCCAGGACTGGGGTTACAAGTGAGTCCATCACATCCAACTTTTTTAAGTGGTTCTGGTATTACATTCAGGTCCTCATGCTGGCAAGGCAGGTAATGATCTCTCCAGCCCTTAATGTAGTTTTAATTTGCATTCTTCCAATGGCTAATGATGCTGAGCATTTTTTCATGTTTACTGGACATGTACATTTCATCTTTTGATAAGTATACTGATTTCATTAACACATTTATTGGTTGGGTTGTTTGACTTCTTGTTGTTTAGGGGTTTTTGTTTGTTTGTTTTAGTGCTTTGTGTTTTCCAGATATTAATTCTCTATCAGATGTATAGCTAGCAAAGATTTTGAGATTATTTTATGTATTTATTTATTGAGGTTGAGGCGGCATATACCATTGTGAACAGGAGGAGGCCAGTGGCCAGCTTTGTGGAGTTGATTTTCTCTTACTATCTTTATATGGACTCCAAGAATCGAACTCTGGTCACTAGTCTTGTGTGGCAAGTGCCATCTCACTGGCCCAAGAATTTAAAGGAGTTTAGAGTTTATCTATAGATACCAAAAATGTTTTTAATGCAAAGAAATTCCCTGCGTTTCTAAAAAACCATTGTGCTTATGGTTAACACAGGATTGTCTCTTTGACTGCGTCCCTGACTTATGCTCACGCCATATGAAAGTGAACATTTCCCCTTCCCAAGTGTGTGTGTTCACAGGTGTGCAGGCAAATGTGGGTGCGGCACATGGAGGCCAGGGTAGGTGTAGGGCTCTTCTTCAGTCTCTCTTAAACTTTGAGGCAGGGTCTCCCAGTCAAACCCAGCCTCCACGGGTATGGCTAATCTTACTAGCCAGCTTGCTCTGGGGATCCCCAGTTTTGAGATTTCCAAAGCTGTAATTATAGGCAGGCCTCCATGCACACTGAGCATGTATGTGGGTTCTTAGGATCCAAACTTCAGTCTTCCTACCCAAACAGCAAGCACTTTAGCTGCTGAACTAGTCTCAAAGCAAGCTTCCTTAAAAGATAGTTTTAGTTCTTGCCATGTATCTGGCAAAAAAGCAAAGGGGTGGTGTGGGTTTCCTGAAACATGACTGGCAGAAGGAAATGTGTAAGTACAGCCTGCAGCAAATCCTCGGTTATTTCTAAGATCACTTCTGAATATTGTATTGCACATTTTCCAATTTTTTAAAAAGAAGACAAAAATCTCAATATGCAGCCCAGGTTAGTCTCAGACTAGCCATTCTCCTGCGTCCATCTCCTGGAGTGTTAAAACGGCATGCGTTACCATGCCCAGCTCACAAAGTTTTTTCTGACTGAATAAGTACCACGTGGAAGAATGGTGTTGCAAGCCCTCTCTCACGGAGATTCAATCCATGATGGTCCTGAAGCATGGGTGAGATCTCAAAATTCAGCTCCTGAGACTAGTAGAGAAATCAACATATATTTTACTTTACATGGTAAATATTCAGAAATAACGGGTATTCTTCCACTTGTCTGGCCGTACTACAGAGGTTGGGGATCGGTTTGCAGACACTCAGGGCTTGCTGATGTTGACTGCTCAGCATTTCCTGTGTATCTGCCACATGAAGGGACTCTGACCAGCCCTGTTCCAGTCCTCACAGCTCTCAGCCAACAGTGGACCGTATAAAGAATCCACTCCCTCTGGTAGGGCTTCAGATGAAGTTACCTTTTCACTGAGGCATGTCTTGTCCAGGACCCATCTTTCTATTGCCACAGCTTCTAGAACCTGAGTTCTGCTTCCTTTGGCCCAGAACACTCATGACTGGAACTCCTAACCCAAGCTCAGGATTCTTCTCACCCACCCAGCCCACCCCGCCTACCTCTTCTGGATGAGTACACAGACACTTCCACATTGTTTCCTCATTCTGAGGCTTTATGAGAGGGTGATGGTAACTGTGGCAACCCTTGTGATTTCCCTATGGAGCTTTTGGAGACACTGATGTTCTGTATTGTTTTATCATCATAGGAAACACTGGCCTCAAAAGGCAAAAAAGTCACTGGTGAAAGAAATCTTCCTCAAAGGCTGGAAACACAATCTCCTTTCATGATAGTGAGCAAATCTCTTCTGTTGCTTCTGGAGCTCTTGTTGCCCCTCTGTGCAGTATTCATAGCATTCAAGTATATTAGGCGTTCGCATCATTTATGTACGGCCCAGGCTCTGTTCTCAGCCTATGCATTAGTACAGCTAACCGCAGTTCACTTGGCATTGCTGTTTGCACAGCTGGACATGTCGGATAGAATGAGTTCATCTCTTCAATGATGAGCTTAAAACCCCCATCTAGAAGTGTGGTTCTTTTCTGCACCTACAACCATCCCTCATTGTTCTCACAAGCACAGTGAGGTTTAATGAAGTCATGTCTTTCAGTGTTAACGCTGCAGGTGCACAAATGCTGATAAACCCCCTTAACTCACTGTCAGATCAGCATGTTTATCTGCAAGCTGCAGAATGTATTTAATTATAAGATAGGAAAAGGTTCTTCAGATTTGTTCTCTGGGCCCAGAGCTAATGACTCATCTGTGAAACACTGTGTCTTCCCAACGGCTATAATGACTAGCTACAGATCATCTTAGGAACTCATTCTTGGAAGATTCTGAACTGAAAAATATAAAACATTTCTATATGTTTTTTTAAATCGCTTCTAAAGAATGAGAAAACTTGACCAAATACAGATTTAACACAGTTATGTGTGTGTATTTATAAGGTGGGGGGGGTACAGAAAGGAGGAGGAGGAAGAGGAAGAAGAAGAAGGAGGAGGAGGAAGAAAAGAGAAGAGGAAATCAGCTTTCAAAATGGTGCTGTAAGGAATTCACTCAAAATGACCTGTGTCTAGAAAATTACTGAGCATATTGTTTTAGTTTTTATGCAAAAATTCCAAGGGAATGAGATTCTAACATGGAGATTGCGGAAGGTGTTGGGGGGAAGGGAATAGGTGTTCATAACAGGGGAAGAATATTGAAGTATAGAATCCCCCTAGGAAGACAGGACTGAGCAGGGCTCTTCAAAAAGAGAACCCCTCATATTTAGAGAAGCACGAGTTGCTGAAGGAAGGAAAAAGGCAAACTATGGAGAGGAAAGGCGCCAGCAGTGAGTGTGGACCCACGGAGCAGGGATGGGGGGGACAAACAGGAGAGAAGACAGTCTCAAAGGCAAGTAGACTTGGTGAGACGTGCATTTAATTGAAGATTGACGGGAGCCCCGACACTGGCCAAGGTGCTGAGACTGGGAGACCGTGGAGTGCCGGCCCTAAGTGGGGTATCTATATCACACCCCTCCTTCCAAGGCTCAGGAATCACTATGGAAGATGGGGCAAAAAGAACATAAGGGCCAGAGGCAGTGGATGACTCCAAGGAAACAGTGTCATCAGGACACAGCAGGGCAGCTGCACACTGGAATTGACAGCCATTGTAACAGCATGCACAAGACCTGTGCAAGCTTGAGTCAGCAAATCCCACCAGAGAGAGAAGGAGGACACGAGGTCCCACCCCTTGACGAGCAGCTGTTAGCAACTGATAGCTCTGGGAGAGGAAGAGGCAGTTTTCTTAAGAGCGTAGGCCCTGGTACGTTCACCACATATCCACATATCCAAGGCCACATATCCAAGAATATAGAGCCAGTACATCTGGACTTGATGGAGGAGGAAAGGGGGGATGAAGTTAGATTGGAGTGGAGGTGGGCCTGGGAGGGGCTGGAGGAGGGGAGGGGAACAAGGCACAGTGTACACAGAACCAATTTATAAAATAAAATCTCCACAACAAAGTCCAGTGAGTATCTTTTCTGCCCCGCTGCAGTACCTTGGTGCTGACTATACTTTACACGAAAACTGTTTTTAATGAGTACTTGTCTTGGGCATATGCATGACTTTATTTTGGAAATACTTTCAGTCATTCCCCCAAAGTATGCAAAAAGTAAGAAAATGTTATGATAACTGAAAATATTTCGCAAATATGTGCACATTAAATGAGCTTCAAGATTAATTTTTAAAGTTTTGGAAAAAATAAAGCAAAAGAAAACTGACAGATGGCTTCACCTCTGAGCAGGTTCTCTTCTGACAGGCCAACATACCAGCCTATCTCACCTCACCATTACTGGTACAAGGTCATGGTTTATGAATTATTTTCCAGGAAGTGTCTTATACAAGACAAAAACAAAAACAGGCCTTTATAAAATCATTTCCACTAACCAGTCCAGTAGTTACTGAACACCGGCCACTTGTGTGTTCTACATGATAGAAAGTCTCTTCATTCACATTTCTATAGTCATTGAACAGTACTGAAGTAACTAAGTTGCCACAGCACAGGAAGCAAAATACTTACTGTGCATAACAGGCTGCCGGTGAGGAAGTGGGACCTCTTCTGCCCTGGGGAAACTGAGGTGTAGTGGGAGCTGTTTGAGCCATGCCCTGAAGCCCCGCCCCTGGTGAAGCAGCTGCAGCTGGTACACCTGCCTATGACCTTCAGGTACCTGCCCCTGGGGTGTGGCCACCGGGGACCCTTGTTAAGACCTGGGATGCACGTTTGCCCTCGCTCTTGGCTACCTCGTGGTTTGGGATGATGAGATCTTGGACCAAGCTGTTCAGTGTGGGACATAGCTCAGCCTTCCCGGATCCTACAATAAATCTCCCGTGGTTGTGAGTTTACTCCCAAATAAATTCCTTTGATCATTAAATCGACTCCATGGAGATTTATCATAGGGTCCGGGAAGGCTGAGCTATGTCCCACACTGAACAGCTTGGTCCAAGATCTCATCATCCCAAACCACGAGGTAGCCAAGAGCGAGGGCAAACGTGCATCCCAGGTCCTAACAAGGGTCCCCGGTGGCCACACCCCAGGGGCAGGTACCTCGAGATCATAGGCAGGTGTACCAGCTGCAGCTGCCTCCCCAGGGGCGGGGCTTCAGGGCATGGCTCAAACAGCCCCCACTACACTGAGGAATGCTTTTGAGAACAAGGCTAGTGGAGTTGGATGGGAAAAAGCCAGAGGGAAACATGGGAGGTCAGGGGTCAGGGGTCAGTCTGTGCTGCTGCTCACTGCTGCTTGGCCTAAAGAATGGAAAGCACAGGGGTCATTGAATTAGGAAACTACCTTCTGGCCTGATTCCACGCACACCAACCTGTCCTCTGACGATAATGCAGCCCCACCCTCGTTTACGGGCACCTGCTGGTTGTACACCTACAGGGAAGCACATGCTGGCCAAGGACCTGGAGAATCCAGGTACATCTGTGATTGTGCTTCTCAATATACATTAATAAATCAGCATTCTGGCTGGTGTGTATGTGTGTGTGTTTTTTAATTCGGGACTGAAACCATCCCTTCTAAAGAAGCAGCAAAGAAAATTAGGTGAAAAATCACCGGGAAATCAGCCTTCTGGCTGCTGATGAGGACAATGACGGAACAGCTGTGCGAACACCGCAGGTATCGTCTGGAAACGGGCTCCTGACAAAGCCATATTACACAGCACGTTTTCTCCTTTCTCCCCATGGAAAGTGCTCCCTCTCACATGCTCCTCGTTATAATCCCCTCAAATGGCCTAGCCAAAGTCTGCTCCAAACGTCAGTCATCTTTGACTCCTAGAATCGAGTCTGGGGGGAAGGATGCTCCCATTGTTTCAAATCACTTGTATTTCTATGGGTGGAGCTGTAGCCCCATAAATTTGTATATTGAACCCCAAACAACCAGTATTTCAGAATGGGGCTACATTTTGGTACAAAACCTAAGGAACTAAGGTTAACTAAGGTCATTAGGGGCCGAATACATTATGACTGGTATTAGCAGAGATTAATTAAGACATAGACAGGCACAGAGAAGAGTATATAAGGTCCCTGTGAAAGAATGGCCATCAACAGGGCAAGGAGAGAGACCACGAAAGAAGCGAATCCTGATAATCCTTTGACCTTGGACTTTTTGCCTCCACACTATGAGGAAGTAAGCTTCTTTTGTTTAAGTCCCCATGTTGTGACACTTTGTTCAGGAAACCCCAACAACCTAACATCTTTCCTTTCAGGTCCTTTCCCCAACCACCCCAAACAGATCTTAACACCCCAGAGTTTTACATTGCAATGCACTTTACTGCCATGAGCTCATATTCACCCCAGCTACTGTGGCGTGTGAGTTTGGAGTCTCCTGTGCTAAGCACTGGCTGATCTCTCTAGAGAAACCATTTTGAGGCCAGAGGACCTGCGGTTGTTAAGCTTGTACAAGCTGTACAATGTCCTTGGCACTGAGCACAGGCTTTACCCAACACAGGCACGGGGAGTTGTGATTGTCTTCATTTCTGCCCTAATTATAAAAATCAATATCGCTGGATAGGTGAAGCCAGGAAAGTCAGACTGAAGTCCAGCTATTTGCTGAGGAATCATACCACAGAGTAAGCACAGCTCCGAGAATTCCTGTGTCTCTTTTATGATTCATTCTGAGTAGATGAGCATGGTGAGGCCATTTCAGATTTTCAGTTTCAAGATTTCCTTGCACCCAGGGGTCAGTTCTTTTGTAGGTAGGTTCAATGAAAACTACTTGTAGCACTGAAACTCATCTACATTTGTAACCAGAAAAAAAGAGTCAAATATTCCCCCAATTCTCATTTGTTTTTACTACTTTTTTGACCACTTCTGTGAGATGCAGAAGCATTTTCTCTTGTTAAAATCATCATTCAACATATTTCTTATCTGGCTCATTGATACAGGTGGCACTCTTGTGTGTTCCTTTTACTTTGAGCTAAATTTTCCTGCACACAGGGACAAAATCTTCTTAATTCTAAAGTCTAAATGCCTGTTCCCAACCAACCATAATCTTCCATCAATGCTCTTTTCCAACAATAATTATGTCATGTGAACTGTATACACCTTTGATGTGATGGAAACGGCACTTTAGCTACACAATCTTCCCCCACAAAAACATATGGTCCCAGGCTGATCATGATAGAAGCAAGAGATAAATCCTGCATCCCCAACTGAAGGGCATTTGACTCAAACCTTGATCAATACTTTGGAAGTTGTCAAACTCATCAAAAACAAGGCAAGTTTGGGAAACTGTCCCAACCCAGAGAAGCCTAGGAGATATGACACCAGGTGTCATACAGATGACCTGGAACAGAAAAGAACATCAGTTGAAAATAAGGAAATCTAAATGAAGTATGGGCTTTTAGTTTATATTAATGCATAAAGTACCTTTCTGCTGGGGTAACATAATACTATGACCAAAGGCAACTTTAGGAAGAGAGTCTCTTTTGGCTTATAGTTCCAGAAGTTAAGAATCCATCATGATGGAAACAAGTGGACATGGTGGCAGGATGAGGGTTCACATCCTTTGTCACAAACGCAAATTAGAGAGCGAACTGTGGGATGAGGCTATGAAGTCTCAAAGCCCGCACCTAGTGATGTAGTTTCTCCAGCAAGGTCCACAGGTCCACCTCCTAAACCTCCCCCAAGTGAGCACTAAGTGTTCAAATACCATAGCCTACAAGGGACAGTTCTCATTCAAACCACAACAAATGATTGTCAACATAGGTTTATTAATGGGAACAAATGTACCATACTTATACACCATGTTACCAGGAGGGAAAACTATATACAGGGCACATGGGAATTCTCTACTATCTTCATGATTTTTCTGTAAATATAAAACTGTTCTACAATGAAACTTTATTTTAAAAACATGTTTCCATTAACTCTCCCTAAAGGCCCTGGTTGTCTGTACCCAGCTCTAATACACAGTCAGACAGACTTCTCTAGAGTTATAACGTGTGGCTCCCTCCTCTTCCTATTTCCTCTCCCGGTGCGACTTCTGTACATATTTCATATAAGCATTTTATCTTGCAGCTCCCGGTAACTGTCCACAGTCATTTGAAGGTGGCTAGTCCCTTTTCTCTTTAAAACAAACGCTATGGTTCAGGTTCTGTATCATCGTCTCATCCCTTGGTGCATCCCCCACATGACTTATCTGGATGTTTTCTCCATCGGGATGTCTCCAGCTTCAATTCCTGAGGCAAGCTTCTCACAGTCTAAGCCCTATGTTTCATTAAATAAAGCCCTTTGGGGCCAGAGCCGAGCTGCTAGCAGCAGTAGAGAAATGTCAAGAGGCCGACACTAAATCAGTGTGAAGGAAATCGATACCAGGGAGAGCTGGGTAGACTTGTGCTCAGTCCTTAGCATCAAAGTTCTGCAACACTAATGGCATCCAGATGCATACCACCTGGGACCCAAACTCTCTAAAGAGAGTATTCTTTTACGACTAAGCCATTTGGGGTTTGGGTTATTTTTGTTTGTTTTTGCTTGCTTTCATTTAGTTGGTTTTTAACTAATCGAAAAGCAGTCCATGCTTGCAGGAAAAGCTTGTTGGCCTTCATATTTAACTCACACTCAAGTTAGCTTGTATTCAGAGCCAAACAGACCTTGATCTTCATTTATTATTCAATAAGACAACTACAAGTAGCCTGGAGTTGGTTTTCAGACTCAGACACACACAAAAAGGCCCGCGTATCTGAGCAAGGGTAATTCTATTCTTCCTACAAGTGATGCGATGATGGAGCAAGAAGCAGGCAGAAAATCGATAGAGCATCATCCTCTCAACACCGGGCTTAGAAAGGCCTTTGCTCTGCTCAGAAAGCAGGGGAAGATGGATCTCCCTCACAAATATTTACTGAAAGCACTCCTTTTTACTTTGCAAATCATTGATTTTAAAAGTATATGGGCGCTAAGAGGAAGAAATCCTACAAAAATTCTGATAGTGTATGCTCAGCACAAAAGCTAATAATGGAGAGAAGTGAACTTCCAGCACTAAACTTAAGCCTCCAGAGGACCACGCAGAATCCCCGGAAACCCAGCAAGAGAAAAGAAGGCCCAAGGAAGAATTCTTAGCAGGGGTGTGTGTGTGTGTGTGTGTGTGTGTGTGTGTGTGTGTGTGTGTGTGTTTCCTCTGTCTGAGTGTGTGTGTGTGTGTGTGTGTGTGTTTGTCTGTTTGTCTGTCTGCCTGTGTGTGTGTGTGTGTATGTCTGAGTGTGTGTGCATCTGAGTGTATGTGTATGTGTGTCTGAGTGTGTGTGTGTTTGTCTGTGTGTGTATGTATGTCTGAGTATGTGTGCATCTGAGTGTGTGTGTGTGTGTGTGTGTGTGTGTGTGTGTGTGTGTGTGTCAGTGGGTCTGTGCCTGTGTATGCCTGTATATTCCATGAGCCTTTATGGAAACAGAGTGTTTCCAATTATATTAGGTAATTATTAATGCCAACCTATCCACAAATACATTCCTCCATTTTTTTAATGATACAAGCATGCAATCTACCACTCTTTTCAGTGCTGACTATGTGCTAGGTTCAGTTATAAGGACTCCCACTCATGATCTCAATCAAACCACACACACACACACACACACACACACACACACACACACACACATACACACACACACACACACACACACACACACACACACACACACACAATGAAGCAGAAATCAAAATATCACTAATATTATCTCAATTTTAGAAAGTAAATAATCTTTCTAAGGCTTCATTACAAATTAGAAAGAGAACTGGGATTTGAACCACACTAAGTATTTTTTATAATCCTTGTCTACGCCCAGAGCCTTCCCAGAATTTCTGAACAGCTACTGGGAGCGCACACTTAAGGTTTAGGGGGCTTTAGGAATCTGGGGTGTGTGTGTGTGTGTGTGTGTGTGTGTGTGTGTGTGTGTGTGTGTGTGTGTTTTCTTTTGTTGTTTGGGTTTGGGTTTGGGTTCAGAACTGTGTCTAACGAGGTGCCCCTGTCCTCTCTAGTATTTGTTATGTAACCCATGCTAACCTCAGAGTCATGAGAAGCCCCCTGCCTCAGCCTCCCACGTACTAGAGTTATAACAGACACTATTGAGCCAGGCTCAAATCTGCTACAAAGAGACTTTCTCACTAGAAGAGAATAGGCACAAATAGGGAATATCTGTGTGGTCCATATTTCAATGTGACTGTCATCGCCAAATAATTGTTAGGAATTCTGAAAGAACAACTTACGATCCACAGGAAACATTTGTATAAAGTCACTCTTAGAACCACCCACCAATTGACTCTCAAACACGGAAGACTTTACAGCCTCTAGAAGACAGGCTAAGGATGAAGCTCAGTGGGTAGAACTTGCCTAGTATATACAAGGCCCTGGGTTGTATATACTAGGTTCAAATCCCACTACTGCAAAAAAAGGTCAGGGAACAAGAATGTACCAGATGAGTTAGTAAAACCACAGGCTTCTGGATTCCGCACCTTAGACCTGCTCCCCCTGTGGGGCAGGGAACAGAAATCTGTCCCCAAAGGGATCTCAGGTGCTGTTGCTACTGCTGATGTTCAAGGTCCAGAACTGGAGAAGCGCTTTGTTAGACCTTAGAGTTAGCACCAGAGTGATTCAGGTTTGCAGACAGACAAAACATACCAAACTCTGAATAAACTCCCCAAATGCAAAGATGCCAAGCAGTGTTGAGAGTCAAGTCTGGCTTCGGGGGCATGTGACCAGAGAGGTTGTACAGGGCCCCATCCTCAGGAAGGTCCTGCACTTCAGCTCAATGCTGTAGTCCTAAATTCTTCTAATGGTCTGATATTTAAGACTATGAGCTGTAGGTGAAAACCAACGTGATGATGAATCATGCTCAGCAGGCATGAAATCGTGGCAAAAGTCCTGTCTCCTGCCACCTCCCTCTCTCAATCTCTACTCTTCTTGTCCTTTGGGACCCTAGCAAACCCAAGTTTATCCTACTAGGGCCCATTCCAAAACTTCTACCAGTAGGGCAGCACCCAGTTGTGTTGAGACCCACATTCCTCTGCCGTCCAGAATGGCCTAAACACTAACACAGGAAGGGTTGGAGTTGGGTGTGAGCTTCAGCACATCTCTGGGAGGGCAAGGTGGTGGTCATCCCCAGTCTGCTTGAGAGCATCATACTGCATTCTAGAAGTAACTAAGAACACAGCACTCTGCCATCTAGAGATGGAGATGTCAGTGGGAAAGACTCCGGTCTCTTCCAGATTCTAACTGTGCCAGACCCTAACGGAAGAACAACTGGAGTTTTGCAATGAAAATATTATACAAATTTTGCAAATAAGCTTTGAATGGGGTCATATCAAAGACTTTTTCATTAATTGAGGTGATCACAAGTAAAATAAATATTTAAAAGACTTGAATAAAACTTCTAGTAAGGACTTTATGTTGTGTCTATCTTTCTTCCCACTATAACCAATTTGTTTATAGTGTGTTTAATGATGTATATGTATCTTCATGTTTTGAAGAATTGTGGAGTCCCACAGAAGTTTCCTAGTGAGAATTTACTCAGGGTCTGAGAATCTGGGCTTGCTTTACCAATCAGGGCTGCATGAGGGGATGATTTGACCACGGGTATGGTTACCAGGTATTTGGAAGGGTCTGCACTTGGCTGTGCGGTATACTTTGATCTAGCAAGGCAGAGGGTCTTTTGCCCCACCCCTTGGCATTGTTATAAAAAGCCCTTTTGAATAAACAAAAAAGGCCGTTGGGTATTGACCCAGATCCTCCCGAAGCTTGACTTTCTCCTCTTCACTATCTTTATATCTAATATTTTCTTATCCCTTTCTCCTCCTCCTAAGAACCCTTGAAAAGGTGGGAGCTGGTCTCCCACAAAGAATAAACTGAACTAGTATTTCTCAAAACACTATAGTGCACATTAAATCGCTAGGACATTTTGCTATAATGTAGATTCTGGTTAGATAGTCCTGGAGTCAAATCTAAGACTGCATTTCTAAAAAGCTTCTTGGTGATGGTGACAAATCAAGTCCAGATCCTCCTATTCACAATATAGTCCGTGCTGATATGGTAAGGTATGCCCCCGGGTGCAATAGCTGCATGAGTGTATTGGGAGTAACCAAGCACTTCCTGATTTAATTCAAGGCCTGCTCCACAAGATGAAACAACACAGGCCAGGACTGTTAACCGGCCCAAGAACCCACTGTTATAGCACATGGGCCTTATGAAAGAACCTGTCACCATTATTCAGCTAAATGCAAATAATATTAAACTGTACCATAAATGCCTACCTTTATAACCCCAGACTAATGCAGCTCTCAACCTGCATCAGAGAAGCTTCTTTTTGTAGTAGGTTGTGATTAATATAGATAGATAGATAGATAGATAGATAGATAGATAGATAGATAGATATAGATATAGATATTTATGGCTAGTCAAAGTACAGAGAATAAGAGACTACTGATTCTTAGCATTAAATGGGAGAGCTATAGCATTCTCTCTTCTCTGGAGGCTCACAGAAGGGATTGGGGAAATTGTGAGGGCCAGAGGTAGGAGAGGTCTGCTATGAGACATTGCACATATGAACTTGCAGAATCTATCACTATGCACAAGATCTGTACATGATCAAGCCAGATAACATTCCAGCATGCATGGAGAATGGGCTCACAAAATCCCAGCCTGAGCTGAGCAATATGGAAACTGATAGCTACTGGGAAAGGGGAGAGTTGGTTTACTTCAGATGCAGCCCCTGATAGACTGACCATGTTCCAATGGATTGCCCTATCCCCAGGAAAGACACTTTCCACGTTAAGTGGACTCAATGGGTTTTAAAAACAGCACATGAAATTGAGAGGGAAAAGTGTAGGAAGTATGGGAAAAGTTATAAGGAAGGGAGTCCGGGATAGATTTGAACAAAATCATTTAATCATTTAATTAAATTTTTAAATTTCCATATATGAAATTAAAAATAATCTTTTAAAATTTAAACTCTTAAAAGTCAGAAAAAGACTTCCCAGTCCCACTCTAGACCTAGAAATGAGATTCTACATTTCAACAAGGTCACTGAGAGATTCGTAAGTACATGAAAGTTCGAGACTTATCCTAGACCTTCTGACTCCTCCTCTTCCCATTTGCCCTGCTTCCCAAAGCCACAAAATGAAGATCTGTCAACTGGTGATGGTCTCAAGTCTCCCATTCATGTGCCAGGGTAGCAGAATTTCAGGCTATATGCAAAGACTCACCTGTTGCTTCAATTTTCACAAACTAGTGGTAGTGCCACAAAAATAATACTGCAGTTGCTAAATGTGAGGGGAGGGAGTTTGTGGAGAGACATGGAGGACACTTGAGTCAGACCAAAATCTTTCTAGTCCATTGGGACTTCTCTGTGGGCAGCTGCAAATTACTCATAGGCTTTGATAACAGAAAAAAAAATGTAAGAGGAGAACCCTACAAAGTCTCCAACTCATGGGGTCCGTTCTTTCTGCTTGCTTCGAGAAGGAATGCAGCATAGCGACAGGAGCACACAAACGCCCCAAAGATACCCTGGGTTCAAATTGTACTTACACCTCTCATGAGCTGTGTGACCTCGGGCAAATTACTTAGCTGCCCCCATGCCTCTGTTGGCTCATTTAAATCAGGTGTAACGAGAGGACCTCCTCCGTAAGATTTTATGAGTATTAAAGTCATAAAGCTCTTGGAACCATGCCTTGCACACAGCAAGCTCTGCACCGATGTCTCAATACAAATTTGAAAATATGACTAGCTTTTAAGTTTTCCATTCCAGAGCCTCGGGACTTGCATAACTTGCTTAAGTGAGTCAGTTGCAGTATAACTAGGGACATAATCTGCCTTTCACAAGAGAGGAGATACTATCTCAGGTGTCAGGACACTCTCCGCAGTTAACTAGAGCAATTACTCCATCTACAAGACACTTGAGAATTCCACCAGTAGCCTTGGCCCCAAAGCCCTAAGGAGAAGCCCCTGATTCTCGATGCGTGTTTCACTGTTATCCACCTGCAAAAGGAAAACTCCCACACGTGCAAAAGTCTCATTCGCTTCGAGACTGATTTGTTTTGCCTCCATACCTAGAGTCTACTACTTTCCCAATGGCTCAGCGTCTATCAAAAGCTGCTAAGACATCGTGTAAAATGCAATTTCAGATGAGTGTTTAACAACTGAGTCTCTGTGAATTGGCTAGTATCAGTGCAAGAAGCGGGCAGTGCAGCCACGGTCACTCTGCTTCAATGAAATCCTGCGGGGAAAGCCCCTGGGACAGAGACCTTCAGGTTTCTGCAGCACCTTCTTCACCCCTATAATGAAGACACAATCGAATACGCTGCAAGACAAACTCTGCTGTGAGCACAGGTTTCTCACATGTCTGATTGCCACAGCCTCCAGTTTTCCCTGTGAGCCATCCATTACTTTGCTTTGCCTGGACGGTGCTTGTAAACTCCTCAAGGTGTGCTCCCGGGCAGTCATGCACATCTAAGATTTCCCCTTCTGATCCTTCTTTGGCTGTCTCTGGACCCAAACTGATTTGCAGGACAGGGAAAACTGATGAAAATTTCATGACATTTAGATTTTTAAAAGCACGTGGTGGTGGCTCAATGTGCTTGCTTACCTTGGATTAAAACCTATTAGTGCTGGGGCTCTTTCCTCTCTGGTGAGATTCGTTTCTGACTCACATGTGGTGGCTTGCAGAGCGCTTCATTACAGCTCAGGGGCATAACTGATGCCACACAAGCCATTAAAAATGAGTTTTTGAGAATACAAAAAAGAAACCTTTGTAGGAGAGGGCCAATTTGTTTCGAAGACGACGCTCTGGGAGAGCCCTTCACAAAGCGCAGAGCATTATCTCAGATTCAAGCTATGCGCGTTCTCTCCTATTTTTAAATACCAAATAGAGAATGGGGAGAGTTATTTCTTTGTGACAGCAGCTTTGGTTTCTGGCCTTATTTTCTGCCATTTATAGCTCCAGTTAAGCTGTGTGAATAGCCTTGTGTAGTTTTTTTCAGGGGCAGTTGTTGTTTTATTTGAGGTAAAAAACAAAAATCTACAAACCTGTGTTTGGATGGTGTCTCTAAGAGAGTCATCATATTCCCTACATCTTATTTCCTTTTTATTCAAAATATCACTACTATTATATTCACAGAGCTGTTGGGAGGGCTGGGAAATCTAATCAGTATAATTCTGTAAGTGAAAATTAGTACATTTCTTTTTGCTATTAAAGCCAGTACATTTGCTATTTACCATTTTCAGATATCTTTGCTGTTTTTCCTAATTGATTGCAATTTATTTTCTTTTTAATTAATCCTATTATTTTTAGATTTGTCTTGGCTGCAAACCAAAACAAATACCTCTGGATCCAGGTTTCTCAGTCTAACAATGTTGACATCTCAGGCTGGACGACTCTTTTGAGGTGGAAACTGTCCTGTGTGCTTGTAAGAATTTTCACAGCACCTTGACTTGTGCTGCTAGAAGCCAGCATCCCCTCTTTTGACCCAGTTGCAGTGACCAGAAATATCTGCAGACTTTGCCAAATACCCCTCAGGCACAAAATCACTGCTCTGGAGTATATCAAGCTGGTATGGTCTTTGTTTGCATTTACTGTACTGCAAGTGGAGACAGAACAGTGAGAACAATTCAGCCGCTGAAAGCCAAAGGAAGCAGTAGGCAGAGTCTAAGAGCCTGTCACAGACATTGACAGGACTGGTAGCTAACAATGACCACTAAAGCCAAGAATGAGATTGTATCAGTTACTTTTGATATCAGACTGATAGTTTTGTATCAGTTATTTTGGATTACAGTTTACAGTTTCAAAGGGAATTCAGTCCATCATAGCAGGGAAGTTATGGAGTTGTTCATGGAGATGTGGAAGAGATGCCTTGTGTCATGGCCAACCAGGAGACAGAGAGTCATCCTGGAACCAGGGCTGGCTATAACCTTCAAGGGGCTACCATTAGTGACCTGCTTCTTTCAGTTAGTCCTCACTTCCAAAGGGCCCCATGGCCTTTAAAACAGCACCACAAGTTTAAACATTTAAACTATGAGCATGTGGGGAGCAATTAAGATTCAAATCATAATGAAGACTGAGGTCATCATGAGAAATATTAGAGTGATGTAAGTCAAGAACAGCTCTGATACTGTGGATGTCCATCCACCAACGGCAAAGTCCCTGATACTGTGGATGTCCATCCACCAATGGCAAAGTCCCTGATACTGTGGATGTCCATCCACCAGTGGCAAAGTCCCTGATACTGTGGATGTCCATCCACCAGTGGCAAAGTCCCTGATACTGTGGATGTCCATCCACCAACGGCAAAGTCCCTGATACTGTGGACGTCCATCCACCAATGGCAAAGTCCCTGATACTGTGGACGTCCATCCACCAATGGCAAAGTTCCTGATATTGCATATATGCATCCACCAATGGCAAAGTCCCATAGACTCTGCCCTTTCTCCACCCAATCTAATTAACTCCATGGCTCCTGGTTCCTTGCACTGACCCTGTCCCCATACCACTGGGTTCTTCTGAAGCACAAAGTGGAGGCATTAGTGGTGTTCCGTGGTCAGTCTAGCCATTAAGGCCCTCCAGGTTCTGTCTTCACCCACCCTCCAAGATTGTGCATTCTCATTTGTATGCTCCCAACTGTGTTCATCATAAACTTGTTCTGGGAGATGCTGAATCTTGTTGTAATCACCCAGCCAAGAATCATTTCTCCTTTAAGAAGGCTGTGGTGGTTTGAAAGAAAATGGCCCCCAAAAGGGAGTGGTACTATTAGGAGGCGTGGTCTTGTTATAGGAAGTATGTCACTGTGGGGGGGTGGGCTTTGAGGTCTCCTATGTTCAAGCTATGCACAGTGTCACAGTTCACTTCCTGTTGCCTGCTGATCAAGATGTATTAACTCTCAGCTCCTTCTCCAGCACCATGTCTGCCTGCATGCCACCATGTCCCACCATGATGATAATGGACTAAACCACTGAAACTATAAGCTATCCTCAATTAAATATTTTCCTTTATAAAAGTTGATGTGGTCATGGTGTCTCTTCACAGCAATAGAAACCCTAAGAGAGAGGCCTAACATTTTATATTTGTGTATCATTTAATAAAACAAGTTGTGTTTGGTTATGGGATTTGTGTACATTTTGTCCTTCTTTTCTAGATTAGAAGCTCCTACAGGGTATACCTAGAATGTAGTCAGTGCTAACTAAATACCAGAGAAAAGACAGAAAGGAAGTAGTTGAATCTAATGAGTCTAAATGCTAATAGAGGGGAAATTGAAAGAAGCATAAATAGAAAGTGGAGGAGGAGAAGAAGAGGAAGGACTTGATATACTTCCTAAGAAAAGTATAATTCTTCTATATGTCCTCGTGAGCTATATTTCTGAGCATTCAAAATAATAATATAGCCGGGCGGTGGTGGTGCACGCCTTTAATCCCAGCACTCGGGAGGCAGAGCCAGGCGGATCTCTGTGAGTTCGAGGCCAGCCTGGGCTACCAAGTGAGTTCCAGGAAAGGCACAAAGCTACACAGAGAAACCCTGTCTCGAAAAACCAAAAAAATAAAAAAATAAAATAATAATAATAATAATAATAATAATAATAATATAAGCATTAGTAACCTGATTTTTTTAACACCTAAAGAGGAGAAAGAAATGAAATAATTGTCAGCATTAAGCATGTATTTTTGAGACAGGGACTCACAATGTAGCACTGGCTGGCCTGGAACTCACTATGTAGACCAGGCTGTCTTTGAACTCACAGAGATCTGCCTGTCTCTGCCTCTTGAGATCTGGGATTAAAAATATTGGCCATTGCTCACACACAGCATAATATTTATTTTTAAAGACCCAAGGACATCTATCCTTAAAACAAGAATATAAAACTTTGTTAGACATATCTAAAAAAACTGACAAAAATCACTGCAGTGGTAGCTTTAGAAATTGCAATAGCTCATTTATCTGTAAGTCATATACTTGGTGACCTCAAATAATCAAGAGCCAAGCAATATGGAAAGAACTTGAAAAGAAGCACTATGAACTCAGTAGACTGAAATATGTGTGGTTTGCTAAAAGACCCACAGTCAGCATTAAGCTCTTCTCTCTTCACATAGATGGCTACCAAAATAGAAACTATCTTCCGGCCTGCAGGTAATTATGGCAGCACTAAAATGAAGAGTTCCCGGAAGAATTTTGGAACCGCAGGGAAATGGTGACTGACATCAGATACTCTTGACCATGGCCTCACCCCTACCTGCAGAGATTTTTCCTTAAAAAAAAGGTGCTTCCTGCAGAAGATGAGAACATTAAAAGTAAGGACCCTTAAATCAAAAGGAGTGGTTGGACAGATAGGATGTTCAGCAAGCATCATACACCTTTCTGTTGTCTACATGTGTCTTCATGTTCTTCTGAGTCTGAAGCTTATAAACCTCACTATCCCTTTCCCCCAGTGTTTGCTGGTCTTCCTAAGACCCTCAGAAGAAAGTCTGCACCTCTACAGTCATGTTCAGCACCCTGGACTCATCTTCTACATGGCCAGGCTCTAGATGGAATCTTGAGATCACAGTAGTCAGGCAGCACAGCAGTTCTCAATCTGAGGGTCGTGACCCCTTTGGGGGAGTCAAAAGATCTTTTCATAGGGGTAGTCTAAGACCATCAGAAAACACAGATATTTACACTACCATTCATAAAGTGGCAAAATTACAGTTATCAAGCAGCAATGAAAATAATTTTACGCTTGGGGGGTCATCACAACATGAGGAACTGTGCTAAAGGGTCACAGTATTAGGAAGGTGGAGAACCACTGAGCAAGCACAACCTGATGGTTGTTGCAGCATGACAGAGGAAGAGAAGGTGGAAAAACCCGAAGGGTATAGATGAGAACTTACAAGGGCAAAGGGCAGGCGTGCAATGCAAAGATAAATACCTTGTATTGTTTGGCATCTCCAAGGCCAGTTTTGCATAGTAACAGCATTGTACAGCAATTATGACTCAGATAATCGATCTTGGGACCCCTTCACCAAACATGTGGTAAAGTAGTTAATAGGCGTTGATTTAATTACATTGTGAATTAGTGAAGAGTTTGGTATCTGATACTGTAGGCTTAAGGAAGTAGAAAATTGAGTCATTATTTTAAAGAATTTTTAGTGAATATAACTAAAATGAAGATAGTTTGGGAACCTAAGTAACAAGCTTCAACTCCATTGAAAATTCACTTAACTGGAGCCCCTTGTAACAGAAGTGAGTAGATATGGATGAGAAGTTTTATTTGTAATTGACTAGCCTAGCTATAAACAAGAGTTTAACTTTGATATGCTTACCATTAAATGGGGAAATGTGGCCTATAATTACCAGACCACACTGTTATTGTGTGGGTGGACAACTGGATGGAAAGCCTTTCTTGGCTTAGTGTCCAGGAAGTAGACATGAAAACTAGTAAATTATAAGAGCTGAGATAATATATATCAATGTTTTAGGGAAAGCACAAATAGTCCTTAATTTTCACCATTCCTGGAAACCAAGTCATAAAGATGATTATGTTTGCCACCACAAAAGTGAAATAATTGGCAGTTACATTCCTAACCAAATATTCAGAATCAAGGATGCCACAGATATCAATGGCAAAATGTCTTGACAGTCAACTAAAAACCATCCTAGGCTGGTGGTAAAAGCTGGGTGGGGAAAATAGGCTGATGTTTTGCTTTTTCTAAACAAAAAAGTGTTGTACTCAAAACCAACAATACAGAATAGATCAATGAATCAACTAATACCCTTCATGGGAAGCATTATGATAGTGTTTTTAAAAACTCAGAAAATGAGTCCTACCCTCAAGGAGGTAACAGTTGGGTCAAGGAGAGAGATTATATAAATAGCAACAATAAAATGTGACCTAGGAGAGGCTTTCATCCAGCAACTGGTGGAAACAAATGAAAAGAGCCACAGTCAAACAATAGGCCAAGTTGGGGGCGTGGAATCCTGCTGGAGAGAAAGGAAGGATTGTAGGAACCAGAGGGGTCAAAGACACCACAAGAAAACCCACAGAATCAACTAACTAGGGCTCACAGAGGCTGAACCGACAACCAGGGAGCCTTCTTGGGACTGACCTAGGCCCTCTGCATATGTGTGACAATTGTGTAGCTTAGTCTTCTTGTGAGACTCCTAACAGTGGGAGCAGGGCCTGTCCCTGACTCTTTTGCTGGCTTTTGGTACCCTATTCTTCATACTGGATTGCCCTGTCCAGCCTAATACAAGGGGAGGGGCTTAGTCTTAGTGCTATCTGATATGCCATGTTTTGTTGATAGCTATGGGAGGCCTGTCATTTTCTGAATGGAAATGGAGGAGTGGATGGGGAGGGATGGGGAGAGGGAGAAGGAAGAGCTGGGAGGAGAGGGGAAACTGTGATCAGGATGTAAAACAAACAAATAATTTTTTAAATGTGAGCTAGGTTTTATGCAAAAAGGAAGAATGACAGAAGCCATCATTCACTGAGTATTCAATTATGTATGTGCTCAGTGAGTTGTTTTGCCCGAGAGAACTCAGTGTGACAGTTAATCCTGGTTGGCAACCTGACTGGATTGAGAGACACTCAGGGAATTAATAAAAAGCACTTCTGGCTGTGTTTCTAGAGTAAGTTAGAAAGAGAGGACAACCAGTCCCAAGTACCATCCAGTGGCTTAGCCATCTAGATAGGATGAAAGCAGAAGAGGCAGTCATGCCCAGCAGTGCAAGCTTGTCCTCGCACTTGCTGCTTCCTGGCCGCCATGCTGTGAGCAGCCCTGCTCTGCCTTGAGATCTCTGTCATGACAATTCTGTCTTGCCACCGGCCTACAAACAATGGGACCAAGTGACTGGATTGAAACCATGAAAGTTAACCTTTCCTTCCTAGGTTGTTTACCTCAAGTATTTCATCACATAACAAACAGCTAACACATCATTTAATACTCAATATCTTGTAACACGGATACCAATATTACCTTCTTTACAGATTGAAACATAGGAGTTAGGTTCCAGTTAAAAACCACATACTCTGACTCCAGATTTCACATTTTGAAAACAATCCTACATCCTATATATTTCTGAGATGAAGAAAGCTGGGTGAGTGAGCTGCTAAACTAATTAGTTCAGGCTACTGGGGCATTGAGGGGGGTTTCTGTAGCTCCTAAGTTTACAGAGACACAGAAGAAGGCATTCCAGTGGATGACAAAGCAGAGTCTTTGAGATGGGAAACTGTGAAGTACATGACAAATGAATGAGAAATACATTTACTGACTTTATTCAGAGAGCAAATCATATTTCAGGGAAAGCCCTCACCGTACCTGCCATGTATGCAAGCCTGATGACCTGAGTGTGAGCCTCAGAACCCACATGGAAGAGGGAGAAGAGAAGAGATTCCCTGAAGTTGTCTTCAGTACTCCATACACCCAGACACGTACAAGCACACATACACAAATAAAGAAGCATAATTTTTAATAACTCTAAAATTCTATCTGGTCTAGATGTTCTTGTATCTAAAAGATAAAATCAAATTTGTTCTTGAGATATGAGACTCAACCTGTGATGTAGTCACTGCCTATTTACCATAGCAACCTTTAACATCCCCTCCCAGGTGCCCATATTCCAGCCAGCGGACCACTTGTCCTTTGATGGAGACAGGTTTTCTATCTACATCCTAATCATCAGCCCCTGACTTTACTCTGAAAAGTCCTATTTGGGTGAGTCAGCCTGCATTCTTCTCTGGAAGTATTCAACACAGTGCAGGCTCAGTATTTGTCCTCAATTCTCACACATAGCATATGATCTGAGTCTCTAGCTCACCATGCCTGCATTGTGTCAAGTTGTTCCCAAATGTCGTATAACTCAGTAGGTCAAAACCTCTGTACGGAAGGAGGCTCCTTCTTCCTTCTGTTTCCTAGAACTCACTCTGAAACTGGCAAGTGACTGTATGATTTCCTGGGACTCTAAAATCCTGAGGCTGTGGATAAGCACCCAGCTCCACACTGCCTTATCTACCCACTTCTTTAATGGAAGGCTCACACATCTTTCCTGGAACTGTTCTTAAATCAAATCATGACAGTAAGAAAAGAACACACTACTGTCATTGCTACTGGTACGTTTATGTTATCAAATTTTAGAGTCACAAGACAGAAAAACTGGTTTCAAAGGTTTAGGAACTGTTACGGCAGATAGAAGAAAGATGTTTACACATTTAATTTAAGCGTGTTGAACACTTGAACTGGTAATGACATCTTTACCTCAAAGGAGCACCGCGGATGCATTTACAACACCACAACATGAATTTACACACTGATTGTTTTCTTCATATATCATTTCATCCCAATTTTATATTTCCAATGATTTTTCTTTGGCAGGTGTTTGCTGATTCCAAGTATCTTATCTCTGCCAAAGTAAGACGTTAAGAAACCTGTCATCGGCCGGGCGGTGGTGGCGCACGCCTTTAATCCCAGCACTCGGGAGACAGAGCCAGGCGGATCTCTGTGAGTTCGAGGCCAGCCTGGGCTACCAAGTGAGTTTCAGGAGAGGCGCAAAGCTACACAGAGAAACCCTGTCTCGAAAAACCAAAAAAAAAAAAAAAAAAAAAAAAAAAGAAACCTGTCATCAATATCATTTTACAAAAGAAACAGCTTACCACCATGAGAAACACAGTCTCCAATTAAAGAATATTTATTCAAATAGAATAAATTTACTTTTATGAAAAAGTATAGACTAGTTCCATGCCTAGGAAAACTCCCAGTGTTAAAGCCATGTATCCTCCCACACCCTCAGTGCTTAGATCAAGAACTTCAGCTTGAGAGCTGAAGACGGCTCAGGAGGTAAAGGCAATTGCTTCATGAGTCTGATGGCCTGAGTTCATTTCCAGAACCCATGCAGAGGTGAAAGGAGAGATCCAACTCCACAAAGCTGTCTTCTGGCCTACATGAATGCATCTTGACTCGTGTTTTCACACACACACACACACACACACACACACACACACACACACACACACACACACACACCATCCACATATACACATCATCATAATAACTTTAAAACTTGTTAAACGAACTGGACTTGATATCAACACACAAGCTCTCTAGTACTGCCACAGGTTGCCGCCATTTGTGCGTGAGTGGTGCCTGCATCAGACTTCTCTATGACCTCAAATTCGGGAGAGGCTTAACATACCAACTCTTCCCCCAAAGCGGGGATGCTTAGCTTGGGCGGCCCCCTATTCCCTTTATCCCTTTATTTCTCAGGAAGTTAATAGCTTCCCCCAAAGCGGGGATGCTTAGCTTGGGCGGCCCCTATTTCCTTTATCCCTTTATTTCTCAGGAAGTTGACAGATCTTTTCTAAGCCTCTGCTCTTGTCACATTGCTGAACACGGTTCTTGTCACACGGGTCTGGTTTGTCTTACCCTCCGTACTCTGAGCTCCTTGTAGTCGAATGCTTGTCTGTCTCTTTTTTCTGTCTCCGTACCTAGCACACTGTAGGAATTTCATCTGATTGTTGAACATAGCTGACCCCTCATGATAGAGAAACTGGCTCACTAAATTAATGGGAGGAACAGAGCTCGATGAAGAGTTTTGCAGAATAACTGTGTTAATAATATAAGATGGCAATCATTTTGAAGCACAGTTATTAAGTTCTTGAGTCTTCTTTTAGTGAATAGATAAATAAATTCAATATCTACTGCTCTCTATTTCCAACTGATGTCACAAATTAACAGAGCTAGAGATCACAAAGAGGCTATTGCCCTCCTCTGAGAACAGTAAACATAATAGAGTCCCACCTATTACAACACCAGTTATAAAATTGTTAGTCGTCAATATTAAATTCCATTTAGAGCTAAAACAATGCATTATTTACTTTGGGTGGCCCCACTGATTAGTAAAATCAAATAATATATATTAATATATATAGGAGGTAAATTGGTTAATTTTGGCAGAACAATCAGTGTCCAGGTTTCTGAAGCTGGAACAATACCCTCTCTAAGCATCTTGCTTAGAGACAGCGGGCAGGAGGGAGGAAGAGGAAGGAAGCAGCAGGTTTAGTTGATGCTCAGTGGTCTCAAAGAGCAGAAAACACAGCCTGCCCATCCTCTTATGCAGGTTCCTCAGACACACCCAGCTTGGCCAGAGATTGTCCAGACTTGATATTTTCTCAACCTACCAATCAAGATAACGTGAACAACATGCAAATTGTGATTTGCCTCCCTCTCTATTCTGTGACTTCTACATTTTCTGCTTATCATAATTATAGACACCCTCTTTATCTGAGTTCTTTAATTAAGTACCATGTCTGGAATCTCACTGGATGCATTTGTAAGTGCCTGCCGCACACCATGCCAGGTCCTAGTACTGGCATTGAGAGTACTGTGTGAAGAAAACACGGCCATCTAATTGTGTACAATTTATTACTGGTCAGGAAGACAAATAACGAATAAAGAAACAAATGTGTACCTAAAGTTTCAGAAGATGGCAAACACTATGAGGACAAACGTGGGCAATGGAGCAAACCCTCACCAGGGCAGTAGGGTAGAAACACTTTAGAAATAGAGGAGGTAGAGAGGATATCTTGGAGGAGATCTCACTCCTGAAAGAAACAACGATTCCTCCCTATACAACCAGAGTTGCTCAAAGGCATTGGTTAATCAGAGTGTCTCCAGCTATAAACCCCCTGGGGAAGCTTTCTGACAAAGCACAGGGACTTACATCTAGAAGATGCTCTGTAAATGACCATTAACTAATGAAATTTCCTCACATACTCACTTTGAAGTACGTTCACTAGAAAACCATTGGGTTGCTCTACTGATCCTCTAACAATGGGAAAGAATTTTATTCCTCATCAAAGATTTACCCAAAGGACCAGCGACCACCTGAAGACACAGTCTTTCACCCGAAACGCTCTCCACCTACTGGGATATTGTCTGTTGACATCCAACAGCTGTTGTTCGTTTTTGAACACTGATCCCTGCAGTGTGTCCTTTGGGTGATCAAGCCCACACTCGGGCTCTCTATAAAATATTCAAGACGATTTGGACTCTCCTATTTTTCCATTGACATTTTTACCCTGCCTTTGATCTCAACTTGATTTTACTTTTCCTTTGCTTGCCCTCCACTATTTCACTTTTTTCTTCGAGTAGACCTTTTCCATTCTTCTATGTATGCCACACGGCATCAGCCACATGTTCTCAATGTCATAAAACCCACAGAACTCAAGCAAGTTCCTTTTTTTAAAGAAAAAGTCCACATACTAGCATTATTTTATTAGAAAATAAAAATTTAAAGGTCAAATCTATTTTGGTGAGAAAGACATGCTTTTTGATAGCTAGGGGCTATCAAAATTTACACTTCCTGAGGTCTACAACATATCCCTGGGTGTTAGGGACATCCCCCCATCCCTGACCTTTGAAGTATGGAGTTTAAACCAAAGATATTCAAAATAGCCACATATATTTATACTCATCTAGTACCATTCATTCCAAGGCATAAAAATAACCTTCAGAACAAATGAAAACCCCACAATAACCCTTTCCGCACAGATAAACCCATGAGAACAAAGTACTGGCAAGGGTTTGGTGAGCTTCTAGAAAACAGTGAAGGCTACCTGGAAATGAAGATGGAGATGTCTTCCTGAACCATCCCTATTCCAGATTGCTCTCAACTGGCCAGTTCTGATATGAAAGTCCTTCTCCCTCATATCATTTTGGTGACTGAAATTGTTAGTCAGTTTGTTACCCGTGCGAAAGCTGCAGCCATCTGGTTTCTTAGGAAAGTGAACTTTACTTGGCATTTCCATCTTTCCAGATGTTAAAGTGTCTACTTGCCAAACCAAGGGACTGGGGAAGAGGTGTGGCTTTGAAAATTTTGAGATTTCAAAAGAGTTTGGAGGAATCAAATTCTTTCCCTGAATCATTCCCAGTGCGCATCCATCCAGGTTTTCTGAACCACTGACATTTTCAGAAGAGTTCCTCTGAAGAGCTCAAAGGATAAAAATTTCTTCCCTACTTTTTTATTTCACACAGCACAAACAAAAGTACTGTTTCCCTAAATATTCCAGATCTCCTGTCCTGTGACTGATGAAATCATCAGAAGCTATGCGCCATCTGATGGGCGTCACTGTCATGTCCTAAAGGGATTCTTTTGCCTTCGACTTAGGTGCCCTAACACAAACGTTCAAGGGAGAGGGTGGGATGAACTGAGAAGCCAAAGCCAGGCCGCATCCCGGTTCCTTTCACTTCAACCCTAGTCACTTTGAGCAAAGTCAAATTTCTTCCTGTGGTCTTTTCTTCAGGCAGAAATGGAATAAAAACATTTTTGACACCAACTCTAATTTTCCTCTCCACCTAAGAATTATGATATATTTGTTTCTTGAAAGTTGTCACTGGAGAAGAGCAGACAAAGAAATAAAGAACAAATAAGTCACCCATATGTATTAACTAAGGCCTCCGCCCTACAACTCAGGACAGCTGGGTTCATTCACGTCTCAAGGGAAAAGCATTTATAGAACTGTCTGAGTCTGCTTCATATTGCTAGGACAGAATGTCACAGACTGGAGACTTAGAAAGAGAATAAATTTATGTAACAGTTCTGTACACTGAGAAGTCCAACACCCATGTCCTGGGCAGGGTTTTCCTTCTATATGATCGGGAGAGAATAGAGAGAGAAAGCTTCTTCCTTTTATAAGAAAGCCACTCCTGAAGCGATGGCAATGGCATTACCTCACTCATGAAGTGATAGCCCTTGTGACATTATCACCTCTCAAAGGTCCTGCCTCTACCTCTCAACACTGCTGCACTGGGATTTAAGTTCCTAGTACATGGAATTTGGAGAAGAGATTCACACTCATCACAAAGGAGAGGCTACCACATTATGCAGTGCACAGCATCCACTAACTCCAAGAAGTGGCCCAGAAGCCTGAGAGATAACCAGGTTAAGGTCTCCCTAATTCAGATATCCAGCTCTCTCAGTCACTAGAAAGTACTTCCAGTTGGGAAGACTTAGGTTGTATTTCTCTCCCAGTGGAGCCACAGTTCTGTAGGTAATTCGGTAGGTCCTAGAGACTAACCAGGGCAAGGGATCTCCACTCAGCTGCACAGTGATGCCTGTGCAGCAAACACTTCCCAGCAGCCTACCCCAGGGCTGCCTCCAGGTCTGTCTGGCACTGCTACATTCTGGTGTTGTCCTTGATACAGATACCCTATGTTTCTGATTATTTTCCCAAAGCTGGCATGAACTAGCCGTGAGTAACACATTGCAAAACAGCTCTGCTCTGGGCGGCCATGCAAGCTGCAGCCTTCAGATCCAGGGCGACAAAGCCTGGAAAGGATCGGGCCCCTTGAAACGCCCTCAGCAGAGAATGCAGTAGGGTCAGCTCACACAAGGCCCTCCCACCTGGCCACGCTGGTCTGTCAGGGCTGACCTCTGGCTTTGCAGTGTCTTCCAGCTTCGTTCACACTGCAGACTGCATCTCATTAGCATGTGGCAGACTCTCCTAGATTATTAATAAAGATGTGAAGTAAGATAAAGCCTGATCCGCAGTCCCTCAGCTGTGAAAGCTCAAACCCAGGCTCATTAAATATATCTGTCAACGACGGATTACACCACCATCAGGCCCCAAATTGATTGGAAGTCAAAAGGAGGGGGAAGAAGCATTTGATTGCACAATATATTCAAAAGAAGGGACTCTGTTTAAGGTGTGGCCAATTAAATCTATTCAAGGATAACTACAGACCATACAGTTTTATAGATTCTTTTCTCCAGTTGTTAATGGCAGCCAACAAAATGGTAAAACAGATGTAGTGCTGGGAACCATGTGTGTGAAAAACTGAAAACCACTGAATTGGGAGTAAAGCAATATGCCATTTTGGAAGCAAGCTTGTGCATTCCTGCGTGCACTCAAACACTATTTCCCTGTGTTGGAAAGAAAAAATACATGTATTGAATTCTGTTAAAGTGCTTAAAGTCCCATTTCACTAAGGTTCTTATCTGTCACGCTGTCATTAGCATCCTCACACCATCCCATAGTGATATGCTTTGTAATTACAATGGTCTTTTCAAGTTCAAAGCACAGAGCTGACACACAGGTGATTAATCACTGTGAGGGATCTGAGATGGACAGAAAGCTTTCCTAGCAAACACACTCCTAACATGTCACTGGAGGATCCACTCAACAGGAGTGTTCCTGCCCACATGTGATGTCCTGTGTTGGAGTTTTAGTCAGACTTCGGCTGTTCATGTTCACCTATGAATCTGAAAGCCCTGCTAACTGTATCAAAGGGAAAGCAATCATTCAGCCTCGAGAATTAGTCCTCTCTACTGAGTGTTTCTGGGTACTGGTTACCCTCTAAACACATCTGAAAGGGGTTAGGGATGGGGAAAGTAAAATGAAAGAAATTAATTGTTTTACAATAAGAAAATGAGAATCAAATCCTGGAGCTTCATAATGAGACACAGATGAGGATGTGAAAGTGATTTGACATGACCTAGAGCTCCAGGCAACTTCCATGATCATGGTTCAATACAAAAACACCTAATAGCACAGCAGTCAAACCCAAATGGCCACCCTTCGAAACTCCACCTGTCTTCCGAGATCGCTTTCCATTCCCTGAATTTAGAGAGGCCAAGGAGGTGCCCCCATCTTTGAGCAGTGTCTGGGTGATTCTTATTTTTGATAGACAATGAAAACAGGCACATGTGCATGGCAGGTTTCGTGTTCTGCTTCCAATTCCCATGCCCCTCCCCACCTCCACCCGTACTGTTCTATTTAAATTCCCAACGCAGAAGAGGAAATGGCTTCTAAAATACTAAAATCCTGTTTTCATTGACTTCCTTTATGCTCTGTGACTCCATTTCTATTCAGATCAGGTTGCACAGCCTTTCATGTTTCCAAGTCTAACTGAAGTTAGAGCAGCTTCACGGTGCATCTTAACCCAATGGCTCTTGTAGCAAAGGGGAAAACAGGCTGTGAACCTCCAAGAGCCAGGCCAGTGGGATGGTCTTCACTGTGTGTGTCAAGATGTTTAGTTCAGACTTCAGACTTTTTGAAATCATTTTGAATTACAACTTTATTTCAAGACACGGGCTAATTTGGAGCAAGACGCCAACCTGGTAAAGTCTCCAAGAAATAAGCTTAGCCTAGATTTACTTCACAAGGAAAACTGTCTCCCAACCCTCTTGCTCCTGGGTTCAAATCATGCTTTGCCTGAATCTCAGTTCAACAAAAGAATCCTTGTTCTTACTCTTTTTTTTTTTTTTTTTTTAATTTATTTTAATTTATTTTGCAATACAATTCAGTTCTACATATCGGTCACGGATTCCCTTGTTCTCCCCCCTCCCGTCCCCCTCACCTTCCCCCCAACGCCCCCCCCCCATTCCCATCTCCTCCAGGGCAAAGCCTTCCCCACAGACTGAGGTCAACCTGGTAGACTCAGTCCAGGTAGGTCTAGTCCCCTCCTCCCAGGCCGAGCCAAACAATCCTGCATAGGCCCCAGGTTTCAAACAGCCAACTCATGCAATGAGCACAAGATCTGGTCCCACTGCCTGGATGCCTCCCAAACAGATCAAGCCAATCAACTGTCTCACCCATTCAGAGGGCCTGATCCAGTGTGGACCCCTCAGCCATTGGTTCATAGTTCATGTGTTTCCATTCATTTGGCTATTTGTCCCTGTGCTTTATCCAACCTTGGTCTCAACAATTCTCGCTCATATAAACCCTCCTCATTCTCGTTAATTGGACTCCCAGAGATCCACCCAGGGCCTAGTCATGGATCTCTGCATCCAGATCCCTCAGTAGTTGGATGAAGTTTCTAGCACAACAATTAGGGTGTTTGGCCATCCCATCACCAGAGTAGGTCAGTTCGGGCTGTCTCTCGACCATTGCCGGCAGTCTGTTGTGTGGGTATCTTTGTGGATTTGTTCTTACTCTTATATGAACCCTTTACCTATCATTCCCTAAAAAAGCAAGCAATACAGTGTAGAAAAATGAAGGTAACCAGTCCTTAGAGAAAATCCTCTTGCAATTCCTAGCTCTATTCCTAAAGAAAAACTGAGGCATTGACCTCAGGGCATCAGAGTCTGCTCACAAGAATACAGCCTGTCCCCACCCCCACCCCACCCCCTGCCCAAGAAACCACTCTCACTATACTATTATAGTTCTAATAATTAGTACCTCCACCATATTTTTTGTTGTTGTATCTGTGTAAGAGCCATGTGACAGAAGGAGGGCAGGTTTTGTTTTATCTACATTTTATGGGTGGAGCTTTCATTCCAAGAGATTTTGTGGATTATCTAAGATCACACAGGTAATTAGTAGGAAAGGCAAGGCTCCAACTCAGGTCTTCTAGTCCCGGGTCCTATTTTCCTCCTTTCACAAGGTGTGTGCAAAAGTCATTCCCTTTGTTGAAAGTGGGGTCATTCTCAGAAGTTTCTGTTTTCTTAGTGCCTCCCTTTCATCCCAAGTGTACATGGACCCTAAAACACTTGGGGAATTCATTCAGGTGAGTCACAGTCACACATCTTATGTGCAGAGGAGCCTGCCTAAAGCTCATCTCAACTCTCCCCTGGGATCTAGAGCAGGTTATGTTTTGTAACTGATGGTTTTCAACATGACTGTGGTTTATAGAGTCCCTCCATTCAAGGCATAAGGTCTAAACACAATAAAGAAACCCAGTCTCAACACGGCCATTGCTGACCAGAACCTTTCCAGTGTGTGGCAATCCCATTTCTACATTTGCTCTTTGCTGTCTGAGCCTTTGAAGGCCAACTCCCAAAGCAAGGATGAAAATGATGTTTTCTTCTAATAGCTTCATAGTTTCAGGTCAGGTCCTGTGTTCAAATCTTGAATACACTTTGGTGGTTTACCATGTAATATAAGGGTCCAATTTCATCCTTGTCCGTGTGAATCGCTCTTTCCCATTTTTAACAGTTTGTTGTTAATGTATAGGAATACTACTAATCTTTGTGTTTTCTGTTAAATATGGGTGGTGGAAATAGGTATCCTTATTGTGTTCCTGACCTAGAGGGGAACTGGTTTATTTTTAACATTAAGCTTGATATGAGCTGTGGGTCTGTCAGAAGAAGTCTTTCTTGTGTTGAGGCACGTCCCTTCCACACCTAATATGT
This sequence comes from Peromyscus californicus insignis, assembly GCF_007827085.1. Lineage (NCBI taxonomy): Eukaryota > Metazoa > Chordata > Mammalia > Rodentia > Cricetidae > Peromyscus > Peromyscus californicus. The sequence continues at coordinate 16,979,622 of NW_026294584.1, forward strand.
TGAGAAAGAGTGTTGGATTTTTCACAGTGTTTTTTCTGCATCTAATGAGATGATTACATGATTTTGTCCTTCACCATGTAAATGTGGCATGTCAAGTTTATAGGATTGGATGTGTTGAGCCTTCCTTACTTCCCTGAGCTAGAGTTTGCCCGATCACATGGTGAGTTGATCTTTTGCTGCTGGGTTCAGTTTGCTGGCATTTTGGTGATGACTGAAACTCTCACATTCTATGCAATACTAATTTCTTGGGTGGAGTGATGGGGATGCAACTGTATGCTCTGGCAAACGCATCTGGATCTTTCAAAGGGTCCTTATAGAGTAACAATCCAATTAGCTTAGCAGAGGATATGAGCTAATGTAACAAAAATTAACAAATTATGATTTACAGTGAGCATATGTTAATCTTTCTTTCAAAATCCCAAAAAGGTGTTGGAGCCTGTATTGCTTTTAATCAAATCTCATAAGCCATGACTAGTCTCGATCCCAGCACTCTGTCAGCTAAGGCAGGAGGGAACAAGTTGGAGGCCATGACTAGTCTCGATCCCAGCACTCTGTCAGCTAAGGCATGAAGGAAAAAGTTGGAGGCCAACCTGAGTAATAGAATGAGACCCTGTATCGAAACAAAACTCAAAACCAGTCTGGGAAATGTGGCTTCTGCTCATGTGCGCATGTGCTCAGCTACAATTTGGAAATCTGGGTTTCAAAATAAAGGAGGGGAAAACAGATGTTGGAAAGCAGTATACCCCCTACACACACACACACACACACACACACACACACACACACACACACACACACACACACACACTTCTGTACTCTGTATGTGGTACTTCCAATGCTTATTGCCCCAGCCTGGATAACTCCCTCTGTCTTTAAGTATGAATCTCAACATCATCTCTCATAGGAAATAGTTTTTTCACTCTCAGGTCATCTGTAATTTTTTTTTCCCTTCGTCTCAAGACTCATACCATTTTTATTGTAATTATAAACTGCTTATCATCTTTTCTGCCAGGTCATAGGCTCACAAGAATGGGGAGTATGTCTCTGGTTTTTATACTCACAGGCCTATGCTAGTTCATGGTTTCTGGTGAGAACCCATCGTGATTGTGGAATGAATAAACAAAATCTGACAGGGCAGATCCTACCTGAGAAGTCTAATCGGAGTTAGTCTAATTGTGGCAACTGATCTGGAGACTGACTGTTTCCTAGAGAAGAAGCCTTGGTTTTTATAACAGTTTCAGTGTGACTGTGGTTTCTAGTCTTGTACATAGTCTATATTAATTATGATATTTTAGGGAAAGTAAATTTTTCCAAAAACATTAATAAGATAATCCAGGCAGCAAAACATAGGCACTAAATTAACCAAGAAATCAGTTATTTAGACTTTGCAATATATTTGCCACAAAATATCTTCTAAATAGCAGTTGAGCATCTAAACAGGCCACAAAATGAATTATCTAATTCATATTTAGCTAAATTCAGATTCGTTTCATGGTATGGGTCCTGCATCATGCAATTCTCTGGCAAACTTTGAATTCCTATTTCTCTTGCATTCAACTTTGCCCTTCAAGATGGTTTGAGGGTACCACTATTTAGCTGTTACCAGGAGTAGATTCTGAAGGAAGGTATTTTATTGAAGTGGTATCTTTTGGGGGTATGGTAAGGTATGCTATTTAATCAGCTACCATGGAAAGCAACTACCTGAAGCTGTAAAAGTTGCTCCAAGGAAAACTCTAGAAGTAGAGTAAATAAAACATGGTTTTGAATAACCTCATCCAAGGAACAAGCATATTTATTTATCAACTCCTAACAGTCATTAAAGGGAAGATGGTTTAGCAGGATACACCAAGATATGTGTGTCAGCAGTAGAAAGAGATCCCAGAAGATTCCCAGCAATGAACAGCAGAAGGAAGGGGCCAGCAAATGCCCTAGCAGGTAAAAGTACTTGCCACCAAGTCTGATAACCTTAGTTTGGTGAAAAGAAAGAAACAACTCCCATATGTGTTCTGTGGCGTGAGTGCACATATGTGTGTATGTACACACACACACACACACACACACACACACACACACACACACACAAAGTACCTGTAAAAAATTATCTTAATGTAAGGGAATGTTGTTGCATATTATTTAGTGTCTTAGTTTGGGGTTCTATTGCTGCAATGAAACACCATAACCAAAAAAGCAAATTGGGGAGCAAAGGGTTTATATGGCTTATACTTCCACACAGCTGTTCATCATTGAAGAAGCCAGGACAGGAACTCAAACAGGGCAGGAACCTGGAGACAGGAGCCAATGCAGAGGCCATGGAGGGGTGCTGCTTACTGTCTTGTTCCCCATGGCCCACTCAGCCTGCTTTCTTATAGAACCCAGGACCACCAGCCCAGGGATGAAAACACCCACAACAGGCTGAGCCCTGCCCCATCAATCACTAATTAAGAAAATGCCTTACAGCAGGATCTTATGAAGGCGTTTTCTCGGTTTTCTCCTTTCATATAAGTCTAGTTTGTATGTCAAGTTGACTTAGAACTAGCCAGCATATTTAGTAACAACACAAAAATATTGTCACATATTATTTGCTTATAACATTAAAAATAAGAAGCGACTCCACCTCCATCAAAACAAAAATCCCTAAAAACACCCTGAGAAATCTGAAGGCCCATGTCCATGATCTACCTTCGGTGTAGACGTCTATTCTGCATCTGACACCTGTCTTCTCTGCGCCTGTGCCACTCTCACGTGATTTCCACAGTCGACCATCGGTGTAGACATTTGTTCCACGTGTGATGCTGGTGTTCTCTGCACCTGTGCCAATCTCACATGAGGCTGAAGTAGGAGGTCAGCGCACGTAAGTCAGGACCACAAGCTTACACAACAAGATCAAACCTTGATGAAAACTAACAGCTAGCTGGCCAACAGAAAGCATGTTCTCCTTTCCTGTGTAAAAGTGGCTCTATGTGGGTGCCTTGCGCTGGCAGTCGACTCCCTCCAGGGAGCTAATATGGCATCTCATTAACGAATTCAAACATTAGGAAGTCGCTTTACTCCCCTCATCATTTTATGCTATCAGTAAAACAAGTCTACACCGTTCCAGTTAGCATCACCTGCTTTTGTAGGGCAGTGTTCACTGCAACTGAAACCCTACAACTAGGTCTGTTGCAACAGGAAGGCATCGGGAAAGGATAGGGTCCCACCTTGGGTATCTCCAGATTCTCCTAGTGTCTCAGACAGAGAGCCTGCTCTGGCTTTCTCATGCTTCCTCCTCTGCCTGGACCGTCAGACAGTCTTATTTGTCTGTTTTGTCAACAGAGGCCAGGAGTGCTCAACCTATCCCTAACTAGCTAGCCACCCAATAGTGACTAATGTCACTGTAAATGGGCTAAGGAACTAGAGAGCTGTAGCTGAAGTTTTCTCCAGTCCTGCCCAACCCCACGGACCCCACAACTGCTTATAAAATAATCACTCAGAAGCTTATATTAATTAAACTGCTGGGCCATTAGCTCAGGCCTACCACTGACTAGCTCTTACAGTTAAACTCAGCTCATTTCTGTTAATCTATATGTCGCCACGTTTTCCATGGCTTTATCTGTTGCCTTTACATGCTGGATGGCAGGCTGGCATCTCCTGACTCAGCCTTCCTCTTCCCAGAATTCTCTTCTCTGCTTGTCCCGCCAATACTTCCTGCCTGGCTACTGGCCAATCAGCATTTTATTTATACAGAGTGATATCCACAGCAGAGAGCAAAGAGATTTTCAGATTTGAAGAAAACTACTTCCTAAAGGAGAGTGTCCACTGGAAGTGTCACATGAGCTCCTACTCAAAACTAGCCCCTTCCCTACATACGAACTCAGGTGTATGTTCTCCACCAGAAAAGAAAACATCCAACAGAGGAGTGAGTGCCCCAAGCCCTGTGACTCAAGGGGCACATTAAATGAAATCGCAAATATTAGTTCAATAACAGAAGTGACAGAATAACTTTAGAGCAATCTTGGATACTTTTTTTTTCTTAAAGAACTATTTAACATAGCTAATCCAAACATTTTCTCACAAATCCAAACAACGTGGCGCACACACACACACACACACACACACACACACACACACACACACACACACACCTTCTACTTGCATATATTCTCTTCATCTATTACATTATGTGGCTTTTTACTGACCCAATGCCTGTCTGGTCTTTTGAGCTGTGTTAAACTACGTATCATAAAGTGTACAATAGAAGGCTTTTTCACGATGTTAGACAACTAACATAATAATCCAGTGTTAGAACTTGTATCACCACAGTGAGATCCCTCGTGTCCACTGGCAGTTGACTTTCATCCATCTCCAGGCCCTGGCCAACACTAAGCTACTTTCCTTTCTCTCCCCATGAATTTGCTTTTTCTGGTATTTATTCATTCTGTTTGAATTTTAAATGCCCACCAAAGACCCATTTGCTAGAGGCTCAATCACCACCCTGTGGTGCTACAGGGCGATAGTGAGACCTTGGAGAGGCAGGAAGGGCATAGTGGAAGGAAGTTCAGCCATTAAGGTGTGCCCGTGGAAGAGATATTCAGGTCAAGTTCATCCCCCACCTGCCAGGAGGTGAACGGATTTGCTCTAGTGTGCACTCTCCGCCATGATGTTCTGTTTAATTATAGGCTCAAAGGCCATGGAACCACACAGTTATGGAACCTTCTGAAACCAAACTAAAACAATCATTTTCTCCTTAAAGTTTGATGATACCATCTGTCTGGTATAGCCATGAAAAGCCAACCCTACTCAGGCATCAGGTACTATGTGGTTTTTTGCATGTAGCTTCTTTTACTGAGTATAACACTTCTGAGGACCATCCATATTATAACATACAGAACGATCTTACTCCTTTTTATTGTTGAATGGCATACCATTGTAAAGATGTACTTTTATCAAATCCATTCACAAGTTGACAAACTTAGAGTTATTTAAGCCTTCTGGCTACTATGAATATACTATCTTAAACACTCATATAGTAGTAACAATGCATCAAATACCTGGACCTGTGTCTATCTGTATATGTATATGAATGAGAATAAGAATGTTCATGTTCCTGTGTTTGCCACGCAATGTGTGAAGCAGTCAGAGGACAAGTTTGGGATCAACCCTCACCTTCCACCTTGTGAGAAACAAAGTCTCTTGACTTCCCCAATGTGCACACAAGGTTAGCTGGCCCACAGGCTCACAGGGAGTCCCGAGTCTCCCATCTCACTGTAGGAGCTCTGTGATTACAGACAGGACCGACTGCGTCTCACTCTCAGTGATTTCTATCTGAACTCAAGTCTTCACGCTTGGACTAGCAAATGCTTTACCTTCTTGGTTATTTCCCCAGCCTCTCAAAATCTCTACAAAAGTAGGTTTTAAGTATTCTTATCACAAACTAATAGTTATTTAAGGTAATATCTACATTAATTAGCTTGAGCTAGCCATTCCACAATTATCTATATTTCAAAGCCTCATGACACTGATATACTGTAAGCAAATCCAACCTGGCCAACTGAAGACCGAGTCAAAGAATAATGAAAATTAACACTCCCTCTATAAACTCACACCCAACTCTCCTTGTGTACAGAGGGTTTTGTTTCACTTTAACTCATCTTGTTTGCATTTAAATAAAATTAATTTGTATTTATTTTAGCATAGTAATTTTATTGATTATCTGAGAATTGGATGCAAGCATATAATGAATTTTGACCATATTTAACCCCTGTTGCTCCCCCTAACTCTTTCAGATCTACCCTATACTCCCAACATCATATACTCTTATTTTAATAACCCACTGAGTTCATATCCTCATGAGTGTTGACCTGTCAGAGGCCACACCCTTAAAGAAAACTGACTCATTCTATGAAGCTAATATCACCAGAATATCAGAACCAAAACACCATAGAAAAAAAACTACTCACCAATATTCCCTAGGATCATCAATGTAAAAACTGTCAGCAAACCACTGGTAAGGTGGATTCAGCAATGTACTAAAAAGATTACATATTAAATGGGATTTATTCTTAGGATTCAAGGACAGTGCAACATAAGAAAATCAATCAGTGCAATATAACCTATTAACAAAACAAAGGATAAAAACACATGGCCTCAACTGGTGTGTAAAAAGTATCTGACATACTCCAAACTCCCTTTCATTTAAAAATACCCACTGGTCTTGGAATAGAAGCAAGTATGGAATTTTGACACGATGCACCCTATATAAAAATTCATACTAATGGTCAAGACTAAGAGCTGTTTCTCTGAGATCAGGAACAAAACATGGATGCCTGCTTACACCATCTCTGTTTAGACAGTACTGAGAGCTCCAGCCAGAGCGGTTACATAAAGAAAGAGAAGAGGAGAAAAAGTAGAGGTGGAGGAAGAAGATGAGGAAAGGAAGGAGGGGTGAGGGATGGAAAGAGAGAGGGGGAAGGAAGGAAGAAACTGAAAGGAGAAAGAAAAGGAGGAGGAGGAGCAGGAGGAGGAGGGAGGGGAGGAAGAGGCAGCATCCTAACTGAGAAATAAGTGGAAATGACCAACACCTATCTGAAGACTCTGTCTTCTATGTAGGAACACTGAATACACACACACACACACACACACACACACACACACACACACACACACACATCACACATCACACACACATCACACACACACACACATCACACACACGCATACACATACTAGATAGATAGATAGATAGATAGATAGATAGATAGATAGATAGATAGATAGATAGATGATATATAGATGATAGATAGATGATGGATAGATAGATAGATAGATAGATAGATAGATAGATAGATAGATGATACACTGTTTAAAATAATTAATAAATTTGGTTAAGTAGGAGGGTATAAAATTAACACATAAAATAAGTTATATTTCTGTACACTGACTATGAACAAACTCCAAGGAAATTATGGAAACAATTTAATTTATAATAATATAAAAATACTTATTAACCAAAGACGTGAAGATTTGCAGAATGAAAATCATAAAACATTACCAAAAGAAATTGAAGAAGATGTAGTGAATGGAAACATATCCCATGTCATTAGTTAGAAGGATTACTACTGTTAGAACGTCAGTGGTCAGGTTAGAGGTGTAGCTCAGTGGTGGAGAGAAGAGAATACATAATGCATGCAAGGCCCTGAATTCCGCAGCCCTCAGCCCCCAACTCTACCTGAAGCAATGTACGTAGTCAGTGAAGTCAAAATCACCATGAAGCTGGAGGCACAGGCAGGGGGATCTCTGTGAGTTTGAGGCCAACCTTGTCTGTAGAGTAAGACCTTAACTCCAAAAAAAAAGGCCCATAAAGACTTTTTCAGGAACAGAAAAGCTGACCCTGAAGTTCATATGGACTCTCAAAGGACACTAAATAGTGAGAAAATCTTGAGAAAGAATGAAGCTAATAGCCAAAGCAGTATTGAGTCAAAAATAGAGGCATCATAGTCTCTGATTTCAAAGTATATCATAGTATGAAAGCAGTATGAGTACTAGCATAAAAATAGATGCATGGTCCAATGTGTCTCTCTGTTATACCAAATAGACAGCTCATGTATTTATGGTCAACTAACTTTACAAGGGCAGTAAGAATACACATGGGAACTGAGTGCAATAGTACAAGTCTGTAGTCCTTGCACTACAGAGGCTAAGGCAGGATGATAACAGGTTTGAGGACAGCCTAGACTCCACTTGAGTTCAAGGACAGCCTGGCCTAACTCTTGGGCACACCGTGTGTGCATGTGTGTGTGGGAGGGGGTATGTGTGTGTACATATACACAATGGAAAAGCGACAACTTCTTCGACAGTGTTAAGAAAAATGGATATCCACATTCAAGGTAATGAAGCTGAACCTTCATTTTATGCCATCCACAAAATACGAACTTGGAATGAGTTGAAGCCTAAAATATAACACTGGAAATAATGGAATTTCTAGAAGGAAACAAAGAGGATGAAATTCCTTGCTTTTGTCGTGGATGATGATTTGTAGACATGGCCCCAAGGGTGCAGGCCACCAAGGCCAAATCAAACAATCAGGGCTATATCAAATAGCTCTGTACAGCAAACAATCAACACCATGAAAAGGTGACCTATGGGATGGGGGAAATGTTTGCTACTCATATATCTGCTCTGGAGCTAATAGCTGAAATGTACAAGGAGCTCATACTACTGAGCCAAGAATCGCAAAACTCAATTAAAAAATAAGAAAAGGGAGTGAATAGACATTTTTCTAGAAATAAGGAAATACCCAGCAAGTGTCTAAATAGGTGCTTATCCGGGAAAATGCAAATCAAATCACAATGAGCTATCAGCAGTTAGAGGGGTTATTACCAAAAAGGAGAGAGAGAGAAGATGACCCGTGTTGGCGAAGATGTGGAGGGAATGGAACACTACATTGCTGGTCACAATGTAAACTAGCACAGGCACTATGGAAATGGTATGGCAGTTCCCCCAGAGTTAACAATAGAGCAACAATTTGATTCAGAAATGTCACATCTGGACACATAGACAAAGGAAACCAAATCAGCCTCTCAAAGAGGTCCCTCTACAACATCTCATTGCAGTATTCTTATTTATGTCCTCAGTGGCTGGGTGGGTAAAGGTGTGTGTGTGTGTGTGTGTGTGTGTGTGTGTGTGTGTGTGTACGCGCGCATGCGCGTGCACACGCGCGCGCTTTTGGTATAAGAAATAGAATAAAATTCTGCCATTTTGTTATGTATGAACCCAGACGACATTATGCTAAGTGAAATAAATCAGACACAGAAAGATAAAAACTGCATGATTGTTCATGGGTATGGAATCAAAAAACTAAAATAAACAATTCTAACATAGAAACTGCAAACAGAATGGTAGGTCTGGGGGCCAGGAAGGATGGGGCTCAGGGAGAAAGAGATATTATGTAGCAAAAGGTCCAAGTACCTGTGTATTAGATGCGTATGCCCTAGGGATGTAATGTATAGCATGCTGTCTATAGTTATATTTATTATGTGACTGAAATTTGCTGAGAGTAGACTTTCAGTATTCTCATCATACATGTATGGAATAAGGGGACTGACGGATGCGTTAATTAGTTTGATTGTGGTAGGTAATATTCATTCTCTCCCTCTTCCTTCCCACTCTCTCTCTACCAAACCATCTCATTGTATACCATAAAACTATAGAATGTTTGTCAATTATATCTCTGTAAAGCTAGAGAAAAACAGCGATATTCCCAAGTAGTTCCTCAGAAAGCACAAATTTGCATTGTGATTGGCAGTGTGCGACAGCCATCTCACAATTCCCCTGTGGTGCTGCATTTTTAACAAAGCTTCTAGCAACTTCAAAACCCTTTGGGAAATGGACAGGCATATTTCCATAGTAATAAAAAACAACTCACCTATCTCCCGTTTTCAAATTTCTATTTATCCGTTACAACAAAGTCATGTTCATACCCTACAGCTGTTAATGTAGCTACAAAAAGTTTTGATGACTAGCAAATCTTGTATAGTGATGGATGTTTTTCCAAAATGCCTGTTTATGTTGTAATTTATTTTCTTAATAAAGATCTTTCCCCTATGGTGATATTACTTACATGTAATACCCCTAGTGTGTTAAATAATTTAATATAATTTTCAAAGCTTGCTGGTGAACGTTTGGGGATGCCTCTTCTCTAAGACTGGAATTTGGAGGCAAGCTCTAGACAATTATCCAAATAACTGAGGGAGCATTTTGAATGGCTTTGTAAGCTATCATATTGGTGCAGATATAATCATTTGCAAAGCAGCCTAAGGCAATTTTGTCTTCAGCTATGAAGGGGCTTCTCTAGTATCCTGACTGAATTTTATTTTTGATACTTCATGATTATCTATGAAAACAGTAACCAGCTTATGGGGATCAGGGAGAAAAATTATTAGGGATATTGCAAGTTAAATGTAATTGAATTAATTTATAGGCATAAGAAACAAATACAGGGTAACATGCCTCATTCCACCCTTGAAAGACAGAGTAGTATATCCTATGGATGTTTATACATTTGTAGGTTGGAATTTAAGGAAATCTCACAGATTTCTAACAGTCTTCTTGGCTTGCAAACAAAATGTGTCAAAAGTAGATGACATTACCTGCCTGCAATCCCACAGTAATATGTGGAAGAGACCTCAGCCAGAGGCCTTTATCCATAGTCAGGTGTAGTCATTGAGAACCAACCTTGAATTTCCAGGTTGGTAAATGGCACTCTGCCCAGACGGGCAACAGTAAATGGCACTACCCACTTTTGCTTGGGTGAACATCTCCCATGAACCAGGCTTTTGGCGTACATTTTCTCACTTGATCTTCTAAATTCCCCTGTGGTGTGGAGCAACTGAAGGAAATGAACTAAGGGTGTTTATTAAGTGATTTGCCCAAGGTGGCACAGCTAACTAGTCCCAAGTCCATGAACTTGGAGCCGGATGCAGTTCTCAGAGTACGGTCCACAGACTGATTAGGGACACAGAACTTCATGCCCCGCTTCAGACCTACTGATCATCATTTCTCCTTCAAAAAAAACCCCTTCCAGTTCTCACACACCTTCCATTCAGAGCAGCACTGGAAAAACCTAAAGCCAATTTCCTTCACTGCCTCAAATCTCTGAAAAAGTCAAGGGACCCATTCAAAATAACTGTGTAGATACCACACAGTCAAAAATGAACATAGCCCACCAGCCTTCAGGACATTTAAAGATCACCACTGAGACCTGAGAAAGTCCAGCATGGAGGCACATACTTTAATGTGCTCCTTGCTGTCTCACATCACAGCTGACAGGACAGAAGCAAGCAGATCCCTGAGGTTCCCTAGAGAGCCTGCTTGGCGTGATTGACAAGCCTCAGACCGAAGTAAGACTGTGTCTCAAAAAATAAGGTGGAAGGCACCTGATGATGAGACTCCCAAGGTTCATCTCTGGCCTCCACATGCACGGGTACAAACATGTATGTACACCTGCACACTCACGAGTGTGGTGGTATTTTACTTATACTGAAATGTGATTTTAATTGTATGTTAATAAATAAAGTTGTCTGGGGGTCAGAGCTATTAGAGTCATAGCAAGTGCGTGGCGGAGGTGGCGCACGCCTTTAAGGACCTGGAGGGTGGTACATTCAGGCAGTGACGAGGCAGTCACATGTTTGGGTTTACAACCAATGAGAAGGCAGAACAGGAAGACTTTAAAGACAGACACACAGGAAGTAGGTCCTTTTTTGAGAGCTCTCTTGGCTGGAGAGGATCCCTGAATCAGGAAGGGTGAGGCTCTTAGCTCTGACCTCTTGGTTTTCTTCTCTGAATTGACTCTGTGTTTCTTATTTGATAAGACCGTTGGTTACATCTACATTTGGCGCCCAACGTGACAAGAATCCATTAAAAACCGCTTAACTTGGCTTGGCGGCAGGTCTGGTTTCTCGCCAGGGCGGCCGGCAGGTCCCGTTTTCCGCCAGGGCGGCCAGCTCCCTAGCCCGGGCCCAGGTCGGCTTGGCCTCAGGCCGGACTAACTTTGAGCTACTTGCTTAAAGCCGGTGCTACAGACAATTCAGGCCTGCCCTGCCGAACAGGGCCCCTGCCTGTAAAACCAACACACGTGGTTGGGGCTTAAGGTAGCCAGAGCCAAGGCTTGACTAGGCTCAAGAGGGAACACGTGGCTGGATTCAAGTTCTTAGGCAGAACTTGTGGCTATGGTTCTTGCGTGTTCTCTCTCTCTCTCTCTCTCTCTCTCTCTCTCTCTCTCTCTCTGGATTCACACCTCGGACACTAGGAGGCTGTTTTGAAATTCCCTCAGATTGGTACTGTTCTACGAGGACTTGGTAAGTCACTTAACATATCGAATATTTTAAAGGAAACTATTTAAAAGAGAAATTTTTTTCCACATTTAAAAAAAAAATGGGTTTTCTGTGTTCATTGGAAGAAAATTGGGCTTTGTTTGCAATTTTAGACAGTCTGACATTGGAACAGCTATATGAGAAGATTAATGTTGACCGAATTATGCATTTTATTACTATGCTTATTTTCATTTTACTATTTAAAAAGATAGTCAATTTAAGTGCCAGGATGACAGCTTTAGAAAAACTTGATAAACCTGTAAAAACTCAGACAGAAGAAACTAATAGTGAAGTTGCTTCAAGATTGGATCATAGGGTTACAGAAAGAAAGCCTGTGTTCACACAGTCACCCTTAGTTTGTCCAGTAACCGTACAGCAGTTGCCTGATCAAATGACTACACAAAATATTTGGGCTCCAATTGAAATGTTAGATTTACGAAGGTTTAAGGAGGCAATAGTATCTTATGGCATGCATTCCCCATATGTAAAGCAAATGTTAAACTCTTGGTCAACATATAATAGGATTGTACCACAGGATTGGCGGGAGCTGGCACAAGCTGTTCTTGAACCCAGTCAAAGGCTTCAGTGGCTAACTTGGTTCAAGGATGAAGCTAAAAACATAGAAAAACAGTGGAGGGATAAAGGAATACAAGTCTGCCAGGATCAGCTTATTGGAGAAGGTCAATATGCTTCAGCACAAGCACAATGTTTATATGATGTCCAAACCCTAATTTTATGTCGAACAGCAGCCTTGAATGCATGGGACAGAGTTGAGGAACCAGGAAAAAAAACTGAGTCATTTACAAAGGTTGTACAAGGCCCAAAAGAATCTTTCACAGATTTTTTACAAAGACTGGCTTCAGCAGTAAAGAGAATGGTCCCGGATTCAGAAGCTAGTAAGATAATAATTGAAACTTTGGCCTTTGAGAATGTGAATGCAGCATGCAAAACAATAATCAGGCCATTAAAGGCAAGATCTGCACCTTTGGAAGATTGGATTAGAGACACGGTTAATGTTGAAGCTCATGAGCATGATGATACGTGGGTAGGAGAAGCAATTTCAAAAGGTTTGAGGAATGTTAGGTGTTTTGGATGTGGAAAGCAAGGACATTTGAAAAGGGACTATAAACAGGTCATTCCTAGAAACAATGTTTCTTCAAGGAACAATGGCAACAGACTGCCCCTTCCTTCTGGAGTATGCAGAAGGTGTGGTAAGGGAAAACACTGGACCAACGAGTGTAGATCAACAAGGGACAGACAGGGTAATCCTTTGCCTCAGTCTTCGGGAAACTCCCAGAGGGGCCTCATGCAGGCCCCAATAGCAAATCCAGTTCAAACCTTTCCTGCAGTTGTAGAGGAAACTCCTACTCAGAGCAATTAAATAACCAAATGCCTATTGGAATAAGTCATGCTGGTCAGGATGATGAAACAGAGAGAATAGAAAATTCAGGAGAAAACATAAGGAAAAATTTTTGGCAAACTTCTATTAATGAACAAAGACCAAAATTATCGATAAAAATAAATGGTGTTTTGTTGTCTGGTCTGGTAGACACAGGTGCGGACGTTACCATAATTGCACCAGAATTTTGGCATCCAACTTGGCCTCTTCAGGAGGTAAACATTCAACTGTTAGGAATTGGGACATTATCTCAGGTGAAACAGAGTGCAAGATGGCTTGAATGTATAGGTCCAGAAGGACAGAGAGCAAAATTAAAACCATATGTGGCTAACATAGCTATGAACCTGTGAGGTCGAGACTTGTTACAACAATGGCATACTCAGATTAACATCCCTCCAATCTCAGAAACAAATCATAAACTAGCACATGTTTCTGAGAGAAATATTAGAAGGCATTATTCTGAGTGGTCACCAGCCCTCCATATTATACAAGAACAGGGCACAACAACTGATGATCTTCCAAAGACATCAACAGCTCTACCTTTAAAATGGTTAACAGACAAGCCTGTATGGGTCCAGCAATGGCCTTTAACAACAGAGAAACTACAGGCTTTAGAAGAGCTGGTAGAAGAACAGTTAAATACTCAGCATATTGAAGAATCAACCAGCCCTTGGAATTCTCCTGTATTTGTTATTAAGAAGAAATCTGGTAAATGGAGAATGGTAACAGACCTTAGAGCAATTAACAAAGTAATTCAGCCAATGGGCTCTCTACAATCTGGAATTCCTTTGCCTACTCTGTTACCAAAAGGATGGCCTCTCATAGTTATTGATTTAAAAGACTGTTTCTTTTCAATACCCTTACAAGAAAAAGACAGAGAAAGATTTGCTTTCACAGTGCCTACTTACAATAATTCTCAACCGGTTAAAAGATTTCAATGGAGAGTCCTCCCACAAGGAATGTTGAATAGCCCAACTCTGTGCCAATATTTTGTACAACAGCCATTGGAAGTGATACGTAAAAAATTTCCTAAATCTATAATTTATCATTATATGGATGATATTTTACTAGCTGACTCAAATGCAGATACTTTAGAAAGAATGTTTGAAGAAGTAAAGAAAAATTTGCCTTGCTGGGGATTACAAATTGCTCCTGAAAAGATACAAAGAGGAGATTCTATTAATTACTTAGGATATAAAATAGAGCTACAAAAAATTAGACCCCAAAAGGTGCAAATTAGGAGAGATAGACTACAGACTCTTAATGACTTTCAAAGATTATTTGGAGATATTTCTCATCTAAGAACTATTGTTGGGGTAAAAAATGATGAACTGCATAATTTGTTCAAAACCTTAGAAGGTGACAAGGACTTAAATAGTCCAAGAGAATTATCACCTGAAGCTGAGAAAGAATTGGCCTTGGTAGAAAAGAAAGTACATGAAGGACACGTGGATCGTATTGATCCAAAGCTGGATTACATTTTATTTTACCTTCTAGACATTCTCCTACAGGAATATTAATGCAGAGGGAAGATATTATATTAGAATGGATATTTTTACCAAATAAACCAAATAAAAAATTAAAAACTTATGTGGAAAAAATCTCTGACTTGATTTGGAAAGGAAAATTGAGACTTCGTCAATTAGCAGGAATAGACCCAGCAGAAATTGTTGTACCTTTAACTAAGGAGGATATTGAAAAATTATGGACAGAAAGTGAACCTTGGCAAAGAGCTTGCAGTAATTTTTTGGGAGAAATTAACAGCAAATATCCCAAAAGCGATAGAATTGATCTTATAAAGAGAGCTGATTGGATCTTGCCTCGAATTGTACGGGAAAAACCCATATCTGGAGTTCGTACATTTTATACAGATGCCAACAAACAAGGAAAGGCAGGTTACAAATCAGAAAATTTAAGTAAAGTGGTTCAAAGTCCTTATAATTCAGTTCAAAAATCAGAATTGTATGCTATTCTGTTGGTATTAATGGATTTTTCAGAACCTCTCAACATAGTAACCGACTCTCAGTATGCTGAAAGAGTAGTATTACATATTGAAACTGCAGAATTTATCCCTGATGCTTCAGAATTAACTTCACTATTTATTCAATTACAAGATACAATCAGGAAAAGGAGTCATCCTTTATATATAACTCACATTCGATCCCATACTGGTCTGTCAGGCCCTCTAGCACAAGGCAATGATGAGATTGATAAATTATTGATGGGAAATGTGCTGGAGGCCTCAGAATTTCATAAAAAACATCATGTCAATAGTAAAGGTTTAAAAAAGGATTTTTCCATAACCTGGCAACAAGCCAAAGAAATAGTAAAGAAATGTCCTACTTGTTCCTTCTACAATTAAATGCCATTACCAGCTGGATGTAACCCAAAAGGTACTCAAAGGAATGAAATCTGGCAGATGGACATGTTTCACTTTGCAGAATTTGGAAAACTGAAATATGTACACCACACTATCGATACTTATTCAGGATTTCAGTGGGCAACTGCTTTGAGTTCTGAAAAAGCTGATTCTGTAATCACTCATTTGCTCAAAGTTATGGCCATCATGGGTATACCTGCACAAATCAAAACTGATAATGCTCCATCATATGTCTCTGTTAAAATGAAACAGTTTTTTGCTTATTACAATATAAAGCATATTACAGGCATACCACATAATCCTACAGGTCAAGCAGTTATAGAAAGATCAAACAGAACTCTAAAGGATATGCTAAATAAACAGAAAGGGGTAACAAAGACCCCCAGAAACAGACTGCATAATGCTCTATTAACTTTGAATTTTCTTAATGCCAATGAGAAAGGAACAACAGCTGCAGAGAGACATTGGATAATAGAAAAAACTACAGAATTAAATCAGCCTATATACTTTAAGGATGTGCTGACCTCAGAATGGAAACCAGGGTATGTGTTACGTTGGGGACGAGGTTTTGCTTTTGTTTCTACAGGAGAAGATAAGTTGTGGGTACCATCAAAATTGATAAAGGTTTGATTTGAACAAGAGAAACCTCTTAATTAGAGGAGGTGATAGTTCTTCAACCAGCATGAACATCCAATTTAAACTAACTTATACCAGTAACACATGTCTTTTCATTTAATCAGATAATAACTTGCCAAAAAGGAACATCCCCAAAATTAGTCTTGGGGAAAGGTTTTTGTTTTTGTCTTTTAGGAGAATGAAGGTTAAGGAATCTGAAGAACACTGGACAAATGAGACAACTGAGAAAAGGGACAAATCATCTATCCCAGGAAACAGAGTGAAACGGCATATGGGTATATATTATCTAAAAAATTTTATGTCTTCCTAAATGTTTGTTTCTGCTTTTCTCTAAAAATTTAACACTATTGGTCTTCTAATAGTCCCAGTTCAATTAAAATTTAAAGCTGACTTTAGAGTTGGAGAATGGCTCTCTCCTTCTTTAAACTCAAGCATGTTGTTAAAAGGAAAATGCAAACCCCCTGTATCATGCCAGAATAAAAGAGCCATCTTCTGCTATGGGACAGGAGAAAAGCCAAATTAACTAAGGGACTATTCTATTACTAATCTCAACTCTTTGATTCTATTCTGATTCTTTAAAACTTTTCTTAAAGTATAAATTTTATATCAAAATTTACAAGATTAATATAGAGATATATAGATATATATACATTTTAACCTTTGTTAAGATATGAATGGTCATATAGAGTATTAATTAATTCCAGAAAAAAGGCTTCAATTAGCTGCATATATATGTTTTTGTGTTCGAGTCTCTTATCAGTTTTCTGCAGGAAATCACGGCCAGGCCTAACATCAACTGAAGTCTCCAGGAAGAAGATGGGGCCCCACAACAACAACAATTCCACGTGGACAATAATAACATCACTAAGCTGACAAACATCATCTACAGATCAGCTTTGAACTACAAGGTGCTCAGAGCAATTTTGAGATGACTAGCTGAGATGATCCAGTCTCAAAGACTACTTGAATAAAGACTTGAGATAAACCCTGAACTTTGGCATTATACACAGACTGGATAATGAAGGATATGGTTACCTTTCCTAGAATTTGACAATTAACCTAAAATTTTTCTTTCAGGATAAAGATAACTTCGCCCATACCCAGCAGGAAGCAATTTTAAGAATACGACGCCCACATTCCCAAAGAGGTGGTGTGGGGCGGGTGGTTTTTTGGTCTTTTTAATGGGTTTTGGGTCTGGGATAATTTTCATTGTTTAGGGGAGTTGGTTACAAGTTGTTGTCAAGGGTTAGGAAAAAGGCTAAGCAAAAGAGATTAGATTTAAGGTTCTTGTTTTAAAAAAAAAAGAGAAAGAAAGAAGAAGAAAAAGACAATTACTAGTTTTAAATACTTTACATTGGATTGGATTGTTTTATATTGTATACAAATTATATATATTGAAATTGATATTGTTAGAAAATGCTATATGTATATCTCTAATTGTACTTATACCATTCATTTAACAATGCAATTTTCTGATCCTTGAATGTTATTATTACCAACTATTAGGATATAAAGAAATGAAAGTTAGTAGTTAGACATTACAATAGAACTTGTAGTCATATTAGATATGTTTTAAAAATTGAGCAGATATATTTTAGACAGGTCATCTTCAAACCCTTCAGAGATCTACAGAATATGGCATTTAAAATGTTTTAATAACTTAGAAAATTTTTCTTTTTTGTTATGATTATGAGGCATGTCGGCTCCTGGCAGTACCAATCTACTTCAGAGAAATTATGGGCATTGAAGAAACTGTGTATGGAGTTAACTTTCATTGTGGCAAAAGTTAGCCACTGGACAACAAAGTATCCTTGAATCAACTGCTGACAAAATGGACAGACAGGACATGAAACAAAGGACTACTGATTCTTGCCAAAACAAGTGTGGTTATGGCTTTATCAAAAGGCATCTTCTGAGGCCAGGACAATATGGCACCATCCCTGAAGTGGCCTTCGCAATTCGAAAAAGGTACAGTGCCCTTTTCTTCGAAGGCAGCTGAACAGGCAGTGGGCCGATGGCTTCTGATGTGCAATGGAACAGCAGCTGAAACAGTTATTCTTGAAGAGTAACTAAGCTCACGCCTTGCAATAGTAAACTGGCATTTGACAGAGGGATGTGGAGAAGAACGGGATGCTAAGATGAAGCCATATATACACAGCCAAGAAGAATGGACAGCTGAATTAAAAAATCAACAACAATTTCCAGAATTTAAAATCCTGAATCATGACATGACACTAGTGGAATTCAGGTGTTTCTGGTACATGGACTGCTCTCACCCAATGTGAGGTTGAACTGTTGACCTTGTGTACATCCTACTTCACAAATGAGTCTGTCAGATATGCTAAGCCTATAGGCTGAAGATGATGCCCCAACACTGTGGAGAAACCTCAGGTGACTGTCCAGGCAGCTGGCTGTTTCTGTCAACTCACAAATTTTTTGGAAGTTGCTTGCATGCACTTTCTGTTTTTATTTTTGTTAGCTAATATTATTTCCTTCTTGGGTCTCTGAGGGAGTTGAAGATTAGGTAGTTATAGTTGAAGGTTAGTTAGTTATAGTTGAAGATTAATTAGGATAGAAAGTGAATTAGATACATTTTGGACTTAACAAAATAGGATAGATAATGAAATTATTTTCTCTGAATTTGTCAAATACAAATGGACTAGACATTGTGTAGACATTTATTACTTGTATATATTGTATATAGTCATTGTACTTTTGTATATAGTTTTTCTTTTGTTCGTTATAACCTTTTTCTTTTTTTTTTTCCTTCTTATTAAAATAGAAAAGGGGGGCCGGGAGGTGGTGGCGCACGCCTTTAATCCCAGCACTCGGGAGGCAGAGCCAGGCGGATCTCTGTGAGTTCGAGGCCAGTCTGGGCTACCAAGTGAGTTCCAGGAGAGGCGCAAAGCTACACAGAGAAACCCTGTCTCGAAAAACCAAAAAAAAAAAAAAAAAAAAAAAAAAAAAATAGAAAAGGGGAAATGTGGTGGTATTTTACTTATACTGAAATGTGATTTTAATTGTATGTTAATAAATAAAGTTGTCTGGGGGTCAGAGCTATTAGAGTCATAGCAAGTGCGTGGCGGCGGTGGTGCACGCCTTTAAGGACCTGGAGGGCGGTACATTCAGGCAGTGACGAGGCAGTCACATGTTTGGGTTTACAACCAATGAGAAGGCAGAACAGGAAGACTTTAAAGACAGACACACAGGAAGTAGGTCCTTTTCGGAGAGTTCTCTTGGCTGGAGAGGATCCCTGAATCAGGAAGGGTGAGGCTCTTAGCTCTGACCTCTTGGTTTTCTTCTCTGAATTGGCTCTGTGTTTCTTATTTGATAAGACCGTTGGTTACATCTACACACGAGCACCCACAGGCACACACACACTTGCATATAGACACATGCACAGAAAACAAACCTTAATCCACAGCATAGAGATTCTGACACTAATGGGATCCCACAAACATGTAAAGCAGGAAACCTAGTGAGTTTCAGGGAGACACCTCCATTATTGTGTCTTTATCTTAGTTTCTTCCCTCCTAAGGAGCAGAAGGAGAGGAACATGTACACATGGGAAAAAAATCCTTAAAGATCAGCGTGTTAATTCTGAGAAAAATTATGGCCAATATATACCAAGATGACATTCTCATTAGGTAGTAAAAACTGAACAAGTTTTAAAACCTGACATAAGTGAGGTGTAACAGTGTCCACATGTCCATGGAAACAGACTCCGTTACTCTTCTAGCCAGAACTCCTCAAAAAGACATAACATTCTTGAATCCATAAACAGCACATAGAACCTGTAAAATACAGCATAAATAATAAGTAAAATTTATTTACCACAGCCTTCAGAGAAAAAACGACTTGGGGGTAGGGGACATTAGCTGTACAATTAATGTTACAAAGTCACATTAGCACATAAATAATTTCCGTGGCAGGTCATGGGATTCACATGCATATTTTATCACTCTGTAAGAAATAATTTTTCACTCTGACCCTGATCCTTCTGTGTACTTTGAAGTCTGCAAATCAGCAGTATAGCCTATAAGTTTAAAGAAATTTAGAAAGAATTGTGGAGTTAAAAGGTACTTTTGATGTCTCTGCTGTTTCTCCTACCACAAGGACATCTGATACAACTGAAGAAAAGTAGAAAATGTTAATGCCCAAGAAATCTCCATAGCAGGCATATTCAGTTAACCCTTTGTGACCACTGCCTTTCTCAGAGGTCGAAGGTCAGCACACGTTCTAGGTGGGACAATATGTTCCTAGGCTCTGTGACCCTCCTCCTCTTTTCAGTGACCCTCATTACCGCCCCTGGTGCTGTCACACTCAGCCCCTAACTTCTCTCCATCTTGTCTCCTTCATTTCACAGCATTCCAGCCTGAATCTTCTGCAGCCCAGCTCCGAGCACAGTGCTCCCCACTGAAAGTCTTCAGTGCCCCCTTTTTTCTGCCAAAGGAAATTCCTGCTCATAGTCTGTCAAAGCCTTTCACAGCATGGCCCCCCAACTCCTTTGCAATGCATTTCCCACAGTTCCCCCACACTGTTCTCCTTGCTGTCTGCCACCCCACCGTTCCCCCACTTTGTTTATAAGGAGGCTGACAGACAGCACAGACTTCGGAGCCGCACTGACCAGACTCTAGTTTCAGCATGAACCCCCCTGGCTGCGTGGCTCTGGGCAAATCACTGGACCTGTCTCTGCTTCCTTTGCTCCTACATAAAATGACAAGAGGGTCCACCTCACAGACACGTCCTAAGGAACTCTTCTTAGGTTAACACGGTGCGCTGAGTTTTCAGAATGGTGGAGCAAATGCTACACCATGTCAGCAGGTGTTCTGACGACTATTGTCCACCCTCACTCAGAAGCCAACACTTCCTCCCCTCATCCGGTGTTCAAATCCACCCCCACCCCCACAAGTCCAGATCAAATGAACACATCTCAGCCGCTCCTAAGAAATGTTTGGCTTTTAGCACAATGAAAATTCTTTGTTTTCTTACAACAGGATTCAGCACTGACCCTTCTACGTGAAGAGCTGATTACAGGCCTCTGCTCTCCACCAGACTTTCCGCTCAGCGTGGGTAACGACAGCCTTGTCCTGTGTATCATCACAAAGCCAGGTCACTTGTATCCCTCAGCAAATGTTCATCGTACAATTTTAAAAGTGAAAATTGAGCTCCTCTAGCATATCAACTCTTGGTTTGTTTCTAACCTGCTTTATCACTGTACTAATGAGGATGTAATCAGGGAGTCTGTTAATATAATGAAGATCCATATCTGGCTTGTCTTTATCTTCCCAGCCACCAGCACGGACTCATATATAGAAGATATTAATTTAAAATGAAAAGGGCTGGGAGGAAATGAGAGACAGGAAAGAAGATCACACTCGTGAACTGCTTGAAGAATTTCCCTTTGCTGATTCCCACAGTCAGAATGCTTTTCTTCAGGCCAAGAAAAGGTACTAGGCCATAAAAACCACCTTTGTTATTCAAGATTTCTCCAAAGTCCTAAGAGTATGCCAGTCATATTGCCAAAGCCTTTTTTAAAAATTTTAACAAATTACTATCTCAATTTAATATCTCAAATAAAAAGGTGAGTACAGGGAATAGGTACACGTGAATTGGGAGACTTACCAAACAGGTTTTATCTGGTTCCCTCTTCCTTCTGGACAGTCCTTCTGGTTTGCATCAACATTGTTCCTCAAGGCTGAAGCAGAGATTTCTCCTGTGAAATTCTAGCCTCCTGCTTATTTCTTCATCTGGAATTATTCTGGAGTCTCCAAAGTTTAGAAAAGACAGCAAGCCAACAAGGAAAAAAAAAAGTATGAGATGGAAGGTTCTAGAACGCTTCTATCCAGCATTCATGATCCTCTGGTGTTGCCATCTCTTTCAGAAATATCAGAAGACAGAGCCTGAAAACACACCCAAGAGCTTCCAAACAGTTCTCCAATCAAAGCTTTCTCAGGCCCTAAACATATGATCCTGACGGACTAGACAAGAAATACGCGAAGAAGACACGGGGGATATGTGGTTTAACATCAGTGGCTGACCTGTGTGTTGAGAGGAAAAGTGGTATATTTATGGAAAATGTCTGCCACGAGAACTGTAGACTGAAAGTTCTGTGTGACAACGGTCAGAATGGAGCATGGAGGACCTGTCCCCAGACATGACCCAGCTCCGTCCCCCACTCACTGTATGGCCTCCGGAGTTTTACATAAACTTCATGATCCTCTGAAATGTATAATGCTTTCATACAATAATGTTTGCAGTATGCCCAGCACACTCAGTGCTAACTCCAATCAAAACTTCAATGTAAAATAATGATTCTACTTTTTTGACATTGTATTAGCATAAATTAACTGTACAAAAGAATGGGTCTCATTATGAGAGTTTCATACATTTATATATAATGTACTTTGGTCATATGTACCCCTTCATTGACCTTCCTTGTCCTCTTCCCCACCCCTCATTCCACCCCACCTTAGCTGGTCCTCTTCTTCCCAAATAGTCTCCCCTTAAAGAAAAAAAAAATCTACTTTCATAATATGAACAAGAATAGGTATTTGTCCTTGACTAATTCTAGCATTTTTAAGTAAGGTCTTATTACCTTATTACTTATCATAAATATATATATATATATATTGCATATCATACAAAATATGAGATATTCGCAGATGCTTATCCCTATTACTTCCTTCTCCTTCCTTATCCTGCACCCAAAAAGTCCCTCTTCTGTGTTCATCACACACACACACACTTGGTATATTTTTCTTTCTAAGTTTATATTATTCTATTTAATATTATGATCTCAGTTCCACCCACCATCCTGAAAATCATGTGATTTGAATTTTATTTATGGATGAATAAAACTCTGTTGTGTGCTACATTTTTTATGGATTCATTTGTTTATAGACTTATTCTATAACTTGGCTACTACTAATAGTGTCATAGTTGCCATGGATTTGCAGTTCTCTCTGATAGGCTGACTCTGAGCCCTCCAGGTATATACTTAGGAGTGGTATAACTGGGTCACATGTGATCCCACATGGATTTCCAGAGTGGCTGGACTATTTACACTCCCCTCAGCAGTATATAGGGCCTTTTCCCCATACAGCTTTTCAAGCAGTTGTTAATGGTAGAACCATTATTCTTGAAAGTCAAGTGTTTACAAGTCATAAAACACTATCCTCACCAAGAAAGATTTGGTTTGGTGTTCTGACCATTCCTAATTAGGACATTAGGGCTGATCAAGCACTTAATCGAATGAATTAATCAAATCTAAAATGTTTCTAAAATGTAGTATATAGAGTCAAATAGAACCTGGTCCATGAAGGGGCAAGTGAGTTTAATCCTATGGAAAATTTAATTTACAAAAATTTTAAATTAAAGCCAGGTATGGTGGCACACACCTTTAATCCTAGCACCCTGGAAGCAGAGACAAGCAAATCTCTGAGTTTGAAGGCAGCTTGTGTTGCAGAGTACTATTTTAAGGTGTGTTACTTTTGTTTATGTTGCATTTGTTTAACTCTGTGAAGCTGTGTTACTGTGCCTATCTAAAATACCTGATGGTCTAATAAAGAACTGGCCAATAGCAAGGCAGGAGAAAGGATAGGCGGGGCTGGCAGGCAGAGAGTATATACAGAAGGAGAAAACTGGGAGGAGAGATCTAAGATCTAGGAGCAGCCAGAGAAGGAGGAGGAAGGACTCCAGCTACACAGCAAGTCACGGAGTAAGAGTATACAGAAGTAAGAGAACGGGAAAAGCCCAGAGGCAAAAGGTAGACAGGATAAGTTAAGGAAAGCTGGCAAGAAACTAAGCTAAGCTAAGGCCAGGCATTCATAAGTAATAATAAACCTCCGTGTGTGAATTTATCTGGGAGCTGGGTATCGGGCCTTCCTCAAAATATTTTGAGGAAGACTAAAGACCAACCAACAACACTTTGGCGATCCAACATGGCCCATATTCCCACATAGGGCTTAAGAAAGCTGAAGACAAAAAACGTTGTATATGCTACTTTAAGAGTTTCAGGCCAGACAGTTTCTGAGTGTCACTGAGCCCTTAAACAGCTAGTACATTAAGTAGGAACAAAAACTAAGTTAAAATGCC
This sequence comes from Peromyscus californicus insignis, assembly GCF_007827085.1. NCBI lineage: Eukaryota > Metazoa > Chordata > Mammalia > Rodentia > Cricetidae > Peromyscus > Peromyscus californicus. The sequence continues at coordinate 17,003,980 of NW_026294584.1, forward strand.
TGCCATGGTGCAAGCATCAGCATTCTAGAGCTCTAGGAAGGTAGAAAGCAGTTTCATGCTTTGCTTTCAGGACCTGAGAAGCAGGCGGAGCCAACTGAAAGCCACCCACAGAGATCCCAAGTGTACCTTAGCAGTTTAAAAGTTTGCTCATGCAGTCAAAAGAGACTAGAGATACGCAGTAAAAGAGGCCCAGACAGAAAAATCTCTAAGCAGATTACAGTGTGTTTAACAATGTGTGTAGGCTTAAGAAAGAGAAATGAATAGTTTAAAAATAATAACAAAGTCTTTAAGGAGAGAGTAAAAGCCATTTTTTAAAAAGCCATGTAAAATGGGAAATATACAGATCCTGTATGTTATTGTGTTGATTTTGAATTTTTTGATTGTTGAAAAGCAAAGGACAGATGCAAAGAGATCTGGAATTGAAAGAGGGACTGCTGAAATAAATCAGCCTATATACTTTAAGAATGCCTTAACTTTTAAAAAGTCAAAAACTATATTTGTCAAATGGAAGTCAGAAATGCTTTGCAGTTTTGTTCCCACAGGAGATGAGAGGCTGTGGATTTCTTCAGTGTTAATATGGATCAGGTTTGTGTAGATGTAATTTTAAACGGTCTTCTTAAATAAGAAACACAGAGCCAAATGAAGAGTTAAAAGCCCAGAGATCGAGCAGTACCCAAGAGCTAAGACTATCTTATCTTACCACTCGCTGCTGTCCTTCCCCTGAGAGAGAGACCTTCTTCCTGTGTCCTGTCTTTTTACTGCCTTTCTGTTCTGCCTTCTCATTGGTTCTAAACCCAACCACATGACTTCCTCCTCATTGCCTGTCTATACAGACCTCCAGGTCTCTATGGTTCGTACTGAGATTAAAGGTTCGGGTCACCACTTGGTTGTGTCCTTGAACACACAGAGACTCTGCCTGCCATGTGATCAGATTAAGGACGTGTGCCACCACCGCTGGACCTCTGCTAAATGGCTTGCTCTTAGCTCTGATCCCCAGGCAACTTTATTTATACAAATAAAATCACATTTCGGCACAAATAAAATATCACCATAGGTTTGATCAGATGAGACCTCCTGAAACTTGACAGGTGATATCTATCAGCAAAGGTTACTGCTGGTCTTCCCAGAACTTGGTCATTATCTCAAAATCTTCTTTCTGAGACGCTAAAGATACTTTGTCCACAGACAGCGGGAAGAAGTATGGAGAAAACTACGACCACATTCCCAAGAGGGGTATGGGAGGCTTTTGGTTATTTAGTGGGTTATGGATGAGTGTTATCATTTAGGGGATTATAGAATACTGACACAAATTTAAAGTTATTTTTGTTACACTGTATATATATTTCTACTCTTATTTAAAGGACTTTTGTATATTTATACAAATTTAAGGTTATTTTTGTTACAACATACTGTATGTATGCTATTTTTGTTTGAGGTATTATACCTATGCAGTTCATTTGAAGTGTAAGGTAAAATTCTAGTTTTTGAAAGCTGTTATTATAAACTATATAGGATAATCAAGAAACATAAGTTAGTGGTTAGTCACTTATAACAATCAAATTCATAGATGTTAGGTATGGTTTCTAGGTTAAATAGATATATTTTAGATAGAAGATCTTCAAATACTTGAAAGATCTATAAAATACGGCTTTTTTTTTTTCCAGACAGGGTTTCTCTGTGTAGCTTTGGAGCCTGTCCTGGAACTCACTCTGTAGCCCAGGCTGGCCTCGAACTCACAGGGATCCACCTGCCTCTGCCTCCCAAGTGCTGGGATTAAAGGCGTGTGCCACCACAGCCCAGCAGAATATGGCTTTTTAAATGTTTTATTAACTTAAGGTTTTTCATGACAATGAGACACATCTGTTCTTGGCAGCACCAATTTACTTCAAAGATGATGGACATTGAAGAAACTCCTTATGGAGTTTGCTTTCATTGTGGCAAGGTTAGCCACTGGGCAAAAGAAACCACTCTTGCCTTTGATTGCTGACAATGTGCTGGCAGGCTGGACATGCAGGACACATAGGAAAAAGACTGTTGAACTTTGTCAAAACAAGGTAAAACAGTCCTTCAAAATTCCTGCTTCATAGAAGAGTCAGCCAGATATTCTGCAGGACACACAATAAAGTGACTGACAAACTTTGCCAAAACAAGGCAGGACAGTCCAAAATTCCTGCTTCATAGAAAAGTCTGCCAGATACTCTAGAGCTGTAGGCTGAAGGTGGATGCCCCAAAGAGGAACTTTGGGTGACTGTTCAGGCAGCCAAATGTCTCTCTTGTTAGGCAATATTACATCCTTCTGTGTCTTTGATGGAGTTGAAGACTAGATAGTTATAGTTGCAGTTTTTCTTAGTCATGATAGAAAGTAAGTTAGGTGTAAAACTTTGGATTCACTAAGATAGAGTAGATAATGCATTATTTTCTCTGAATATGCTAACTACAAATGGACAGAATATTGTGAATATAATCCTTACTTGATAATTGTTATTATATATAGTCTTACTATGTTTAGGTTAAAACCCTTTCATTTTTATTTAGACAAAAAGGAGAAAATGTTGTAGAATATTATTTTAAGGTGTGTTACTTTTGTTTATGTTAATTTGTTTAACTCTGTGAAGCTGTGTTACTGTGCCTGTCTAAAACACCTGATGGTCTAATAAAGATATAAACAGCCAATAGAAAGGCAAGAGAAAGGATTGGCAGGTCTGGCAGGCAGGAAAAATATGTAGAAGAAGAAATCTGGGAAAGGACAAAGATCTAGGAATGAGAGAGAAGGAGGAGGACTCCAGTGGCCAGCCACCCAGCAAGCCATGGAGTAAGAGTAAGATTTAAAGATTTATTTATTTATTATGTATACAGAAGGGGGTGCCAGATCTCATTACAGATGGTTGTGAGCCACCATGTGGGTGCTGGGAATTGAACTCAGGACCTCTGGAAGAGCAGTCGGTGCTCTTAATCTCTGAGCCATCTCTTTACGGGGATGGAGAGATGGCTCAGAGGTTAAGAGCACCGACTGCTCTTCCAGAGGTCCTGAGTTCAATTCCCAGCACCCACATGGTGGCTCACAACCATCTGTAATGAGATCTGGTGCCCTCTTCTGGCCTGCAGGGATACATGCAGACAGAACACTGTATACATAATAAATAAATAAATCTTTAAAATGGCCGGGCGGTGGTGGCGCACGCCTTTAGTCCCAGCACTCGGGAGGCAGAGCCAGGCGGATCTCTGTGAGTTCGAGGCCAGCCTGGACTACCAAGTGAGTTCCAGGAAAAGGGCAAAGCTACACAGAGAAACCCTGTCTCAGAAAACTAAAAGAAAAGAAAAGAAAAAGAAAAGCTGACAAGAAACTAAGCTAAGGCCAGGCATTCATGAGTAATAATAAGGCCTCCATGTGTGAATTTATTTGGGAGCTAGGTGGCGGGCCCCTAAAAAAGGGGGGAAAAAACAACAACAACCATGGTCTACAGAGTAATTTCCAGGACAGCCAGGGCTACAAAGAGAAACCCTGTCTCAAAAAAACCAAAAAAAAAAATTTAAATTGAATTATTTGTAAAATTGCTTTCTTACTAATGTCCACTGATATCTATCATAAATACTAGATGATGAAAGAAATTGCATGGTGAAGGAAAATATTTTGTCTCAGATCATTAAAGTAGCAACCACTGAAATCAAACAAGTGAGAGCGAGGATTCTGCTCATCTATTCCCAACTCATCATTTCCATATAATAACTCCCTATTCTCTCCTATTGGCTACCCTGTTTTCCTTTTAGGCTTCCTGAACTATGGAATTTTCCATAGTCCCCAACTTTTCATCTACTGCGTCTGTCTTCCCAGCCTCGCCTTCTTTCACTGCCTAATAATTCTCTATAATACCTTCACACTTCACAAGCTAGCATGTGGCACGCTAGTTTTGAGGATGGAAAATGCACAAAATGAGATACTTCCCTACTTTATTAGGCTTAAAGTACTGTTTTTACTTTAAAAGATGACTAGCCATGCCACATATAACTTCCAAAAATGTATAAAAGCCACTGTTGAATTTGTATAGTTTTTCTTACACAATCAAATCATCATACAATAAATTTGTGATGTGCAAATTAAAAGGATATTTCCCACATCTCATTGGTACTGCTCCTAATATTCACAGGCTTAAAAACAATTTTCCACATTATGAATGAGAATAACAAATTAGAAAGCAACAAGCGAGACTACCAAAGCAACAACTCAGCATCCCGTCTTTCCTTATTCTGCTGGTTATCCGGAGGGACCAGAAGTTACTAGAAGACTGGTACAGATCACATTGCTTTCACACATTTGCCAACATAGAAAGAGCCATGTTCATTAAGACTAAATTCTTCCTGGATGATAAAGATGATCTTCAAATTATAAGACCAGAGAAAACTGATGGTATCTCAAGATATCCTCCAAGGTCTTTCAGGAAAGACACACCATTTATTCCAAAGTCCTTCAGTCATGTTTTGCTTGGAAAGTTCGATCCTGAGGCCTCCATATTATTCCCTTCTATGTCCAATGAAACAAAAACAACTCAGCTTCTGTGGTTGCTATTATAATTGGCACTTCGGCCTTTCTACCCAGTGAGCACAACTTCCCATGAAAGATATCGAATCTACTTGAAGTTATCAAAAATCCTTCAGAACATATGGGTCTTGGTGGAAGCAACCTGCCAATAATATTGAGCAAGCTAAATAAAGAAAAAGGGCTAAGTGAGGCTGGCTGACATCCAAGCTCTGAACACACTGTCGATGTGGCAAGGCATCAGTTCAAAAGATCATCTCCTCAGTAGCAGGGAAACTAAGTTCAAAGTGAATGTTCCAGGGAAGCTAATTTCATGTTTGCGTTTAATCTCCATATTAAAGAAACATCAGACAAGAGGTGTTTAGAGAAACTCTGAGGCTAAATCCGAATTCTGGAACTCAAACTATGCTTGCCTTTTGGAAGAATAGCCATTTGGAAGGATGAACAAGAAGTACAGGAAGGATTTCACAAAGACATTAGATGTTGTTACACTCTGTGCTCCCAGGAGAAGGAAATGAGGGAGTGCTCCTTTCTGAGCGCCATGCTCCCCACATGTTCCTTAGTTGCTGGAAATCACTGATGCCTCTTCTTTCTCAGGCTGCCTGGCTCAAATTGCCTTCTGGGGTCCCAAATATGCCAAGCTGCCACAGCCTCTTGTCATCAAAGGATAAAATAATCCTGGACAGGTAAAGTAGTAGCTGTCACATGCCTTCTAACTTGAATATTTGTGTCCCATGTAATTTTAATGTAACTATAAGCCCAAAAAAGCATTTACTGGAAGCAAAATGTGGACCTGGAGTTGGCTGATATTTTGCAGTTCTGCATTTTGGAGTTATTAATGTATGTCTATGAATTTCACATCTTTGAGGCGACTCATATACCACATGAATCTAAGTTTCCAATGGCCACCATTGAGCTACATTTTATGCAGAGAATTTTGATACAACAAAATGACTTTTTAAAAAATTTTTTTGAGAATTTCATGCATCAGCACTGAATTTACATCATTCCCGCTCCCTCCCTCTCCCCATCCAATTCCCTTGAGGTTCCCTTCCCAAATTCATGATGTCTATTATTGTTACATGTATAAACATTTATAAGAATATACCCAAGAGCTCTCAAATATGTTTTTACTCATCTATATTCCAGTGTACGTACAAATACATGTGCACACATGTATATATAACCAACTGTGTCTGTTCAGCTCTACTCTATGTCCGTGTGTACGGAGCTGACTCCAGGGACTAAACAACCTGTATGAGAGTTCATCTGCAGAGGCATCTGATCCCCCACTCTCAGCAGCTATTGACTCCTGGGGCTCTTCATATAGAGGTGGGAGCATGAGAAATGTCCTCTGTCTAGACTGGCATGTCAACTGCTATTATCATTGTGCTGGTCTTGTTTAAGCAACCATATTGTTGGGCGTTTGTAGGTGTATTTTCCCTACAAAAGAACTTTTCTAAACACGGGCTGTCAGGTTGAAATAATAATAAATCGAGTTAATTGGGTTAGTTAAGTTGAAATAATAATAAATCGAGTTAATTGGGTTAGTTAAGTTGAAATAATAATAAATCGAGTTAATTGGGTTAGTTAAGCCCAGCCGATATTCTGCTTGATTGTCTCTAGGTTCATCTACTGGTCAAGTCTATCTAACCAACCTAAACACCTGAGGGCTGGTCCAGTCACGCTTCACAGGGTGTAAGTAGAGAGGTGGCCCTCCTAAAGACAACTAAACAAGAAGCCATCACAATAACAGGATATAGAATATTCAGGTAGAAACAGGAGGAAAGAGAGTAGAATTGCTTTCATGGCTTTCTGGTCTTTAGGAAGAAGGAAGGGGAAGATTAATCTTTGTTCAGTGAGAGAAAAGAAGGAAACAGTCACCCTAAAGTTAAAAAAAAAAAAAAGAACAAAACGTAGACAGTAGAACCACCTTCCTTGTATCTTGTCCTTTCCCACAAAGAATTAAGAAATCTCACAGATAGGAGAAAAAAGAGAAAAATTTAAGGGAAGTGACAAATTGAAATCAGGGAGAAGACTGTAATTCTGCCCACATGAGGGGAGCTCCAGGCATCTTACCAAACACTCTGAAGCATATTTTATAAAACTTGAGTGTAAGTGCTGAGCTTGGTGGTGCACGCCTTTAATCCCAGCACTCAGGAGGCAGAGGTAGGTAGATCTCTGTGAGTTTGAAGCCATCCTGGTCTACAGAGTAAGATCCAGGGCAGCTAGGGCTGTTACACGGAGAAACCCTGTCTTGAAAAACCAAAAATCTTGAGTGTAAGCAAATATTTTCCTATTAATATTAGGAAAATTTAAAACAGACTTCTTGTGGGCAGTTTAACTGATGAGATAGAGAAAAGGTACCCTGCTACAATCTCAAAGCAAATGTGACAGATTTCATCTGCATGCCAACTGTGATTCATCAGAGAAGTAGGTCTAACAGGTGGTATATTTTATTTTAAGGAATTGCCCAAAGCCATGGGGGAGGCTAGCAGGACTAAAATCTTCAGGGCAAAGCTGCATGCTGAAAACTCACATAAGAAATGATGTTGCCATCGTCAGGCTGACATATGTAAACCAGACTGGGAAGCTGGAAGCTAGAATTTCTGTTACAGTCTTGAAATGGATTTCCTCTCTCTTCCAGAAAACCTACGTTTCCTCTTAGAAGGCCTTCAATTATTAGTGCCTACAATAATCTCTTTTACTTATAGTCAATTGATATAAATATTGATCATATCTACAAATTAACCTTCACAGAAACATCAAAATCAGGGATTGGTGAAAGCAATGAGGCACCATAGGTTATATAAATGGACATATAAAATTAACTGCCATAATAAGCCTATGTTTTTTATAGCATCTCCTATAACTTCAGAGCACATCAGTAAGAGACAGTTGCATGACAGACTAGGTAGATTGGAACCATCACTATAAAGGTTTGTTTCAACAAATTATGATGTAGCCATGCAATGAAATTCTATAAACCCATAAATGACACAATTTCAAATAACTGAAAAATTTAAAAGGTAAGAAGATATTTCTGACATAGAATAAACAAAAAGTTAGAATTTTAAGAATATCTAGAATGATATGCTCATTATAAAATGAGCAAGTTCACAATGTGAAGAGTTGGCAAGAGAAACAAATATGTCAGATCCATAATCACCATATCTGAAATGAGTGACCTTTATTGTCTGGTTTTCTGTAGTTTTTGAAAAAAACTATGAGTAGAAAAGTGTCATTTTTTATAAATAAGAACTACCAAATTACAAACTTTAAGACCTCATTTTTGACTCTGCCAAGTGGCAAATGAACTCAGCCATTCAGACAGAACTAAATAGCAGCTGAGGCAGAGCCAAGATGTAACAATATGTGGACAAGATCTGTACCAGACCTGAGCAGACAGTAAGTTAAAGCTTTAACGCTCTTCACCATGCACCGTCTCCAGAATTAATCAGCATAGTCATTTGCAGAGCAGGGGCCATGACAGCACTGCTCCTAAGATGCCTGCTTTGGAGAAGGCTGCCTGCCAGGACTCATCCGGATCCTCTAGCTTCTGACTAGGATGCAGCCAGCAAGCCCACAGAGCCAGGCAGTAGCAGATCAAGGGCTACTCAGGCCTAGAATAAACCAACTCCCTTTCCTTTATTCTTCGGGCTCTTCCAAAGACAGGGAGGTGACCTTCTCCCTTCCCCAAAACCTGCTATGTGGCACTTCATGGGATAAAATCCCCTGATTTCTTCCCTGCCATAAGCCAGACATCCCAGGAGGATGTGGTTCTCCATGATGAGGTTTACACATATTCTTCATAATTCCTACCCAAGTACAGACATAGGCAGGCAGTCCCCACTGGAGTTGAGGTTGTTTACTAAATTCTTTCTATTTTGTTATTATTAAAAATAAAGTAATATTTATTTCCGCGCAAGTTTAGGACAGAAATCTATACTAGATCCAAAGTGCACACCTAGAGCTTACATAACTGAAACCTGAACATGTCTTTAGAACTGAGAATACATTTACATGCAATGCTGGTGTTTCATGCTCACTGTCCCCGTGTCCTATGCATCTTTCACCCAATGAATTCTGCCAGCCGGTCCACAGTCGTACATTGAATGTTCTCTTGCTTTGTAACAGTTACATTTCAGTCCAGTGTTTAGAAGGACCAGACTGGATCCCTTTTTATTAACAGATTCTAATGGCATCCACAGTAAAGGGTTCCAGAAGTAACTTTGGCAGTTTATGTTACAGTATAAATTAGAGTTACTGATTCACTGGGAGACTGGAGCCTTTCTACAAAGCACATTCACACTACACACACACACACACACACACACACACACACACACACACACACACACACACACACACACACTTCTTCCCTACTGCTATGTCAAAGTGGCTGAAAATCCCATTATACGATTTTCTCCTTTGGGTTGATACTCTCTCCAGGATACCCCCCATTAAAATGCAAATATGGTTCCTGAGAGGCAATATAGAGGTAATTTATTAGCATCCTTTATACTTGGAAGAAGCAAAGTTGTCCTTGGTATCAGAGAATGACCAAGCCTTTGAAATGCTACTTAGGCTTATCACTAGCAACCCATTCATGGCAGCTCTGTGCAGTCGCAACGTTTCCACTTAGCTCTTCTATCACAGAGATTGGCTTTAAGAGATCGAATCTTTTCTTTCTCCCCAGACAACTCCAGAAATTCTGGAGAAACATCTTAGGACTGACAGCTTCATCCTTGCTGGAGGCTAGTTTCACCTGGGTTTGACTCTGTGTGGTCTGTCTGGATATGCAGGCTAGAACTGGGTCTTTCTCAGGGAATGAAAAGCATGCCTCCTAGATTTTTACAATGTTCTCCTATATTGACTGCCAGAAACCCCAGCAAATGCAGGAAGGGCATTCCTGAGAAGTATATCTTTGATAAGTTCTCAAAAATTTACAATAAAGCAACTTTGGGCCAAAGGTTTGCAAGCTCCCTGACTATTCACAGAATCTCAAAATCAAACTGAGGCAGGTTCTAGTACATGCCTTTCAAGTTTGGCTATTTTGACTCTGTAGGAAAGACCAATGTTGCCATGGACTGAAACAAGCTTCAGGAAATGTCGAGAGAACTGGATTTCTGCTTGTCTTCAACACATGCCCTTTAAGACTCCAAGGGAGTCACCTCAGTCTTGTTAAAAATTGAGAAGCTTGGGGACAACAGAAAACCAAGGTAGGTTTCCATGTCCCCAAGATAAAGTCATGACCCACAAGGTGTGTAGAGAACTGTATGTAGAGAACTGTGTATGTAGAAAACTATGTTCTTATCATGCCTTTTAGCCAGTGATGTAGATCATATATGCACAGGAAGTAGGCAGAAATTGACCCTACCTGGGCTAGAGAGATGGCTCAGAGGTTAAGAGCACTAACTGCTCTTGCAGAGGACCCAAGTTCAGCTCCCAGCACCCACATGGCAGCTCACACCCACCTGGAACTCCAGTTCCAGGGAATCCAGTGCTCTCCTGACTTCTGCGGGCACTTCACACACATGGTGTATGGACAAGCGTGCAGACAAACATTCATACTCATAGAAATAAAATGTATTTTTGAAAGAAAAGAAACAGCACAAAATCAACCACAAGCTTTACGCTTTTGTCGGAAATCACACTGTCTGAACCGTAAATATGGCCAGTGTGGCACAAGTTTTATTAACCACCAAAGTAAGTCTGTCATTATCTTCAACTGAGTTACTTTGGGGCACTTCTTCAGTCTTCTCCCAAGTTATACCATTAAAAGTATTCACTTTGGGAAATGTGGCAAAGGAGGTTAAATGGAGATGATTCAATCAAAAGACTCAATGAAATTATGATTTTTCAGAACATTGACTTTTACGATTAGAAGTTCAGCTGGAATGTGTTAACAGTTGTTTGTTTGTTTGTTTGTTTTTCCCCTTGGTGCTAGGAATCTAAGTCAGAACACCATGCATGCTGGACAAGCAATCTACCCCTAAGCTTCATCTCTAGCCCTTGGAGCACGTTAACTTCTGATGGTGGCCATGACGCCCATCACCTCCTCAATGGGTAAACTGAAGGAGATCTGGGTCATGGTCTGTGAAACAGTGATACAATCAAAATTATGTAGTGGTCAGCCTTGAAATCATATACACATCACCAACAAAAATGGACTCAGCAGGTTGTGAATATATATATATATATATGTGTGTGTGTGTGTGTGTGTATATATATATGTATACATACATACATATGTGTGTATGTATATATGTGTGTGTGTGTGTGTGTGTGTGTGTGTGTGTGTGTGTGTGTATATGCTCACGTATGCCACAATAACAACCAAAGAAAAAGAGGCTATCAAACTGAGAGCTGTGGGGGAGGGACATGGGAGTTGTTTGAGGATGGTAGATAGAAGGGACTGGAGCAAGGAAAGGGAGAGGTGAAACTGATGTAATTCTATTTCAATTAAAAACATTAAAATAAAATACAATATAAAAATTGTATATGGAGACATACATGTGTAAAAGCACTTGTGTGTGTATATATATGGTTTGTCTTCCCCCTAACGTATAGTTTCTGAAACCCATAGACGCTTCTGAAATCAAAAGACTGTATAAGACAGGGCCTCCTAGAGAGCCTCAGGATGGGGGCTAGTTGCCATTAAACCCAACCTTATGATCAGAGACTGCAAGCTAAGGGAGAAGAAAGGAGTACAGGCTGAGCCATGCCTACATTTTTTTTAACCACCATAAAGTCCCCAAAGGATAAGTATTGGGAGCCTCTGAGTGGATGAACACATGGGAGGTCGTGTGCCTGGAGAGGAGCATGGATTTCCACAGTCCTTCTCCTTTACCGTGTCTTAAGCATTTCTTCTGTCCAGTTGTTTCGGAGTTGAACCCTTATATTAAAAATGAGTAGCCATAAGGAAAACACTTTCCTGCGTTCTGTGAACCATTCTAGCAAATGTTTCGACTCAGGTTAAGTGTCAGGGAACCTTCCACTGACATTGATGTACTGATGAACCTTCTAGACTTGTCTGGCATTTTAAGTAGGGGCAATCTGTGGGATGGGACCCTTTACCTGTGGGCTGTGTGCTAACAACAGTGTCAGAATTAAATTGAATTGTGAGACATGCCTAGGTGGAGTTGGAGAATTGCTTGGCATGTAAAAAGCACACAGCTGGTATCAGAAGTGACGTTGAGGATGGAGACCAGGAGAAAACAGTTCCTTCCTTCCTTCCTTCCTATCCAGCGTTCATCAAAGTGATTTGCAGCGGAATATGCAAACCCTCCCTAGCCCAGCTTCCTCATTTCTGAACAGCAGTTTTACTTCCTAGCTAATTTGGCTTTTATTAAGACTAATCTGAATTCTAAATAAACTCTCGGAGTTGCTTAGAGATAAACACTATATAAATAAAGAGCAAAGAACACTTGGTGTTTGGAAGTGTATTTTGGAACTTTGTGTATTTTCCCATGCCAATTGCAGACCTCCTATGAATGTGTGTACACAGTGAACTTCTGTGTTATGACCTTGTTACCTCCTCACCTTTCCCCTACATCAACTTTTTCTTTTTATCTTAACCACCCATTATCTTATCACTCCTAAAATTGCTCCATGAAGCCCCTTTCCGTAGCCATCTCCATCAAAGTTTCCCTTGGAGCCCTGCTCATACTCCCTTGGTTGTCTTAAATAATTCATATACATAATTTTAAATAGATTATAGTTTTGCCCCAGTAAAATAAGCTTTAAATCATTTTCTTTCTCCTAAATAAGAATCCAAAAACTGGATGACTCTTTTCAAGATTTCTATCCCTCAAAACACTTTGGCATGGGTCCCCTGGACCTGCCACAAAAAGCCACACTTGGTGGATAACCTCTACGTGACAGATAGCATAAGGGTGTGCTCTCTCCCGTCCCAGCATGGACAGCTCTGCCTAATTGGCTACAGTGTCTGGCCCTTATTAGAACCAGTCAGTACTATACATGGTAAAGAATGCATTTCTGATAATACTTAAGTTAGGTTTGGACTAAGGCCAAGAGTCTCTCTGGCAGACTAAAGCCACTTTTCCAACACTCCACTTTTAGCAAGATACATGATAAGGAAATAGAAACAAGACATCATGGGTCACGTGGCCACATGCCTCCACTTCCTCACCCGCCTTCCCACCCTTTTTTCGGGTGAGGAACCATTCCCAGGCAATTAGTCACAATCTTTCTTCTACCTAAGTCTCTCTCTCCCTCTCTCTCTCTCTCTCTCTCTCTCTCTCTCTCTCTCTCTCTCTCTCTGTCTCTCTCTCTCTCTGTCTCTCTCTCTCTCTCTGTCTCTCTCTCTCTGTCTCTCTCTCTCTCTCTCTGTCTCTCTCTCTCTCTCTCTCTCTCTCTCTCTCTCTCTCTCTCTCTCTCTCTCTCTCTCTGTTTCTCTCTCTCTGTCTCCTGCACTTTTTTCCTAAAAAACTTTGCTCCCAGTAACTTTGAAATTCCGGACCATCTTTTAGAAGATACTTTTAAAGATTTGAATTTTAACTACAAAATTTAACTGACTTAACACAGTTCTTCACCCTAAGATCAAACACTTTTGTTAAAGAAAATTTTAATTTAAAATACTTCATCCTCTGAAAATAGGAGTGAGGGGATCTCAAAATTAAAGAGAAAAATGTACAAACAACTGGGATTTGACCCAACTAAAGCCAGTGTTGGAAAATTCTGGTCGTGTCCCTCTGGGTCAGAATGTGGTAACTGGGCCTTCGTTTGGTACTGCTCACCTGGCATCACCAGCCCTGATCTGAGAGCTGTGGGTAGAACAGCTCTTTGCCCTCTTGGACCTAGAAGTCAGTATTTATGAAAGGACATTATTTGAAGTTCTAACAATAATTGTATAAAGTATGTAAAAACAATAATCAGGGCCAGAGAAAATGGCTCAGTGGGCAAAATGTGTGTTGTACAAAGATGGAAACCTGAGTTCAGATGCCTACAACCCACATATAAACTGGTGTGGCAGTATACACTCATAACTCCAGTGCTGGGGTGCAAGACAAACAGCTCCCCAGGGCTCCCTGGCCAGCTAGTCTAACAGAAATGGTCAGCTCTGGTCTCTCACTAATAATGTGAAGGGCAGTAGAGGAAGACTTCCAGTGTTGACTTCTGGCTTCCACAAGCACGCTCATGGATGCATTCACCCCATTGACACACAGAAATCATACAAAAAGCATGACCATCAAGACCACACAGTCTCATATACATTCTCTGTTTACTTGTGCTGCCTTCCAGAAAGTTTCATGTGTAGCATATTACTACACAGTTGAAACTCCTTTCAAGTATGTGTAAAGGAAGAAAGAAAATGCTCAGACAATACTTACTAGTAAAAGAAAATACTCCAAAATGTAAATAATAATACTTGATTTGAAATAGCTCCAGTAAAGAAAATAATCTAATTTTTTGTATATTGTTTTGCTTGGCTACTTAATAAGATTTTTGGATATCCAAAGGCAACAAGAGACAGACATCAATTCTTTAATTTAAAATTATACTGTGTCCAGGAGTGAGTGAAGAACCATGACTCCTAGAAATAGCAGGCTCTAAGAATTAGAGATGGACATGATGTTAAAAGACATTTTAGCAATTCCCTCACTTTAGGGATGGAGAAACCTAGGTCCACTAATGCTAGCACCCTTGGACATGAGCATCGAGGGGCAGACAGCTTCTCATTCAGATGATGTTTCTTGAGATCTCACTAGGAATCAGACCAGCGAGAAGATACAGAACATCTGGGAGCCTCAAGCTCTTCATTAGTGAGGTGAAAGCACCAAGCATACTCCATGTGGGCATCAACAATCAGAACTTAATACCCAACACTCTCAGCCTGGTGCAAAGGAACTCAAAATCTATTAGCTGCTTTCATTATAAGTGGCAGGTTAGAGCAATGAACAAAAGAAAGCTAAGCCAATGGGTTCCTTTCTGGTCATCTTCCTCTAAGAGTTCATCACTGAAATAGTGAGAACACTAATCCAAACATACAGTCCAGAAAATTCTCTAACATAATCTATATATGTGTATAAACTGGAGCTCCAGTGTTTATTAGAGAGACAGTAGGCATAATTGTTAAAAAAAAATCATGAACTCTTGAATTAATCAGCCTGTGTTCAAACTTAGCCCACCCATTTTCCCACTGGGTAACAATAAGCAAGTTATTTAATGTCTCTGTGTCACATTTTCCTCTTCTATAAAAGGGAATAGTGCTAGTGCCTATTTTGTAGGCACTATTAGGAAAAAGAATGCAGATATTTGGAAAGCACTCAGAATGGTATCTGGGCCAATATAGAGTATCATCATCATCATCATCATCATCAACAACATCATCATCATCAACAACATCGGCATCAGTGTCATATTACAACACTATCTTACACACCAGAAGTTATTGGTTGTTTTTGCTCTTTTGCTCTTTTGGCTCTTTGATCTTTAGGGGTCCTGCCACCCAGCCCCCAAATAAGTAACATATAGAGTCTTATTCTTAATTATAAATGCCCAGCCTTAACTTGGCTTGTTTCTTGTCAGCTTTTATTAAGTTATCCTCTCTGTCTCTGGCCTTGGGCTTTTATCTTTCTCTATTCCTGTATACCTTTTCTTTCCTTCTTACTCCATGTCTGGCTGTGTAGCTGGGTGGCTGGGTGGCTGGGTGGCTGGGTGGCTGGGTGGCTGGGTGGCTGGCCCCTGAAGTCCTCCTCTTTGATTCCTCTCATTCCTTCTTTCTTTTCCTCCTAGATTTCTCCTTGTATTTATTCTCGCTGCCTGCCATCCCTGCCTGTCCTTTCTCCTGCCTTGCCATTGGCCATTCAGCTCCTTATTAGACCATCAGGTATTTTAGACAGGTAAAGCAACACAGCTTCACAAAGTTAAACAAATGCAACATAAAAGAATGCAACACATCTTTGCATCATTAAACAAATGTTCCACAGCATAAACAAATGTAACACATCTTAAAATAATATTCTACAACAACCAGATAAGATATTTTTTGTAGTGGAAGTCCCTAAAAAAAAAAAAAAACCTTTCAGAGCCCTGGATCCTAATGATGAGGTTATGCTGCAAACCATCTACTGCTCAAATTCCAACCTCAGAAATACTTAAGACACTTTATACACTGGACTTAAAAAATAAAAAAATATTCTGAGATAAGAATAAGAAATAATAACAAGATGAAGGAGGAGGAGGAGGAGAGGAAGAAGAAGAAGAAGAAGAAGAAGAAGAAGAAGAAGAAGAAGAAGAAGAAGAAGAAGAAGAAGAAGAAAAGATAAAAACAAGCAATGATTCTGAGAATGCCAAGGTAATGCAATGAAATACTGTAGGTAAATAGAAAATGACTTACACATATCTTTGGAGTAGAGTTTGTCAGCTGCTCTTGGCTTACAGCCATGCAGATAGACTGTTGGAAGGACTTTCTGTTTAGTGGAATTTACTTTTTTGTGCTTTGTACCTGTGAAATCACAGCACTTAATAGAGTTTGGAGGGAGTCATATATTCATCCAACCATTTTACAGATAAGGAAACTGAGATCCAGATGAGTACAGTGATAAGCCAGCATGTGGCTTGTAAATAATGAAGCCTCTGAAGAAAAATGTTTTCTGAACCTTAGCCATCACTAGGCATCAGAGAACATTCCCAGCTTCATACTATAAATCTGATTAACTAGATCCATATTTTATAAATAAGTAGCTTAAGGAGCAGGAGTACTTCACCCAGTTGAACTTCAAATTACTTTAGATCAAAGTAATGTATCTTTTTGGATATCAGACTCTCACTTAAAAATTTATGTGCTTTAAAATTCCTGTTACAGAGAACATAAACAGTACATTGAGTTTGATCAGTCAGTAAAAAATTAATCTCAGGGGGTAAATGTTTCATCTTTCAGGGCATTGGAGAACTACATAGCAAGCATTTTACTAAATTCCATTCTGGCCCCAAATCATCTGCCTATGTCATATGGACGAGCAGCTTCCTGAGAAGCTGCCTGTTCCTCACAAGGCCTCCCGTACAAGATGGAGGCTCCTCCGGAAATAATCCCACCATTCAACATCTTCCACATTTGCCATGACCTAGACGTACAAATGTGGCCTGTTCATGTCTGTGTTTAACTTACGATTCAGAGTTGAATGAATTAGATCTCTTAGCTCCACTGTCTACTATCAGCCAATGTCACAAGCCCTACATCATGTTTTATTAAGTGGACTGATTTTCCTTTCATGCTTTATCCTGACTCCCAATCCCTTCCCTGCTAGAGTCATATACTCTAATGTTATAAAAAAAAAAAAAAGGTGTTGTGGTGGTTAATTTTAAGTGTCCAATTAAGAAATACCCAGGTAGCTGGGAAAGCGTGATTGTGTGAGAATGGGAACACTGGATCTCAGTGGACAAGACCTGGTTTCTCTAAGGACTACCAGATAAAATTCTTGGAACATCTCTATGGGGTTAGACTTCCACTACTAATGCAAGAGGGGTTCCCAACTGCCTCACTAACAGTTGGCACGAGCTGCCTTTCTAGGGTCATCTGTCTAGTGTAATGGTTCTTAACCCATGGGTCTTGACCCCTTTGGGAGTCAAACAACCCTTTCATGAGAACCATATCAGATATCCTGCATAGCAGATATTCACATTATAATCCATAACTGTAGCAAAATGACAGCTATGAAGTAGCAACAAAAATAATTTTATGGTTGGGGTCACCACAACCTGAAGAACTGTATTACAGGGTCACCGCATTAGGAAGGTTGAGAACCACTGGTCTAGTGGATAGTAGAATGTTAGTGAACCTCTTCAGGATCACCAGCTCTTAGAAATGTTTCAATTTCCCTGCTTCGATAACGTGAATTTCTAAATTCCATACACACCATGCACGAGTCCTGAGCAACCAGAAGTGGTATCTTGGGACCATGCATATAGATTCTTTCCACACCAATGTGTTCCAATATTTCTGTTTTGCAAAGCCATTGATCTCAACATATTTCTCATAGGCCTTTGCTCTCCAGAGGATGGCGGAGGTAGCCTCTCTTAAAGGCTTTCCGAAGGTTTCTAACCTCGACCTCTGTGGGTTAGTACACTAGGATTGTGTTCATTCTCACTCCCTCTTCCCTTTTTCATTTGCTCCCTCCTTCCCTCCTCTTCCTTCCTTTCCACATCTCTCCTTCCTTTTGGCCACCTAGATCCTGACCTGCTCTTTCTTTCTTACCTCCTCCCTCCTCTCTAGGGAGAACTCAATGCTCTTCCTCCAAACAGAGGAGAGGCAATGGGGAAGCCTGGGGACACAAGATTACATGGGGAAACACCATCTGCCTGCACTCACGTTTCCACAGGAGTACACTTAAGACGTCCTAAAGCACTTTACACATCACTTAACCTTCTTGGAAACATACAGAACTCATTACCATTTGTAGATAAAAATAGAAACCAAGACAGAGAAAAAAGAAAAGCATTTTGTGAAGTAACAAGATGGGTGACCTCCAGGTGATCTACTTTAGAGAAATGTGTGTCTTTTCAGTTGCCCCTGCCTCCCCACAGCCTCAGGAAACCTGGTCGGAACAGCAGCTCTCCTCTGTTCTCCCGGTCTCCTTTTGTAGGTCCAGTCATCCGAGCAGAAGATTCTGGCAAAAACTGAAAACTGTCATCTCTGCTTTTCGACAATGGCTTCTGGTTGTTCTTAAGCGCTTGCAAGAATTCTTATCTCAATGTCAGTGACTCTATAATAAGAAGCATTTGAAATCCTCGGCTATTACTGTACTATTAACAACCACACAAGCAGCAGTTCATTTTTCAGACGACATTGTGCTTCCTGATTGTATCTCATGTAAACAATCATGGTGAGTTAGAACTCTTATGTGGAGTCTCGATTTTAAATGTTAAATCTCTAGGTATAGACACACACAGTTTGTTTTAATTCTTTAACTATACCCACTTGTTGGCAATTTGAGCTTTATATTGTCATCTATCAGACTCTGAAAACCAATGTGTGTGTGTCTATTTTTATGATCAAAATAGGTTAAATATGCTTGAAGAACACTTTTTTCTGCCCCACGTGAGCAATGGTCAGCAAGCACCATTTGTGAGCGAGGTCAGGCTGTGAGGCCAAGTGAAAAAGACACTCTCTCTCCACAAGCCACCAGGATAGGTTTGGACGAATGGTTTAAATCCTACGTCTTGGTTTATTTTCAATAATACATACATAGGGCTGGTATATAACGTAGGGCTAGCAAGCTTGCCTGGCATCTATGAGGCCCAAGTTAATATTTCCAGGACTGAAAAAGAATGTAACATGGAAGTAACAACATCTGAATGTGTATGTTTAAGAGTTAGCATGAGGATTAAATTAAATCATGGATATATAACACCTAGCATATATTAAGCATTGAAATGCTACTTTTCTTTCTTTTTCCTCTAGAAAAATAATAGAACCACCATGAGCACCATGTGTAGCAGGAAGTATGAGAATACTGCAGAGATTTGGACATTTTCATCTTTGAAATGAACCCAGCAACAGTCATGTGAGCACTTGTTCAAATAAGAGGCTTGGCTTTTGCACACCACAGGAACTTTGCATGCTGGTAAAGAGGCATTGCCACTAAATAATTGTAAACGCCACATGAGCTTGAAGCAGAAGCTTTTAGCACAACAGCCAGTGCCATTCAGATGAATTGTTTCAGTCAAACAAATATATTTGGGGCACCATCTATTTCCTTCTATACTGAGTGTCTCTTACATATACAAAGTACCCTTTGAATCAAGGAGAGCATCTTGTGTGGATGAGATACCTAGGGAGTAAAGAATCATGAGAGAGTGCCCTAGACCCATGCATCTTTTAAAGGAAAAAGCAGGTATTTAGCGTAGACATCATTCTTATAGGGCCAGGACCACCTGCTGCTGTGGTTGTCTTTTGTTTTTATAATCATCCAAAAAAGCACAACCCAATTGTTGTATGATATTTTGTTTGTGTTCTGGCAAATAAAGCTTGCCTGGGTGGAGCTAGCCCTAGTTAACCATAGAGGCCAGGCAGTGGTGGCACACACATTTAATCCCAGCACTTGGGAGGAGGAAGCAGGAAGATCAGGAGTTCAAGGCCACCCTGGGCTAGTGAGATTGAACCAGTCTAAAAGAGCAACAGAGTCGGGCAGTGGTGGTGCATGCCTTTAATCCCAGCACTAGGGAGGTAGAGACTGGAATACAAGGTGGGTGGGGACAGGATCTCAGCCCCCATTCAGTCTGAGGATTTGTAGAGGTAAGAAATGATAGTGGTGTCTCTGTCTTTCAGCTTTCACCCTCAATATCTGACTTTGGGTTTTTATTGTTAAGACTAATTAGGATCACACTACACCCAATGACCTCATATTAACCTCATTCAATCCCATTTATCAGCAGGTAGTCATCTTTATTGTGGCCTTCCTTGTGCAATCATGCTAAATTGCTTCAGAATCACCTTTGTTTATAACTTACACAATGCATTCTTCCTAGAAAAAAAATAATGTCTCACATTTATTCCAAGGAAATAGAAGCACACACATCCGAGTTAGTAATTAGCCAAATAAAAGCTTCCCTCAACAACTGTCCATCTCCTTGCCCTGTTCAAGAAAGCACAGGCAACAGGCCCATGAGGAAAGAGCAAAACTTTGAAACAGTGTGCAGTAGCATATAAGGATTTTTCTCTACCCCAGCCCAGAACACAATTAGAAGAAAGAGAATACAAACCTAATATATAGCTGAGAACAAAGGATTTATTGAAGGGCCTTAGGATGTAGATCATTCTAGCAGGCCTTGAGATTCCCTATTAGAGCATGGCAAACTCTGTCCCTTCAGTGTCATGACTTTAGGCAAGAGAGTGAGCAGCTTGCTATAAACCTGCCTTGAGCAGCCTATAGATTCTAACAGGAACGAGGCTGAGCTACGCCTCAGCTATATATATTATGCAGTGTCCAGTGAACTAGGCTTCCCTCTTATACATGAATCAAGTGTTTCTCAGCTTAGATCCAGGAGACCACCAGCTTATAACAAAACATAGTGGGCAGGGGATTAAAGGCCCAGACTCAAATGGGAATTAGGACAGCATGAGTTAGGTGGCTAAAGACACAAAGCAGCAGAATGGAATGGCGACTTTGGATGAGGAAGACAAGGAAAGACTAAAAGACACTGTCATAATTATCATGCCTGAGGTATGAAATCTCTCCCTAAAAAAAGAGTCTTCAAATGTTGCATTACTTGAAGTCTAGAAAGATTTTCTAATCATCACCATAACCATCATTTATTACCTAATACCATGATCCAGGTGCTCTTCCCAGTGCATTATATACACAAGTGTACTTTATTCCCACAACAACATTACAGGAGAGACATCATTATCCCCCCTCTTCTACATATCCCCTCTCTTCTATACATGAAGAAACTGGGAGACAGACAAGCAACTAGAGAAGCAGGGTAAAAGGCTCAGTTCAGCTTAGAGACCATTTGTGTCACTGCTCCACACATTGCCTGTCAGTGGGGAAGGGCAGGAGCCTGTGGCTTGGCCCATCCATTAATAACAGTGTGTCGCAGTCACTGTTCTACTGCTTTGAAGAGACACCATGACCAACGCAACTCTTTGCAGAGTTGACCTTAGGAAGAAAGCATTTAATAGGTGACTTGATTGCAGTTTCAGAAGCTGAGTCTTTTATCATCATGGCAGGGAGCATGGCAGCACTCAGGTGTAGGGCTGGAGAAGTAGCTGAGAGCTACATCCTCATCCATAGGTGTAAAGAGAGAGAACTTGGCCTGGCATGAGCTTTTGAAACCTCAAAGCCCACCTCCAGTGACAAACTTCCTCTAACAAGGCCACACCTCCTAATCCTTATAGTCCTTTCAAATAGTTCCACTCTCTGGTGACCAAGCATTCAAATACATGAGCCTATGTGGGACATTCAACCCACTACACATTGCATGTGTCTCCATTGTTTGATTACCATGAGGAAGCAAAGCTCCCAGGGTCACATGGTGGTCTTTGGAGCCTTCTCAGCTTCTCATCATCACCCATCACTACACACAAGCTCATTCAGGCCAGGATAATTGTTATATGGCTTGTGACAAGAGCCTAGTTGGCCTTTTTTCTTTGACCTACTACTAAGCTCCATAAGAAAAGCTTTCTTACTGATAAATTCCCTTTGAGGGTCAACATGTCATTCTCTCAGGCCAGACTGTCATGAAAACTTTTATAAAGAGGATCCCAATACTCCCTTCTTCATACGGCAGAAGAGTCTATGTAGTTATTCTTTTGTAGAATTATACAGATTTATTCACCGCAACAAGTGAGGCAATGACATCAGCTCATTTAACTAGCAAAAGGCAGAGCCTACTGAGAACAGCACAGTCAGGGTTTACCAGCCTTCATGCCTCCTAGCTAACCCAAACAATCATTTCAAAAGTAATAATTACAAAGCCTGAATTATAAAACAATTATGAGTTAGGAAAAATGTGTTCACAATGTGGTATGGAACAAAAGTGTACACTTTGTACACTATGAATATGTATTACTCTCATTAGTTCATAAAAAGCTGACAGGCCAGTAGCTGGGCAGGAAGTTAAGCAGAAAAGCCAAACTGAGAATGATGGGAAGGAGAGGAGAGTCTAGAGAGATGCCAGCCAGTTGCCAAACAAGCAGGATGTGTAAAAAAATGAGGTAACAAGTCATGAGCCACGTGGCAAAGCATAAATAGAAATATTGGTTAATTTAAGTGTAAGAGTTAGCTATTAACAAGCCTGAGCTATTGACTAAGCATTTATAAGTAATATTATGCCTCTGAGTGGTTATTTGGGAATTGGCTGGCGGGTGAGAAATGTCCATTTACAACATTGCATTCAAAATAATTCACAGGCATGTAACTAAACAGGATCTTATATTCTAAAGCAAGGTCAGCATGCTATAGCTCGTGGATCTAATCTGACTCATAGGCCAATTTTTATATGATCCTAAGCCAAACATAGCTTTTGTCTCCTACCACTCCCACATCAACATAACATTGTCTCATTATGTAACCCAAGATGGCTCCAACCTGAAATCCTCCTGCCTCAGCACTCTCAATGCTGAAACTGCAAGCATGAGCCATAATACCTGGCTTTTAAAGAGCTGGGGGGGAAACAGATAAAACAGCATGGAATACATAAGCTGTTTTTAAATATTTAATTATGTGTTTACATGTATGTTGGTATGTGAGTTTGTGCACATGAGTGCAGTATCCATGGAGGCCAGAAGCTGGAGTTACAGGCAGTTGTCAGCCAACCCATGTGGGTGCTGGGAACTGAGCTCTGCAAAAGCAGTCTGTACCCTTAACTGCTGAGCCCTCTCTCTAGCACTTACCTTCTTTTTATAAATTGGAACTCATGAAGTTGAATTGAAACACAGACACACACATTTGTTTACTTACTGTCTGTGGCTATACCCATGCTACAAAGGCTCAAAAACCATTTGTTCATTGACTCTTTACAGAAAAAAAATGTGAACTCTTTGTAAAGTGATAGATTATAAATATGGTATTCTGACAAGTTTTTCAATATTGTAGTTTTTAACCTTTAGAAAACAGTGATTAATATTTTTGAACCTATCCTAAATTGACATTGCAGCTTATTACTCATTCTAATAATATGTTGTAGGTCTTAATTGTTTCTCGAGGCATGTTTTCTCTTACACTAAAATAATGTATGACTGATACAAACCAGGGCATTTTCTTCAAATGCCTGGGTAAAGCTAAGCACGCACTCTCCTGGCAGGAACATTTAGCTGCTAAGCTCAAAACCGAGACAATTAAAGCCAGTGAAGACAGAGCACATGGGCTTCTGTTCCTGCTTCTTGCCTACTTCAGAATCTACACATCCACAGACAAGTTTTGAGCAGCTTTTCATGAAGCATTTCACGAGAAGAGCAGGGTACAGGCCTTCTTTTGAAGGTGTGCTGTTTGCTGTTGTTTGTGACCCCCCTTTGACAGCAGCTGGGTGTTGAATTGAAGGTGTGTTGTTTGCTGTTGTTTGTGACCCCCCTTTGACGGCAGCTGGGTGTTGTATTTACATTTCTCTTGAAGGGGGTGATCCATCACAGGACTTGACTGCTGCGTCCTCCTTTTATACTTCTTGTGTTCAATACATAGTTGTCATGTCGGGCAGTCTGCAGACCCAATCTGAGCCTCCTCCATGCCATGCCCCAAATACATGCCTCTAGAATGCTTTCTAAATCTGGCATCGTCATTGACTTCAGAAGTCATTCCCTGAGCAAGGGCTTTGAAAAAGACACAGAACAGACTCACCAACTATTACAATTCCATCATTTCCTAGGACTTCATAAATATAACGCAATAAACAAGTTTGTGATTTCCCTGAGTTACATAAAAGTTTATTTGTATTCAAATGATAACCTAAGCAATAACTTCTCTGTGGGAGGTACCAACGAGAAAGTCCTCCACTGAGGTCCCAGTACTCTGTGGTCCAGTCCCAGGTTCTCAGCATACCCATTCCATGAACTACAACATGGGAGGAAAGGTTCTGTTCTCAAGACAAATCTCCTTGTTCAAATACACTTTAAAGTCCTGTAGAAGCCTATACAAACTTCCCTCCTGTGATCAGAGTAAGAAAACAACCCACAACTCATAGTCCCAGAGAGTCTTTTAACCAAGTTTGGGAGCCTGCTGCTGCTCAATCCGTGGCTTTGAAATCTACTCCAAAGCATCATTTCTATCAAATGCCCCATGTTTCCCAAGCAAAAGGAAGACTGCACTTCTGAGCCCCAGTTGATGACTTCAAGATGTATAAATTTACTTTCACCTAGAAATATATGAGTTAATTTTCATAAGTAGCTTTTAAAAGAAATAGGCCCTCAAAAAAAAAAAAAAAACTATGTAGCCAATAATAGTTTTGACTAGTTCTGATGAGTTACTGATGGCACTGCCTGCCTCTGCCAGTTATTACCAAACCCTGCCTAACACAAAGATAAATATCTCTCTACCACAAAACCAGATTTTTTTTTGTTAAAAATCAAGTCAAGGAGGATAAGAAAAAAAGGGGGGGGGGTGTAGATGGAGGCAGTACATATTTAATTAGGCCTAGGCTTGTTGCCTGATTTTCATTAGGCCCCAGCCTGATTCTGATTTGGCCCACTCCACGTCCTTTTAGGCCACTGGGTACCGAGGCCAGTGCTTGTTTTCATGGCTGTTTCAATTCATCAAGAAAACCCTTTGAAAGATGAAAGAAACTCCACATTTTTTCACCTGTTGTTCTTTCTTGTGTGCCTGTCACTTCGCTAGCCAAACTTGCTCCAAGCCAAACCAAATGCTTTCCAAACCTCTACAGTATGCCTTTGAAGATCTCAAGTTAAGTATTTTCTTATGCTGGCCAGTATCGCTTCCAAATAAGGAATAAAAACATAACGTAGTCCTTAAATTATTTTTTTAAATACCAGAAATGCAAACTCACATTCCAGCATGTGCATAAAAGCAAAATTCCTCTTCCCTCAGTTTAGAAGCATTGATCCAAAGACACCTGATGTTCATTACCACACCCACAGCATATTGCTTATGTACGACAACACTCCTCAAAGACCATATGCTGTTTTTATTATTGACACTTCACAAGTTTTCCCAGACTCTCTAGAAAAAGTATTCTGTAGGCCAAGGCCACTGAGTGGGCTCATCTTACTGCTCTGGTGAAATTCAGGTTGCTATTTACAGGATTAGCAATAGCTTCCTTATTTCCAACAGCACAGCAATTAGGAACCTAATCTGTCACCACTGGCTACAAGTTTTGGCTTTCATCAAAAGTGAAGGAATTTTCCAGGGAGGAAAAACACAGTGCTACCTTCGAGCTAAAAATAGCGCTGTCTTCCAGACAATACACACTTTCACATGGCTCCACCGAAACTTGCTTCAAGCAGCTTACAAAGGGACTACAAGAAGAAAGCCACGACTAGACACTAGTTTGGGCCACTGAGTTAGCTGAAAAATATTCAAATGAGGAAAAGCTAAAACAGAAAGGAAAGAGCAGCACAGCTCTTATAAGAATAAATGAGGCTCTAATCTGTGGACACTTTTCAAGAGAGTCAAAAGAGATAAATAACTGAACATAATGAATATAGCTAATTTTTTAAGGTTGAGTTGGGATGGCTGAAAATCAACAAACTAAAAAGTAGAATTGAGGCCCTTGATGGAACTTTATATCGTAATCATAGTTTACCTAAAGGTAATAGTATTGATAATTAGTAATATTATCATAACTTCTTATGAAGTATTTTCTACATCCCAGGCAGTATTAAAAATGTACCTTATTTTCTTTAATACTTTCAGTAGCATCATTAACTACGTACATGATATTCATTTGACAGACTCTAAGGCTCAGAATATTAAGAAACTTACTCAAAAACTATTATCCAATGGTGTTAAAGTGATGGCCATCAGTTAGACTTACTTTATAGTAAGTTATTCTCTCTGAAGTTTGCAAAGTCAGTCATTTAGTCATCTATTAATAATTTTCATACTATGCATTTATTTATTGACAGACATCAAATAGGAAAGAAGTAATAACTCTGTTATCCCAAGGGAGCTAGAAACCATCTCAGATTGTGTGATAGTTAGTGTTCATTGTTAACGTGACTGGACCCAGCATCACCGAACCTACCCCAGGTGTATCTATTAGGGTGTTTCTAGGAAGGTTTCCCTGAAGAGGGGGGACCCACTTTAAATGTGGATGGCTCCATTCCATGGGCGGGGATTGTAGCCTGGAAAAAAGAAGAAAGCCAGTAGAGGACTAGCATTGAACTCATTGCTTCCTGGCTGTGGACACAATTGGACTAGCCACCTCATATTCATGCTGCCATTTCTTCCCTGTTATGTGGACCGTACCTTCAAACTGTGAGCCAAAGCTGGCCTGTCCTTCCTTGCATTGCATTTGCCAAGTGTTTCATCATAGCAATGAGAAAAGTAAGAGAGATCAGTTCCCCAGTTCTTGTTCATTTGGGTGGTTATCAAGGCAGTGTACATCTATCAGAAAATAGACTGTGATGAGTGTGGAGGGCCCCAAAACAGCTTGACCACACAGCAGCCATGACAGGTTTAGGGGCCTAGACACAGCTTCTGTGACAGGCTTACTGGCAGGCAACACCCAGATTCAGGAAAAGCCTTAAGCTAATACCACCCAGGGATCTACCCAGGGATGAGGAAGCATCTGACATCCCAAACATTCCAACCATTAGATAAAGTGGCCAAATGTCCTTGAGTCTAGCACACACCTATTTTTTGTTTTGTTTTGTTTTACAGATACCCCTAAACAATTGTCAGCCAATCAGGGTCCTGGACCCTGGAAATCCCCTCACCCCAACCTCTGCTATGATAAAAATCCCACCCTGCCTGGGCTCAGGGCTCTCTGCTCTCACTGCTGTATTGGACAGATAGAGGGAACAAGCTCTGGAGCTTGAGATAAAGGATCTTTGCTTTTACATGCTGGATTTGGTCTCTGTGGTGGTCTTTTGGGGGTCTCCGTGATCTGGGCATAACAACAAGAAATGAGATAACTTGTTGCTACCTTCCAGAATGTTCCATCTACCCTGTTCCATGGGGTTTTGTTAATCAGATAACTTGGATTCACATCTTCCTCTCTCAGCTCATCAGGACACAGCTATCCATCAACCACTAACGAACCCCTGGGGCTACCTCACCCATGTTAGCAGACAAGCTTTGTCAGAGATCTGTGGCTTCCAAACCCTGCCCTTTTCCAGTTCTCCTGCAAGAGATCGCCCCTCTCCTGTGATGGATAGGGACCTTCAAGTAACAGTATTTATAGATTCTTAGTCTTAGCTGGACAACTGTTAGCACTTGTTTTCAATTTCCCTCTCAACTCTCTGAAGAACTAAGACATGACCTCAAGGGAGGCCAGGGCTAGAGAGAAGCCTGAGTCACTGACACCCAACTATTCTCAAAGTGACCCTTCTGTGATGACTAAGCCTTGTTACTGTATCAATGTCACCCCTGGATTCCTCACCCGTTATAATAATTATCTCCCAGAATCATCTTCAATTCTTGGGCAAATTGCCTTCTGAAAGCACCCACTAGTAACTATAATGTGCCCAGAGCATGACTGAATCCTGATAGGAACCAATGCGTAAATTTATTGCCAGGTTCAAACATTCATTCACCCACACACACTTCTCATTGAGAAACAGAACCTTGTCGATAAGAGTGCTAGATAGAACTGAATTGCTAGTGTATTCTGATGCAATTTATTTGGGAAGCCTAAGGAGACGGGGGTAATAATACCACCAGAAGATGAAGATCAGAGTCAACACCAAGCATGGTGCTAGAAAATGGAACGAAAAAAATTAAATTGAGTTCAGGCAGGAGACCACAATACAGGGATCTAAAAATGTGTTCTTGTGCTCTCTGACAGATTGAGTTAGAACTTGAGAGAACCTAAGTCCAACATGCTCATTCCTGACTGTCTTCTGGTACAGACAGGTGGTGACCTATCATAACACCCGGTCCCTATGCCTGTGGCTTTAACAGACAGTTCTCTCCAGGAGCTAGTCAGTTCCTAGCTCAGGCCTCTGTGTCTCTTCCTGCGGGCTGCTTCTGCCACAGAGCAGGCTCTGCCCACCTCTAGGGAGGCCAGGATGGTGGTGAGGCAAGACTTCCAAACAGTCTCCAACTCCCAGGTGGCACACAATAGATGCCCAGTTTCCCTGGCAAGGAAAAATCTCTCACAGGGTCCCTGTCAGGATGGAATCCAGCTTCCCAAGCAATAACCACCCCCGAATGCACTTTCTATTGATATTTGCCAGTATCCTTAGTCATTTGTGGTACTCCTGGGGCTACTTCAAAAGATAAAATACCCCAAACATCAGCCTTTTAAATTTTTAATTAAAATATAATTCTATCATTTTCTCCCTTTGCTTTCCTCCCTACAACTCTCTCATGTCCACTCAGTTCACTCCCTCTTGGACTGTGAGACCAAAATGAGCCATGTTAGAAATAAGACCAAAATGCTTTCACCCTAAAACTAAGGCCTAAGATTTCTCCTTTTAGGTACAGGCCATGAGTTACTGAAACCAGTCAGTCCAGATTCCAGAAACCAGGAAGTGTAAAAGTACAGAGTCACAATGTAGTCACGAGGTAATGACTGCAGGACTATGGAATGTCCTCCCCCTGGTTCCCTAGGTAACTGACCATAAAAATGTCCCCACCTGAGGGCAGCCAATGAAAAATGGTGGCAGGCAACAACCCCTTAGAAATAAGATTACACCTTGATTTTTAGAAAGTCCCTAGAAGTGAGCCAATCAGAATTGTACCCGCACTAGCACCCCTAAATGATGTAAC
This sequence comes from Peromyscus californicus insignis, assembly GCF_007827085.1. Taxonomy (NCBI): domain Eukaryota; kingdom Metazoa; phylum Chordata; class Mammalia; order Rodentia; family Cricetidae; genus Peromyscus; species Peromyscus californicus. The sequence goes on from NW_026294584.1 coordinate 17,032,867, forward strand.
CTTGTGGTGTTTGCCTTTAAAAACTGAGCTTGCAGAGAGGTGGGCACTTCCTCCACTGTGTTGGATGTATTGGACAAAGTCCCTGCCTAGGCTTGTATTGCTCTTGGGTATCCCAAATTAAACCTTGCTTTTGCATTCCGGCATGCTCGTCTTCAGTGGTCTTTCTGGGAGGTCGAGATCTGGGCACAACAGGACCTCTTCTCATTTGATTATTATTGTTACATACACAACATAAATATATAAACATAACCTGCTGAGTCCATTTAGAGTTGCTGTGTGCATACAATTTCAGGGCAGACCACTGGTATCAGATAACAGGATTACCCCCGGGAAAGACTAATTCTCTGTATCTCAGCAGTCTTTAGTTGCCTATAGTTTTTGTTGAGGCATGGGTGATAGGAATCCCAACCACACCCCCATGGTCGCATGCCCTGGCAGGACACTTAGTCATTTCCAGGTCATACGTCGTGTGTAACCCATGCCCCATGCGCTGCATGGTCACATAATCGCATGACATGACCACATGATCTATGTGCGTTCATGGAGTCTGTGTGCGCAGGTGAGAGCTGGCCCTTAAAAAGGCAGGCCCCATGTCTCCCCACCCCCTTCTCACACACGTGTCCTCCAGGAGGCCTGATCACATCTATCCCTTTCTCCTTGTCTTAATAAAACTCTTGTTAGTGGATTCTGTCGAGTTTTGTGACTTTTCCTTGCAGGGTAAAAGCCATCGATGGGGAGCCCTGAGAGTTCTCCCTTCCCCATTTGAATGTCTATGGTACTATCATTGTTTAGGTCTTGTTTAGGCAGCTATGTTGTTGAGGTATCATGGGTGTAGCTTCCCCGTCATTTCTAGGAGATGCAACCTCACAGCACATTTCCTGGTCCTCTGGCTCTTACACTATTTCTGCCCCCCCCCCCAACACTTCTAGAATGTTCCCTATTTAGGTGTAGGAATTGTGGGCTAGGCACCCACAATCAGTTGATCTCTGCATTTTGACCAGTTGTGGTTTGCTTTAACAGTCTCCATATGCTGCAAAAAGAGGCTTCTCTGATAAGGGATAGGAGCTACACTTATCTGTGGGTGTAAGTTTTGAAAGCAGTTAGAAATTACATTGGTCTAGTAACGTGGCAATAGTAGGTTATTTTCTAATGCTCGTGACCTCACTAGCCCTGAGGAATCTGGCTAGGTTTTCAGTACCAGGCAAGATTTCCCTCCTGTTGGGTGGGTCTTAAGACCAATTAGTTGGCTGTTGGTTGCCACCAAAGATAGGAGTTCCGCTGTGACACCTTTAGAGCTATCTTGCCGTGCTTGTCATGGTTGTGGTTCCTAGGAGTCACAGCTGGTTAGGACTGTTGAGTGCTGTCCTCCTTTGGCAGCTTACACAGCACCTCCTGGTGCTATAAAAGCCAGTCCTCAGGGAGGAGGCTTTCAGGTCAGATCCAGCTCGGATCCTCCAAGTCCTGCATCCGAAGTGTGTGATGTCTTCAGCAAATAGAGACTTACCTCTGAGAGGCAAATGATACTGCAATAGCAATAGCTTGTATTGTTCAGGGAGTCTCTTGGGCTACCCTGACCAACAATATAAAAGGAGGTTTCTCAGGCCTGATACCGGGTTTCTTGTTAGCCTATGACTCTTGTCGGGAACACTGTCAGCCCAAGTGACATAACTTCACTTAAGATATACACACTATATACACACTTATATAGAGATATGTAATTTTAGAGAAATATGAAATAATATTGTTCCTCAAGGCTTTTCAAACATTCCTCAGTGTTATTTGCCCTTTCCCCTCCTCTTCTCCCCTAAATTAAATCCCTCCTCCCGTTTTTCCCATTTCCCAATTCACACTCTGGGTTATAGTCTCACATCTAAAGATTTGGACCCAGAGACCAGATGAGAGAGAGCATGAGGTGCTTGTCTTTTTGAGTCTCAATTGCCTCACTCAATATAATGTATTTTCTAGTTCTACACATTTACCAGAAAATTTCGTTTTTCTTTACAGCTGAATAGTATTCCATTGTTTATAAGTAGCACATTTTTATTCTCTGTTCATCTGTCGAAGGATATTTATTTAGGTCATTTACAACTCCCAGCTATAGTGAATACAGCAGCATTATACATTGCTGAGCAACTTAGGATTTCCACATTTGGGTGGGGGTATAATTTAGATCCATTATAGATCTAGGCCTACACTCTGTCGAGATCAAGCTATATGTAAATAAGCACACGTAAAACCTTCCCCCGTCTTTTAAATCTTGTGTTAAACTCCTGTTTTATCTGGCAGCAGATATGCTTCAACTCCTTCTCTATAGAATCAAGTGTTTACTAAATGCTCAAGTGTGGCTTGTATTGTGTCAGGAGCTGCTCAGCCCGTGAAGATGTGCATGGTGCAGCTACTGCAATAATGCAATGGCTCATCAGAAAGAAATTAGCCCAGAGTCACAAGGACAGCACATGGTAGGGTTTCTGAAGGCTTCCTGGCAGTCGCCAGCTTCTCTTCCAGATACTAGGTGACTAAATTAGCCCCATTAGAACTGAATTTCCATTTGTGCTGGATTTCAGTTTGCTTACACACAGTGCTTGGAGCTGCCTCAGCCCAATGGCCTCCCAATCAATTATTTTAGCACCCTGAATCAGAATCTCGAGGGGGAAGGCCATAGGACTCTGTTTTTAACAAGCACCTACTCAGCTGTTATATGGATAGTGTAGAACACTTGTTCCTGCCCTCCATGAACTCTCACGCCTTTTTTTCCCCCGTGAATCTGGTTCACACAGGTCTTTTCCTAGCTGTGTTCCTAGATGAAATGCTTTCTCCGGCAGTGATTTTCAGATCTCTATGCTTATGTTGCCTCAAATGCCAAGCCCACCCACAACTCCTTAAACAGTCCTTAGTGACAATGCATATTTGGCCATTTAAGTCACCACCTTTCTTACACTGATTCCCTTTTCCATATCCAAATGTTTTGTTGCTAACAGACCATTCAACTGACTCACTACATGCAAGCGTCATTACGGGTGTTCAACCTTTTTCGGTTTTAACGATATACCGCTTTCAACAGCAATTACTTCGTGAGGTCAGCTGCAGTCTGGTGGAGCGAGACAGACTTTTGAAAGGGTTCGGAAGTTCTTAAAATACTCAAAGTCTCTGCTCTGTGCATCCACTGGCCTTAACCTTCAGAGAAGCCTAGCCAGCCCGTTTTGCACCGGCATCCTTCCCAACACATTGTTTGTATTTACTGCCAGCCGTGGCAAATTTAGAATGCAAACAATTCGTCAATTGTCTCTGGTGGCAACAAATTAAGTCTTTACTCAGCCAGGACACACCCCCTGTGCTATCTTTTAAAGGCTGCCTGCTGTGAGGCGCTTCAAGAGCTAGCTAGCTTCAGGGAGGCAATGAGATGGAGGGAGCGTGCCTGGGGAGATTAGATGCTTCTCAGGTGTCTGTTTTCCTCTCAGATACTGTGGTCCCTGCAGCAGCGAGTGCGGCCATTTGTTGTCTCTCTCCCCTAAAGGCCGTTTTGTCTTATCTGATGTTGAAATTCTTCCGCAAAGCTTTGAACAAAGAAACATAAGGACAAACACTCAGTTGGAAATGTGTTTGTGTCTTTGCTATGCTTGGCATTTCCGCAAAAGGTACAGATAAGTACTGACTGACTTTTTGGTTAAGTTCAGAGTCAGTGTCTGGTCCACAGTGACGGTGGACCATTATCTCCAGTCTTCCTCAGGGCACTGAGCTCTCTTAAAAACACAAAGGACAAAGACGGGGAAAAACAGTTGTCCGAGAAAGTGCTGTCGGTAATTCACTGGAGGTCTTTCCTGATATAATGAAAACTGACATTGACTTTTGGGACACGAAAACATTTTCTTGGGCTATGGTATTGGTGAACAATGGGACAAATGTGGAAATCAGACTTTTGTGATGGTAGATTCTTCATGTCATTAGACTCTCCCACCAAGAAAAGTGTTAACTGACTTTAGTTATTTTTCAGGTAAATTTGCAGCACTGCCCTCCTGAAGCAATGGTGAAGATTTCTCTTCTTTTCTCTCTCTCTCTCTCTCTCTCTCTCTCTCTCTCTCTCTCTCTCTCTCTCTCTCTCTCTCCCTCTCCCTCTCCCTCTCCCTGTCTCTCTCTGCTCTGTGTAACTATGACTGTCCTGGAACTCTGTAGACCAGGCTGAGCTCAAACTCAGCCTCCCTTTTGCTGGGATTAAAGGTATGCGGCCGCCGCCGCCGCCGCCGCCGCCACCACCCAGCAGTGAAGATATCTTAACTCAGTTTATCCAGCATACACCCAATAAGGCATAGTAAACTTTATCTGACCATTTTGCATTTAACCATAAAAGACCACCATCCACATATGCAATCAACAAGATCATTTATTACCACCATGCTGGAGCCATCCTTCCTACACAAAGGCAAAATGTCAACAACCCTGAGAGAAGCTCGAAGCGCGCAGACTCCTTTTAAACACAGCTAAGGGGAGTTCCTAGGGCAGTTAGGTCATTTCAGATATGATTAGCCTAGGCAAGTGGCAACATATTAGTACATTCTAATTGGCTAGGGCTAGTCAGGAGCTGGTTAAAGCTATAGCTGTTCCCTTTTGGGACAAGCCTGGACAAGTCCCAGGCTTTGTCTTTAGTTGGTTATTACCTTGAGCTGTTATGGAGGCTGGCCAGCCTAATGCACACTGACTTTGGGGGCTGGCTCAGTGTCCCAGGCATGGTACATCCTATCTCCCTTGTCCCTGTTGTCAGTGGTGTTGAAGACTGATTGTCCTTTGTTTGTGGCTTCCTTGGAAACTGTCTGCCCAGTTTTAAGAAACAGGGACTGAGGTCTAATTCTTAACTGAGTTATTAGAAGCCTGTCATGGTATTTGCCTCTATCTCTCTCTCTCTCTCTCTCTCTCTCTCTCTCTCTCTCTCTCTGTCTGCCCCAATAAACCTCTTGCACTAACTGTTGCATGTGGCACTTTTGTTTAGTGGCATACCTTGGCAAGGCCCAAAGGTACCCACTCTTTTTTAAAATCATTACAGGTAGGAGCTGATACAAGTTAGTCACTAGGGAGATGCCTTTGAAAGCTGTATCTTGTCCCTATTTCTTACTCTTTTTTTCTCCCTCCCTCCCTGTTTTTGTCCCAGTTTCCCCCACCTGATAGTGTTCCGCCTCAACTTAGGCAAGTGGTGGAGCCAGTCAAAGTTTCCAAAGCCTCTAATACCGTGAGCCAGAATATCTCCTTCCTCCCTTGAGTTATTTCTTGTGTATTTTGTCACTCTGATGAAAAGTGGGCAACACAACAGCTTTCACGTAGACTCTGAAAGATGAAGGATGAGGCATTCCAGAGCGTCTATGAAACAGGACATGCCTATCGTGTTGTTTTTCCTACCACCCCTCAAGATTAAAATATTTTTATCTAAAAAAATTCTGTTGGGCTGGAGATATGGTTCAATTGTAGAGTACTACTGTAGACCAATTTCTAAACAGTCTTATTAAGTAAGAAACACAGAGCCAAATACAGAGGTAATAGCCAAAGAGATCAGAGAACTAGCGAAGAGCCACGACTACCTTATCTTACCACCTCATCGCCATCGTTTCCCCAGAGAGAGCTTCTTCCTGTGTAACCTGTGTTTTTATTGCCTTTCTATTCTACTTTCTCATTGGCTCTCAGCCCAGCCACATGACTTCATCACTGCCTGTCTATACAGACCTCCAGGTCTCTATGGTTGGTACTGGGATTAAAGGCTCATGTCACCACGCTTGGCTGTGTCCTTGACCACACAGAGACTCTGCCTGCCATGTGATCAGATTAAGGGCGTGGGCAACCACCACCGGACTTCTGCTTATGGCTCACTATATGTCCTCTGATCTCCAGGCAAACTTTATTTATTAACATACAAATAAAATCACATTTCAGCACAATTAAAATATCACCACATACTACTTGCCTAGTGTGCACAAGGCCCTGGATTCAATCTTCAGGACCCTCTTAATAGTGTTAATAGACCAGTAAACTGGCTTGAATGTTGTTTTTTTTTCTTTTTCTTTCTTTTTTTTTTTTTTTTTTTTTTTTTTTTTTTTTGGTTTTTCAAGACAGGGTTTCTCTGTGTAGCTTTGTGCCTTTCCTGGATCTTGCTCTGTAGACCAGGCTGGCCTTGAACTCACAGAGATCCACCTGCTTCTGCCTCCTAAGTGCTGGGATTAAAGGCATGGGCCACCACTGCCTGGCTTGAATGTTGTTTTTTAAGAAAAAAATTAAACCTATCTGTTTGGTGACACATCTAAATGTATGAAATATATATGTGTGTGTGTGTGTGTGTGTGTGTGTGTGTGTGTGTGTGTGTGTGTGTGTTTGTGTGTGTGTGATAATGCTAATATCTTCCTTTTTACTATAGAAATTATAATTTCACATGATTCAATCATGTACATAAACAAACATACATACTTAATGAAAATTGCTCACCTTTTTGAAACAAAATTCCTTAACTAGGCTAATGTTTTGGTTGTGTTAAAAATCTTTTAGGTAATGATAGCTACTCAACACTATTAGCACATATTTAGCCATGAAGTCTGTTTTCAGTATCTGTGTGATGATCCTACCCTGCCAAAAATGTAGACTCATGTTCAGATAGGCAGTTTGTTATCCCTTCGTCTAGAAGGAAGCCACATCAAATTTACCAGAAATCAAAAATGAGCAAAATCGGGGGTGCTGAGTCATCCTGACTATCTATGACATCCATGTGACAAAATCAAAAACAGACTTGAGAATCTCAGAAAATGAGCCAAAAATTAAATTAAGAAAACCATGGTTGTGTAACTGAACTTGAAAGAGAAGGGAGACACGGGGAAATCAATGACAAAGTGAGGCCACCACATAGCAGAGGAGAGCATGGCAAATCTTGTCTGCTCCTCTCTCTAAAAAGAGGCCCCAGCTGGATGCAATCCTAGACACGCCCCCCCAAAATCAGTTAATTCCAGATATCACGTTAGAGTTTGTGAGCACCTTTGAACTACACATCTATAGTTTTACATCAGAATTTCTATCAGGTTTTCAAAGTTCAAATGCACATTCTCTTTGAAATATATTACTGACAATGTTAATTTGAGATGACTCATTTCATTGGTAATTTAACTTAGTCTGGATTGTTGGGTGACCACTGGCCATGAAGCACTACCTTACAGGCCCAGTTTGTCTTTGTGTCAGCAATCCGGTCACTGCAGAAGAGCCCCAATTAATTCACCATGAACTGAGGTAGACTGCAGGGGGAAATCAGGCCAATGATTTCACAGGGCACTGGAGGGACAAGGGTGTGTCATTGTTTGAAATAGAAAAGAACAGTGAAACACAGCACCACGTCATGCCACCCACACCTGAGGGAGCCTGGGCCACTGTCAATCAGGATGTAGAGCACCTTAATTACCTATGTTGATTCAAACTTTTATCATTTTGCCGAGGAGATAACTAGTTAAATGTGGGACCTTTGTTTTGATTAGGATCTAAAAAAATAAAAGGATTTAAATCAACAATGGATAGAACAAAAATTACAGGGTCTATTAACATGAATTATTTTAATCATATGAATGAAAATATGCCCCCCATGCCTACTAATATGAAGTACAAACATTAAAGTCACAGTGAGATACCCTCTGCCACCTTACAGCAGGTCTCCAGACTTTTCACATATCTGCTTCCCACCATCTGCCCTGGTTTTATTCCTCCAAAGCACTTGTTACTATCAAACACAATTACATCTGTCATATTCGTTGCCTACTCTCCCAAACTGCAGATTCTTCCAGAATGCAACTTTCATGGAAAGAGGAATCTTCACTGCACAGACTACAGCTGCCTAGAAGAACACCTGACATCGCATTGCTTACTGAATAGACGAAAAAGACCTGTCATCCCGAGAGACCCCTTCTAAGAACAAACCCCAGAGAAGTTCAGGGGTACATGGAGACATACATGAGGCACTGACATCAGTAGTATCAGCAGTAGAAGAACCCAGAAAGCCCTAAATGTCCTAAATAAAGGACTGAGTGAATGTATCGTGGTGGTGTGTTTATACAAGGGAATTTAGTAATTAACATGAATTAAGTTGACTTACAGATAAAAATCAAAAACTTTGGCTGAAGAATAAAGCCAACTATCAGATGTGTGTAGTAACGTATCCCATATCAGGACAGGAAGGTCACCCAGGACGAGGGTAGCTGGGGACAGGGAAGAGGTGGAGAGAATATGAAGTCTGAAATGAGATCTGTCATTTCACCTACTTTAAAGTCTTTACCTGAAGGAATAAAAAACATTTGTCAAGTTTTATGTTTCTCTATATTGCTGTATTTAACATGTTTTATAGGTCTCAATCATTTTAATATAATCAAAAATAACTCAAGGTCTTTCCCTGCATTAATAAGTAACTATACCTTCTCTCTACGATAATCATGATGACAATGGTAACGATGATTTTCCCCATTTCTGTCTCTTTCTTGTATTATTAACATCTCCTATTTTATTTCTCTTGTACCCTGCTTCTTTCCCAAAATAATTTTACATAGTTTACAATAAAGAATAAGTAATAATCTTACACAGACTTTTTAAAAGGCAAAAATGCAAAGAAGGCAGGTAGTAAAGTAAACTTTGGTGCCTCCATTGAGCTTCAGATTTTGCTTCAAGTTTCTTGAAGTCCAAATGACAAGCAAACACAACTGAGAGAGATTCCATTGCTCTTGATATTTAAGAGGGTATTCGAAGAAAGACAAAGTAGTTCCTTGGATTCAATTTTCAAAGCGATCTCTCATAAAAGACTTGATGTTGGGGGTACTGACTGGGACAATGTCTTCAGGCTCACTTTCCCTAGAATCAAAAGTTGGTTTCATATTTTATTCCTTACAACCTCAAAAAAGCTAAAGACATAACATCTAAGTTCTGTTTAGAAAGAGCATTCATTACTTGGAAGCCAAAGCAGCACATACCTTTAGTCATCTAACTAAATCCAAAGATAAAATCGCCAGTGCTTAAGCAGGGAGCATGTCTCTTAGATAATTGCCCCAAACTATAATTCACTTGAAACAAGCTATTGATAGGTGAAACAAAACATCCATCAATTAATTATAGTGAATGACGTATCTGTCTGTAGCTGAGTCACTGAGCAAGGAGGGTAGTTTTATTTCCTTTAGAAATATAACTTGAAAAAGAAAGTTATAAAAATAAAGGTCTGATTCATCATAGACTCCAACTGGCAGAATCCTGTTTTCTTTTATCTGTTCGTTAAGTCCAAAATACTTGTTATTTACAGCCCCAAATCTTAAGTTCATAGGCCAAGAGTTATGTACTACAGGAGATACTGTGGTTTTCTGGTAGCATGTTCTGTAATTTTCTGATGTCTGTAGTGTAGGAGTGTGTCACAGGGATTGAGGTTTGAGTTAGTTCCAATTAAAGAGTGTAATGGAAAGCCCACTTATCTGTTAATTATTTCTGTTACTGCCAGCAAATAATGAAAGACAACTAACATCCAACAACATGGAATTTTAGGGAAGAATTTCAGAGCAAAGATCAAAGAGTTTGAGGCAATGATCACTTGCACTGGTATCTCCTTTTCATCCGTTCATTCCTCCCACATCTAATCACACAACAACCCTTCAATTAAAGCAACCCTTCGATTAACGCTTCAGTTAAAACAACAAAACTTGACAGCAGCGACAGTGATTCTTAGGAAGACTTGGTGACCGGACTCAAGTCACAGAGCTAGTCAGGACACAGTCACAACTTGAGCTCATGAGCCCTAGCTACAAAACCAGATGCCCTTCCGTAGCTTTGGGGTCACCATGCACCCTTGATAAGAGAGCTGAAGTATGAGACTGCTTGTCTCTCTACAAGGCTCTGGAGCTTCATCCAGCCTGTGACATGTCAAGAGAGCACTATGGTTTGAGCAACTCCCTTAGAAGTTTATGTGCTGGAAACATAGTTCCAAAATTTATATTAATAGTCTTGCAAAGCAGAGCCTGTGGAAGATAAATTGAGATTAGATGATGTCATATGTGTAGAAAACCCCTATGATGGCATTTTGGCTCTGTATTAGTATGACACCCTCCTTTTTTAACTAGCATGCTTACTCCATCTCACCATAAGTTGACTTCTGCTACACTATGAAGTACCAAAATGAGCTGTCACCAGAAACTCAGCAGACACCAGTGCCATGCTCTTAAACTTCCCAGACCTCAAAACAGACTTCCTTCCACTGGGAGTCTGCAGGGCTCACACCATGACTAACAGCAGAATTAAATAAGATAAAGTGTTCTGACATTAGAGAAAAAAACTGTAATGACAATAAAAGGGAATAGATTTGTCACATACACATAAAATAAATAAATAAAATAGAAAAAAACTCCTTTATATATTATCTGAACTCTATTTTGTAATAGGTGGGAATGGAGAATAAATAGGAGGAGAAATATAGGACGAGAAATCAGGGAGCAAAAGGAGAAGGAGAGGAGGACTCCAGAAGCCAGCCACCCAGCTACACAGCAAGTCACGGAGTAAGAAGTAAAGAAATGTATATAGAAAGGTAAAAGCCCAGAGGAAAAAGATAATTTAAGTTAAGAAAAGCTAGCAAGTAACAAACCAAGCTAAGGTAGGGCATTCATGAGTAAGAATACAGCTCTGTGTATTTATTTGGGAGCTGGATAGCAGTCCCCCAAAGAGTAAAGACCAAAGAGAAAATAAATAACCCAACAACAATTACCATCCCTGATTTCAAGCTCTACTACAGAGTTATAGTAATAAAAACTGCATGGTATTGGCATAAAATCAGACAGGTGGATCAATGGAATCGAATTGAATACCCAGTTGTAAGTCCACACACCTATAGACACCTGATTTTTGACAGGGAAGCCAAAATTATACAATGGAAAAAAGAAAGCATCTTCAACAAATAGTGCTGGTCTAACTGGATGTCAGCACGTAGAAGAATGCAAATAGATCCATATTTACCACCCTGCACAAAACTCAAGTTCAAGTGGATCAAAGACCTCAACATAAATCCAGATACACTGAACCTGATAGAACAGAAAGTGAGAAATAATCTCGAACTCATTGGCACAGGAGACAACTTTCTGAACAGAACACCAATAGCACAGGCACTAAGATTGACAATTAATAAATGGGACCTCATGAAATTGAAATTTTTCTGTAAGGCAAAGGACACTGTCAGTAGGAAAAAATAGCAGCTTATAGAATGTGAAAAGATCTTTACCAACCCCACATCTGACATGGGGCTGATTCCCAAAATATATAAAGAACTCAAGAAACTAGATATCAACAAATCAAATAATCCAATTAAAAAAGGGGTACAGATCTAAAGAGAATTCTCAACAGAAGAATTTCAAATGCCAAGAAACCTTTAAGGAGATGTTTAACATCCTCAGCTATCAGGGAAATGCAAGTCAAAATGACTCTGAGATTCCATCTATGCCTGTCAGAATGGCTAAGATCAAAAACACTGATGACAGCTTATGTTGGAGAGAATATAGAGTAAGGGGAACACTCCTCCATTGCTGGTGGGAGTGCAAACTTGTATAGTCACTTTGGAAGTCAGTATGGTGGTTTCTTAGAAAACTGGAAATCAATCTAACACAAGATGCAGCAATACCACTCTTGGGCATATACCCAAAGGATGCTCAATCATACCACAAGGACACTTGCTCAACTACGTTCATAGCAGCTTTACTTGTAATAGGCAGAGCCTGGAAACAACCTAGATGTCTCTCAACCAAGGAATGGATAAAGAAAATATGGTTCACTTACACAATGGAATATTACTCAGCTGTTAAAAACAAGGACACCAGGAAATTTGAAGGCAAATGGATGGAACTAGAAAAAAATCATCCTGAGTGAAGTAACCTAGACCGAGAAAGACAAATATGGTATGTACTCACTCATAATCAGATATTAGAGGTAAAATAAAGGATAACTATCCTGCAATCCACAGACCCAGAGAGACTAGGTAATAAGAAGGGTTCATGGGGGGACACCCAGTTATCCCTGGGGAGGGGAAATAGAAGAAATTTCATGAGTGGACTGAGGGCAGATGGGGAGGGCAATATAAATGATCAGGTTAGGGAGGAACAGAGGGGGAAAGGGCTGATGGGAATTGCTGGGGGGTAGCATTTCAGGGATGGGTGGAAGCCTGGTGCAGGGGAACCTGCCAGGGATCATCATGGAGAACCCCAGCCTAGACTCCTAGCAAAAGTAGCCTGAACTGGCCATCCCCTGTGACCAGATTGGTGTCTGGCCCAATTGTCACTAGAAAGGCTTCATCTAGCAAATGATGAAAACAGATGCAGAGACCCACAGCCAAACATTAGGCAGAGTTCAGGAATCCTGAGGAGGAGGAAGAGGAGGAGAAAGGAGTGTAGGAGCCAGAGGGGTCAAGGACACCACAGGAAGGCTCACACAAAAAAACTAACCTGGGTTCATAGGAGCTCTCAGAGATTGAACTGACAACCAGGGAGCCTGAATGGGACTAGGCACTGTGCATTTATGTTATAGTTGGATAGCTTGGTCCTCTTGTGGGACCCCTAACAGCAAGATCAGGGGCTGTCTCTGACTCTTTGGTGGTTTTTTGGACCCTACTCCTCATACTGGGTCACCTTGCCCAGCCTCAATACATGGAGAGGTGCTTAGTCTTACTGCAACTTGATATTCCATGTTTTATTGATAGTCATAGGAGACCTGCCCTTTCCTGGATGAAGACAGAATAGGAGGGGACTAGGGGGTGGGGATGGGTGGAGGGACTTAGAGGAGAGAATGGGGGGAGGCTGCAGCCATGATGTAAAATAAATAGATGAATTTAAAAAAAAAAAGAAAGAAAGAAAGAAAGAAAGATCTCCCGTGCTCAAGGATCAATAGGATTAATAAAATAGAATGGCCATCCTACCAAAAACCATCTACAAATTCAATGCAATCCCTATCAAAACTCTAACACAATTCTTCACAGATCTTGATAGGAAAATTCTCAGCTTCATATGGAAACACATACATAAAAAAACACCAAAACAAAACAAAAAAACAGGATAGCTAAAACAATCCTGAAAAATAAAAGAACTGCTGGAAATCTCACTATCCCCGATCTCAAATTGTATTACAGAACTATAGTAATAAAAACATCATGGTATTGGCATAAAAACAGATACACACACATCAATGGAATCAAACTTAAAACACAGATATAAATCCACACATCTATGGACACCTGATTTCTTTTAAAGGAGCCAGATACACACACTGGAAAAACAGACACCATCTTCAACAAATGGTACTGGTCAAACTGGATGGCTGCATGTAGAAGAATCCAAACAGATGCATATGCCCTGTACAAAACTCAATTCCAAATGGAACAAGGACCTCAACATAAGTACAGACACACTGAACCTGACAGAAGATAAAGTGGGGAATAGCCTTGAACTCACTGGCATAGTAGAAGACTTTCTGAAGAGAACATCATTAGCACAAGCACTAAGAACAACAATTAATAAATGGGACCTCATGAAACTGAGAAACTTCTGTCTGGAAAAGGACACCATCATTCAGAGAAAGTGGCATGTTACAGAATGGGAAAATATTTTTACCAACTACATATCTGATATATGGCTGAGATCTATAGAGGCTGATAGAGGGTAGATAGCTTCAATGTGAGTGCTGGGAATTGAACCTGGGTCCTTTGGAAGGGCAACCAGGGCTCTTAGCAGCTGAATGATCTCTTCAGTCTCCAAAGAGACTGAAAATGGTTGGTGTAGTGAGTTTTCTTTTCTTCATTCCTTCCTATAATTTTGTGCTTTCATAATGGATTATTTTCCCTTTTGTACTTATTACATTTTAGATAGAGTTTAAACTTTGGGTTCTTTCTCTTTTAAAAACCACACCCTTTTTCTTTCATTGTCATTGTAAAGAATTCTGAAAAGGTGGCTTCTGCCTGTGAGCATTTTGAAGATGCCGTACCATGGCTTTCTGAACATCAGTGTCTGTGTCAGAAGTCAGCCATTAATGTTATTGCTCTTCTGATGAGAATGTGGTGTTGTTTATCGGATTTGTATGGTTTTCTTCCTTTATATTGGCTTTAAGCAGCTTCATTGCTGCTTTGCATTGGTATTTTTCCTCATAGACTTCTGACTTGAAGTTCTGAGCATCTTTAATCTGTCCCTCACATTTGGATTCACTGCTTTTGGAAAATTCTCAGCTACTACCTTTTCAAATACTGTATCTATCCTTTCTTTCACATTGGGAAGTCCGGGTACACTCCTGTTAATCTACTTACCCATGTCTTATGTATCTCCTACCCTTTGTTTTATTTTTTCTATGCCTTTTGTCTATAGGATTCATATTGGGTGGGTTATTTAAACATTTTTAATGTGTTTGAGTCATTTTTTTTTTCTGTCTTGGGTTGTATCAAGAATAAAGTTAAACTTATTCAGTAATTTGCCAGGTTCAGATATTGTATTTCTATGTTTAAGCTCTGGGATGGCCACTCTATTTTGTACAGGTAGCTATTTTCTACTTGAATCTACCAATTAAAAAGCCATTTGTCTTGTCTATCTTTTCCATTATTTCTGTAGCATATTTGTCCAGACTGTTTTAAAGTCTGAATCTTTTACAAAATATATTTACAATTTACAGACCCCAGCAAATGTCTCATGGGGAAAGCAACTGTGGTTTGGCTTATTTAGATTCAAATTCATCATCTCTGTGCTTGTCATAAAAAACCTCCAAGGAATTCTCTTTCTCCCAGTAGAGACCCTCTGTCTAGATTAGCCATACATAGTCATACAATCTCAGATTGAGAAAATAGCCTCATGGAAGAAAAAGGCAAGTGATTTTTGCTACCCTCAGAAGAATTTTTCCTTGTATGGAATTTCAGTCGGCCTGGTCCACTTGCTTTCAAATATGATCTTTTTAAAATCTAAAATAGGTATATCTACTTTTTTCTAGATGTTACGTCAGGAGAAAGTTACTTTAGTTTATCTAGAAACTAAAGATTTATACTCAGAAATTCTCATTATTATATTGGACTGGGCGAAGTGGGGAGGGACAGGATGGCAAGAAAAATCTCTAAATATCACAAAGAAAATCAAGGTCTGAGCTCCATCTCACAAAACTCAGCATAAAGACTATTAGAAATTGATGGTTCGACCTATAAGACAAACAAAAATAGTTCAATAACAGTATTCATTCAAAAGACATCCAAGGAGACTGAAAAGATGGCTCAGCAGTCGAAAGTACTTGCAGCTTCTACAGAGGATCTGAGCTTGTCTCCCAGCACCCACATGGTGGCTTGCAACTGTCTGTAGCTACAGTCACAGCAGGTCTGATGCCCTCTTCCGGCCTACACAGGCACTAAGGACACACGTGGTATAACAGTTTTTACAAAAAGATATTAATTAAAGACCTGTTATGTGAAAAGCACTATACCAGCAACAGAAGGAGCCTGGGAATAAGAAATAACATAATACTACCCCTATTCTCCTAAAGCTCCCATGAGAAAAACATAATACAGTTATGCCAGTAATTGAAATACAGGAAGTGATGGATGCCACAGTCATTTAGATGAGCTCAGTTCATTCCTGTGTGTTTGTGACAGTGCCACTAGTCCATTCGAATTCCAGATGGAAGACTCTGCAGACTTCCTGAGGTTGTATTGCTTGAATTAGAACCAGAAGAGGAGGGAGGTTTTTGATGGAAAAGACATTCTGCACCTTGCAGGGAGGGGTGCCTCACAAAGACTCAATGGCTTAAAAGGAAAAGTGTTTGAGGGAGTGCTGGGGTTGTATGTGAAGTGGAATGGCAGCCTGAAGGCCTGGCTGCACATGTGAAATACCAAGACTCAAATTTGGGATGAGTCCCAATACAAACAGAAGTAAGAGAGCAAATCAAAATGATTCTGGTGAGAAAATAGACACAAAAGTGAATCAACGGTGAGCAGGTCAGAGAAAATGGCCTGTGAATGCTTCCAGGCTTCACTTTAACTGCTACACCATGATTGAGAAGTTGAGAGGAAAGGCTGGGATTAACATGGAGGGCCGGAAAACTGTGGCTTGAACTTGGGGTCTTGGGGACATGTCCGTAAGACAGATAGAAATGAGAGATAAGCCGGGCGGTGGTGGCGCACGCCTTTAATCCCAGCACTCGGGAGGCAGAGCCAGGCGGATCTCTGTGAGTTCGAGGCCAGCCTGGGCTACCAAATGAGTCCCAGGAAAGGCGCAAAGCTACACAGAGAAACCCTGTCTCGAAAAACCAAAAAAAAAAAAAAAAAAAGAAATGAGAGATAAACATTAATATTACACATCCACAAGTTTGAAAGAAATGCTTGAGAAGTGCTAAAACTTGAAAAAAAAAAAAAGCTTGAAAACACGGCTAAGACGGAATATAAAAACGGAAGGGAATGAGTCTCCTCCTGCCAATCCTTCTGTGTCCTGCCCCAGAGCACCGCCTGCCGCATCAGGCAGGCACAGGTTGAGAAGGAATAACCACAAAGGCAATCATTGTCTTTGAGAAATAAATGGAGAAAGATGAAAAGAAATAGAAAGGCAATCCAAGCATGTAGAAAGGAGAATGTCCTATGCAACCCACTGGCACCAATGAGATGGTTAGTTACATCCAGATTAAGAAGTACACATTACTAAACATTCATAATTTGTGCTAGCAGGGAGGTTGCCCATACGCTTCAAATAATTTTGAAAATTGAGAGGTGCATCCTAGCAGTGAGATGTTTCTCATTTATATTTTTTATTTTTCTAATTTCTGTACAGTCAATTGTATTACTTTTCAACAAGAAACATCTACACATTTTAAACTCACTTTCCTTCCCTCTCTGAAACACTCTTCTGAAATGCATTTTAATATTAGTTAGAATATTAGCTCTGGTGTATGTCAATGCCTAACACCAGGTATCAGCAGAAATTTCAGCAATAAGAACAGCACTTTTGTTTAACACACTCCAGAAGCAGGCATGATCAGAGAGTGGAGAAAGTGTGTCATGTGTCGGGGCAAGGAGAACATGAGCATTACTGAACGCTAAAAAAAATTTGAGCGATTTTTATTAATTTTCCCTATTTCCAAAAAAAGGCTTTCTGTATAACATTTCAACATTACAGCATAAGAGAATCCCTCTAGAGAATTGAATAACTAAGGCATCTGGGCAAAAAGCTATATAAACTCTTGAAGATATCCACAACATCCCTTGATAACCCATTCCAATATCCTAAGGCTGCACTATTTCATATCACATATTTCAATATAAAATAGATATGATAAGGGCAAGGAGAGGAGACATACTTCAAGCTAAGCGTGAAGTCTCATCTAAGTCCCAATGGTCATGTTGCTGAGAATGCAAAATCATGTCCAAATGGTGTGACATACTCTAAGAAATCTTCATTCAGAAACATGGGGAAAGGAAATTTTTTGTTATAAGAGTCTATCAGAGCCGGGCGGTGGTGGCGCACGCCTTTAATCCCAGCACTCGGGAGGCAGAGCCAGGTGGATCTCTGTGAGTTCGAGGCCAGCCTGGGCTACCAAGTGAGTTCCAGGAAAGGCGCAAAGCTACACAGAGAAACCCTGTCTCGAAAAACCAAAAAAATTAAAAAAAAAAAAGAGTCTATCAGAAGGTATTAAAATTGTCAAAAACAGAGCTAAAATATAAAAATGAACAGCCCTGAAGTATCCAACTTATTGTCAATTAAAGAAGACACTATTTACTTTTTAAAATCTTTTTGATATTTTATAAAACAGTTTTCCTTATTAGAAATAACAGTACAGACATGCTATTATCTTCCACATAATTAAAATGTAACTTTACAGTGATAATTAAATCACAAAATTAGGTATGTTATATGCCACCACAATACAGACACATGAACTAAAATGGTGGATTCTGAGTACACCACCAAATAGTATTGGCTTACCAGACAGAAAACAACGAGTTATTAATAGACATCAATAAGCATGGAGAAATGGTGAGACCACTTAGCAACCATCTTACATCATAGGCAGATCATCTTTTCTATGACAAAACACAACAGACCATCTTTTCTATGACAAAAAGCAAACACTGAACCTTTTCACAAACTCCTGTGACATTTCCGATGAGCAAATGAAACTGAACGGGCCCCACTCCATTCTTTTAAGGCTCACTGATGGCAATGGGCCGTTCGTGTTTTTTAAATTTTATCTTCTTCCTCCTCCAAGGGGAAGACTTGAATTTGCTCATAAATAGCTGGCATCACTCTTAAATCAAACATATCCATAAATAGAGGAGGTGCCTCTGGTGGATCAGCTAGCACAGCCTAGCCTACAACACCGAGTTTTATTTAGCCTTCTCCTTGTTTACTATTCATTTGCCACTGTTACCGTGGTGGAAGGACCCCTATAGGCCAGCTTCTATAGGGCTAATTGTCTGAGGACACACTGGTTACTCTTCGTTCTTCTAGCACCAACCCCTAGACACTGACATGGACACCTCTTTTCACTTGGGGGGCAGGGAAGGAGTAAGGGGTGGGTAGAGAGAGAAGAAAGGCACAAAGAAAAGGGAACGAGCCTATTTATGTCCAGCTGTGCCTCATTCCTGTGTTGGCTTTTCCCTAAGCATAGACGCCATTTTCCTTTCAGAGGCTTGCAGAAGGACTACAGGGCAGATAGAGTGTTTGGAACAGACGTCCCCTGCTGGTTTGTGCACAACAGTGGGAATGGTTTCATCGACGGGCACTACAAGGATTACTGTGTACCTCAGCTCTCCAGCTTTCTCAAACGGCCTTAAGGCTTTACGGTTTGGGGAATTGTACGTGTCCATTTTCTCCCTTGACCCTTTTTGCAGTTTTCCTCAGCTCCAGCAACTCAAAACAAATCCAGATGTTAGGGTGGTCTAAAAGGCCTCAAACCCACCTGAAGAAAATAAACATTTGCAAAGAAGGCTCAGGAGTTTATACTCAGATGACGTGTGTTAATCAAGGTGATACCCAGGAAGTGGCTGGTGAGTCAAGCTGCCAGTGAGACCAACCCCAGGAGCTGGTGTTTACTGTGAAAATCCATCTAACTGTTGAATGTTAGTACACAGGAGGGTCAGTTATGAGACTTCAGGTGAATACTGACAATAAACAGGGGACATTACTTCTTCGTAGCTGCCTCATAACAGAGATCTACACTGAACTCCTGTGCTGCAGGGACAACCCTGCCCAAACTAGAGATACATTTACGTGCCAAACTCGGAGTAACAGTTCTATAGAAGAGTTCCAGAGAACTGTTCTGTGAAATCAATCTCTTACATGTAACTCGGGTGACCAACCTTGAAAAGTTGATGTTTCAACATTCACCACTTGTAAAAGTAACTTTGTCAGTAACTGTCATATGTAATCCCTCTTGAGACCAGAAAAAAAATGTTGATTTATTTTCCATTTTAAATGAATAACCAACCTTGGATTTCAAACAGGACCAGCAACTTAGTGAGGACAGTTGGCAAAGAGCAGCTTTCTCCCTAGGTAAGCCTGTTTATTCTTTAGGGGATCCCAGGAACAACTTACAACTTGATATTTAGTTACATACAGTATGAACAATTGAGACCTCAGCCGACTAACAATGATCTGCTATTTGTGAGACTTATTAGCTATCTTTTGGTCCCGTGTAGCCTATGTTCACAAGCTTGGCCCTAGTAACAGTCACACAGTTACTATTAAACCAATTCAATTAATTGTGAATTTTATCTTAATGAATGGGAAAACTTAACTGAGAAAAACAAGTCTTAACTGAGATTATACCTGAGTTACAAGTTTGTTTTTTTTTCTAAGTTTTAAAGACTGTTTTAAAATGACTATAAACTACGTCAGTTTTCTTTAGGGTAAAGACTGGACATGCAAAGGGCTGGAGAGTTGGTACAGCAGTGAAGAGCATTTTCTGCTTTTGCAGAGAGGGTCCAAGTTCAGTTCTCAGTACCCACGTGTCAGCTCACAATCATCTGTAACTCTAGTTCCAGATCCAATGCCCTCTTCTGACCTGTGCAGAGTCCTGACATGTGTGGTACACACACAAATACTCACACACACACACACAACATAGTTCTTTAAAACCATAAATGAAAAAAAACCCCTAAGTTAATAGAATTAAGCAGTATCTTATTAAATGTGTGTGTGTGTGTGTGTGTGTGTGTGTGTGTGTGTGTGTGTGTGTGTGTGTACAGCTGTGATAAAGATGATTGACTCTGGAGACAGGCTGAAACTGGACCAGACTCATCTAGAGACTGTCATTCCAGCACCAGGGAAAAGAATTCTAGTTTTGAACGGTGGCTACTGAGGGAAGGAAGGCACCCTGGAATCCATCAATGAAAAGGCCTTTTCAGCCACCATAGTCATTGAAACGGGACCTTTGAAAGGACACGGAGTGGAAGGGATCCAGTATGAAGACATATCTAAACTTAATTGAGCTTGGAAATTGGTTAACAATACATTGAAATCGTGGAGCATCAAATTGATGTTAGTCAAGGTACCATGCAACTCCATTGTGTTAGGGGACTTGTTTTGTATAAGAAGTGGATTATACATAAATATAAATTGTAACCTGATTGCCTGTAGATGAAATTCTAAACAGTCTTAGTAAGTAAGAAACACAGAGACAAATACAGGGGTAATAGCCAAAGAGATCAGAGAATTAGTGAAGAGCCCCTGACTAACCTTAGCTTACCATTAACCATAGTTTCCCACATGAGAGACCTTCTTCCTGCCTATCCTGTGCCTTTATTGCTTTCCTGTTCTGCCTTCTCATTGGCTCTAAGCCCAACCACATGACTTCATCACTGCCTGTCTATACAGACCTCCAGATCTCTATGGTTGGTACTGGGATTAAAGGCTCATGTCACCACACTTGGCTGTGTCCTTGACCACACAGAGACTCTGCCTGCCATGTCATTGGATTAAGGGTGTATGCTACCACACCTGACTTCTGTTTATAGCTCAATATGTGACCTCGTTATGTGACCTCTGATCTCCAAGCAAACTTTATTTATTAACATACAAATAAAATTACATTTCAGCACAATTAAAATATCACCACAATTGCCTGGTTCTCAAGCATGAACTTTGTAAATGACAACATCATGACTCAATTGTCATGGAAAATAAAAGCACAACCTATGGGCCACCAGTTAGGCACCCTTAGACCTAATGAATGTTCCAAGGCAGTTCTTTCTCCAATATGGTCCAGAGGAACCAAAGGTTGGACACAAAAGCGACGGAAGGATTTCTTTATGTGTATAGGTATTTGTCAGGCACGGACGTCTGTTCAGCATGTCATGCCTGGCCGTAAGAGGGCACAGGATCCGGGACTGGAGTTACAGATGGTTGTGAGCCACCATGTGGGTGCTGGGAATGTGAAGTGGGTTCTCTGGAAGAAAAGTCGGTACTCTTCACTGTTGAACCACCTCAACAGACTCTAAAGGACTTCTTAATACAATAAGGTGACATCTTTCACTGGTCTTTTTCTAGCAAGAGATACGTGACTCTAATGAGTCAGCTGAATGAAGGTCAAGCTTGCCTGATTAGAAACACACAGACACTAATGTGGTAAACGAATTTGCTATTTTTTCCAAATTGTCTTACATGAGACACTTTACTATAGTGTTCTTTAATGATGGCAAAAAACCATCATAGGAGTATTAGAAAGGAAAAAGGAACAAAGATAAAATGACAGTTTTGACACTTAAAAATCACTAGATTTTATTATAAATTTATCCAAACAACTACCCATTGGTATTTAAATAGATCCACTTCTTATACAAAACAAGTCCCCTTAGACAATAGAGTTACACAGTACCTTGACTAACATCAACCTGATGCTCCACGATTTCAACGTATTGTTAACCAACTTCCAAGCTCAATTAAGTTTAGATATGTCTTCACACTGGATCCCTTCCACTCCGCGTCCTTTCAAAGGTCCAGTTTCAATGACTGTGGTGGCTGAAAAGGCCTTTTCATTGATGGATTCCAGGGTGCCTTCCTTCCCTCTGTAGCCACCGTTCAAAACTAGAATTCTTTTCTCCGGTGCTGGAATGACAGTCTCTAGATGAGTCTGGTCCAGTTTCAGCCTGTCTCCTGAGTCAATCATCTTTACCAGAGCTGTGTGTCTGTCAATCACTTCCTTAACGACACCCTTCTTCTTGTGGTATTTCTCTCCGAGTTTCTTGGTTATAATTTTCACAGCGATTCCAGGCTGTAGCCAGGCGTCTGTTCTCGCAGTTCTCTTTTCCTCTTCAAGCTCCATGATTTCGTCCAGTGCGGACTTCTTTTTCTTCTTTGCAGGCTGAGCCGAGCTCTGGGAAGACTCTTTCCGTCTCACTGAGACTGCACTTCCCCGGGTCTTCAGTGCACTCGGTCCCAAAGAGCTTGACTTGGACGATGTTGCTCCCGCTGAGCTGCCTGCTCCTTTATTCAGATTGAATGTGACTTTTTCTTCATCATTTTCTCGGCTCAATTCTGTAAAAACGGGCGTCTCCTGCTCTATCCCCTCCAGACCTCTTCTCACCTGCTCCTCAATGAACTTGGCAGTATTTTCCTCATCGTCAAGATCCTGCTTCTTCTTTTCTAACTCCAGTTGGCGGCGAATAGTTTCCGGGTCTCTGTCTATGTACTGAATGTACCAGCCTTTTGGTGTCTCGTCCACTTTACACAAGCCCTCTCTGCCCAGCCACTTGGTAAAGTCAGTCAGCGTTTCCCACTGAGTGGCGTTCATATGGATGTGCTCTCGATGGCTGATGTATTCATTGTAGACAATATTGTTGTGGACTCTTAGTGCCAAAGCATCTCCTCAAAAGTTCCAGAAAGTCATTTCGGAATTCCTCTGAAAAATAATCCGTAAACTGCTGAGGGTTTTCTGAAGCCAGCAACAGTTGCCTTTGATGAGATTCAGACACACAGTGACACTTAAAGCCATTCTCATCACGGCACTGTTTCTGGCACATCTGGCAGTACCAGCGAAGCTTCTGGAGTCCTTTGGACTTAATTCTATTTGCGATGGCCTTGGGGCTCAGAAAATCTGACTTGCCCATGGCGACCCAAAGGGCTACACCGCTCTAGCAGCAGGAAGCGATCAGTCCACGTCTTGCAAAGTCTTTAGAAAGGTCCTCAAGGTGAAGGGAAGACCAGAGAAAAAGCCTTATCTAGAGAGCCACTATTTGCTTTTTAACTATAGTTATTCTCTTAGCAAATACAGAGTATCAGACAAAATTCACAAGTTACCTATCTGCGGGGCGTTTACCCAGCAACCCCACAGTTCCCCAGTTTTCTTGAGTGAGAGCAGGAGGAAATAGAAGGATTTATATTGCGGAGATAAACAGATAGAAAATAAAGGATAGCCTCGAGAGGGCCTGGAACCTTTTCCAACGGGCCGACTGTCTCTGCCCCAGGGTTTTTATAGAGACGCCAAGGGGTGGAGCAAGAGACCTCCTCCCCCAGCCCAGCCAAGTGCAGACCATCCCAGACACCTGCACTCAGGCCCGTGGTCCTAATCATGAAATGCAGTATTCTCAATCTAACCATTAACACTTTGAAAACTTTTAGCAAAACATCCAAAAGCAGTTTCATAATAAAACTCTTTACACTTTAAATTTTAGTATACTCATTTGCATTTCTTACTAACAACATAACATTAATCCACTCAAATAAGAAAATATTTTTTAAATTAAATAGACTAAGGAATATTAACTCTCCCTTTTCTTTATAATTTTTTTAAACAAAATCTCAAGCCTAATTAAAAAACCCAAACTTTTCCTTTTAAACAGTTCCATTTGTAACACAAAACCAGTTCCATAAGTAATTCCATTTTACATAAACAGTTCCATAAAACAATTCATGAATCACCAGTTAATAAAGCATATATGCATACACAAAACTGCATCTTTAGTCTAGGTAGAAACAATAAATTTCTTCATTTAAACAGTTGCATTTTTTAACCCAATTCCAGAAAACAGTTCCTAGGTCATTACTATAAGTAAACTCAAAATTGTCCCATTGCAATGAAATCTATTGTTCATTTCATTAAGTCTTGTTTTAAGGATTTTAAAGTGGCTTGTTTGCACTTATAGGTAGCTTTTTGTCTGATCTGAGTTCTCAAGAGGTAATATTAAGCTTTCTAGCATTGCTTTGAGAAGAAACTTCATTCTGGGCTGAAAAGTTTTTGGACAGTATTGTCATCTTTAGTTGAAAAACTACATTCCCAGAATGCATTTCTCTTCATCAGCTCACTGTTAAGAGCTAGCTTATGGACTCCATTTCCCATAGTTCTTTTTGGGTCCGAGAGTCAACCTCCAGTTCTCTTTTACCGGACTTGCTTTAGAAGTTTTTGCTTTTGCAACAAGAGATTTGAACCAAGAGTTTTAAGTTTTCAATTATGGGACATTGAGAGATCTCTATTCTCTCCTCAGCTGGCTTCAACAGGTGTCTCTCCTTCATTTGACACTGGCCTGGGATCAGTACTGCACCTGCCTCATTAGCTGGCATTGAGGCTGGAAATTTCTGATAGCAACTTTCCTCCGGGCTTGTGTTTGCCTTAGCCAGTCAGTGAAAAACAAAGACATTTACAACAGAGCTTTTCCATGGCTCCTTCAGAGAGATTTTCTCCCACTGATATTATTTTCATTTTGCTTGTTCCTTTCCCCCCAGATGCAGAGCTTCAAATATCTCAGGCTGCTCTGTTCCTCTGTGAGCTGTCTTTGGAGGTAGGGGCTTCCCCCCACCCCCAAAATCTGCCTCAAACTCTAGCAACTTTGTCAGGTCATGCATTTTCTGGGGAGGAATCTGTCCCTTCCCTGTTTCTTCAGAGAGTTTCTCCCCGACAGTTCCCAGTTCGGTCTCAGTTTATCCCTTCTGCCCCAGAAACAGTTTCCGACACTACAGTGGTGGCTTTCCTTGCTACTGAAGGTAGGGGGGTTTTGTCTGTTTCTGTTTTCGGGATCTGTGGAGTTTGTGTTCATAAATCAAGCTTCCGCTTTTCTAACAGGGGAGGTTTTTGCCATTTCTGAACTCCCATTAGGACAGGTGTTTTGCCTCATCAGGCCTTCACCTGGCCCAGTCCCCCAGTGGGTTGCATTTGCTTGTCTGGGTGCTCAAGGACAGCGCTTATGCCAGAGGCAATCACCCCTTAGGGCTACACTCCCTCATCTCAGGGAGTCAGTTGAAACAAAGCTTTTCTCAAGGAGATGTTTTCTCTGATAGAAAAGAAAGGTTTACTCCTGGATAGTTCTGTTCTGCCCTGGCTGGGCTCTTTCCCCAGACAGCGTTCTGACTCAGCAGCACAACTGCTTCAGACACAGTTCAGCTTTACTGTTTTCCCAGAAAGGTCCTTTCTCTGATAGGAAAGCTTTTTTCTCAGATTTCTTTTTGCAGCTGTGAACCTATCAACCCGGGACTTGTAGGAAAATGGACAACTGTGCTGTTCCCACTGGCTTTAGCTTTCGTTGATTAGCAATCTTCCCCTGGGTCCTGCACCTTCCTGCCTCAGCTCTGTGCTCCAGGAAGTTTACCACTGCAGGAACCCTAGTATCCCTGAAATGCACCCCAACTCAGAGACGCTGGCCAGTTGCCTCTGGGTTTTTGGTCAGAAGCGAGGATACAATGCTGACAGTTTGCATTGCTTCAGGGGATCTTTGCATTAGGACGATTAGGAGCACCTTTTTATTCTGAAATGCTCACTCAAACAAAACCCTTGATGCCTCAGCTGGGCTGTAACTGAAAAGCTTGGCTTTTTTGCTTTTCTCAGGTAAGGTTTCCTGCCCTTTTGGGCTCTCTGTAGCTCTTTACCCACACTCTCCCAAGCGTTTCCCTCAGGGTTCTCTGACCCACTGTCTTTTACTAGCTTGAAGAGACAGAGCTTAGAAGAGGTTTTTAGGAACTTGTCCCTGCCTCCTGCATTTCAGGGAGGATTTTTAAAGCTTGAAAGAGAACTTAGAGGTTTTGCTGTCTTAAGAGGTTTGTTGTTTTCCCTTAGAGCTAATCACAGGTGGTCCCCATACTAATATCTTCAGGTGATTCTAATTTTTGTCCTTCTGAGAAAGTTAAAGGCTTTAGTTTTTAAGAGAGCTTTTGAGAAAGATTAAGGCTTTTTAGAGATTCCCCCCCCCCAAATTTTTCCAAGAAAAGCTTTTTAGTTTAAGAGAAAGATTTTTTTCCCCAAGAGAGAAAGACCAACTTTCCCCAAAACTTCTGAACTTTAAACTTTTTGGCTTTTTACACCTGCATTTTTTCCTCAGGGAGAAAACACTTTCTCCTGCCGCTTGAACTTAGCATTTCAGCTGTCCTCAGGTCAAAAGCTTCCATGGGAAACTTTTTCTTCCCCATAAACTCAAAGAAGAGCTTTTTTACTACCCATAAAGCTCAAAGAAAGATTTTTTTCCCCAGTTTGCGTTCATAGCCCCCAAAATTATAAAATTGAAGAGTGTTTCTGTCTAGTTGCCTTACTTATTTTTTCCTACACAATCTTACACTTCTAAGTTTTTCCTACACTATATTACTACCCTATACCTTATACTTATTTTTCACAGGTAGAAGTTGAGAAAGGGATAGAAGATAGAAATTTTTGACAGAAGAGAATTTTGCTCTGCAGCATCGGACATCCTTCCAGTCCGTTTTTCCTTTTCTCTCAAGGATAAAACCCCTGCCCCTCAATTATATATATATATATATATATATATATATATATATATATATATATATATTCCATAACACTGGCATGTCACTTTTCACTGGCAGAGCTGACTCACATTTTTGCCAAAAACTCTGTAATAAAACTATTATTTTCCTTTTTCTTTAGTCCCTATTCATTTGTCTTTAGTCCCTTTTTTTTTTCTTTAGTCCCTGTTCATGGCGCCATTCTGCGGGGTGTTTACCCACCAACCCCATTGTTCCCCAGAGTTTTCTTGAGTGCGAGCAGCAGGAAATATTAGATAGAAGGATTTATATTGTGGAGATAAACAGATAGAAAGTAAAGGATAGCCTAGAGAGGACCTGGAACCTTTTCCAGTGGGCCCCGACTGTCTCTGCCCCAGGGTATTTATAGAGACGCCAAGAGGTGGAGCAAAAGACCTCCTTCCCCAGCACAGCCAAGTGCGACCATCTCAGACACTGCACGCCCGTAGTCCTAATCATTCTCTCTATGCGGACCTGCTGGGTAAAGCCAGAAATGGGCTCCCTGTAAGGAACACATGTAAGGCCTAGGGTGAACAACCCTGGTCAGGAATGATAAGCAATAGAATGATGTAAGTAAACCACAAATGGAGTAGTGATAAGCTATAAGCTATGTGTGGAAGTAGGGATAAGACTAGAAACCTAGCCAGGAAAGAATATAAAAGATGAAGCCTCAGACCCAACCAACAGAGCTCGTCAGGCCCTCGCGCGAGACGACTCTCCTCTGCCAGAGACGTGAGATCCTGTCCCCAGTGCAGACGTGGCTGACCTGAGGAAGGCTGACCCAAGATCCAGAGGAACAGACGTGGCGAGTCCGGACCTGTATACCCGGAGAGGTACTCCTGCTTCCATTTGGAAGACAGGATGAATATTGCTTGTAATCTTACTGTGTGAATAAATGAGTGTTATACCAAGTCTGAATCAAGAGTGATTATTCCTCCCCCGTAACTGGGGTATGTGCTCGCTACAGTTGGCGTAGTCGGCAGGATTTTGGGCTTAAAGCCTCCTTGACCACTGAGCACTGAGGAATGTAAAATAAGTAATACAAAAGAATTGGCTATTACTCTGGTGGAGTAACAAATTACAGGAAACCAAATAAACTAGCAAGTGACCTCAAAGCCGCTCTGAGAAATCAACTCCTCGAAGTCAACTCTGAGGACCTAAAGAAAATCTGAAGGTCCAAGGAGGAAGAACTGGTAGGAGAGAGAGTATCAGAAGCAGACGGGAAACACCACCCTCCCTAAGGGTGCGGAGTACCGAAAGAATACCGGACACCTTGATGCCAACCCAGACCCCTGGGGAAGAGCGGAAGGTGCTGGGAAAGAGATAAATGAGGCGCTGGCTGGCCAAAAGGATAGAAAGGATTGCGGATTTGAAATTTGAAAAATTGATAACTGATTCTTTGAATCAGTCTAAACGAATTAGTGACTGGGAGTGGTACCGTAGGAAAAAATTAATTAAATTTTTGTACGGCTTGGTATACCACTTACAATGAATAGATTAATTAAGAAATTTAAGAAGACTAACATCTCCCCAGTGACAGGTAGAGAATACCAAGATGAGGTTGAAGAACAGTGGGGAAAAGTAGCCTCCAAGGTTAAAAATAAGGCCGGCATGAAATCAGTAAATGTAACTAACACATTAACAAATCCGGATGTGGTAGAACAAGAATTAGAGGGATGTAGCAAGGCACAAACTACCGCACTGCTTATGAAAACGGTGCAGGATATTGATAAGGACAGATTAATGGGCAAAAGGCTAGCCTTAAACATAGTGAGGAAGGAACAGGAGCGTAGCGCTACTCCTGGATGGAATGGATGTAACACCGTACCATCATTTCCTGTCTCTACCCAAAGTAAGAGAACTCCTATTAGAAGTACTATATCAGCTCTGAACCCCTTCAGCACTGGAGGAGGTAGTAATCGTCCCAAATTTGAAATGGGAACGAAGTTTGAGGAAATCAGGCCATATACTCCTCAGGAGATCTCAGAATTACGGAAAGATTATGCCCAAAATGGACAGAAAGACGCAGAATATATGTGCCGACTGTGGGAAAAGGGAGCTGACACAGTCATGTTAACTGATCTAGAAATGAGAAAGATCAGAAACATAGTAGAGAACCCCTCAGTATCAGAAGCTCTAGAGCATGTAATTGAGACATCAAAAGGCGATACACATCCACTATTAGATTGGATTACTGCAGCTTGGAGATTTGCATTTCCAACATTAGACCTCACTCAATTTGAATCAGCAGCACAGTGGACAACATATGCACAAGCCATAAAACAATGTAGAAAATTAGGCATATTGTATTTCATATACAACCAGGTACCCACACCTCAAGCCGCACCTTTTACACCACAATTTAAAAAGATCATTATTAAAGGAGCTCCAGCACACCTTAAAATGAGCCTAGCTGGACCCTGCAGCCATGTCAAACCATCTCAGATGCCATGGAATTCTTTAAATCTTACAGGGAAATGGACATAGACAAGGTAGTATCATTCAATGTTAATAAGAAACAGGACAAGAAGAAATTTACACCGCGGTTTTCGAACATAAGACCATTTGGGAAAGCTAATCAAATGCCCATAAGACAGAATGCAAATAAACCATGGAACCCAATTAGAAGGTTGACAGGAAGGAAAAATATCCCATGGAGAGAGACACAGAGCAACCCATGGAGACAGACATGCCAACCAAAACCTTTTTTAGGCAATCGAAATTTCAAACCAAATTTCAGACCAAAATTTTTCAATCAGAACAATCACAGGCCCCCAAGAGCAGGACCCCCCAGACGCTACATACCAAGACGGACTTGATCAACCCGGCTGGTAGACCATTCGTAGCTATACCTATAATAACTAACAAAGGGCCGAGAATAGTAAAATGGCTAATAGATACAGGTTCTGAAATTAGTATAATAACGGAATTTACAGAACATTTTAAAACTGATAAAAGGATTATAATACAGGGAGTAGCAGCAGAAACAGAAGTACCAGTAATAAAATTAAGACTCAAATTATATAATAAGGAATATGAGATTGAAGCAGCTAGCTTCAATGCACCCTGTAATATCCTAGGCATTAAAGAAATAAGAAAATTATTCCCAGACTTTCTAAATAATAAGAGAATAGCTAAGGTCAGATGTAATCTAGCAGAAGTAAAAATACAACCTATTAAATTACCACACACACCCCCGACCTTCACGGCACAATACCCTATCAAAGGAGGTATTAAGGAAATAACAGAGACTATACAAACTTTGCTAAAAGAAGGCATTATAGAGAAATCTCAATCATTCAATTATAACAGCCCAGTATGGCCGGTGCTGAAACCTAATGGCAAATGGAGATTTACAGTTGACTTCAGGAGAATAAATGAAAAAACACCTAAACTTCCAGGACAACTTCCTGATGTGGAAGACATCTTTCTTAGAATTAAAAATTCAGCTCCACACTGACTGCTCTTCCAGAGGTCCTGAGTTCAATTCCCAGCAACCACATGGTGCCTCACAGCCATCTATAATGAGATCTGGTACCCTCTCCTGGCGTGCAGGCATATATGGAGGCAGAATGTTGTATTCATATAAATAAATAAATTTAAAAAAAAAAAAAAAATTCAGCTCCAAAGGCAATGGCAACTATAGACTTAAGTGATATGTTCTTTGGAATCCCATTACACCCAACATCTAGGGAACTTACTACATTTACATGGCAAGGACAGCAATATCAATTCTTGAGACTCCCTCAAGGGTATTTGAACAGTCCTATTATTGCACACAACACCTTAACAACTACATTAAAGAGCTTCGAGCCAGAATCAGACTGTAACATATACACCTATGTAGATGATATAATGATAGTAGGACAAGCCATTGACAAAGTACAAAGTACATTAGAGAAACTAATTCAACATTTAAGAAATGAAGGATGGACTATAAACCTAGAAAAAGTAAATAAAGCAGGAACAGAAGTAAAATTCTTAGGGGTACATTGGACTACAGAAGGACCAACAATACCCGAAACAATAATAGATAAATTAAAACAAATTAAGCGACCCCAGAATAAAACTGAGGTACAACATCTAATTGGCCTATTTGCATATTGGAGGCAACATATTCCATACTTACAGATCATATTACAGCCTTTATATAAAATAACAAAGAAAGCACAGGATTTTGAATGGGACCAAAACTGCGAAAATGCCGTTAAATTGGTACTGGAATATATAAACCAGTATAGCCACCTATATTATATACAGCCCGGTGACCACGTATTTGTGGACATCTTGTATATGCAGGGTTATGGTAATTGGAATATATTTTCAAAAAATAAAGACAGGGAAACGCCAATAGGCTTCTACTGCAAGAAATTCCCATGGTCAGAGAACAAATATTCGCTGTTCGAAAGAACCATATGGACAGCCTACGAGGCATTCAGGACAATCCACTCACTGCTCAAAGAGAACCATGTGACTCTCCGATCACATATACCCATTTTGGACTGGGTAAAGGCACCAGGAGAGGCGTGGGCTGGACTACCCATGGAAGGAAAGGTACTTCAATGGAAATGGTACCTTCAGGAGTTCCTTCGATCAACACCTCTGTCAGCAAAGGGGTCGGTACCAGCGGTATCGGAGTCGATACTTCAGTCCGACAGGCCCATGACTCCAGAGGGATACATTTTCCCAACCTCAACCCCTCCCCAGAAACAGGTACCAATGGGCCATTGGGGGACTAGAGAGTACGATCCCTCTCTGGTTAATGCCTGGTTCACCGATGGATCAGCAACCACGGTGAACAACAAAGTGAGATGGAGAGCAGCCGCTTATAGACCTGGGGATGGAATGGTCATTACAGACCAGGGCACTGATAAATCAGCCCAACATGCAGAAGTTATAGCTGCACTATTGGCGATAAGACAAACTATAAAGGACAATTATAAACAAATTTATTTATACACCGATTCATGGTGTGTGGCAAATGGCATAGCAGTATGGTCAGGTAAATGGAGAAATAATGGATGGAAAATTAATGGTAAAGACATATGGTCAAAGGCAGCATGGCAGGAATTGGATGCAGCAAGCAGACTAATCAAAATCATAGTATACCATGTAGATGCACATACCAAGAAACAGGATGAGACAAGTAAAAACAATGAAGTAGTAGACAAACTAGCTTCAGCGTTAAGTATAAAGTTAAAAGGTACATGGAAGGCAAACATTAATCCAGAAACAGGAAAAGGTAAAATACAGAGAGAATGGATACAGGTAAGACCATCAACTAAGGACATACCTATAAGTACAGAAGAGATACTGAAAATCCATGAGCAGTTAGGACATATAGGTACACATGCACTAAAAAGTTGGTTCGATAAAAGAAATCTTAAGATAACATGGCAGACAATAAGGAAAGCAATCAATAGTTGCAACAATTGCCCAAAGGCTATTACAAGATTAACACACAATTACCAAGGGATAATAGGACACCGAATGGATTTTAATAGAATCCTACAAATAGACTTCATAGGACCGTTAAACAGCTTCAAGGGAAAATATTGCTGCACCCTAGTAGACATAACAACAGGTCTCGGGATGGCCCGAGAAAGCACACACCCAGACCAAAACACAACAATACTTACAGTCTGGGGATGGTGTGCAGCATATGGAATACCTGATATAATACAATCAGACCAAGGAACTCATTTCACAGGAGCCAAAACACAAAGAATGGCTAGAAACTTAAACATTCAATGGGACTTCCATAGAGCCTATACACCGACAGCAGCTGGAGCAATAGAAAGATGGAACGGAATGATTAAAAAACAGCTAGAGATGCATAAGGGAATACCACTGTCATTAGCAATAAAAATAGCAACTTATGAATTGAATACCAGACCCAGAATAAATAGGAAGTCACCAATAGAAGAAGCTATACAAAAACAACACACAATAGATTATCCTACAGTTATAGATAGAGAAGTAATAAGGAATCCTAATTGCCTTTACAGGAACCGGAAGAATAACAAATTATCCCCAGCAGAAATAATAGCACCAGGAACAGGAAACAACGTGTGGATAACTCAAGGTAAAAAGGACTTGAAATTAGTCAGGCTGGAGGATATAGCATAAATGTGTGTCAGGGAGGTGATATTCATAAGGGCAACCCTCCTGACGATTTGGCTAATAGCTATTGCAGTATACATAGTACTGCCAATCTTAGAATTTGTTTTTCCCTTCTGTAACATCATTTACCAAAGAAGCTACTCATACAACATAGTCAACAATACCAATCCTGGATACGCTTCTGCAGCATCCAGAACAGCCAACTTCACGGTATGCTGGATACACTATCTGCACAGGAGGCAATAAGAATAGCAAAGGTGATGTGCACATTGAAGGCAAGCAAGCTATATGCTATTGGAGCCTTTGTGTGCTCATTTTTCTGTCTCAGGTTAGCAGATGTGATGGCAATAACAGCATACCAATGCCAGCCCTATTGGACAGTACACCCACAACAAACAGACCCACCACCACACCACATGTTATACAAGTGGGCACTAGGAAACAGAATACCGTTGCTACACCAACAATTTATGATCTAGAAGGCAAATTACCGCTATATTGGTCAGCAGAGAGAAGATTTACACATTACATAGGAAAAACACACAGTTTTTGGCAAAAATATGCAGCATGTTTAACATATGCCTGGTATAAGGGTTGCGATCAATATAGAATGGCACTTAGCATATACCATCCAAACAAAGAATATATGTTAGAATCAGGGGATGATGTTAACACCAACATACATGAGCAGAACCCGTTAAAATGCCATTACAATGAATTATGGACCAACATTACCAATCACGCAGCCATATACAACATGTATTGGACAAAGAATTCACATATCAGAACAAACACATTAAGGGTAAACTCACACTATAGGACCAATACAATGGGAATAGAGACAGAACCAGAATTTGACTGCGAACTAGGCATGAATAGCTCCTTTGTGAGACAATATTTCGCACCAGTAATAGCACAACAAATGGAGGAGATAGGTATGCTATATAATAAGACATCAGAAAGGTGGGAAGAACAAGTGTATAATTACAATGATGACTATTATGATGGTGATTACCCTGCTAGTACAACACCTAAAGTAACTACAACACCTATAAACCCATGCAACCCTATGAATTGGACAGTATGCAATGATGGTGAAATGGTAAAACCATGGCCAGTAGTATCTGGAATAATACCATTACCCAAACCCTGGGGAAATAGATGTCCCAATAACTTATGGAGATACATTCAAAAACATAAGCTAGATGTACCAGGACAAAATAATACTAACTGGTTATGCGTAGCAGACTATCCCAATTTACCATTCTATGGTAACTTCTCTGTATTATATAGCACAGATAACCCATCAGTAAAAGGAAAGGAATGGAAATGGGATGACTGGACAAAAATATTGCAATTAGGAGTAGAACATTGGAGATTCCCAATCATACTTACAGATATTATACAACAACCTTGGGCTTCAATGAGACACACAATGAAACCTAAATATGATTGCAACACAGACACCATAACACATATTTGCATACTTACAGTAAATTCCACATTACACAGGGAAAAACACTCTTTTGCATATGCATGTATAAATATGTCCGAAGCAAATACAAACATTAGACAAAACAACAATACAAAGACTATAGTGGACCTACATGTAGGACCTTTATTTACTGGAAGAACATCAAGGTCAGTACAAGATTTAATAGCAATCACAGATATAATAGGCCAGAAAATACCATGGCTAGGAATTTTTGTGGACAGTACTGCAAATATAACAGCTACTAAAACAGGTCCAGGCAATAATGAGATTTAATGACGACCAACAGTCATATCCAACATATTTTACGCAAGCAAGTAATTTGGGATTTTTTAACCTAACCTTAGCAAAATCACTAACACAAGGTACCACAAGCTTGAGAAACAAATTATCATGCTTTACCGAAACAAATAATACAGCGGTACGGACTAACTGTACCACAAATAAAGCAACCACAATAATAAATTTGAATATATATGGTAAAATTACCATAATAAACAAACATATGTCACTAGTAAAATTTGACAGCACACCAATATTAACCATAGGCATGATACATGAACCAAAACATAAAATACATAACATGCTAGGTGGCAGTAAGATATCAATTTGCTGGTTTCACGAATCTAAAGACTTACTGGACATGCCCATACCCTGGGAAGTCAGTGCCAATGTTACTACAGATGAAGTAGCAGCAAAAAATATTTTCATATTTAATAGGGCAATTGAACAAAAGGCATACAATTTCACAGGTATAAGGGAGGTAGAATATATCCCACCATATGTACAAATGACAAAGGCTATGAGAATCAATAAGGTTATGGATCCAGATGACCTAATGGTACATTATAAAAATGGGATAACTAGATCAGGGAGTTTTTGGCAAACTTTGGATTATGAAATGGATAGAGTAATTGAATTACAGCACCATAATCTCCCATATTATTTCTACATGTTAATGCCAAATCCACAATATAAAGAATGGAATAAGGCTGAATGGGTAGCACACAAACCTAGAGGATCAATGAAATCACATACACAATATTGGGATAAAATATATTATCTCCCGATATCAAGAAATAAGGATTTTCTCAGCGAACATTCCAACACACCATTAATTATATTTAGAGGAAATATGACCAGACCAAATAAAGAAAATATTGGATTATATACAGCTCATTTTCCAAAAGGATACCTAATACCACCAGAAGGAACCCCAACAGTAGTCAAGGCACCAGCTATTATACCAGACCTAAAAAGTCCAGCTAAATTAGTTTTATACCCTAGGATTAGAAAAATTGAAATTACAATAGATTTGACAGCACTGAAACCACCTATAGAATATTGTAGTGATGTGAATTTTAGATTTGATTTAGACTACTCATCACCAACAAGAGTAGGAAGAAAACCACTACAAGCAATGGCAGTAGCAGCCTTTATGGCAGGAGCAATTTTAGGTGGAATAATGGGTGGAGGAGTATCAGCAGCAATGATAGAACCAATAAAGGCAGAAATATACCACATACAAGAAGTAAATAAGAAAACAGCAGAAGCTTTAGCAGCTATATCAAATTCTATAGATGGCATGCATACACTAATACAAACTATGCAAGGCGAGATAAAAATGTCACAAGACCTTTATAAGGAACAATTCTCCTATCAAGCAAAACTTATTAATACTAACCATAACATGATGATGTGTCAAATGTATCGAACTCAAGTCAGTAATATGAATAATGAATTAAATAGTTTATTTAGCACAGGGTTAGGGAGAAGAACAAGAGAATATCAAAGTATACTAAACCCTGAATATGAAAGCTCATGCACAGATGGATTATGCAATATACATTTAGTACAGATCTTCTCACAAAATTCATTTTCAGCATATCATTCCAAGGCGATACCACAGCTATATACTGAAAGAACAGGAGTATCAGAATGGAACCACCAATACTTAGTACCCATAGACCATTACTTATGGACCAATATGAATGACACACCAGTGTACATACCATTAGAAGACTCCATATCATTAGGAGCAAATACATACGTTTATCCACATTTACCAGAAAGCACACTTGAAACTAGTCAATTGGCAGTAACTACTATCACACAGTCACTAGAAGATACGGGAGATTACACTTTCTTGATATGTGCTAAATATTTACCTACTTTAGTTAGCTGCATAAATCTTAATGAAACCACAATGAATGATGATATCACAACATTCAATATTACAGAATCAGGATGCTATATGGTTCACAACTGTAGCATCCTACAAATGAATTTCACTAATTATGATGGTAAAAACATAACCAAACAAAGAGTGACCACATTAACACTAGAAGAAAAACATTATTTTGATGGCTCACACTTATTTAATGACCCAACAGAATTAGAACATCACCAAACATTTGTAAAACAAGCAATGGAGTTACAGCACATTGCAGATTTCAATCAGAAACAACTGGAATCCATACATAACAAAATTAAAGAACAAGATGCAGCCATACATACATCACAAGCACAAACGCACAATCTAGTGAATCTGTTAAGAACAAATACATACATACATAAAGACTGGGCAAAACAGATGCAGAAATGCAGCTTTTGGGATTATTTAGGCAGACTAGTCAGATTAGATCTAATATGTACACCAATTTACACATGGTGGCACTGGATAAAGTTAGCAACCTTTTGGTTTTTAGTAATTTTAGGGATAAGTATTGCTTTATGTTTGTCTAAAAAAATCAAATGCTTGATAATAACTCCATGCTTAAGATGTCTTACAGGAATCAAGTAACAGGAAACCCACTTTGGAATCCGTCAGGCAGACGCTTCGATTTACTTAGTAAAAATGGAATGAGTAATTTACTATATACCACATACCAAAAATATATGGAACCATTGTCTGATATTTTCTATAGAATAGGTATATTATCTATGGCAGGAACGATACAGGGATGCAAATACTGCACCCATAAATATGCAATGTTCTACCTATCAGAACCAGGTGAGGTAGACAACCTCCCAATGCTCTTGATGCACTTAACGTTCCACTTGACAATAGAAGGAGGTATACATGATATGAGATTAATTGGAGATGGATACATGAGATATTATGGAACCATACAATCTAGTGTATATAAAGTGAATGGAATGTACAAAATACACAGAAATAACATGGATGCAGCCCTACATATAAGCGCAGCTTTAGCTGCAGCATATGTGGGCCGCGGTAATCACAGAATATATGAAACATATAGAACATGGCTAAAACATAATCCTGATGAAGCAATAATAAGCATTGATAAAGATTTCCTGAATGACCCACAGTGGGAAACAGGAGAACCAATGTATTTACAAAGCATATGTACTAGAATATTGTGTAGAGATTTTGTTATAGATGTGTTAAAAGAATTTGCAGCTTATAGCACTTGGTTGAAGTTATATAATGCATATATAGAGAAAAAACATAAAAATAAACCACCCAGAATGAGAAGGATAAGAATGCTAGGATTAACAAATTAGGATAACATATTGTAAATCTCCAGGCTGCGACCTCATGTGATGCCTTTTATGTTGAAGACATTTCAGGCATCAGGGGATGGAATGTAAGGAACACATGTAAGGCCTAGGGTGAACAACCCTGGTCAGGAATGATAAGCAATAGAATGATGTAAGTAAACCACAAATGGAGTAGTGATAAGCTATAAGCTATGTGTGGAAGTAGGGATAAGACTAGAAACCTAGCCAGGAAAGAATATAAAAGATGAAGCCTCAGACCCAACCAACAGAGCTCGTCAGGCCCTCGCGCGAGACGACTCTCCTCTGCCAGAGACGTGAGATCCTGTCCCCAGTGCAGACGTGGCTGACCTGAGGAAGGCTGACCCAAGATCCAGAGGAACAGACGTGGCGAGTCCGGACCTGTATACCCGGAGAGGTACTCCTGCTTCCATTTGGAAGACAGGATGAATATTGCTTGTAATCTTACTGTGTGAATAAATGAGTGTTATACCAAGTCTGAATCAAGAGTGATTATTCCTCCCCCGTAACTGGGGTATGTGCTCGCTACACTCCCACACCTATCCACCTCTTTCTACTGTGAAGCAAAACTTAGGAACTGTAAGGATGTGTTGAGTTGCCAAGTCCCATTACCATACACAAAGCCAAATAATTGTGAATGGACTGATCAGCCATCACTTGAAAACTTCAGAATTAATAGAAACCCTCATCCAAAGCAACTTTGCATTATAGTTATGTTTGTTTCTCCCTGGGAACTCAAAGCTGTGCTCTCTGGCTGACAAAGAGTAGCTATAGCCAAGCATTAGGTAATAAGGCTACATACATATCGATGTCATTCATAATTTAATTCTGGAAAATTCACACACCTCTGCTTGTAATTTATAATTAACTGACTGTATTATAATCCCTGAAAAAAGGCAAAGCCATTTGCTTGTTATCCCTTCATTCTTAATTAAGGCATATGATTACTTTTGACACATCATTTTGTGTTTCCCAACAGTGAAACAGATGAAATCACACTTTTTTGTGAGGTATGCAGATATGACTAGTCCCTGGAAAACTTTCTAAGTGCGGTTTGTAACTAGC
Organism: Peromyscus californicus insignis; assembly: GCF_007827085.1. Classification (NCBI taxonomy): domain Eukaryota; kingdom Metazoa; phylum Chordata; class Mammalia; order Rodentia; family Cricetidae; genus Peromyscus; species Peromyscus californicus. Next base: position 17,071,795 of record NW_026294584.1, read on the forward strand.
ATGTAGTTCTTTGGAAAGTTGCCCTCTAAGAATTCAATAACCTACCATATCCTCAAAGCTCTGCCTTTTTATGGGCATTAATTAAATGTTTATCCAATGCTGACAATCACTTTTTCTTCTTAACATTGCTAATGATTGCAGAATAGTGATGTTACAGATTCCATGATGGTTTACAGAGTATACATTAACACATTCAATCACAGCAGCTACAATCCCATTACTTGAGTAATTACATCTGAGAGAGGCAGAAACCCCTTCAGCTGCTAATAGTGGTGGCTTATTTCACATTTATGTTTGTCCCATAGGCATAAAAATCCCTCATATTTTTTACATTAGCAAGTTGGGAGGTATAAGGACACCCTTTGAGTGTCTCCACATAGCATTATCATTTCTCACAGTGTTCAAAAGGCCCTTTCCAAGGACTTCTTTCTAAACTGTTGAGAGCCCGGATTATTTTCAATCCAAGAATGTATAATAGGAGTTACATGGCACGGCCTTATCTAGCATTCCTAATAGTACAGCCCAAACTATTTAGCTAGGATTTGTTAGCTCGTTCCCCTGACAAGGCAACACAGCTTAACCTAAACAGCTCCAGCATTCAGTTCAGAGAAGTACTCAACACTCCCGGGTGTAACGTATGGCCAGACCGTTCTACAGCATGGAAGAGAATCTTAATGAAATTCATTTGTGGCTGCCAATCTGGAAGCCGCAGGCAGGAGCCTGTGAAGGCTCTTAAGTGAACTCTCAGACACATTCCCCCATGATACTGCTTGTATTTAGATAGCAGATGGACATATCACAAAACGTGCTCAGGATCTGAAAATGTGCCAAAAGGAACAAGCAAGTCCTGACTTCTGGTAGGAATGTGGATATGATCCAGGCTAGTGCTGTGCTGAGCAGAAGAGAGAGACATTAATGATTCATGGAACCAGTTGGCTTTCACCAGGGCTGGATAGGCAGCACCCTGGCTCATCTGAAGAGCTCTGCCTCCTGCCCCCAGCACTGCAGAAGCACTGTGACAAAAAGCACGGAGCCATGAGTGAACGATGAGACAGGAGGAGAATTGTGCTGTTACTTGGGCACGACCATGTTCTTCTTCCCTGAGGTGACAGACTGTTTCCTTGGACTCCATAAGCTCATCGCTTTAAGTTACATGCAGCGCCAGAAGACTGCACTGTGAATCCCCTTCAATAAATCTCCATGTCTGAACTTTCTAAATTCCATCCCAGAAACTCATCCTAAAATTATGAAAAAGGACTTTTCTTAAACACACACACACACACACACACACACACACACACACACACACCTCTGCAATAAATTGCTAACCAGGAAAATTATGTATTTTTTTCCTCCCCAAGTACCTTGTTAGCAGTGATAATACCAAGTAATGACTTCACTCACACACACTCACAGACACACATACACACATAGACTCACACACAGATACATGCACATTCACACATACATACAGACACCCAGAGACACAAACCCATTCACACATAGGTACACAGACACACACACTGACACATGTATACAGACACACAGAGAGACACAAACATATTTACACACAGAGACTCACACACAGATATACACACACACACACTCACACATATATATACAGAGACACAAACACATTCACACACACACACACACACACACACACACACACACACACACATGTCCAGTAGCTCCTTCCTGTCCACTCCTACTGAACACACACTCCCAAGTAAAACCACTGAAAGACCCTAACCCTTCAGGCTTACACTCCCAAGCCCCAGGAAATAAGGAACTAAAAAGAAAACTAGTTCCAAGGGCCACCTGACTCAGCCACTACTCAATTACCCCTGCCACAATGTAACAATGTAAAGAGATCTCTGTTAAGAGATGCGCTCAACTGTGACTGGGATAGTTGCAAGTGTTCCAGGAAGGACCACTGTGACCTTTGTGTAAACTCCACTCCCGCCCTGATACCCCCCTTGAGGTTTCAGGAAGAATGTGCATGTGGATGTGACTGTACCCACTCTGTGGGTATGAAATTGTATGGGAATTGTAATCTTATGGCTTTTGTGGGTTTTTCCTTTAAAAGTACCCATGTGATTGCAATAGATGCGACTCTTGCTCTTTGGAGCTGAGTTTGCCCGACTGTACAGTTGCTTCAATAAACCTCGTGCTGTTGCATCAACTGGACTGGAGTCTGGGTTCTTGGGGCGCCCACTTGAGACCCTGAACTTTGGGGTCTAACACCACCAGCCTAGAAGTTGAAATAACCACTACAAGAAGCTTCCCTGAACGAATTGAAGACCCATAGGATTTTTTTTTTCTTTACCTTCTTTCTCTTGTTTCTGTATCTTCTCATTTCTTAGGAATTTTCATTCCAGGCAGAGAACTCTGGTTTCCTAATTGCTCTAACTAGGTAGACATTAATAAAGAAACAAACAGCTTAATTATATATTTTCACACTCTCGTCATCACATCTCAGTTAGGTCCCTCTTTGCTTCCTTTTTCCTTAGTCGCTGTCCTTGGTGAAATACATATTTCCGTTGGTGTCACTAACATTGCTCACTGAGTCTAAACCGGTAGTCAGTAGGTGGAAACAAAAATACACTTGCCAGAACAGACCCCCAGCCTTTCAGAGAAAAGCCACCGAATGTGCTTCAGCTGTTGCCTCCTGTGGGCAGCCTTGTTCAATCCCTCTCTCCTGAAAGAATGAAGCTACTCTGGGGGTTGCTATGGCACTTCGTTTTTAACAGAAAGATATCACTTCAAACATTCCACCAGACTCCTAGGCCATCCCCTACATGAGGACAAGACCCACATTTACCATTATAAGATCGTATCTTCATGCAAAGTTTACCAGAGAAAAATGCACTTGTTTATGCATGAATGAAGTGGGGACAACCTAAAAAATTAGGAAGCCCCATATCCAATTTGACAACCTTGGCACCTGGTTGTCTTTTGAAGGAGCATAAGTAGAGCAGAGATCTAATTTAAACTGAAAGTTGGGGCAATGTACAATTAAAAAGAAGAAAAGAAAAAGGATATATAGTCTTTTTCCCGAAATATTGGAGTTTTGTAATCATTCAATTTGTATGTGTGGAGGCACCAGATAATTTGATTACTGTTGTAATTGAAAATCTGTGTCTGGAAACCCTGACCTCCAAAGGCTGCAGTTAGGAGAAGTAGGCAGAGTACAGAATCCAGCCAATAGATGAGATGAACTGGAGGAATCCAGACCATCCATCTTCATCCTGGATCTCATAACAGTGAGCTGCTGGGCATAGCAAGGATCTCCCGAAAGGAAGTGAGAAGCTAGCAGAATTCTCCAGAGAAGCTAGTCTCTTCTGTAGAAGTCCCTGCTCCATTTCAGCCTCTTTCTCCGACCCTCTGCATGTGAATACAAATAACCATTCCTGAACAACAGTGATTTCACAGCAGGCAAAAAGGGAGATGGTGCCTTCCCTGAGAGCTATAAAATATAATTCAATTAGATGACTATAGGATAATGGCAAAGGGCTGTTGTGAGAAGTCACATGATGGGACAAAATGGCTTCAACTGAAACAATCAGGAATGGACTTCAACACATGAAGCACCCAGACAACTCATTAGCTTCTTTCATCTGCCAACCTTGTCTTACTGCTGCTTTTGCTACTTGAGGATTGACTTCACCTTTATGTGAGAGGAAACTAAAGGGCTTTTTGCCTTTTGTTATCAAGAAGGAAGAGCACAGGGTTGGTGAGATAGCTCAGTGTCTCGGGGCACTTGTGCCGCCAAGGCTGATACCTAAGTCCAATCCCTGGGACCCACATGATAGGAGGAGAGAACTGACTCTTGCACGTTGTTCTCTGACCTCCTATGGCATGAGCACCCATGCACATACATGCATAAACACACACACACACACACACACACACACACACACACACACACACACACACACACACACAAAAGGAGAGAGAAACAAGCATAATTTTAAAATGTTTTAAAGTGTGTGTGTGTGTGTGTGTGAGAGAGAGAGAGAGAGAGAGAGAGAGAGAGACAGACAGAGACAGAGAGACAGAGAGAGGGAGAGAGAGAGTTTCTCCTTCATATATGTATGTGCACCAAGTGTATGCCTGGTGTCTGAGGAGGACAGATCTTTTCAACTCAATGAATTGAGTTGAATTCTCCAAGTAAAGAAATCCAGTGAATAGAGTTCAGGTCACCAGGTGGACACAATGCTGGGCAAAAAGTCCTGAAGAATATCTGAATCCCGGCAAAGTATAAACTTTGACCTACTAACACAATGTTAGCGAACAGGAAATAATCTAAAATAACTCTAGAAGAGATGGAAAGTGCAGTCAAGCTGGAACACATGGCTACTGAAAAAGGAAGTTTCAGGGCCTGGGGATGTAGCCCAATTAGTAGGGTTCTTGCCTAGCATGCATGAAACCATGGGTTTGATCCTCAGCATAAACTAGTCATGGTGATGCATATCTGTAAGCTCATTACTCAGGACATACAGTCAGGAGCATCAACAGTATAAGTTCATTGTCAGATACTCAAGGCCAGTCTGGCCTGTTTGAGGGCAGCCAGACATACATGAGGAAACTGTCAAAGAAGCAATAACAAAAAGAGAAGGAAGGAACTGACTTCCAAGTATATATCTAGAATCAGAGGCAACTGTATTCTAGCCATGAGAACAATGGTTTGTCCAGCATCTTGTAATGGCAACACACTGAGAATAAACACTAAGTGTGAAAGAAAATTTTTATGCTGATTTCAAATCCTGGGCATATGTTGGCTGGGAACAAAAATCCTGAGGAACAGACAGACACTTCAGAGGAAAAATCCCTTAGAAATGAAGTCACCACACTGCACCCACAGCCTGTTAAATTGTGTGGCCAAAAAGACAACTTCCCGACCCTCAGCTTTCTACCCAGCACCCAAAGAGGAACACTAGGAAATAGTCCTTACTCCATCACATCACCTGTGACACCACCTCTTTACTATAATACTGGCCAAACAGTCCAACTCTCTAAGCAACTAAAATATAAGGGGCCTCTTTTCTTTGACATCCCCCTGTAACTTGGGCTCCTCGGAATCTGGCACCCTCTTCTGGCCTCTACACACACACACACACACACACACACACACACACACACACACACACACACACACACACACAAAAGGCACAGGCACAAGCACACACACATGCACATACATGGGGCATTGCAAAAATAAATATAAACCACATGACAAAATGTCTGGTTTTTGTTCACAAATCAAGTATATATTCAATTCTTTGTATTTTTTACTATCTTTAGATAGAAGAAAGACAATAGAATATGAAAGTAAATCTTATTTGAAAAGATTTTTAAGAATCCTTACACATGTCATAATGTAAACCATCCATACAAAGATATTTTCAGTTGGAATATGAATAATACATGTAAACATGAATTATGTAGAAAAGCTATTGTATACAATATACATGTGTGGTCTGGGTATTTGTGTTCCTAATAAAGACTATGAAAGAGTATGATTCCCATATATCTAAGTGTCAGCAACATTGAAATATTTGGCAATAATTGTCAAAAGTTTTCTAGAATCAATCCTTGTCTATGTATTTTATATTCACTAAGTTAACTTTTATTCATTTAATTATAAACTTAAAAAAATATACCTATGGACCAAAAAGAGTTGTCTGTGTACTGAACAATCTGTCATTTCCCACAGATAACATTTCTCTAACTCTTCACTGGTGTCTAAGTGGAAGCCTTCTCTACAATCCTCTTCCCCCTGCTCACTCATCCATCCAGATGGCTGTTTTCTACACTGCTCTCTGGCACATGAAGAATTTCAAGACATGGAAAACAATAGCAGAGAACCTCTAGTAGCCATAGTCATGCCCCTTGTTTTCAAGAAGCACACACTTTGGTACCCATTTGTCTTGAGCATCCAGGGCATCAAGGAAAGAAGGGTCCAAGTAGCCAGTTCACTGTATGCTCAGCATACAGCCCCTTCTATCAACTTCCATGAGTCATAGTGAGGGACCCCACACACCGCTACCACAACCACCTTCAGACAACTGTCTTGGTTTTTCTTCTGGATTAGTTAACATAATCACCTTCCTGGAATTCACCATCTTCTTCCTTGCTTGGATAACTGCTGAGAGGATATCGTGACAGAAGCTCTTTGTGAACTCAGTGCAATCATGTAGTGTATTGGTTATGTTTTCTCCAGATGACATGAAAAGCAAAAGAGGGATGAGGATGACATAAGACATTACCACCTTCCAGGACTGTTCTGATTCTCCTGGATTACAATATGGCTCCCAATAATAAAAACGTATTCTGTTACCAACCATGACACTCAAAGGTTATCACTATAGGCCAGTATTAGTTCTGTTTGTAGTAGAATGTAAATGTCTCTGATGTGTAGTTTTCAGAATTTTATAAACTGAAACCATATTTAATCTTGAAGGAATGCAGATAAAAACTAAATGGTAAAAGAAACAAGTTTGGCAGACATTTTCTTCAGGTTAGCATTCATATCATCATTCCTGTTAGGAAAACCTCAGAGAAGCTCTTACAGGACCCCTCTTCTCTACTCTGACTCTTTCTACCACCTAACTATAGTCTCAGGTTGGAAGGAAATTCATTCCTCTTAGCATTTTGTTCGAATGCTTACCACTTTCTGCTATAGATACACTGTAACTGTGTATGTTCCATACGTCCCACTGAACAGTGGTTGGTTAAGATCATGGAATGGGTATCAATCCACTTTTTTTCTCTCCAGTACTCCACACACACACACACACACACACACACACACACACACACACAATGCTTGTTAAATTACATGGAAGATAATTAAAAACACTGAAAACATACGAGTCCCTGTTGCATGTATAGGATGTTTGTGACAACTACCTTTAAGCTGGAAAGTGACGATGCATAAAGAATGGAGAAAACTGTAAGAGGCAAACGATCCTGTCTTAGTCAGGGTTTCCATTCCTGCAAAGAGGCACCATGACCATGGCAACTCTTTTTTTTTTTAATGCCGAATGCCATTTATTGAAGGAGGGAGGAGGTCTTAAAGACGGGCTTACAGCACAATGGGAGAACCCCAAAGGGCAGAATTTTGCTACCGATGTTTTACAATCTTGCATCTAAGCTGTTAACGCCTATTATGCAGGATACACAAACAAGGAACTTCCCTTAAGCATTCAGGAGGGTGGAATCGGCAGGGAATTAGCATAGGGAGGATATCAAGGTCAAGGTCAGCAAGCAAGGCAACAGTTACCCAAAACGGGGGCCAGGGACCTACAGGTCCCCCTTTTACTAAAAAATGAGCTTCTGACTTAGGTTGCGTGGGACGTCAGCAGGTCAACTTACCCATCATAGAGATGCCTGTCCAGGCCACACAGGCGCTCTGTCTTAGGTTGGTGAGCGCCCCCCAGGTATTACCCGTCTCTGAATACTCATTATCATACAGGCTCAATCGTGTGTGACTATGGCAACTCCTATTAAGGAAAACATTTGATTGGGGCTGGCTTACAGTTCAGAAGTTTAGTCCATTATCATCATGGTGTGAAGCAAGGCAGCAAGCAGGCAGGCATGGTGCTAGAGAGGTAGCTGAGAATCTGCATCTGGACCAAGAGACAACAAGAAGAGAGAGTGACACTGGACCTGGCTTGAGCATCTGAGACTTCACAGCCCACCCCCACAGTGACACACTTCCTCCAAGGTCACACCTATTCCAACAAGGCCACATCTTCTAATAGTGCTACTCCCTAAAGGCCAAGCATTCAAACACATGAGTCTATGGGGGCTACAGATATTCAAACTGCCATAGAACCTGAAACTGTGGTTTGGTTTTGTTGTTTTGAGACAGTGTAGTGGGTAGCCATTCCAGCTTTGGTCTGGAAGTTCCAACCCCCATTGAAGCTTTGGTAACTATCACGCCCACAAGGCGGGGCCAAGGGAGGGCACTGAAGACCTGAGATCGGGACATGTCATGGTCTCTTGCTGTTGGGAGCCCAGACATTAGAGGTGAATGGAGGAGAGTTTTCCAGAGAACATCGCCAGACTACTGTTGTGTTTTTCTCAGAACCCTCAACCTACCTATCTCTTTATTTGTAAGTTATGCCATTAAATAAATCTCCTTTTAACTAGCCAACCTGGCTTTAGAGATGGAATTGGCTCACTCCTTCTCTAAACCCAAGCATATTGCTAAAAGAAAAAGTTGAGAGATTCTTCAGTCCCATATCAGAAGAGCCCTCTGGTGTGGGACAGAAGAAAACCAGTAAAAAGGGACCATTGTCTTCTAGATTCTAATTCTCTCTATGCTTACTCTTGATTTCTCAGAATCCTTTCTTACATGTTATGTCCTCTTTAAAGCCAAACCTTCCATTTTGATAACAAATAAGTTTTTCCAATAGCAATCTCAGAAGTCTCCAGAAGGAAGATGGGGCCCCAACAACAACAACTCTACCCAATCCAGAATGATGCCATGGTAATCATCATCATACTACACTTCTTGCCAGAATTTCAGACAATCTTACCCATTACTCTAAGACTTGCTGTGGAACCTACAGTTAGTCTAACTGAGATTTAACTATCTGAGCTTTCTCACAGTACCCAACAGAGATACTATCACCCCCTAAACAGCAGGAAGCAATTCTAAGAAAACAGCACCCCTTCTCCCTAAGGTTTCATATTTCTCAGGGTTATGGATGATGGTTATAGGGTTGGGGATGGAAGAAAATATTAGACTCAGTATTCTCCTAAAAAAAAAAGGGAAAAGAAGAAATGGAATGGATAGGTATAAGATATTATGGTAGATTATTGTATATACTAGTAAACAAATTTAGTAAAATAGCAGCCTTAGGTAATTTGTACTGTAATTTACACTGTTATGGATTCTTATATGTTGATACAAATGTAAACTATTTTTATATTCCTGTTTAAGATAATTTGTATATTGATACAAATACAGAACTATATTTGTTATAATGTACATATATTTCTACTCTTATTTGAAATATTTGTATATTGATATAAATGTAAATTTATATCTGTCATACTTTATGTATGTTCTACCTATGTTCAGGATATTCTGTATATTGATATATATTTAAGATTATTGTCATATTACATATTACATATTACATTCCTACCTCTGTTATAAATATCTTGTGTATTGTCACAATTTTGAAGTCATTGTCCTTTACCATACATTTGCTTATAGACAGTTTACCTTGTTTACATGAAGCCTTAATCCTTAGGTTATTTCAGTAGATAAGACTTATAGATTTATAGTCACCTATTCTTGTCATCTCTATAGTTAAGTTAGTTAGGTTATCCAGATTTACAGATACATAGGTCAGATGGATAGGTAATCTTCAAACACTTCATAGACCTAGAGAATATGACATTTAAATAACTTAGAATTCTGTTGATGTGAGACACAATTGCTCCTGACAACACCAATTTGATCCCGAGAGAATGTTGGGCTTCTAAGACATTTCCATTTGGAAGTTTGTCTTCTTGGCACAAAATGGCCTACTGGGCAAAGAACTGCATATATATATATATATATATATATATATATATATATATATATAAAATATCTTAGATAGAACATATTAAGTATTAGATTCAGGTTCTTTAGGATAGGACACCCTTTAAAATGATCTTTGTAACATACCATTTACCTACGCTCTAGACTTCTCTAGATTTTAGTATGTGTTTCTTGCTTGATATTGTTCGCATTGATTGTAGTTCCATCTTATCTAGGTCATTATCCCTCATTACTCCTGGACAATATTTAATAACCATTCCTTTGTATATAGTCTTGTATTAAGTTAGAACCTTCTTATTTAGACAAAAAGGGGGAGATGTAGTGGGTAGCCATTCCAGCTTTGGTCTGGAAGTTCCAACCCCCATTGAGGCTTTGGGCTTTGGTAACTATCAAACCCACAAGGCGGGGCCAAGAGAGGGCCCTGAAGACCTGAGATCGGGACGTGCTGTGCTCTCTTGCTGCTGGGAGCCCGGATGCTAGAGGTGAATGGAGGAGAGTTCTCCAGAGAACATTGCCAGACTACTGCTGTGTCTTTCCCAGAACCCTCAACCTACCTATCCCTTCATTTGTAAGTTACGCCATTAAATAAATCTCCTTTTAACTATGTGGAGTGGCCTTAATAATTTCACCAATAAGACAGGGTTTCTCTTTGTAACCCTGGCTGTCCTAGAACTCACTCTGTAGACCAGACTAGCCTCAAACTCAGAAATATACCTGCCTCTGCCTCCCCAGTGCTGTGATTAAAGGTATGGACTACCATCGCTCGGGCGAAACTGTGTTTTAAAAAGATCACAAGACTGAATTCAAGAGCTAACTGTGCAGGATAGTTTTATGTCAATTTGACACAATATAAAGTCATCTGAGAGGAAGGAACCTCAATTAAGAAAAAGCCTCCATAAGATCTGGTTGTAGGTAATCCTAAAAGGCATTTCTTAATTAGTGATGATGGAGGAGGGCCCAGGCCATTGTGGGTAGTGCCATCCCTGAGCTAGTGGTCCTGCATTCTATAAAAAAAGTATGCTGACCATGGTAACATCCTGGCCTGGGCTGCTGCCGAGGACAATGTCTATGCCCATGGTCTAGCTTTGGTCAGAGTCTGTGTTGATGTCCTTGACCCGTGTTGCCTCCAGGGTCCACAGGGATGCCTGGGGTTTAGGCCATAGCCTGTGATCATGTTGGTGTCCAAGGGCTATGCCACCACTGGGGCATGGCCAATTTGGGTGACTAGTGCTGTCAACTGGGGCCATGGTATTGTCTGGAACTGGGCTATGGCTGAGGCCATATCTGGGTCCGTGGCCCTGCTGCAGCCAGAGTCTGTGTTGATGTCTAGCTCCTGAGCCCATCAAAGACCAAGCCAATGCCATGGGGTCTGGGCTGCCACCTTTGTTGATAGCCCAAGGGCCACACTGCCCAGGGGGTCATGCCAGTCCCAATGGCCTCTACCATCACCTGGGATCATGGTGACATCCGGCCCTAGTTGCTGCAAAGGACCATGTCTGGGTCCATGGTCCTATCACAGCCAGGGTCTATATTGATGCCTGTGGCCCATGCTGCCACCAAAGACCACATAGATGCCCAAGGTCTGGGCTGCAACTTGTGGCCATAAGAGTGTCCAAAGGCCATGCAGTCACCAGGGACATGCTGATGTGAGAGTTCTGCACTGTCACCTAGGACCATGGTGTCATCCAGGCCAGGACTGCTGCCCAGGGCCATGTTTGGGTCTGTAGCCCTACTGCAGCCAGGGTCTGAGTTGATACCTGTGGCTCCTGTTACCACCAAGAGTTACGTGGATGACTGGGGTTTGGTCAGACACCTGAGACCATGTTGGTGTCTAAGGACCATGCCCCTACTGGGGCCATATTGATCTAGGTGGCTGATGCTGCCACCTGGGGTCATGGAGATGTCCAGGCAAAGGTCACTTACCACGGCCATGTCTGGGTCCATGGCTCTGCAATAGCCAGGGTCTGGGGTAGTGTCCACAGCTCCTGTGACCACAGAGGGCTCTTAAGATGCTCAGGTCTTGTCAGCTACCTTCGACCATGTTGGTGCCCAAGAACCATGGTGCCACTGGGGCCATACAGAACTGGGTGGCCTATGTTGCCACCAGGCCATGGTGACATCTGGGCCTGAGTTTTTGCCAAGGGCCATAACTGGGTCCATGGTCCTGCTGCAGCTGTGGTCTGTGATGATGTCCATGGCCTGTGTTAGCACAAGGGATCACTGGAACAATGCTGTACTGAGCCAGCTCTGCCCTTCACTGGCCCTGAGATAGCTGGCCCTGCCCTCTCAGGGGAGAACTCATCCCCCCAACCCTGAACTTGGGGAAAATGGCCACATGCCTCACCACAGGCATGCACCTCACCTGGGCAGCACCCTAGAGCTGACCCTGTTGTGAGGGACACAGGTGAGCTGATCCTGAGGGTATGAGAGCAGGAACGCTGACCCATGCCCCCTCCTCTGCCATGTGGTAGCATGGGTGAGAGAAAGATGGCCTCCCCCCTCACCCATTACCTCCCGTGACAGATGAGAGAGCTGGCCCCAGGGTCACAAGAGTGGGAGCGCTGTCTGTCCCTGACCCTTGCCTCCTGCAGCACACAGGAGAGCAGGCCCTGCACCCCACCAGGGCAGCACAGTAGAGTTGACCTTATTGTCTGGCACAGTTGAGCCAGCCCTGAGGGAGTGAGAGCCAGAGAACTGACCCCACCCCACCCCCTGGTATGTCCCCTACAGCAATTGGGAGAGACAGCCCTGCACCTTACCTGGGCAAAACGGTAGAGCTGGCCCTGGTGATATGCGTGTGGGTGACCCAGATGTGAGGACCTGAGAGCAGGAGAACGGGACCTGCTCCTTGCTGCGGGCTGCACTGGGTGAGCTAGCCGAGGCAGTGGTGGAGAGCTTGCCTGGGTAATGACCATGAGGGCAAGCTGGTAGGCTCACCAATCCAACTACCATCCAGGCCCACAACCAGGGCTATGAGTTGGCCCACCCCAACATCCACCAAATCCATAAACTGTTGGAGCATTTGAAGAGGGCAAACCTACAGATCCAAAACAGCAGGATCTCTATGACACAGGACAACAATGGGATACCCAAGAGGAACCCCAGTGAGAGTCCATTATATATACATATCTACGTATACGTGTGTGTGTGTGTGTGTGTGTGTGTGTGTGTGTGTGTGCCAGATATAGCAGAAGCCAGAGACCTTGAGCCAGGCCAATGACTCATGGTAATGAGCACTTGCAAATAAAGATGAATGGACTAAAGGATAAATTGTGTGACTCAACGGGCCACACCACAGCTTCCATAACAAGATTCTCCTTTTTTTGTTGTTTTGTTTTGGCTTTGGGTTTCTTTGTTTTGTTTTGTTTTTTGTTTTTTGCTTTATTTTGTTTTATTTTGTTGTTTGTTTGGTTTGGTTTTTGGGCTTTCTTTTAAATTTGGTTTTGATTTTGGGGGAGGTTGCAAGGGCAGAGGGCAGATGCAAGGGGACAGGGAGATAAGTGGGATTGGGATACATGGTATGAAATCCACAAAAAAAATGAATAAAAGTTTGAAAAAAAGAAAGGAAAGAAGGAAGGAAGGAAAAAAGAAAGGAAGCCGGCTGAGCAAGCCATGAAGAGCAAGCTAGTAAGGAGTACATGGTCTCCGCATCAGCTCCTGCCAACAGGTTCCTACTCTGTTTGGGTTCCTGTCCTCACTTCCTTCTAATATGAACAGTGATATGGAAGTGTAAGCCAAATAAATCCTTTTCTTCCAAAGTTGCTTTGGTCATAGTGTTTCATCATAGCAATACTAATCCTAACTAAGACACTAAGAAATGCCTCTTGTTTCCCATATGGGATTGCTACTGTTGATTGTCAACTTGACAGGATCTGGAATTGCCTAGAACTTACATATCCTGGCACACCTGTGCAGGATTATTTAGATGAGGTTAACCTCTGATTCAGTTGAGGTGGGAAGACCAACCATCAAAGAGGACTGTGCCATCCGGTGGTCTTGGGTCCTGGACTACATTAACAGGCAAAATCTAGCTGAACAGGAGCATCCACCACTCTTTGCTTCTTGGGTGCAGATTCAAGGTGACCAACTGCCACCTCCTCCAGCTCCTGCTGCCTTGGCTTCCCCACTCTGATGGCCTGAACCTGTGAACTGTGAGCAAACACAAATCCTTCCTTACGTTGTTTTCACCAGGGTATTTCATCACAGCAGCAGGGGCTGCTTAGTTTTTTGTCAATTTGACACAAGCTCAAGTCATCTGAGAAGAGGGAACCCCAGCTGAGAAAACTGCTTCATCAAACTGGCCTGTGGGCAAGTCTGTGGGGCATTTCTTGATCAATGATAGATGTGGGAGGGTCCATCCTCCTGTGGGTGGTGCCATCCCTGGTCAGGTGGTCCCGAGGTGTATAAGACAGAAAACTGAGCTAAGCATGAGGAGCAAGCCAGCAAGCAATGTTCCTCAATGGCTTCTGCTTTAGTTCCTGCCTCCAGGTTCCTTCCCTACTTGGGTCCCTGCCTTGGATTCCCTAGATGACAGACTGAGATCAGGATTTGTAGGATGGAATAAACCCCTTTTCCCAACTTTCTCTTGGTCATGGTCTTTATCCCTGCAATAGAAAACAAACTGGGACATTATAATTGTTTCAGGAAAACACTGTAAAATGCTAAACTCTAGTGTAAAAGTGTGATGAAAACAGAATTTACACAGTCAGAAAAACATCATTTGCTAGCAAATGAATGAGACTTCTTTAGCAACAAAACTCCTCATCCAGTGACTGTCTTGAAGTACTATCTTGAGAGACTGTGTGTGCTATTCTTTTTGTTGATTTTACATTTGTTTATTTACTTGTTTATTTATGGTTCATGCATGTATGTCACTGCCTGTGTGTGGTGGTCAGGGGACAGCTCATAGGGTTCAGTTATTCTGGGGCTTAAACTCAGGTCATCAGTTCTAGTGGCAAGATCCTTCACTGGCTCTGTGCATGCTACTCTTGATCAAATCTTGTTTTTTTAACTAAGTTTTCAAATGTCACAATCAAAAACAATGCATTTGGGAGGCTGAGAGGTTAGTTGAGTTGGTAAAGTGCTTGCCTCATGAGTGCCGGGGCCTTAGTTTGAGCCTCAGAACCTAGCCAGCCTGGCCTACTTAGTGAGACCTTGTTTCACTGACCATGTTTCAAAAACAAAGTGGGCGCTGGGAAGATGGCTCAGCAGGTAAAGCACCTGTCTCTCCAGTATGAGGACCTGATGGACACTGTCTTAGTCACTGTTCTATTGTTGTGAAGAGACATCATGACCATGGCAACTTGTAAAAGGAAGCATTTACTTCAGGGCTGGCTTACAGTTTTAGAGAGTTAGTCCATGATCATCACCTCAGGAAGCAGATGGGCATAGTGCCAAAGCAGTAGCTGAGAGCTTTACACCCCAATCCTCAGGCGGAAAGATAGATCCTCGCCTGGTTTGGACTTTTGAAGCCTCAAAGTTCACTCCCAGTGACACACCTTTTTCAACAAGGCCACACCTCCTAATCCTTTCCAAACAGTTCCACTGCCTGGTGACTAACCATTCAAATATTTGAGCCTATGGGGGCTGTTATTGTTCAAACCACCACAGATGTTGTAGCACATGTGTCTATAATCTCAGTGCTACTCCAGTAAGAGGGCAGCTGGAGACAGCAGGATACCCAGAAGCTCAAAAGTCAGCTAGCCTAGCTCGTGCAGCAGACTGTGTCAAAGTAAACGGAAGATGAGGAGCAGCACTCAGGGCCCTCTGACCTCCGCATTCCATGGGCCCACATTCATACACACAAATGCTCATGTGCACACACATAAAACTTAATAATAAAATAAAAATTTCAAATGTTGAAAATTGAAAGATAATGTAGAATCTAGGACCATATATTTAGAATAGTGGCCAGTAGCCACAGGTTACTATGAGTTGAAATATATCTATCCTAGTTTTAAATGTGTCATACTGACAAAACACGGACTAATTTTAAATACTTATATCTTAAAGGAATTATATGTGTTTACATTTTCTTTTACATATTTTTTCTCAGGAATCCATACTAGTCCCATTACTCTGTAAGATATGAAGGTTTTGTTTGGGGGACTTTTGATTCTTTTTTAAACTTTTGTTTTTAATACAAATTGACAAATTATATACATTTATAGAATATAATATATTATGAATTGTGAATTATGTGCTTAGTTTCTTGTTTTTTAATTGAATGTCCCCACATTGATCATGTATCTTACTTTCTAGGCAGGGTTCTTAATAACTGAAGACTTTTCTGAAAATCCTGACACCTCCCAAAAAAGGTTCAAAGGGATGTGCTTTGGAATCAGAAAGGGGAAAAAGTTGTTTTCAAAAGGTTCTAAAAATACTTGATGGGTGTTAAATATGTAAATCATTTCCTAAGAAAGGCATTTTCAAACACAACCATATTTCAGATGCATGGATTCTGGATTTAGTGTTCTTCAAGTCAGATTACATTTCAGACATACTTTGTCCTGGTTATAACCCAGGAAGCTTATGAGCCAGACAAACACCAGTTTTTACTTTATGTTCTTTATACACATTGGGCTCCTTGTTTAATTTAAAGACACACCCATAAATCCCACTCCTCACCACTTTCAAAGAAGTATTTCATTTTATTTGTACATATATTTAAATTGAATGTGTTGCCCTGTTAACTGTGTATAGTATCTCTTGAGTTCATGGCAGCATTTGAAGGTTTCACAGATTCTGAGCTGGAAATTACAGTCCTGAGCTGAGACTCTGGCAACACAGGATTATAGAAGGAACTGGTATTATTTCAAGTCAGGATTTTCTCCCATATCCAATTTCACCCAAAGTCGAGCATTAGTCACCGTGCACCTTTCATATAGCAGAAAGGAGATTTGATTAATGTGATTTCTTTGTAGAGAAATCTAAGAAGATTAAGGCACAATGATATAGGGAAAGCATACCCTTTCTCAACCTCACACTCAAGTGATGTAGAGAGGCTGCCAAACCTGCTTGGGAGAAGTGTTAGCTGCGTCTGAAAGAGGGAAACCCATCATTGGGGAAACTCAATTTTCACATAGCTTCTGTCTCACGAACAGATCAGCAGATCTAGAGGCTGGTATTGATTCTGTTCTGTATACAGGCAGGAGAAGACATCATTCAGGGAAACCTTTGCAGATTGTTTCTCTCACTCTCCTCACCCTTCATTGTGGGGCTGTGTTTCCTGATGGGCCTTGGGGACAAAATTAGGATGTGCCACATGTTTCTGTAGTCGGTGAATCACAATGAAAATAAAGCCAGTTGCAATGATTGGTGTTCTGATAACTACTTTCCATCTGTGTGTTCTGAAAAATCTAATACTAAGAAGCATGTTTTTCTGATATTAGGAAATCAATTCAAAACTGATAAATATACATACATATCCCGAAGCATATCAGACATCACCCATCTCTTTCGCTGATACTTTACATATGCTTGTATGAAAAAGGAATACACTGGGAGAAGAATAAGATTAAAATAGCTTTCCCCAGACCCTAACTTTCAGAAAGTGGGTTATTTCATTCCCACTACTTTGCTCAAATGAAGGGCATTTGAGAATGCATTAGATCAGGAAGCAAATTACTTTCAAAGACCAGTCTCAAGGTTGTTTTCTCCTTCGACTCTCACAGCAGATCTGAATCTAAAGATTCTGTTACAATAGAAAGGGTTACAGGGCAGCTGCTTTCTACCTCTTAGCCACCAGCTAAGACACCTCAGAGCTCACAACTTAAAAACTGCCACCACACCGGCGAGGGACCTCTTGATCCCATGCTTCTCTTCAGAAATCTGACAGCCCACACAAGGCTACCTAAACAGACAGACGTAAAATCTACCTTACTTCAGATTGGGGGAAAGAAACTCATAAACCTGGTGTTTCACAGGATGACCTCAAATACAATGTATACTCTCATATCACAACACTGAACTCCTGGTTTTTAAAATAAGACAGACTTTTGGTAGTCAATTGCTATCATTTTCATAGTCGATTAGAGCACACGGCTAGTATGTTAGCTAGTAAGTTACATTAAAAACAACTCAGTTTTGATGCATGAATCCTACATTAGTCAAGTGTGAGAAAAAGCTCAAATGCTCATCGCAGAGAAAGCAATAGAGCTATTATAAGGGAATAGAGTCACTAAAAGTTCAGTATTCATCCTTAGGTAAAATCCTAAGATTTTACTCTTAGATTACAAAGAAAAGGTAAATATGTATTTATAAAGTGGGTGTGTGTGGTAACACATGCCTTTGAACCTAGCGCGCACGCACGCGTACACACACACACACACACACACACACACACACACACACACACACACTCACTTCCAGATTTGTCATATTTAATGAAGAAACAATAGAGTGAGTCATGGGTATCCTTGTGATCCATTCCTAAAAAGGTGAACCACATAAAATTTTACTGAAACCAATAGTGATCAAATATCCATCTAATTCTTAATATTTCACTATAGTTCACAGCAGATCGAAGATGTGTCTACTTATACTCACTTCTGCCACCACCCTACTTGAATTATTAATACATGTCATGATTGTACAATTTGATGTATTTTCACAAACTGGGCACATCCATGTTTCAAGGACATAATTCAACACTAGTTTATTGTCATAAATGGTCTCATACAATGTGTTCTTTGGGCATTTAGCTATTCTCATTCAACCTTATATTTGAATCAACATGATATTTCATGCTGTTTCGTACAGCAGCAAATCACCCATTCTCTGGTGTCTAACATTCCTTTGCATGACTCTGCACCCTTCATTCCACCGTGGATGAACGAAAGCAATCCTTTTTTGAACTGTATATAAGGTAAGTAGTTACCCTGCTTGAAACTCTGCAGTCACTTTGCCTCAGTTTAAAACTCACAAATCTGCTGGGTGGTCGGTCAGACTGCACACCTTCAATCTCAGCACTCAGGAAGCAGAGACAGGAGCATCTCCATGATTTTGAGGTTAGCCTGGTCTACAGAGTGAGTGAGTGCCAGGACAGCCAGGACTGCACAGAGAAACTCTGTCTCAAGAAAATAAAACAAACCACAGATTTTATTACCATGCTCACCTGCCCGCTCTTCCACCCACTGTGCCCTTTCCTGACCCACTCTTGGACTCCACTGCCTCCCTCTCTCTCCCCTCACACTCTCTCCCTCTCTCCCCCTCCCTCTCTCTCTTCTCTGTCTCTCCCTCTCTCCTCCTTGTCTCTATCTCTGTTATAGGCTAAGTGTTTTTTAAACTTCTTTTTTTTATTTTTATTTATTTATTTATTTTTCTATTATCAGCTTGATACAGTACAAATTCTTATCCTAACAGTGAAATGTTTCACTGAGGCTTACCCAGTGATTGAGTGAAACCAAAACTTATTATAAGCCACAGTCATCCTAGGGTCCCCCCTGCTATGTAGCCTCCCTGGTTCTGTGGGTTGCAGTCTGATTGTTCTTTGCTTTATATCTAGAATCCACTTATGAGTGAGTACATACCATGTTTGTCTTTCTGGGTTTGGGTTACCTCACTCAGGATGATATTTTCTAGTTCCATCCATTTTAGGCTAAGTGTTTGGCTAGTCCTGAGATGCTCTCCATGACTACTGTCATCTCATCCTTGACATTTGACCACTGTTAGTCTAATGTCAATCTAATGTGGTTCCCTATGTTCCTAGAAATGGATCAGAAGGGAATCTAGGGCTTGTTCTATTGTTTCAAAGCTGTGAAACAATGTGGGGCTGGTTGTGTCTCCTGCATTTCACTCTGAGACCATCTTCTCCGAGATGGATTCATCGGCCATTGTCCTCCGAATAGCCTTCCGCTCTACATCACAATGCCCTGTTTGTTTCTGTTTGGCTTTTCATTTTGTCAATGAGAGAAAAATCTGACGTGTAAAATACCAACATGATTGATAGCAGAGAAATATAATTTGATTCTTTTTAAAGCAAAGCTCCATCCAGGAAAAAAGGGAGATTTAGTACCTAGGGTGTAGCCAAACCTCAGTTCATTGAATCAAGTAAACCAATTTAATAGAAACATCATTCTAGCTGGTTTATACAATGTAAAGTTATTACTGGTTTTTGCATGGTTAACATTTCTTCACTTTTTAATCTGTTGCTTTGGCATCATAAGCACTCAGTGTAAGACTTAAGGGCTCCAAGATGTTCCCAATGAGAGAAACATTAAGACCAAAGTCTTATGATTCAATCTCCAGTTTGCTAATGAGATTTCTAAGGTGCCCTACAACATGCCTTGTGGGAGTATTCCCTACAGGGAAGTGACACAGACTTCTCACAAAACTATAAAGAGTTCCAAGAACAAAACCATTTCATCTGAAGAAAGGACAGTTTCATATGGAGAGCATTTGCAATGTTTTCTACAAGGTACAAACTGTTTCTGCAGAGAAAAATGAAACAAATTTTACTCTGGTTTTCAAAACTAAGCCAGAGTTCTCAATCAAGCAACCAAAGAAAGTAAGCCAGCATGTTTATCCAATTTTCAAGTTCTGGACATTTCTAATTAAGCAAAGGAAAGTGGTATATAAAAAAGTAATGTATTTTTAAAGCATAGCAGAGAAATTAAACGACTTCTGTTGAGGTTAACTTCTCTATGAAGTGAGTTTCTTATCTTGGTAAGAAATGGGTCACAGCAATAAAAGTACGCTGTAAATTCAACTTGACAAATGAGAAAATTAATTCCGGAGGGGAAGGCCTATTAAAGGAATGTTTTAATTTAATCATGCAATGAATATTTTGAGTCACTTATATACATGCAAGAAACTGCCTTGCATATTTTAATAAGGTGAAGCATAGTATTAGTTAATATAGTAATAATTTGTTCTATTGCTAACATCTCAATCATGATATAGAAAGATCAAATCTAAGGAAAAAAGGTTAAGTTCCTATATAGACACGTCAGCTCCTAATATTTGCTTATAAACTTCAAATTTCAATGCGTTATACCCATGACTTATGACATGTGCAGAACATTAATCACTTTGGTTAGCAGAAAGACTGGCTGCTTCTTCAGCATAAAATGTGATATGATGCCATCTTATGGTTGAAAAGTAAACCTGAAGGCTTGGGATGATGAGCAATGATGAGAATGATTGAGGTGTGCTCCCTCAAACCTGTGGAGAAGGATGCTGATTACTACCAAACCTATCAAATCAAAACACTCAGAACCCAAAGAATCCTGGGAAGAAAACACAAAGCGGTTGCAATGCAAGAGTGCCACATCTGGCTTACAGCTGCAATGCAAGGGTGCCACGTCTGGCTTACAGCTGCAATGCAGGTGTGCCACATCTGGCTTACAGCTGCAATGCAGGGGTGCCACATCTGGCTTACAGCTGCAATGCAGGGGTGCCACGTCTGCCTTACAGCTGCAATGCAGGGGTGCCACATCTGGATCCTTACACAGAAGGAGTGACTTATTTGGATTTTTCATAACCTTTGTCACTTGAGTTTTCTACTGTAAGCAGCATCTTTGTGACTGGTTTTTGCTTGTTTGTGTCTGTTTTTACATCAGCATTCATAAAAACAACAAAAATTAAATGTGCTATCAAATTAAATTTTTGGAATTAACTATATGTAGTTTACTAAGTTTTATGTTGAATCATTTAAAAGTGTTATTCTTGTAAGTCAAAAGTTACCAGATACTGAGATTTTTCTGTTTTGTTCCCTTTGTAGTTACCTTAAGAATAAATGTCAGTTGGGGCTGGGAAGATGGTAAAGAACCTATACTGCTATTCTAGAGGACCCAAGTTTAGATCCCAACACTGGTGGAGAGCAGCTCACTACCTACTGTTACTCTAGCTCTAGGACATCAGACACCATCTTCTGGCACCCAAGGGCATTGCAGTCATATGCACGCACGCGCGCACACACACACGCACACACACACAAATACACACAATTGACAGTAATATGTTTTTTAAAGAGAACGCAGCTTTTTATAAGTCCATCAAAAACAGAAGTATCAAAACTCAAAGGATAAATAGATATAATGGAAGCATAGTCTAATGTTAGTGTCAATCCCACCTCCCTAAACAAGCATCATTTACTCTTAGTACTTCTCAATGGCAGGTGGCCCTCTCCCTGGGCACCAGCCTGTCTCCATTTGTTACACTGATATACTTCTCACTTCCTGTTTTGTTTTGTTTTTGCTTTTTGAGATAGGGTTTTTCTATGTAGCCCTGGCATTGGGTCTAAATGCATTAGTACAAAGTAAAGTGCAGAGCGGCTAATTGGCTGTGAGATTTTCTGACCTAAAGGATCTATTAGGATCTGCCTATCTATTCACTTTGTGATCCAGCTCCTAAGTGCTTTGCAAGCAGTTGCTTTTGTTCTGTCCTAGAACTTGCTCTGTACATCAGGCGGGCCTCAGATGCAGAGATCTGTCTGCCTCTGCCTCCCTAGTGCTTAGACTGAAGCCAAGTGCCATCTGGTCCAGTTTCACTAGTTACTTTCATGTAAGCAACGCTGAAATTTCTCTCAGTTCCAACTTTAGCATCAACATCATCAACCAAATTTTCATAGGGCTGGTTACTTTTGCTTCTCTTTACTGTGGAACTCACCAGGGACTCTGGAAAACACCAATCCTTTAATGAACATTCCAAAAATGCCATTTCTAAGATTGTCAATCTCAGCATTGCTATAACACCTCCCGGGAAAACAACACAGCTTCCATCCCGAGTATTGCCTAAGGTTTATGTGTTATTCTAGACTGTTCTTTCACTTTTCCCAACAAGCATGACTACAGTTAAGACTCCCCAGTGACTTTTCATAGATACTGTCAGTGCTCAATTTTTGAACCCCTATCATGTATGAAGATTATTCCATCTTAGCAATAAACCTTTGGAAAAAGTCAAAAGAATGGTATAGAAACAAGCACAGTTGTAAGCAAGATTCTAGGGAGGACCCATTCATATAAAATTAGAATGTGAATTCAAAAATTTAAACTATAAATGTTAACATTAAGACAAAGTGGAAGAAGGGTATATGGAAATTCTATATTGTCTGCAGCTTTTGTATATCTAAAATTATTCTTAATAAAGGACTCATTTAAAAAATATTATTGGGGGGGCTCAGAAAGAGCCATGTGCATTAATTTTTCTGCCTCTGATAGTTTACCAGATCGAGGTCTTTCCCTCTTTTGCACACTTATTACACATTGTGTGCAAACAGGCTTTCTTATGTCCTAAGGGTTTGAAGCTGTTCTCTGCTGAGGAGAAAGGCCAGCACGATGCTTCCTGGATTGAAATTCCTGTTCAAAGGCCAGTGTGACTAGAGACGCGCTTGCTCTGTGAGCTCCGCCAGGTCCCCTCCGTCTCTGTGTGTTCCTTTCGTCTTATGATGGCACTCCAAAAGAGACAACAGTGCTTACCCTTCACCTTGTGAGAAAACCAGGAAGGGTTAAATATAAATCTGGACACAATTTTAACTGCCTGTTACATACACAGTACGGAATATTTATATCAACTGGTTGGAGGGGGCAGTCTCAGGCAGTAGGCTCCTCAGGGCAGAACCTGCTCTTTGAGTTGCGATAGACACCCTGGAGCCCCTTCGTAAATAATGACATCCGTCCATCATGAATCCCAGTTTCAGCCCAGAAATTTAGGATGTGTATAAATCAGCTTTTCAGTTACTGATGATCACATCGATGCGAAAAATACACCCATTTTCGTTTTCTGAATGTTTATTTTACTTTTGATAGGGCACAAAGATCCAAAAATCTACTTTGAGAATGCTGTTTACAGCCTGAGAAAGAACTTCTGCCCAGAATTTCATAAGCACGAGCTATCTGTTCAAGGGCCGGCGCTCAGACTCTCCCGTTTGGCTGCCATTTCACTCCCGCGGTTCTCTCTGTTTAACCTTTTGGCTCCTTGAGAGACATAGCAGAAGCCACAGCATGGGGAACGGAGGTTCTCAGAAGTCGCTGAGATCAAAGGGCCCAGCCTGCACGAACAGCATCTCTCTCTTCCCGGGTAGTTTTTGCTACTGCTGTCTGGTGGGGAGAGGAGAGAGGTTTTGTTTTTTTTCCCCCAAGCTGACAACTGCAAAGGAAGAACTGAGAAGTTTCACAACTAGAAAAAAAATGCTTAAGTTTTTGGCTGCTGGTGATGTACACAGCTTCCATGAGAAAGAGTTACAGTGCCTTTCTTGAAGCAAATGATATACCCAGCCTGTGCATGAAGAAGAAATGTGTTTATCAAATGCTACCTTCCTGTCTTCCTTTTTTTCTGAAGATTTTTCCCCCCTTAGGAAATGATGGCCTTTCCTTGCTGTAGGCTTAGAGCATACATCCTTGAAACCCAAGAAATCCCACTGCACAACCCAGAGACCCTCTTGACCCTCACAACTCCACAAGACAAGCCTCCCCTACATTCCAGAAAGTACTTAAGGATGGATACCAGCCCCTCCTCAGAGGACCCAGAAGCAGAACGGGCCTCTTACCTTAATGCAAGAAGACATCTGGGACTATTCCATCTCTGCTCCCAGGGCTGCCTGGACAACCTCCTCATGGAAAACAGTGAGCAGTGTACACTATATGAAGGTTTACTATATCACACTAGATCCCGTGCATGTGTATGGTTAGGGCATGCTAATAAAAATGATTTAAAATTCTAAAAATATTTTTAAAGAGCTCACTGGAAACCATCAGCATATTGAAAGACCAAAATTCCTTCAGGATTTAAAGATTTTGCCGAGCTCAAATATATGAAAATCTGGAGCTTGCACGTCTAACACTCTAACTACTAGCCTCGTGCCGCTATTTAAATTGAAGTTATTTGAAGGACAATGAATCTGATAGTCAGTTCTCAGTCCCACTAGCCACTAGGAGGGTATCTCTGTGGGTAGAGGTGGCACAAGGAGGTACATTCAGACTCCGGAGCTCCTCCTGTGTAATCTTTAGTTCCTTTCAACAAACATTCATGGAGCTGTGAAACATGGAGCAACAAACATCTTCATGTAAGACATTGCACGGGAGCAGAGGAAGGTACACTATGACAATATCTAGCCTTCGGAAGTGAGGATTTGAGATTTAGAAATAGACATGTAAGTCCTCTGGACACGACACAGCCAGTGTACTCACAAAGAGACTGCAGCTATAGTGATCGGCACAAAACCTGCACAAGCTTGGGCCCATCAATGTCTTATCACGAATGAGAGAAGGTCTCACGAGGCCATGCCCCTACCAGAGGGACTATCGGCTATTAACATTTGCTGGGGAGGGGTCATTTCTTCAGTGGAACAGCCGCAGATAAGTTGCCCTTTGTTCACTGAATTTTCCCACCCATTCCCAGGCAAGTGGCTTTAAACTCAGTGGCCACACACACTAAGAGGACATGGAGGTAGGAGGGGACGTATCGAGAAGAACGATGCCAGCGGGAGAGGAAGAAAGGGAAGGGAGGAGAACGGACTGGGGTGAAAACAGCTAAAATTCAGTATATAATGCATGAAGCCATCAGATAACAAACGCTTGGGCAGGGCGAGAAGCAGACGGGTGAATAACTGCAGGGTGAAAATGCACAACACTGCAGGAATGAGCACATCCTTGCACTCACAGAACTGGAGAGGTTTGGACACCACTTCACAGCGAGCGCTGATGGTCCTGATGGAGAAGCTGAACGTTTCCAGGCTGTCAGCCCCGTGGAAACAGCATTTGGGTGTGTGATGCCACAACTGCTTTTGAAAAATGGCCTCCCAAATATTCACTTTGGTAAGAAGAAAACACAAGACAAAGAAGAGGCACCCATGCAAGGGAAAACGCAGCACTCAGCATCAGAAGGCCTGTTAGGTGCTACCTCTGTGCTTAGCTGTGTAACTCTGAGGAAGCCACTTAACTTCTCTGGGCCTCGGGGTCCTCATTTTCAAAGTAAGGAAAGGAATCCCTTCCCCATCTGTCCTGTAGAGAAACTTTGGAAAGAAAGGAGGGAGGGACGGAGGGACGGAGGGAGCGAGAAAGGAACCTCAGAAGCAGTAACCAGTAATGTGTTGTGCTATTGTTATTTCTCAACGTGACATGAGACTTTGGAGGAGGTGGAAGTCCATGCAGGCATAAGAATTCTAAACTGCATTTAGAAGGCTCAAGTTCTGCACAAAGAATGCAATCAAATTCCTGGCCTGAAAATCTTTGTTTAGATTTGGAAGCAAAAGGACATGGTCTCTCCAGGCATTCTCCTCTCTCCTACTGAGGCCAGCCCAAGTTCACTACATGTTGCTCCCAGAAGACAATTTGCTCCAGGCCAGGTCAGAAGAGGTTATGATGTCAAGGGTGAACTTAGCTCGAATGACAAATCATTTCTCATTTCCTAGGTAGGGTAAGTCGACCAGCGATGGGAAGTGACATAGGTCTGCTTTGTACAAAGAAGAAAGCGTTCTGTGGCACCCTGGCCACACTGTGAAAAAGGGAGACCAGCCTTTAAACAATGGCTATATGTACATTCTGTTGATTTCATGGGAATTTTATTATGGATTTCACACTTTGTAATCACAGGCTTAGAATCCACCTATGAAAATGTTAAATGGGTCTGGAAATGTAAAAACACATTGCCTTTCCCTCCTGCAGATCCCAGCAATGCCCTGGGATGATTTCTTTTTCAGCAGTTGGACTAGATTGATTTGTTGTTGTTGTTTTGTTTTGTATTTTTTCCCCAGATTTTTGGGAAATGGTTTCAATTACCTGGTGCCATGCCTTGATTTTTGAGCATCTCCACAAACTCATTCATCTTGGCAGTTCCTACAACAAAATAAAAATGTGAATGGTAGGACATACCATCTAAGCTGTGGTTTCACCATGCTTACCATGTAGCTGGCACAGACACACATGTAATAGAAGAAAAATGCTTGTGCCGTGGAACAAGGCACCGAACAGCATCAATTTCAAACAAAGGGGTCTAAGGTTAAAATAATAAACTTTAAATGATGTGTGCCACATGCAACATTTGGTTCCAGATGTAACAAACCCAAACCAAAATCTTTTACTTGACAATTCCAAAACAATATTAGTCTCCTAGGTTTCTGACTTTGATTTTTTCCTCGATTGCTCACAGATTACACTCTGACAGCCCTGGAGACAGCACAGTACTGTTTAAAGTGCACATGTCAGGAAGCCTGGATGATGCTCTGCACTACATCATTCCTGACTCCTTCGTTACTGTGGCCACTGGACCATTTCTACAAATGTACCACGGACTTCTGCTTTTTGAGAAATATTTTAAATCATCACTCTAAATAAGTGGTGCACTGGATTCTTTTCCTCCTGGAAAAAAATAGACATTCTTTATACTATAATTAGCAATCTCTCCCAGATCTTAGCAACTGATAGCTCAATTGTGTAAAATTGAAATTGCAACATTTTAATAGCAAATATAGACATCAGTCATGGAAAAGTTCAGAAACTGGCTCCCAGACACCCATATTTTGGTATAGATTTCATAACTCAGTTGAAGGAGCCAGTAGTCTTTTCATTATTTTCTGTTTTTGAAGTTGTGCTTTGAATTATTTTGAAAACTTTGAAGCATGTGTTTTATCTTTAAATGCTTTAAACTTAAGCACTTAACATGTCCCTAAGTTCCAGAATATAAAACTATCATGCAAATCACTTGGTTTCCTCTTTGTTACCATATCTTTGTGAATAAGTCAAGTTTATTAATAACCTGCCCTGACTATATTATAATAAGTTTACAAAGATTTAAAATCACAAATAAAATTAGCAAATAATGAAACAAAAAATTAGTAAATCTCTGGGAACTTGAAGTCCAGAAAACACAAAAATACAGTGATAGTTAATTTCATACTTTATAAAAATAGGTAAATTTATAATAGAAGTATAATATAACACAACAACAAAATATTAAAACAGCAGTGAGAAAAAATTAACCAAACTATTTGTAAATCATGGAGTTTACTCAATGTGGGGTAGCTAAATGGTAGATTCCATCTCATTAGTAACACTACAGTCAAAATAATATATCTTCTGTCTGAAAAAGTTATAAGGAATCACACTATTAATGATCTACCACAAAAAAGAATCTTATAACACACATAAGTCTGTATATACATATACATATGTAGTTTAAATGAAATTTTCTCACCTGGATTGCAAATAATCCCTCCAGGAGCCAAAGACCACCTAACAAAAACACCAACACCAGGCATGAGAAGCCCTTTATTGAGTAATTGGTTGGGGTTGTCCAAGAGACTCCCAAAACATTACATACTACTACTATTGCCCTTGGATTGCCCCCCAGAGATGAAAAGTAAGTCCCTATTGCTGAAGAGACCATGCGCTTTAGACAAGGGCCCAGAGGCCCCTGAACTGGAACTGGAATTCCTTCCTAAAGACTAGCTTTCATGGGACCAAAAGGCATCATGCAAACTTCCAAAGGAGGAAGCAACCAGCAGTCCTATCCAGCTATGACACATATGAACCACAACAATGGCCACTGTGGCACAGTAATTCTAAGGTTACAATAGTAACACTCATTCCTTGGTGGTAACCAATAGCTCTCTAACTGGACTGGAGACCTGTTCCACAAGAGGAAAATCATGCCTGACAATGGAAACCCAGCCAACTACCCAAGGCTGGTGAAGTCCTGGATCATGGAGGAGAACCTGCAACTCCCACTTTACTAAATCAGAATAATCCCTAACTACATTCTAAATATTTGTCCAGCCCATTGTCTTCACAAGATGATTGTGCAACACCATTATATAGACAATTATCACAATAAAGTTCCACACTCAAAAGAATAAAGAGGAAACATCAAAGTGGTTTGTTTTTTAAAGATTATTTGAAGTAACAAATGGGCAGGAAATTCTCAGAGCTCAAGGCCCTAAAGAAGACTGCAGCCAGTAAATTCACAGACCAGTCATAAAACAAAGATGTTTTATCTTCTTTCAATGCTTTGCCAAAGCTATCAAGTTGAAATGATTTCAGAGAAAAAAAGAAAATCATGGCACCTGAATTAATAGGCATTGAGATTTTTAAAACAATGAACTGCAATAAATGTGAAAGTATGAATTTGGGGATTTTTCTTTGTGTACTCATCATCATTATTAATGATACAGGCAATATTTTGCATTTGCAAGCACTGTTAAATATTCTTCACTGATGCCAGCAAACATCTTTGTAGCCAAAAGTTACTAATGAACACCTTCTCACCAGTGGTCCCTACCTCCTACCAAGAAGAAAAACTAACTAATTATTTTGGGGGATTTTTTTTTCCAATTTTACATTATCTTTTACATACTAAGCAAAAAAAAAAAAAGCTAAAAATCTATGTGGCTTTAAACCACACAGTCTACTGCAGGAAGAAAGAGACCATCTTTTAGTATGTCTTTATGAAATGTGCTAATATATGATCACTTCTCATTTCAAAGAACAATTCAGAACATTAGCATAGAAGTAATATATTGACATATTTCATTATAATTAATGTTTTTCGTAGGAAAATAAAATAAAGGTTGATGAACCTATATTTATGAGGATTCTTTACACATAGGAAAGCCATGGCCCTTCTGATATTTTAGAAACATAGAAATGTGCTGTGGAATGTTCTGTATGGCAAATGTGTTGCTAATTAGTTAATAAATAAAACACTGATTGGCCATTGGCTAGGCAGAAAGTGTAGGCGGGACAAGGAGGAGAATAAAGCTGGGAAGTGGAAGGCTGAGTGAGAGAGATGCTGCCAGCTGCCACGATGAGAAACAGAATGTGAAGATACCGGTAAGCCACGAGCCATGTGGCAAGGTATAGATTAATGGAAATGGATTAATTTAAGCTGTAAGAACAGTTAGCAAGAAGCCTGCCACGGCCATACAGTTTGTAACCAGTATAAGTCTCTGTGTTTACTTGGTCGGGTCTGAGTGGCTGTGGGACTGGCGGGTGACAGAGATTTGTCCTGACTGTGGGCCAGGCAGGAAAACTCCAACTACAGAAATGAGCACAGATCTTCTCTAATTCTTCTATTTATTGTCAATATAAACAGCCAGTGGATTGTTGAAAATCAAATGTGGTTATAAATGAGTTCAGAAGTGGGTCCATCACACAGACCAATGTGTTCTTATTTGTATGCTCTAGAATATTAACTACACCAAACACAAAGCTACAGTACTTCTGCAGCTATTGACGAGTTCATTTTTATTCCATTACCTAATGATAGGCTGATTCTCTGGACCATACCCAGCACCCTGATCCAACTGTTAGTCACAGAAGAAGCTTGGAAAGACCATTAGTAAATTCATGTCTCACCACTCTGGTACTGAGGGGTTTTCAAGGCAGAGAGAGACCCTGTGATAAAGTAGCAGAGACCAAAGACAGGAAAGGACGTCCACTTCTGCCCACCACACAGAAAACTGTCCTCTTAAGCAGCTATAAAACTTGACGAGACATATGAAATAACTTTGCAGTGGTGGGGCACAGACTATCCTTGAGAGAAATGAAACAAAGTGGGCCTAGGAATACTTGACAAAGCTTGCTGTCAGATACTAAGGAAAGATACCAGAATCCAGGACCACAAAGGCATGCTATTGGAGAGAATGGGATTGTGTGGCCTGATTGTATCATGTGTATTATAAACATAGAATTCTGAGATGAGAAAAGTGCTGTGAGTTAATGAATAAGAGTTCCAAAATCTGCACCAAGTTCTCTCTGTCTTTAGGTGAAGACTGCACAGTAGATGTGTAGAAGAAGGCATCACAAAACCAGGCAAGGAACAGCTACCAGAGGAGATCTTGAGACTTTCAATGTTTAACTTTCAACCTGCCAAGGTAGAAATGGACTCACTACATACTCTGAGCTTTCAAAAACTCTAGTAAGACCATTTCTTAAACCCTAAGACTGCCAAGACCCAGTAAAGTTACTCTCTACAAAGCTGTCCCAACAAAGATGAAATCCAATCTCAAAAGGATCAGACCATGGCTCTTTTGCCAAGCACACCATGCAAATCCTTCGAGCAAGGTGCTAACCATACATGGTGTCATCAAGTCATGGTCTCGGAGTGTGTTTATGCTGTACCAACTCAGATAGTCTTATTGGAGTTCTACAGATAAAACCCTAAGTGGTTGAGATGTAAATGGGTTGGGAAATAATGTAGACTTTGTGTTTTCTTTTTAGGTGGTATAATCAACACCAAGTTAGAAAGGCATGGTTTGTGACTTTAGTATACCCTCATAAGATTTTCAATCAATCTTGAAACCTTAAAGCCTTTAACTTTTCCCCAATGTCTCTAACTAATGCTCATTAGGGTTTTTTTTCTTAAAATAGTAACATTTAGAATGTTTGCTGGTGAGTGGCAATGTTCGTAACCCATCTCAACAGTCCCATGAGTGAGAGTAACAGTAATCCTAGTTTCAGGGGAGAAAAGAGCAGCTTTCAAAAGTTCAGTGTGATGTGCTAAATGTCACACAGGCTCTAAAGCATGAGGGAGGTTTCCAACCCTCGGCTGTAGGATTCCAAAGTCATGCACTTACTCATACATTCCTCCAATTCCCAATGCTGAGGCTGAACTCACAGAGTCTAGCCTCAGACAATCTCACTTGTCCTCACAAATGAAAAACTCCCATAGAAGCAGAGCAATCCAGTGAGGAAACAAATGTCAGACTTTCCTTTAGACACTTCTTGCCCGGCTCCTTCCCCTCCCAGACAGCTGGGGCAAACTAAACTGTCTGCATTTTTGTTTTGATCTGGGTGTGGGTGGAGGTGTGGTGGCGTTTTTAAATTGTGGTGTCTGAAATTTTTTGTTGTGGTTTTTTTTATGAAAAATGGAAATTTCCAAAGGAGGCCAAATTTGTTCTAAACTCTGATCTGTAATT
The DNA here is from genome assembly GCF_007827085.1 of Peromyscus californicus insignis. Lineage (NCBI taxonomy): Eukaryota > Metazoa > Chordata > Mammalia > Rodentia > Cricetidae > Peromyscus > Peromyscus californicus. The sequence goes on from NW_026294584.1 coordinate 17,103,216, forward strand.
TACACTATACACAAGTCTCTATGTTGGTTTGACTAATTGTATAAAGATGTGGTAGGCAGTCTTAGATGCTGAAACTTTCATGAATAACCTGACTCCTACAAAAGCCTACAGTGTAGCTTTACATAAGCCAGTGAATCTCCTTGGTCCTCGGTATCTTTATCTATAAAAGAAGGACCTCGGACTGCATCATCTGAATTACAGGCCACAGAACAACAGTTCTGAGAGATACTCCCCTCAAAATAGAAGCTGCAAATCAAAAAGAAGGAAAGAGACAGGCAATAGCTCCCATTTAGGGATTCATAGTCCACTAACAGCAGGTAATCCAAATGTATACTAAAGCCTCAGGAACAATCTACAGTAAAGAAACCAACTAAAATGATTTTCATTTAAATTTTCTAAACTTACTTGGACATGAAACCGTACTCCCAGAGGGAAAAACCCTATAAACACCTCATGAAAGCATACCCATTCGCTTACTCAAAATACTGTGCATTGTGCTGGTGAGATGATTCAGTTCATAAAGTGCTTGATGTGCATGCATGACGATGTGACTTCAAATCCCCATATAACACACCAGGCACAGCACAGCACCTATAAGTCAGCAGTAGGAGGTGGAGACATGGCGTCCCCGGGGCTTGCTGGCCAACTGTTATATCAGAATCTGTGAGCTTCAGGTGCAGTAAGAGACTCTGTCTCAGAGCGTTAAGGTGAGGGTGACTGCAGAAGACACCTAGCTTCCACAAACACTTGCACACACGAACAGATAACATATAAAAATAAATAAAGTATGTGTTAACCACCTACTATGTGCCAAAGACTGCACTGGGTGTTGGGAATGCCATGACAAATGCCATTCTGATCTCTCAAAGTCTAGTTGGGAAGAAGAACAATGAAGTGCCAAATATGATTTCAAGTGGAAACGAGCGTTCTGAGGAAAGTCAAACATTTTTAAATATAAAATAATGGAGATGGGGGATATTTAGATAGGATCACATGAAAACTCACTCTAATAAAACATCAAGGTATTACAGCATCTTAGATGATACAATAATGTATGAGAGCCTAGCATAATCAGAATCATTTGAGATATTTAAAGAATGAGGAGTCTCCCAGGAAAAGCCATTCCAGGCAAAATACCAGCATCTGAGAAAACACAGGGTTCAAGATTGCTTAGCAGGCTCAGAGACCTGAAAGGCCAGTGAGGCAGACAAAGAATCAAGGCTGATTCACAAATTGCTGACATATCTGTTGTATCACCTGAGTTAAAGGGAACATCTCTCACAATTAAAAAAGGCTGGAAGTGAAATCAGTTTTAATGGGAAATCTAGAGCTTTGTTTCAAGGAGAAACACAGATTACCTCTGAGATCTCTTATCACTTAAAAATTCTAAGAAGCCCCTAAAAATAGCTTTCTTTTTTTTTCAGAGATCACAATCCCTAAATTATTATAATTAAGTTTCCATCATCAATGTAATAGGTTATTGTGAGCACTATAGTGTATTCTCAAAGGCAACTTTTTTGTGACTCACCACACTTCTTGAGATAGCATGAGAAACTTCCCTTGGAATTGTTGATCAAGAGGATCCAAAACTCTCAAAATGATATATGCTGCCACCACTACCTCTAGTTGCTCCAGAACCTGAAGGTAAGACCCTGTCGGTGAAAACAGCATACACTTCAGACACTGGATTTGAAGAAATAAAGATGGATCAGACCTAGAAACCTCCTCCCTGAGGATTAACTCTCATGGTGTCTGAAGGTCCTATGCAAGCTGCCAAGGGGGAAAAGCAATCAACAGACTTACACAGCTGTAAAGCCTGCGAACCACAACAATGACCGCCCACTAAGACAGCCTCAACAATGCAATAGTGGCACTTTCGTCTTGGGGGTAACCAACGGCTGACTAAACAACCTATGGCTTACTCAATAGATGACTCATTCCCAGCACTGCAAACCTAGACAAACTATCAGAGGCTAGAAAGGTCATAGACCCTAGAAGAAAATCTATTACTACCAATTTCCTAACCCAATGTAATTTCCAACTGTACTCTAAATACTTACATTATACCCACAGGTGAGTCTAATAAACTGCTTTTTTGCAGCAGGTGGAGACTATTATATAGATGTACAACTGGCCAAAATGTAGAGAATACATGACCCTGGGATCCCCAACCCCAACTGGTACATCTAATGAAGCGTCTGTATCTAAGGTTCAGGGAATATCATAGAAGGGACCAAAAGATTCTAAGAGCCAGAGGATGAGGGCACCTTCTATGAGATAATGTTTTCTAGAAATGACAGGGGAAGCTGTACCCAGAAATCCTAACAATATGGTGGCCTAAACAAGACCAGCATGATGACAGCACCACCTGACATGCCAGTGTACATGGGGCAGACTTCACAAGGCCTCACCTTTAGATGAACTGCTACAGGCAATCATTGACTGCCAAGAGAAGGAGAGTCCTTTTCTTCCAGGGATGAGCCTCTGAGTAGGTTATCCAGTCCCACGTGATCAGCCCTAAATACATGTACATAAAAGCAACACTAAATAGATTCAGTATGTTATGTGTATATATACGTCTGTGAATGTGAAAATAGTAAAGAAGAGGTTTTGAATCTGTGAAGTAGTGGGGGAGCATGGGAGGAGCTGGAGGGAGGGAGGGTAGAGTGGAAAATGATGTACACATGCATCAAATTCTCATAAGGAAATTATTCAATTAATGTTTTAAAAGAAGACTCAACAGAACTGGAACAGGACTCTAAAAACAGCATTGTGGAGCCCATAGTAAGTAGTTCTTGGTGACAGTATGGTAGACAATTGTTGATGTAAATCTCCTTAAAAAGAAACAGCTTCCAAATTCCATCATTTTTCAAGCTATCCCACAACATTAATTAAAAAATTGAAAGTAGGAACATGGGCAATTCCAGTCCCCAGTAATGTGAAAGAGCATTTATGACTACGGCCATGGCCTTCTTTTCTCCTTCTTTTCATTTCTTTGACATTAGGACTATTTGAATATTACTTTATTATACTAAAAGCCTCACAATTTCAAATTTGAAATATCTACCCAAGTAGGAGGATGCAATTACAGTGGATGACTGTGGACCCCATTTGTTATAACAAATGCACCATAGTAACATGTTCAAAAGAGAGGGGAGGGGAACAAACTTGGTACAGAGGTACATCAACTTGGTCATTATCTTTACCACTCATGTAAAACTTTTCCCAAAACTACAATTTTTTAAACAAAGCAGTATTTCCAAAGGATTATACTTTATGGCCAAGCAAGATTCATCTGTAACATACAAGGCCAGCTTAATATATACTAATCAATCAGAATAAGACATAAAAACACATAATTATTTCACTTGTGCAAAACCACAATTATCAAAGCTCAACACCTTTTGTTTTTATTTAGTTTTCTTATAGAAAGGATCTCACTGGATCTTTCATATAGGCTGGCCTCACTCACAATCCTCCTGCCTCAGCCTCCCAAATGTGAAATTATAAGTGTGTGCCACCACCCCCAATCCATCATTCTTCCTTGATTAAAAAAAAAGTGTTAGCCGGGCGGTGGTGGCGCACGCCTTTAATCCCAGCACTCGGGAGGCAGAGGCAGGCGGATCTTTGTGAGTTCGAGGCCATCCTGGTCTCCAAAGCGAGTTCCAGGAAAGGCACAAAGCTACACAGAGAAACCCTGTCTCGAAAAACCAAAAAAAAAAAAAAAAAAAAAAAAAGTGTTAACAGTTTAAGTATAAAAGAAAATTTTCTCAACTTAAAAGATGGCATTTACAAAAATTCACACACAGCAAGTACCATATTCAGTGGGGAACAAATGAAGGGTTCTCTGCCAAGATGTGGGACCAGGCAGGAAAGTCAGATTATCATTTTTATTAGTACTAGCAGAAGCAACCAGATAAGGAAAATAAATAAAAAGACACCAAAATCAGAAAAAAAGACATAAAATTATTGTCATTTGCAAATGCTACAGTTCCATAGATCAAAAAGTCCTACCTAAAATGATCTGTTAGAACCGATACAGAAGCCCAGTAGCATTGCCAGTTACAAAACCAGTGTATATGAAGATCAGTAACATTCATTGCTCTCCATCTCCATCCCTTAGGGAGATAGGGAGAAACCTGGTGCTAGGGAAATCCCCAGGAATCCACAAGTATGACACCAGATAAGACTCCTAGCAATAGTGAAGAAGGTGCCTGAACTTACCTTCCCCTATAATCAGATTAGTGACTACCCTAATTGTCATCATAGAACCTACATCCAGTAACTGATGGAAGCAAATGCAGTGATCCACAACCAAACACTGGGCTGAGTACTTAGACTTCAGTTGAAGAGAGGGAGGAAGGATCACAGAAGCAAGTGAGGTCAAGATCTTGATGGGGAAAACCACAGAGACAGCTGACCCAAGCTGGTGGGAGCTCATGGACTCTGACCTGTCAGCTGGGGAACATGCATGGGACCAAACTAGGCCCTCTGAATGTGGGTGACAGTTATGTGGCTAAATCTGTTTGGGGAGCCCCAGGCAGTGGAACCAGGACTTATCCTAGGTTCATGAACTGACTTTTTGGAGCACATTCCCTAGGGTGGGATACTTTGCTCATCTTTGACACAAGGGGGAGGGGCCTGGTCCTGCCTCAGCTTAGTGTGCCAGACTTTGTTGACTCCCCAAGGGAGGCCTTACCTTCTCTGAGGAGTGAATGGGGGTGGGGTTGGAGGGGGGGTGGCAGGAGAAGGAGAGGGAGGGGGAACTAGGATTGGTATGTAAAATGAAAAAAAAGCCTTTTTTAAAAATAAATAAAATTTAAAAAAAGATCAGTAACATTTCTTTACACAAATAACAACCCATCTGAGAGAGAAACTAAGGAACAGTCCCATTTACAATAACATTTCCAAACTGGGAATGAACTAAAGAGGTAAAAATCTCTATGAGATATTACCTTACACCAGTGAAGACTGCTATTATAAAACACAAGAGAGCCAGGCTTGATGACACATGCCTGTAATCCCAGGACGTAGAAGACTGAGTCAGGATGATAGTAAATGTCAGCCTTGGCAACGGTAAAACCCTGTCTAAACAACAACAACGAAGATGAGGTGACAAATGCTGACAGGGTGTATGAAGAAAAGGACTCTCTTCTGGGTATATACCTACAGGAGCTGTAATATCCGACTATAAGAATGCTTTCACTCCTATGTACATTATAAGATTATTTACAATAGTAAGATATATGGAAACAAACTAAGTGTCCATTAATAGACTATGGCTGATAGATATTATACGTACATTATATTTTCTATATATCACAGATGAGATATAGTGCATGTGTGTGTATAAGTACATGTGATGGATTATTATTAAGCCTTAAAATGAAAGCCCCTTTGCCATTTGCCACAAAGTGGATGGACCTAGATGACTTTATCACTTTATGAAACAAACCAGACACAAGAAGAAAGCCACTGCATGATTGCACTTAACCCTGGACGCTGTAACAAAGACTCAGATATACGTAAGTAGAGAATAACATAGTGGTTATAACAAACCATAGGTGGGAGTGGCATGAAATAGGGAGAGGCATGTCAATGGATACAAAATAGTAGATGTAGATTGAACAAGTCTAGAACTCTGATATGTAACCAGAGGAATACTAAGTGTATATAGACAATTAATAGCTAGTGTACCTGGCAACCACACACTCCTTCCTCTTGCATGACTCTGCTATTACTCACAAGGACATCTGCTCCATCTAGAAGGATTTGCTCAAGGGATCAATTACGATCACTCTGACATTACAAAGAGTGGCACTGACTGAGAAAGGCTAGCTATGCTGAGAAACAGAAAAGGAGAGAGAGAAAAATAGACCCTAATAACAGTTTTTCAGAGTCTAGGGTGGCTTTCCCCTGTATGTCCCACATCTGGTCTGTGGAAAACATTCTCAGTATTCTTGCTCAGGAAACTCTGGAAAGAGAGACGAAGAGACACAGCCACCTCTTCATTCCTGTGGTTGTAGCAGCTAGCAGACTGGTCTTGCCACTTAGGTTTTCCATGTAATCATCAGTTGCCAGGCAGCCATTTCCCTTAACCACAGAGGACACATATCAAGTTCCTCATGCCATCTGCTAAATCTCCTTTTTCTTGATTTTAGAGGAAGAAAGAAATACTTGCCTAACCATCCCCTGAAAAGAGAAGGTAAGACTTAGCAAAGCTCTCCCCGAAGAAATGCCTGTAAATACTGAAACCATCTCCACTCTCTACCCTTTGACGACCTTTGTGTGGGTGAGTGGTTCCAGAATCGTGCAGCCAGTTCCTTGCCTACTCCTTGGAAAGCTCTGAACAGAAACTACCTGCACCCTCAGAATGCAGTCGGTATACATATTTCTGTATGTTGGCAGAAACTTCAACTCTGACATTCTGTTGTACATGTGAACTTCACCATCACATATTTTGTGAAGGAAAAAAAAAAGGTTGGAAACTGTTTCAGTGTATTCAACATTTTCTCAGAATTCAAAATGAAAGAGATGATCCTGGGATAATCATAGGTAAGAACCAAGCCCATATTTTTATTATGTGATGAACTTTGAAGGGTTTAGAGGGAAGATGATTAAGGTATATAAAATTAAGGATAAAGAAATCATAGTCTCTTAAAAGTAAATACTCAGCTACATGCTTCACATTCAAGAATGATTGCACCCCAGGGGATGGTGTCATGCTGGTTCATGTAAATTCATGACAAGTTTGACTTGGCTAAGAAAGCAGATGAACCTAAATCTTGGCAGAAGGAGTTATTAGAGATTTTAATGGAGAATGAGTTTTATTT